>NC_045964.1:7273759-7962426 GCF_010909765.2 Amblyraja radiata | reverse complement strand
GGTTAAGTGATATGTGTCACGACCGTTTGTTGTGTGTATACGTATGTATGTATTTTTTTTTGTTTTGTTTTTTTGTTTTCCCCTTTTACCACCCACACCCCCACTCTCAGCAGCTGGCTTCGATGCGCTCTTCCATTTCAATCTGCAGTATTACAGCGCTCTGCCCACTCGTTTGGATATAGCTAAATATGGCCAACACAAACGGCACTCTTAGATTTGTCTCTTGGAACGTGAGGGGAGTGGGGGGTCCTACTAAGACTGATAAGATCTTGGCCCACTTGCAATACCTTAAGGGCGATATATTTTTTATTCAAGAGACACACCTTCGCAACAGAGAGGTAACACGGCTTAAGAGAGGCTGGATTAGCCACTTATTTCATTCAAAATTTAATTATAGGGCTAGGGGTACTGCTATCCTGATTCGTAAAAACGTTATGTTCGAACCACAGAAAATGGTGGAAGACCCTGCTGGCCGCTTTGTCATGGTCTCTGGCAAACTGCAAGACACACCTGTCATATTGGCCAGTATTTACGGTCCCAACTGGGATGACAGCTCATTTGTAACCAAATTTTTCACATCTCTCCCAAACATTGAAAATTACCACATCATTGTGGGTGGAGATTTTAATCTGGTCCAAGACCCTATACTGGACAGATCTTCGAACAAAGCCTCCACTTTAACTAAATCAGGTAGGACTTTGCATGCTTTTACCAAACAACTTGGGCTCACTGACCCATGGAGACATACATTTCCCACGACTAAATTATTTTCATTTTTTTCCCACGTGCACCGTACCTATACCCGTATAGACTTCTTCCTCTTAGATAACAGACTGCTCTCCAAAATCAAATCCAGCGAGTATCATAGTATCGTGATATCAGATCACGCTGCGACTTCCCTCGATCTTCACTTTCGTAAACGAACTAACCCCTTTAAACAGTGGAGGTTCAACTCCTCATTACTAGCAGAGGCTCACTACATGCAATTCCTGCACTCCCAAATCACCTTATATTTTGAGCTGAATGACTCGCCGGACATAGCAAGAGGTATACTCTGGGAAGCTTCAAAAGCCTATATTAGGGGCCAACTTATCTCTTTTGTCTCCAACCTGAAAAGAGCCGAGACGTCCCAAATGGCAGACCTGTTACGAAAAATAAAGGACATTGATGATAAATACGCATCTGACCCAGACCCTAATTTTTATAAAGAACGCTTTAGGTTACAAATAGACTTTGACCTCATGTCTACCAATAAAGCCAAGTTACGACTGCTTAAATCTAGGCAACACTTTTTTGAATCTGGGGATAAAGCTGGGAAGCTTTTGGCCCATCAGGCCAGAACCGAGGCGACTTCACGGCTAATTCCAGCCATTAGATCCAGCTTAGGGGAGATTCATACCGATCCTCTTAGAATTAATGAAGCATTTGCTAAATTTTACGCTGAGCTATACACTTCCGATTGTCCTCCCACTGCAGATGACATGTTCCATAGTATGATGTTTCCCCGAATTGACGATGAAGCCACGAAAGTCTTGGGTGGTCCCATAACTGTCACTGAGGTCCAAGCAGCCATCACATCGCTGCAAAGCGGAAAGTCGCCCGGCCCTGACGGCTTCACTGTAGAATATTACAAAGCTTTCTCTGTTCTCCTCGCACCAGTCCTGAGAGATATGTACAATGAGGCGTTTTTACATCGCCGCCTACCGCCCACCTTGTCGTTGGCTACTATCTCCCTAATTCTTAAAAAGGAGAAAGATCCTCTGCTTTGTAGCAGCTATAGACCAATTTCACTCTTGAATGTGGACCTCAAAATCCTCTCTAAAGTTCTTGCGCTCCGTCTTCAACAAGTGATGCCCTTTATTATCTCATTAGATCAAACAGGGTTTATGCCAGGCCGACAGTCCTCCCACAATACCAGGCGTCTCCTTAACATCATCCATTCACCAAGTAGTGAGACCCCAGAGATAGTGGTCTCCCTCGACGCCGAAAAAGCTTTCGACAGGGTCGAGTGGAAGTACCTATACGAGGCGATGGACAGGTTTGGCCTTGGCAATAGTTTCATTCATTGGGTCAGTCTATTATATTCGTCCCCGGTGGCCTCAGTACAAACAAACGACACACTGTCGCCCCACTTCCCCCTTCGGAGAGGTACCAGGCAGGGTTGCCCGTTATCACCACTTCTGTTTGCTGTCGCGATAGAACCCTTGGCGGTCTGGTTACGCTCAGAGAAGGGCTTTAAAGGTATTACACGGTTTGACACAATTCATAAAGTCTCATTGTATGCGGATGACCTGCTCCTGTACATCTCGAATCCAGTCAGCTCTCTCCCTGTGATTATGAATATTTTAGAACGGTTTGGGGTGTACTCTGGTTATAAACTTAACTACCAAAAAAGTGAATTATTACCGATTAACTCATTGGCTAAGCAGCTCCCTCGCTCTTTAACCTCATTCAAATGGGCGGAGGAAGGATTTCGCTACCTCGGCGTTTTTATCACAATACCTATATTTGATATGTTCCGCACAAACTTCCAGCCTCTGGTTGAGAAAGCTGAAAGAGACTTTGACCGCTGGTCAGTCTTACCGTTATCCCTCGTGGCCCGGATAAATCTGGTCAAGATGGTCGTCCTACCCAAATTCCTGTACCTTTTCCAGCATGTTCCTATATTTATCACTAAATCTTTTTTTGATAAATTAGAAAGGAGAATATCTAAATTTTTATGGGGTAGCAAACCGGCCAGAATTCGAAAGACGCTACTACAGTCTCCTAAGAGTGACGGCGGTTTGGCACTTCCTGACTTTAGGCGATACTACTGGGCTGCTAACTTGCAAAAAATCCTGTACTGGATGAATGATGATTGCGACCACCTACCGACCTGGGTACACATGGAAAAGGCGAGTTCACATCTCCCGTTGCGGTCTGTCCTATGCTCTCAACTCCCCCTTTCTATAACATCTGCGGGTGCAGGCCCAATTGCGTCCCTCTCGCTCAAGATATGGAGTCAATTTAGGAAAAACTTTGGTTTACAAGGCCCTTCCATCTTGACCCCACTGCTTAAAAATCACATCTTTAATCCTTCAAGTACAGACTCCGCATTCAAAACCTGGCATAGTAATGGCATCAGTAGTATCAAAAACCTATACAAGGATGGTATTTTTTCGTCTTTTGCAGAGCTTTCGCACAACTATAGCCTCCCAAACTCCCACCTTTTTCGTTTTTTCCAGATTAGGAATTTTGTGAAGAAGATATTCCCCCATTTCCCAAATCGTCCCCCTGAAACCCTGACCGATTCCATCCTAGCTCTAGATCCCAACCGGAAGAAATGCATCTCTTTTTTGTACAACTTATTAGGGTCGGTTATATTGAAACCTCATACCTCATTAAAAGCTGCGTGGGAGGGCGAGCTGAATATGAAACTAACAGACCAGCAATGGGACTCTGCCTTGGATTTGATCCATTCTTCCTCCATATGTGCCCGTCATGGCCTAATCCAATGCAAAGTCCTTCACAAAGTCCACTACACAAACGCAAGATTATCTAGAATATACCCCGCTGTTAAAGACACCTGCAACAGATGCAATCAATCCCCTGCCAACCATAGTCATATGTTTTGGTCTTGCCCTAAGCTAGCAACCTTTTGGAGGAGTGCTTTCGACGTGCTAAGCAGAGCCTATGGCCAGACTATTCCTCCAAACCCACTGTCAGCTATTTTTGGTATTCCCCCCAACACCAACCTCTCTGTTGCGTTGAAGCGGGTCCTGGCTTTTACAACCCTGTTAGCCCGGAGACTGATTTTGCTTAACTGGAGACTTACCTGTCCCCCGACACACGCCCGCTGGATCAAGGAGGTGCTCTACAACTTAAAGCTTGAAAAACTTAGGTTCTCTCTCAAAGGCTCTACCAAGACATTCCTAGATACATGGAACCCTTTCCTGGAACTTGTTAACTCTCTTAACTTGTTTCCGGACTCGGAAGAGGACTGAGTGTCCTCTATCACAGCTCTGTCTTATTGCAGCTGCTATCCCCTCAACCCCACCCCCCCCCCTCCCTCCCCACAATCTATTTATTTATCTATTTATTTATTTATTTATTTATTCCTCTTTTTTTTTTTTTTTTTTTTTTTTTTTTTTTTTTTTTTTTTTTTTTTTTTTTTTTTTTTTATTTTTTTTTATTATCGTATTTGTGTGGATGTGTACGTATGTGAGTGTTGTTTGTTCCCGGGTGGCGAGGGTGGGTAAGGGTAAGGGTAAGGGTTTTGAGGGTCGTTTACATACTGTTGTACAATTATGTCCTGATTATCACTGTCTGTTATCATTGTATGTATGCAAATTGCTGTTAAATTCAAAATTCAAATAAAAAGATTTAAACTAAGAATTTTATATGTGCAGATAACAAGATTGGAGAGCATTAGAGAGTGTTTGACTTCAAGACAGGGACTTCCAAGCAGACAAAATGTTTGTGAAGGAACTGCAGATGCTGGTTTACACCAAAGATAGACACAAAATGCTGGAGTAACTCAGCGGAACTGGCAGGATCTCTGGAAAGAAGGAATGGGTGACGTTTCGGGTCAAGACCCTTCTTCAGATGGAGAGTCAGGGGAGAGGGAGACTAGAGATATGGAAGGGTAAGGTGTAGAATGGTACATTGTTAGCTGAGGGGGGAGGGGGGTCAAGGAAAGAGCGTTCACGTCGCGGCCCTGTTTCCACCAATCTTTCCACCACCATGCACAAGAAGCACAAGAAGCAACAAGATAGATACCATTATATGCAGATGCCGAGAAATGTGTTCAGCTCTGGCTGAACAACTTCTAATCTTGTGTGTGGACTCGATAAGAAGAAGCTGAGGGGAAGTGGACAATGAGGCATACAAACTGTAAGATTAATCAGGAGGACAGTGAAACTAGTCGGAGAACTAGGATGGGGGAGGCATTGAGAGAGACAAGGGTTATTTGAAGGTAGAGAAATCATCTTCTTCTTTATTCCCCAACCACTGTCTCTCTGCATTTAATCCATTCACTTCCAGAGATTGTCAGCTGCTTCAGTTGTTCATTTGTTCTTGTTCCAATTTGAAGGTGATTGTGAGGTTAAATATTAAACCATGGAGGTGCTAAATCCAAAGTTGCAATAAATGTACAACTAAATTTCCAGCCTCACTTCATCAGTCAATGTCTTCATTGTTCATGTTATAATGAATAATTGACCGAGCTTGTTCATTGTTGTTGGTGTAGCTCTGGTTCCAGCGATAGGAACAATGCTTTAGACCTGTATGATTGGTCACATTATAGACAATAGACAATAGGCAATAGGTGCCGGAGTAGGCCATTCGGCCCTTTGAGTCTGCACTGCCATTCACTGTGATTATGGATGATCATCCACGATCAGTACCTAGTTCCTGCCTTCTCCCCATATCCATTGACTCCGCTATCTTTAAGAGCTCTATCTCTCTCATGAAAGCATTGCCCTCCACTGCCTTCTGAGGCAGAGAATTCCACAGATTCACAACCCTCTGTGTGAAAGGTTTTTCCTCATCTCCGTTCTAAATGGCTTACCCCTTATTCTTAAACTGTGGCCCCTGGTTCGGGACTCCCCCAACATCGGGAACATGTTTCCTGCCTCTAGTGTGTCCAAACCTTTAATAATCTTATATGTTTCAATAAGATATCCTCTCATCCTTCTAAATTTCAGAGTATACAAGCCCAGCAGTTCCATTCTATTAACATATGTCAGTCCTGCCATCCCGGGAATTAACCTTGTGAACCTACATTGCAGTCTGAATGCAGTTTGTATATTCTCCCTGTGACTGCATGGGTTTTCACGAGGTGCGCTGGTTTCCTCAAACACTCCAAAGACGTACGTTTGTAGGTTAATTGGCTTTGTTAGTAAAATTATAAATTGTCCCTAGTGTGTGTAGGATAGTATTAGTTACGGGATGATCACTGGTCAGTGTGGACTCAGTAGGCTGAAGGGCCTGCCTCCGCACTGGATATCTAAATTAAACTCAACCAAAGTATGTAAGAGTTTAAGAAGGAACTGCAGATGCTGGAACATTGAAGGTAGACAAAAGTGCTGGAGAAACTCAGTGGGTGCAGCAGCATCTGTGGAGCGAAGGAAATAGGCAACGTTTCGGGCAGAAACCCTTCTTCAGACTGATGCTAGATTCAACAATAAATACCACAATGAGTGCAAAACAGCAGACAGGCGCAAGATATAGTGGAATCTGAACTAGTGCAAAAAAAAATATGGAAGTACAATGACAGAATAACTGAATGAGATGGAGTTAAGATTAAAAGTTCATAGCAGCACATCTGGGAAGCAGGAGAAAGGTGATTTGTTCAGGAGTCAGACTACTGCAGGGAAGAAGCTGTGTTTATGTCTCAAAGTTCAGGCTTTCAGGCTCCTGTATATTCTCCCCGAAAGTAGAAGAGAGAGGGAGGGATATGAATCATGGCCCTAGATAGAGATATAGAGGGAGGGTTTGGAGGGATATGGACCAAACGCAGGCTTTTGGGACTGGTGTAGCTGGGACATGTTGGCCGGTGTGGGCAAGTTGGGCAGAAGGGCCTGTTTCCACACTCTATGACTCTAAGAGAGAAAAATGAATGGCCAGGGTGCCAGGCATTCTTGACAATACTTCCAGCCTTCCTGAAGCAATACAACATGAAGATGCATTGTGTCGGAAGATGCACTGTGTACGTGTTATCCAGTCAACTAAAAGACTATACATAATAATAATAATGGATGGGATTTATATAGCGCCTTTCTAATACTCAAGGCGCTTTACATCGCATTATTCATTCACTCCTCAGTCACACTCGGTGGTGGTAAGCTACTTCTGTAGCCACAGCTGCCCTGGGGCAGACTGACGGAAGCGTGGCTGCCATTCTGCGCCTACGGCCCCTCCGACCACCACCAATCACTCACACACATTCACACACAGGCAAAGGTGGGTGAAGTGTCTTGCCCAAGGACACAACGACAGTATGCACTCCAAGCGGGATTCGAACCGGCTACCTTCCGGTCGCCAGCCGAACACTTAGCCCATTGTGCCATCTGTCGTCCCTGATAATGTAATACATGATTACACGTGTGCGGGCAATGAACTGCAGATGTTGATTTAAACTGAAGATAGATACAAAAAGCTGGAGTTAATCAGCGGGACAGGCAGCATCTCTGGAGAAAAGGAATAGGTGACGTTTCAGGTCGAGACCCTTCGTCAGTCTGAAGAATGGCCCCATAGCAGAAGCGTCCACATCGTGGGGCTGGAATCTGGAAGTATCCTGAGCTAACTCTGCTATCACCATCATCTATTGCGACAAGTGATGGCTTCCACTGATTGTCGCCGGAGGCTTGCGTCCTTTTCAGGACGGACGATGACAGCGAGATCAACATTTGTAACAAGATGGACACGAAAAGAAGAAGTAGACTGAAGAATGGTCTCGACCCAAAACATCACCTATTCCTTTTCTCCAGAAATGCTGTCTGACCCGCTGAGTTACTCCAGTTTTTTGAGTCTATCTATGAAGATAGACTGGATGGAAGGAAGGGACGCGCCTGTGATGGGCTGAGCCGTCCTCACCACTCTCTGCAGGTTCTGGAGGTCGACAGCAGAGCAGGTACCGTGCCAGGTGGAATCCATCAGAATACCTTCTCTAGAGCACCTGTAACAGTTTGAGAGAATCATTGCAAATTCTCTCAGATGCCGATGAATGCTAATACCCTGAAACGCTTTCTTGATCATGTAGGGCCCGGTTAGATTGGTGGTGATATGGATGCCTCGGAACTCGAAGCTCCCAATGATCTCAACTAGTTTGGCAACAACTCCATCTAAGGCCACAAGATGTTGTAGAGAGTTATGGTCACAGCCCAGACCATCACACAAGCCCAGACATCACACATCTATTGACTCCATCTGCACTTCAAGCATCCTTGGCAAGGCCAGCAGCATAATCAAGGACCATTCTCACCCCAGTCACTCCCTCCTCCCTTCTTCCATGACAAGAGTTACAGACGTTTGAAAATACACACCACCAGATTCAGGGACAGTTTCATCCCAGTTGTTATCAGGCAACTCGAAAATCCTCCCACCATCTAGAGAGCAGTCCTGACCTCCCATCTACCTCATTGGAGACCTTCAAACTATCTTTAATTGGACTTTACTGGACCTTATCTTGCACTAGGGGAGAACGTGCAAACTCCAGACAGACAGCACCGGAGGTCAGGATTGAACCTTGGACTCCGGAGCTGCGAAGGAAGGAACTGCAGATGCTGGTTTAAACCGAAGATCGACACAAGAAGTGGGAGTAACTCAAGCTGGTCAGGAATTCCTATTACTTTCCAGTCACCTATTCTAGCAATGTTACAAAATTTTGAGATTTTAAAAATCAAGTCTATAATTTATCCCATCAGATAAAGCATAAAAATAAGTTTAATTTGACACCTAATTCACTTTCATATCTCAAGTATTTAAAAAGTTATGGCCATTTTCATACTCGGAAATGAGCATCTTGTTCCCTATTGATTTTCTATGGACATAACAAAAAAGCTGTGATCGTGAACAGTCAAAAGCCCATAACTTTCTTAAAAATTAAGAGAACTGAATGAAATTTTCAGTTATCATAGATTGAAGCATTCTGAAACAAATATAAAATAATCTTACTTGGATGACCTGAAATTAAAGCATATAATTAGTTAGTTACCTAATTGTAGCTAATTTCAGACTTCAATTACTAGATCTAAACATCTATCCATTTCTTAATAAATGATTAACATTTTTAAATAGCCTAAATGTCCAAATAATATTCACAAATAATTCACAATAAAACATGATTTTTAAATCTCATTTACATTAATTTATAGGCCAAATGGAAGGAATTCAGTGTTCAATTGCTGTAAATAAATGCCCATTTAAATCAGCTTTCTAGTGGGTTCCCGTGGAACGCGCTGGTTTAGAACGTTCACATTGCGGTAGATTTGTGCCTCAAATGCCCAGAAAAATACTGCGGGATATAATGGGCCCAAAATGAGCTACTCGCAATATTAAACTTTGTATAAAGGGATCTTTAGAAGCCCTTTTTAATGTAAAAATATACAGCATACCTTCAGCTGTCTGCTTTATGAGACCCTGCGGTTGCTGGCGGTCGCGGGTTTAGAGATTGATTTTTAAACTACTATAACTATTATACGAGGCCTTTAAAACTAATAATAGTTTTGCGACGAGGTCTTCCAGCGATTTTTCGTTAATAATTAACTAGGCTGAACATCTTCGATTTGAACAGCCTAGAGAAAATCGCGTTTTAAACCCGCCCCCTCTAAACGGCGCCAAAATCGCGCACACACGCAGCGGCAGATTTTCAACGACGCTTCAGGTAGGCTTTGCAACATACCTACCTATTCCTTTTCTCCAGAGATGCTGCTTGACCCATTGAGTTATTGCAGCTTTTTTGTGTCTATCTGTGGGCTGTGAGGCAGAAGCACCAAACGCCTGATTGCAGCAGTGTTTAGTTTAGTTTAGTTTAGTTTAGTTTGGTTTAGTTTAGTTTAGTTTAGAGATACAGCGCAGAAACAGGCCCTTCGGCCCACCGAGTCTGCGGCGACCAGTGATCCCCGCACATTAACACCACCCTACACACGTTATGGACAATTTACATTCATATCAAGCCAATTAACTTAGAGGCCTGTACATCTTTGGAGTGTGGGAGGAATCCGAAGATCTCGGAGAAAACCCACACAGGTCTCGGGGAGAGCGTACAAATTCCGTACAGACAGCGCCCGTAGCCAGGATAGAACCATGGTCACTGGCGCTGTGAATGGGCTGTCCCACTGCGGCGACCTAATCTGCAAGTTTAGACGAGTTTGCCCTCGCAACGTGGTCCTAGGAGGTCCTATGAGGTCATTGGAACTCTCCTTCATGCTCGAGGGAAGTTTCCGAATACTCGTGGCCTCAGCTAGGTTGCGGAAATTTTTCAGCATATTGAAAAATTTTCCGCGAGTAAAATTTGGTTGGTATGGTTCTTTTTAACTCGTAGTACAGTGGAGTGGGGTAGCTATGTAGTTACAGGCAGTCAAGGGCAGCCATAGGCCATCTCCTTCGCTGACCGGGCATTTTGAATGGCTCATTGGAGTTTTCAGGTCCCAAGAAAACCGACCGGTAGATAAAATGCCAGCTAAACTTTATTATACTTCTTAAAAGCGTCTCCCCTCCTTCTCCCCCCCCCCCTCTCATCCCCTTCTCTCCCCTTCTCTCCCCTTTTCTCCTCTCTCTCCCCCTCTCTCCCCCTCTCTCCCCTTCTCTCCCCTTCTCTCTCACCTTCTCTCCCCCCACCCCCCTCCGCGTTCTCTAAAGGACTTACTTTACACGGTGCACCACGTCTTTCCTTCCTCTTCATCGCGGGTGTGAATTTCAGACAGCGCTCCCCCACTTTCCCTGGCCCTCGCCTTTGCGATGTGTTTGTGTGTGTGTGTGTGCGGTCAATCGATCCAGCTCGCGGTTTCAACGCTGACGGTCGATCCAGCTCGAGGTTTTCCAGGAGAGTGCCCTCAAGCTTGAAGGTCGAAGACACTCTTCTTAACTCGCAGATTAGGTCGCCGCAGTGGGACAGCTCCTTGAGGGTGCAACTCTACCACTGCACTACCATGCGCCCTGTTGTACCTAATCTTCCAGTTGAACACTGTCATATTGCATCGTGTGGTCCTCAGCAGCTGACAGACACCCTCTGTCAAAAACTGTGCTCACTTTTCACCCTTACTTCACCCTGTCCGAATCGCCCTCTCTCTCAGAGGTATGTAAGACGTTACGTGACCAAACCATTCATACATTTCTGAACGGTTTCTTCAAGCCAAGTTTGTTGATCCTCAACTGACCCCTGAGTGGAGGAATTTGACCTTCTGTTCATTTTGAAGCATCATTTCAACGTTTCACATATTTGTTCGCATCACTGTGCCACTGGGCCGTGACATATTGTCTGCCTGATTCATGGTGTGAATAGTCCGGGTTCCGATCATTATCCAGTTGCAGGCCATCCTAGATCACGTCAGCCCGGGAACCTGCCCCTGACACAGTTACAAAATCACGCCCCCTCAAGTGAATGTAGGGATCTAGATAGAGTCCTAGCGTGCTACAGAGTGGAAACAGGCCCTTCGACCCAACTGGCCCACACCGGCCAACAATGTCCCAGCTACACTAGTCCCACTTGCCTGGCGTTTGGTCCATATCCCTCCAAATCTGTCCTATCCATGTACCTGTCTAACTGTTTATTAAACGATGGGATAGTCCCTGCCTCAACTGCCTTCTCTGGCAGCTTGTTCCATACACCCACCACCCTTTGTGTGAAAATGCTACCCCTCGGATTCTTATTAAATCTTTTCCCCTTCACCTTAAACCCATGTCCTCTGGTCCTCGATTCCCCTACTCTGGGCAAAAGACTCTGTGCATCTACCCGATCTATTCCTCTCATGATTTTATACACCTCTATAAGATCTCCCCTCATCCTCCTGCGCTCCATGGAGACCCAGCCTACTCAACCTCTCCCTGTAGCTCACACCCTCTAGTCCTGGCAACATCCTCATAAATCTTTTCTGAATCCTTTCAAGCTTGACAATATCTTTCCTATATCATGGTGCCCAGAACTGAACACAATACACTAAATGCAGACTCACCAACATTTTATACAACTGCAACATGACCTCCCAACTTCTATACTCAATACCCTGACTGATGAAGGCCAAAGTGCCAACAGCCTTTTTGACACCTTATCTACATGCGACTCGACCTTCAAGGAACCATGCACCTGTACTCCTAGATCCCTCTGCTCTGCAACACTACCCAGAGACCCATTTCTTCAGTGGACAAAAATATCACAAATTTCGAATCAAGTGTAGCCACCTTGCATCAGCCTCCTCACCGAAGAAGACTCTCGAGCTGAAGACTCTCAAGCCAAAGACTCACACTTTAATCACCAAGGCACTTCACCTCAACAAGGCCGCTCCGCTACAACTGCACTTTTTTATCTGTTACCTAATCAATTAATTTAGGGCTAATTTGTAAATCACGCAAACCTGGGCCTTTGTCGCCCTTTTTAAATCTTTCTTCCCTCTGACTCACCGACTTCCAGCCAATACTCGCTCTCGCTGCTTCTGGCTGCTGCTTCTCTCCGACCTTCACGGTAAACACTTGAACCTGGGCCTTTGCCGCTCTTTTCAAATCTTCCTTCTCTCTGACTCACCTACTTCCAGCCAATACTCAGTAACTCAGCGGGAACGAATGGCAGCATCTTTGGAGAGAAGGAATGGGTGATAGTTGATATGGGGAATGGTTTACGTTAGAGGGGAAGGGTGGAAGTTCCAGGGTGGAGCATAGTCGGTTTAGGGGACTGGGCGCATGGTTGCCCAGATCCCTGAAACCTGGAACAGGGCAGCTCCACTGTCCAGTCCGCCCACCCCGTCCACTCCCCCAGAGTAGCTGCCAACCTCCAATGCTCATGTGGAAAACCAACCCCTTCAGTAGTAGGGAACTTCCACACATGAGTTTAATGGCACTGGCCCTGTACTCGCTGGAGCTTAGAAGAATGAGAGGGGACCTCGTTGAAATGTACAGAATAGTGAAGGCTTGGATAGAGTGGATGTGGAGAGGATGTTTCCACTAGTGGGTGGAAATAGTCTCGGACCAAAGGTGATAACCTCAGAATTAAAGGACGTTCCTTTTGGAAGGAGATGAGGAGGAATTTCTTTAATCAGAGGGTGGTGAATCTGTGGGATTCTTTGCCACAGAAGGATGTGGAGGCCACGACAATAGATATTTTTAAGGCAGAGATAGATAGATTCTTGATTAGTACGAGTGTCAGAGGTTATGGGGAGAAAGCAAGAGGATGGGGTTGCGACGAAGAGATAGATCAGTCATGATTGAATGGAATCGATGGGCCAAATGGCCTAATTCTACTCCTATCTCTTGTGAACACTTATGAGTTGTCCCCTCCAGCACGTCATTGCTGAGTTAAAGTTAATGCTTCTCTTGTGATGAGGAATGTTATCTTCAGAGGGGTTGTTATCCGTTGGGAATGCAGTGAACTCAGGATATGCTGTGACAGTGCCGTGATTTCTCCATGACGGTGATCCAATTTATAAATAGGCTGAGGCACTCCACCGTGCCAAAGTGCCATGGAGTCATACAGCAAGGAAACAGGCCACTCGGCCCAACTTGCCAACTAAGGTGCCCCATCTACACTAGTCTTACCTGTCCACATTTGGCCAATATCCCTCTAAACCTTATAGAGTTACCAGGGCTACAGGTGGTCTTGACAGCTCTAGAGAATCCACACACGTCATCATTCTTTGAATCTCATCCACTGCGGTCACGGTGGCGCAGCGGAAGAGTTGCTGCCTTACAGCGAATGAGACACGGGTACGATCCCGACTACGGGTGCTGTCTGTACAGAGTTTGTACGTTCTCCCCGTGACCTGCGTGGGTTTTCTCCGACATCTTCGATTTCCTTCCACACTCCAAAGACGTACACATTTGTAGGTTAATTGGCTTGGAGAATGTAAAAATTGTCCCAAGTGAGTGTAGGATAGTGTTAAGGTGCGGGGATCGCTGTTCGGAGGGGAACCGGTGGGCCGAAGGGCCTGTTTCCACGTTTAATCTCTAAAGTAAACTAAACTAAACTAACCACCTTTGCTGTTCTCTGACTGTACCAATGTTGTGCTCAGAGGGCAGACAAGGTCCTTGTTATAATGCGTCTTCAACAACCTAAAGGGCCTGTCCCACTTGGCGATTTTTTCACCGTTTGCCGGCGTCATATCAGGGTCGCCAAAAGACTTTGAACATTTCAAAATGCAGCGGCGACAAAAAAAATGTTGCGACATGAGAAAAAACACCACGCGTCATACATCATCAAGCCGCGTCACGCCACATCATGCCACGAATATTTCGGTGACCTGATACGTCAGTTATGCCGGCAGTCGCCAAAAATATTTGATTCCCATTACATTGCAGGGAAGGCTTATTCACCACCTTCCCTGGGGTGGGACTCCAGCACACCATCTCCTGACTCTGGGAGGAGTGGTCACAGCCTCGGAGCGCATCAGGAACTCTGGCACCCACTTAACAACTTTGCTGAGGAGACAGGAATTTGAGCCAACGTTCTTGTTAGATCCTCACTTAAGCCACAAAATACTTGTGCAGTCACGATACTGCAGTGTAGCAGTGGAATTACTTCACTGTACACTGAGAACATAGAAAAGTACAGACACAAAATGCTGGAGTAACTCAGTGGGACAGGCAGCATCTCTGGAGAGAAAGAATGGGTGATGTTTAGGGTGTGAAGAACGGTCTCGACCAGAAATATCACCCATTCCTTCTCTCCAGAGATGCTGCCCTTCCTGCTGAGTTACTCCAGCATCTTGTGTCTATCTTTGGTGTAAACCAGCACCTGCAGTTCCTTCCGATACATAGAAAAGTACAGCACAGGAACAGGTCCTTCTGCCCGTGCAGAACATGATCTCATGAAGCTAATCTCCTCTGCCTGTACATGATCTGTATCCCTCTAGGCCCTGCATATCCACGTGCCTATCTAAATATCTGTCTGCTATGCCTCCTGCACTACCTCTGGCAATTTGTTCTAGGCACCCAGGTGTAAAAAACTTGCCCTGCACACCCCTCTCACCTTAAAGCTATGCCCTCTTAGTTTAGTTTAGAGATACAGTGCAGAAACAGGTTCTTCAGCCCACCAATTCCGCTCCGCACCGACCAGCAATCCCCGCGCATATCCTACACACACTTTACATTTATATCAAGCCAATTCACCTACAAACCTGTACGTCTTTGGAGTGTGGGAGGAAACCGAAGATCTCGGAGAAATCCCACGCGGTCACGGGGAGAACGTACAAACTCCTTACAGACAGCACCCGTAGTCAGGATTGAACCTGGGTCTCTGGCACTGTGAGCGCAGTAAAGCTGCAACTCTACTGCTGCGCCACCGTGCCACCCGTTAAAGTCTTTGACATTTCCACCTGGAGGGAAACGGCTCCAAATATCTTTTCTATCTACGCCTCGCATCATTTTACAATTGTATCAGGTCTCCCTCCCCTCAGCCTAAACTACAGAGAAAACAATCCAAGTTTGTTAAACCTCTCCTTATGGCTAATATCCTCTAATCCAAGCAGCATTCTGGTGAACCTCTTCTGCATTCTTTCCAAAGCCTTCACATTCTTCCTGTAATGGGGCAATCAGAACTGCGCACAATACTACAATTGCGGCCTAACCAAAGTTTTATAAAGCTGTAACGCGATTTTCTCACTCTTATACTCAATGCTGTGACCTATGAAAGCAAGCATATCATTCTTCACCGCTCTAACTACTTGTGTTGCCACCTTCAGGGAGTTATGGGCTTGGACCCTAAGATCCCGCTGTAGATCAAAGCTATAAAGGGTCATGCCAATAATTGTGTACTTTCCACTTACATTCGACTTCCCAAAGTGCATCACCCTCACACTCTTTTGCATTAAACTCCATCCGCCACATATGTAACTGATCTCCACCCTGCTGTATCCTTTACTAGCCTTCCTCAAAGTCTGCAACTCTGTCAATCTGAAGCAGGGTCTCGACCTGAATCGCCACCCATTCCTTCTCTCCAGAGATGCTGCCTGTCCCGCTGAGTTGCTCCAGCATTTTGTGTCTATCTTCGGTTTATACCAGGATCTGCAGTTCCTTCCTACACACTCTGTGACTGCATTGGAGTGATTAAGGAAATTAAGGAACGGCGTCTTTGAAACGACCACGCCTTGGAAAAGTAGAAAGGAGCATTGAGGGCCTGTGACAAATGTTTCTACTTTAATTTTTGAGCTGTAAGGAGCTTAGCTTTCTGCACAAAGCCAGCATCTGCCTGGCTGCTCCCACTCACAGCTGTGGGTTGACGCAAAGACTGCCTCACAAATAGAGCTTTCAGCCTGATTCAGGGCTGAGGCATTGGCCACCGGCACTAGTCTCTTCAGTCCCAGAGAGGAGAAGCAGCTGGAATCCCGTCTGCTCCTGGGCTTACATTGGCAGCAGATCCGGCGGTGTTGGGCTCCAGTTTTACATCATAGGCCCCCGCGCATTGGCATTGTCAAGCAGGAGAGAAATCCTGTATTTTGTTACCACGTTTACAATGTCTGGAGCACTCGGGTAGTGTGGAGTGTGACTGAAAGATGTTGTCAAGCTGGAAAATGTAGAGATGATATACGAGGATGTTGCCAGGACTAGAGGGTCTGAGTTATAGGGAGAGGTTGAGTCCGCTGGGACTCTATTCCCTGGAGCGCAGGAGAATGAGGGGTAATCTTATAGAGGTGTATAAAATCATGAGAGGAATAGATCGGGTAGATGCACAGAGTCTTTTACCAAGAGCAGGTGAATCGAGGACCAGAGGACATAGGTCTAAGGTGAAGGAGGAAAGATTTAAACAGAGGGGGAACTTTCTCACACAGAGGGTGGTGAGTGTATGGAACAAGCTGCCAGAGGAGGTAGTTGAGGCTGGGACTATCCCAATGTTTAAGAAGTAGTTAGACAGGTACATGAATAGGACAGGTTTGGAGGGATATGGGCCAAACGCAGGCAGGTGGGACTAGTGTAGCTGGGGCATGTTGGCCAGTGTGGGCAAGTTGGGCCACAGGGCCTGTTTCCACACTGTATCACTATGACTCTATGACTCTATCTGATACGACCCGAAGATGGAGGGATCTTCCCTGAATATCTCAACCAGAGGCCGTGGGGTTATCATCTCCTCCTACACACCATGCATTGGAGCGGGTACGAAGGAACTACAGATGCTGGTTTACACCGAAGATACACAAAAGATGCTGGACTCAGCGGGACAAGCAGTATCTCTGGGGAGAAGAGATGGGTGACGTTTCAGGTCAGGGGAGAGGGAGAATAGAGATATGGAAGGGAAGGTGTGAAAATGCCAGATCAGGGCAGATGGAGATCTAGGAAATGTAGAATGTTTCATTGTTAGCTGAGGGGAAGGTGACAACGAGGCACACACTCAGTAAAATTAACCAGGAGGACAGTGAAACTAGTCGGAGAACTAGGGAGGGAGGGATGAAGAGAGAGGGAAAGCAAGGTTACTTGAAGTTGGAGAAATCAACATTTATACTGCTGGGTTGTAAGCTGCCCAAGCAAAATATCTCTCTCTCCGTCTCTTGCCCACCCTGGTTCTCCGACTAGTTTCACTATCCTCCTTCTTAATTTTACTGATTGTATACCTCCTTGTCACCTTCCCCTCAGCCAATAATGATCCATTCTACATTTCCTTATCATCACCTGCTTTGATCTGTCGTTTTCACACCTTACCCTTCCATATCTATGTCTCCCTCTCCTCTGACTGTCTGAAGAAGGGTCTGGACTCGAAACATCACCCATTTCGAGATGCTGCCCATCCCGCTGAGTTAAGGGCCTGTCCCATGATGCAAGTTCACCCAAGAGCTCTCCCGAGTTTAAAAAAAATCAAGTTTGTGGTACCTTATCACACTGTTGAAAAAACTTCATGAGTTTCCGCATTTCCCGAGTACCTGCCGTTAGCATTACGAGGCGCTACGAGACATCCACGAGCTCCGACGTACCCGCTAGCTACATTCTATGTACTTACCACGAGTTTGATTTTTTTTTTAACTCGGGAGAGCTCTTGGTTAAACTCGCATCGTGGGATAGGCCCTTTACTCCAGCTTTTTGTATCTGTGCATTGAAGTGGTGCTGGGTGAACAAATCTCTCAGCCAACAAACTCCTCATAGATCACAGAACACCGAGCAGGACAGCACAGAACACACATTTCACCCACAATGTCCATACTGAATATAATGCCAGGTTAAACTAATCTCCTGAGCGTACACATCATCCATATCCCTCCATTATCTGCTCAACTATGTGTTTATCCAAAAGCTTCTTAAATGCCAACTTGTCCACCTCTACCCCCACCACCCACCCTGGCAGTATCTTCCACGCGCACAAGCAGTCTCTGGGTCAAAACGTGCCCCAAATATTTGGTTTAACCTTTGCCCCTCTCACCTGCTGCTGCCTGACCCGGTGAGTTCCTCCAGCGGTGTGTTCTTTACTCGAGAATCATTGAATCGAATTCTGTGATGATGAACACCATTCTGCTTTGGAAGCAGTACATAAATTAACTGGTCGGAAAGAAGATTAGCTTCATTTCATTTCTGGTTGCTGTTGAAATTGTGTCGTGGAGATCACAGCTTGTTATGTAATTTTAATGGTCATATACCCAGGGCATATATATGTGAACTTTACACCTTTGCATTAGATTTTATTGTAAAGAGCCGTGTGTGGTATTGATTATGCTAGTTCCCCGTCTCTCTGGAGGATGAGAGATGCATAAATATACCTACATGCTCCTCTATCTGTACTGACTATCAAGCATCTTCCACTGAAATGCATGCCAAGATCAAAAATAGTTTGCTGATATGATACAATACAGCTTTATTTATCCCAGAGGGAAATTGGTCTGCCAACAGTCAAAATATACAGTTGCAAGGCATTATAATAATAATGAAATTTAAGTGGCCAGTTATTCCACAGCATATGTGTAATAGAAACATAGAAACATAGAAAATAGGTGCAGGAGTAGGCCATTCGGCCCTTCGAGCCTGCACCGCCATTCAATGTGATCATGGCTGATCATCCAACTCAGTATCATGTACCTGCCTTCTCTCCATACCCCCAGATCCCTTTAGCCACAAGGGCCACATCTAACTCCCTCTTAAATATAGCCAATGAACTGGCCTCAACTACCTTCTGTGGCAGAGAATTCCAGACATTCACCACTGTGTGAAAAATGTTTTCAATATTGCACAAAATGATTTTAATATTGCACAAACATGAAAATAAATTATCGGGTGGAATGTCCAGGATGGAGGGATGTGTGCAAAGATTGGGGAGGGAGGTGGGAGGGGGGGGTGGGGGGGGGGGGGGGGGGGTGGGGGGAGGGATTCAGTCTACCCCACTGACAGAAGGGGGAGGAGTTGTACAGTTGGATAGCCACAGGGAGGAAGGATCTCCTGTGTAGTTCTGTGCTGAATCTTGGTGGAACCAGTCTGTTGCTGAAGGTGCTCCTCAGGTTGACCAGTGTGTCATGGAGGGGGTGAGCTGCATTGTCTAAGATGCTCCTGCAGTTTGAGGAGCATACTCCTTTCTGAGACCACCTCCCATGGTAACAATGGACACGTGTGGAGGCTTGTGCCAGAGCCAGGTGCAAAGTCCCAAGCAAAGAAACATGAAGCAAACTTTAGTTCCAAGCTGCTTCAGAAGGGAATCTATTTGTGGGCCAATTCCCGATGGAAAAATCTCTCTGCAGTCATTGAACGTCACGGCTTATCAAGAGTCCTTCAGTTCCCTGCATTCCCAGCAGATAACCAGCTATTTCCAGATGACATTCCTTGTCCCTCTAGAGGCCTCAGCCGCTGCTTTGGGTCAGTGACAGGCTACTGGAATGAAGGCGGGTTGCTCCTACATGGAGCCTCGGGCCTGGCACCACCTCCTGGTGTCAATGGGATTGGAACGCAGGGCAGACCCACCCAGCCATGATGAAAGATGGATGATATATTTCTCAGCGGGATGTCAAGTGAGACAGGGGTCATATCAAAGCTGGAGTGGATGAAGTTGGCAGCTTTCCCTCCTGAAGTACACTTGCAAAGCAGTTGTCTTTCACCACATGTGTAGAAAGGAACCACAGATGCTCATTGACACCGAAGATAGACACAAAATGCTGGATTAGCTTTCCCTCTCTCTCCATCCCTCCCCCATCCGACTAGTTTGACTGTCCTCTTGATTAAACTTTATTCTTGTATACCTCGTTGTCCTTCCCCAAGCGATCAATGATCTATTCTCCATTTTCCTTGAACTTCTTCCCCTTTGATGTCTGGTGTTCACTCTTTACCTTTCCATATCTCCGTGTCTCCCCCTCTGCTCTCAGTCTGAGGAAGGGTCTTGACCTGAAACCTCACCCATTCCTTCTCCTCGGAGAAGCTGCCTGTCCCGCTGAGTTACTGCAGCATTTTGTGCCCTGCACGACATGTTCCATTGAAGAAACAATGGGATAATTCATATCCAACGTGAAGGACAAATCTCTCAACCAGAAAGCTTCATCACTGCACCCTCATCAACTACACGAGGATCAGCAACTGATCTTGAGAGCTCTTTAGAGAGATACAGCGTGGAAACAGGTCCTAGTTTTATGTTATCCCACTTTCACATCTTACACACTGGGGGCAATTTACAGAAGCCAATTGATCTACAAACCTGCATGTCTTTGGAATGGGGGAGGAAATTGGAACATGTGTAGGAAGGAACTGCAGATGCTGGTTTACACCGAAGATAGATTCAAGATTCAGGATTCAAGAGAGTTTATTGTCATGTGTCCCAGATAGGACAATGAAATTCTTGCTTTGCTTCAGCACAACAGAATATAGTAGGCATGAATACAGAACAGATCAGTGTGGCCATATACCTTTATATAAATATATACACACATGGATAAATAAACAGATAAAGTACAAATAAACAGATAAAGGGCTATTAATGTTTGGAGTTTTGTTTGTCGAGTTTAATAGCCTGATGGCTGTGAGGAAGTAGCTGTTCCTGAACCTGGACATTGTAGTCTTCAGGTTCCTGTACCTTCTACCTGAAGGTAGCGGGGAGATGAGTGTGTGACCAGGATGGTGTGGATCCTTGATGATGCTACCATCCTTTTTGAGGCAGCGACTGCGATAGATCCCCGCGATGGTAGGGGAGGTCAGAGCCGATGATGGACTGGGCAGTGTTTACTACTTTTTGTAGTCTTTTCCGCTCCTGGGCGCTCAAGTTGCCGAACCAAGCCACGATGCAACCGGTCAGCATGCTCTCTACTGTGCACCTGTAGTTTAGAGAGAGTCCTCCTTGACAAACCGACTCTCCGTAATCTTCTCAGGAAGTAGAGGCGCTGATATTCTTTCTTTATAATTGCATCAGTGTTCTCGGACCAGGAGAGATCTTCAGAGATGTGCACGCCCAGGAATTTGAAACTCTTGACCCTTTCCACCGTCGACCTGTTGATATAAACGGGACTGTGGGTCCCCATCTTACCCCTTCCAAACTCTACAATTAGTTCCTTGGTTTTGCTGGTGTTGAGGGACGGGTTATTGTGCTGGCACCATTTGGTCAGTCGGTCGATCTATCTTCTATACTCTGACTCGTCCCCATCAGTGATACGTCCCACAACAGTGGTGTCGTCAGCGAACTTGATGATGAAGTTCACACTATGACCGGCTACGCAGTCATGAGTATAGAGTGAGTACAGCAGGGGGCTGAGCATGCAGCCTTGAGGTGCTTCCGTGCTGATTGTTATCGAGGCTGACACATTTCCACCAATAGACATAAAATGCTGGAGTAACTCAGCGGGACAGGCAGCATCTCTGGATACGGTAAAAGGAATGGGTGACGTTTTGGGTCGAGACCCTTCTTCAAACAGGAAAACCCATGCAGGTCACGGGGAGAAAGTACAAACTCTGTACAGACAAGCACCCGTAGCCAGGATCGAACTTGGGTCACTGCCGCTGTGAGGGGGCTAGTCTACTGCTGAGCCACCGTGCTGCCCTTCTATGGAGCCTGATGCCCAGGTTAGAGAGCTCCCCCTGAGCCAGGCCTGAGATCACGGCCCTCAGAATTACTGGATCTCCACGCACTTGCAGTGAACCGCTGCAGGGCAAAACTGATGAAGTCCTGCTGCTGCCTCTCACACCATTGCCGCCGGCGCAGGCAGCAGCTGAACAGTTAAATGGGAAAACCCTACTTCTTGTTTTGCTTTGGTTGATAATTTGTCTTCAATTAAGTGCAACATTCCTGCCCTCACTCCCACCACTTCCAAAGCAATTCATCGAGACAGGCAGAAACTGATAAACATTTCCGCTAACTGACTGTTGACGCCAAGGAAATTGCGCAGAAATTTAAAAGGTGTGGCAAGCACTTGGGCTGGGATTCAGTCCAGATTTTCCTCAGCCCCTCAGCTTCTTGGCCAGTTTTGCATGGGCAGTGCTGCCTCTCCACCCAAAACCACCTGTGGCCAACATGGATTCCTGGTGTTTCGATGAGAGAGAGAGAGAGAGAGAGAGAGAGAGAGAGAGATAGAGAGAGAGAGAGAGAGAGAGAGAGAGAGAGAGAGAAAGAGAGAGAGTGAGAGTGAGAGAGAGAGAGGGAGAGAGCGAGAGAGAGAGGGAGAGAGAGGGAGAGAGAGAGGGAGAGAGAAAGAGAAAGAGAGAGAGAGCCTGGACACTCCCTGCTGGGTGCCTTAGTCTTGGAATGGGATGTTCCCTTCCTCTCGCAATCCGATCCAAGATTCCCAATATCTGGTATTCACTGACTGAACACTGCCATTTCCGCAGAGACAGCAGCCCCTCCTCCCAGTTTTCCGACCAGTCTGACTGTCCTGATTAAATTTTATCTTTGTATGCCTCGTTGTTAGCTTCCCCTAGCTAAACGTGATCTACTCCATATCTTCCTTGAACTATGTCCCCTTAGATCTCTCGCCTTCACACCTTACCCTTCCATATCTCTGTGTCTCCCCCTCCCCTATAAGTCTGAAGAAGTGTTTTGTCACCCATTCCTTCTCTCCAGAGATGCTGCCTATCCCTCTGAGTTACTCCAGCATGTTGTGTCTATCTTCGAGGACAGGTCACATACATTTTGACGGAGAATAGACCAATGAATATTTGGGCATTGGGCTTAAAATATTGAAACCAAGTGAGATGTAGACCTGGACACACGATAAGCAATCTAGCGAAGGGAGTTGTAAATGAAAGATAAGCAAAAAAGTAACAATGATAAAGGAAACAGGCCATTGGAAGCTGTTTGTTGGGTGAAAATGAGAAGCTGGTGTGACTTGGGTTGGGGAGGGATAGAGAGAGAGGGAATGCTGGGACTACCTGGTGAGAGAAATCAATATTCATACCACTGGGCTGCAAGCTGCAATATGGGATGCTGTTCCTCCAATTTGCGTTTAGCCTCACTCTGACAATGGAGGAGACCGACAGAAGGTTCTGTGTAGGATTGGTAAGGAGAATGAAAGTGTCCAGCAAATGTGAGATCATGTTGGTTCACGCGGGCTGAGCGAAGGTGTTCCGCAAAACGATCGTACAGTCTGCGTTTGGTCACCAGCCAAGTGGCATGAAAATCGATTTCTCTCACTTCAGGTAGCCCCGTCATCAAAGAGATAGATAGTAGTTCAGGACTGCTCTCTGGTTGTTGTAGGGTGATTCAGTTGCCTGATAACAGCTGGGAAGAAACCGTGCCTGAATCTGGAGGTGTGCGTTTTCACACTTCTATACCTTTTACCTGATGGGAGAGGGGAGAAGAGGGAGTGGCCAGGGTGTGACTCGTCCTTGATTATGCTGCTGGCCTTGCAGAGGCAGCGTGAGGTATAAATGGAGTCAATGGAGTCAATGAGGGTTGGTTTGTGTGATGGTCTGGGCTGCGTCCGCGACTCGCTGCAATTTCCTGCAGTCTAGGATGGAGCTGTTCCCAAACCAAGCTGCGGTGCATCCCGATAAAATGGTAGAATGGGCTGGAGAGTTTTTGTGGCCTTATCCTCTCCCTAGCCGTGCCCTGCAATGGCAGCACACATGACTCAGAGTGTGGCAGTGGGTCAAAAGGCTTCATTGTGCTATGGCTGTGTTGCTGGGAAGAGAGGAAGTTACCTTGCACTGGCACCCAATGCTGTTGGATGATGTTAACACTGAAGAACTGTTGCTGGACTTGGCCCATTCTCACTTCATTTGTCAGCATCACTCTCACCCACTTTACTCAGTCCGGCTACGCCCGCAACGTGGAGAAATACTCCAACGGCATTTACTGCCATTAATCAGAACACCTAAGCTGAGGAAATGGCTTTTGACGTGTTTTGTTATAAATGAAGCCCTAGCGATGTAGAGGAAGGAACAGCCGTGAAATGGGAGAGCTGCTGTGGTTCACAGAGCTCTCCCCTGCTTGTCCCAGGGTGAATGCAGGAGAGTGCAGGGCGCTGTGACTGAGACCAAGCACTCTTCACTTTGGACACCAGGTCAATGGGCAGGTTCTCCAGTGGGGTGTGGGCTGGGCAGTGAAGCCACTGGGCTGATGCTCAGCTGAGCTCCAAGCTCCTCCGGAACGAAGGCATTCCAGGGTGGAATTCCTGGCAATCGCACAGAAATGCTTTATTATTGTTGGCTGTCCGGGAGCCAGCCCAGGATTTGTGCAGCCGAGAGGGTTGGGGAGGTTTGAGGACTGGAAATGATGAATGATCGTGTTTTCCACTGCTATAAGGCTTTGTGCAACATTTTGAAACTCTGGGACTAAAGGACAGGAAGCTGGGAATAAAAATAGAAAGTATTCTTCGAGCAAAGTGTTGGCTGGTCCAGGACAAGACACGTTGTCTTGTCAAACACATTTCATTGTACCGTTGACCCTGTGTTAACCTACATATGACAAATAAAACGGAATCAATTAATTAATTAATTGATTAAAAGGGAATGTACACAAGAGCCAGAGGAGCAGCCCCTCCAGGACCATCTCACTCCCACTCCTCCGCTATAGTTTGGTACAAGCAGTGGGGTGGACTGGAAACTGGAACAACAGGATGGATTTGGGAAGAGTAGTTAGAGCATGGAACAATACAGTGGCACGGTGGCGCAGCGGTAGAGCTACTGCGTTACAGCGCTAGAGACCCGGGTTTGATCCCGACTACAGGTGCTGTCTGTACGGAGTTTGTACCTTCTCCCCATGACCTGCGTGGGTTTTCTCCGAGATCTTCGGTTTCCTCCCGCACTCTAAAGAAGTACAGGTTTGCAGGTTAATTGGCTTGGTATAAATGTAAAATTGCCCCGTGTGCGTAGGGTAGTGTCAATGTGCGGGGATCATTGGTCGGCGCGGACTCAGTGGGCCGAACGGCCAGTTTCCGTGCTGTATCTATCAACTAAACTAAACTACAGCTCATGAATAGGGCCCACAGCACATCGTGTCTGCACCGACCATGATATCAATTTAAACTAATATCCTCCGCCTGCATGTGATCTATATCACCCCATTCGCTGCATATCCCATACGCCTGACTAAAAGCCTCTTAATTATCACTGTCTTTTCTGCTTCCATCTCCACCCCTTGCAGTGCATTCCAGGCACCCGCCACCCTCTTGTCCCTGACATCTCCCTTAAACTTCCCAACTCTGAATTAAACAATATGCCCTCTAGTCTTTGACATTTCCGCCCTGGGAATACTATTATGACCGCCTGTCCTATCTGTGTCTCTCATCATTTTATAAACTTCTCCATCGGTCTCCAATTCCACAGACAAAGAATTTCCAAGTATTTCCGACTTCTCCTTATAGCTAATATCCCTAATCCGGGCAGTATCTGGTGAACTTCTTTTCAACCCTCTCTAAAGCCTCCACATCCTTCCTGTAATGGGGTGACCAGAACTCCATGCAACACTTCAAAAGTGGCCTCCCCAAAGTTTTATAAAGCTGCAACATGACAGAGTAGTACAGTGTGGAAACAGGCCCCTCGCCCCAACTTGCCCACACCGGCCAACAATGTCCCAGCTACACTAGTCCCACCTGCCTGCGCTTGGTCCATAACCCACCAAACCTGTCCTATCCATGTACCTGTCCAACTGTTTCTTAAACGATGGCATAGTCCCGATCCTCAACTACCTCCTCTAGGCAGCTTGTTCCATACTGTGTGAAAAAGTTACTCCTCGGATTCCTATTAAATCTTTTCCTCTTCACCTTGAACCTATGTCCTCTGGACCTCGATTCCCCTACTCTTGGTAAAAGACTCTGCATCTCCCCGATCTATTCCTCTTATGATTTTATATACCTCTATAAGATCTCCCCTCATCCTCCTACGCTTCATGTAATAGAGACCCAGCCTACTCCTGACTTTTATACCTAATACCCCGAGGCAAGCATAACGCACGCCTTCTAGTCTTTGACATTTCCGCCCTGGGAAGAGCCTGATGGCGGCTAGGAAGGATGTTAGCAATGAACCTGGAAGTCACCAATATCCAATTCAGCATCCAATATCTTCTTCCTGATAGTAGCAGTGTGATGCAAGTGTGGCTAGGGTTGTGTTGACCTTCAGTGATATTATCTGCCTTTTTGAGGTAGCACCTCTTGTCAATCCCACCAGTGGTGAGAGGTCACTACACGTGGGTAATGTTTGGTTTGGTTTAGTTTATTATTGTCACCTGTACTGAGGTACAGTGAAAAGCTTTCCCTATATCCTTTGATTCCATTAGCCCTGAGAGCTATATCTAACTCTCTCTTGAAAACATCCAATGAATTGGTCTCCACTGCCTTTCATGGCAGAGAATTCCACAGATTCACAACTCTCTGGGTGAAAAAGTTTTTCCTCATCTCAGTCCTAAATGGCCTACCCCTTATTCTTAAACTGTGACCCCTGGTTCTGGACTCCCCCAACATCGGGACCATTTCTCCTGCATCTAGCCTGTCCTATAATATTTTATATCTTTCTATAAGATCTCCTCTCATTCTTCCAAATTCCAGTGATTTAAGCCCAGTCGATCCATTCTTTCATCATATGTCAGTCCTGCCATGCTGGGAATTAACCTGGCGAACCAACGCTGCACTCCCTCAATATCAAGAATATCCTTCCGCAAATTAGGAGACCAAAACTGCACACAGTACTCCAGGTGCGGTCTCACCAGGGCCCTGTCCAACTGCAGTAGGACCTCCTTGCTCCTATATTCAAATCCTCTCGCTATGAGTGCCAACATGCCATTTGCTTTCTTCATTGCCTGCTCTACCTGCATGCTTACTTTCATTGACCGATGTACAATGACATCTAAGTCTCGTTGCTCCTCCCCTTCTAATCTGACACCATTCAGATAATAATCTGCCTTCTTGTTCTTGTCACCTAGGTGGATAACCTCACATTTATCTACATTATACTGCATCTGCCATGCATCTGCCCACTCACCCAACCTATCCAAGTCACCCTGCAACCTCATAGCATCCTCATCGCAGCTGACACTGCAACCCAGCTTTGTGTCATCCGCAAATTTATAGATGTTATATTTAATTCCTTTGTCTAAATCGTGAATATATATTGTAAATGGTATATGGACACACTTATAGTATATGGACACACTTATCAGTATTGTAGTAAATGTCTACTATGTTCTGTGTGCTGAAGCAAAGCACGGATTTCATTGTCCTATACAGGGACACATGACAATAAACTCACTTGAACTTGAACTTGAACTTAAATAATTGGGGTCCCAGCACTGAGCCTTGCGGCACCCCACTAGTCACTGCGAACGCTATTACACCTCTTGCATTCCCATGGACCAGTATATCCAAATGCCCTCCATGTCCTTCTCCATAGTTAATACAGGTGCAAAGTACTCATTTAGTAGTTTAGTTTAGTTTATTATTGTCATATGTATCAAGATACAGTGAAAAGCCTTTTTGTTACGAGCTCTCCATTCAACGAAAAGACTATGCATGATTACAATCAAGCTATGCACAGTGTACAGATACGGGATGATGGGTATATTATTTACTGCAAAATCAAGTCTGATTAAAGGTAGTTCAAAGGTCTCCAATGATGTGGATGGGAGGTCAGGACTGCACTCTAGCTGGTGAGAGGACGGGTCAGTACCTAGCGTACATCCTCTGACTTCAAACATAATCTTCCTCCTTTATCCTTGACTGATCCAACCTTCTAGACACAGAAAGCTGGAGTAACTCAGCGGGACAGGCAGCATCTCTGGAGAGAAGGAATGGGTGACGTTTCGGGTCGAAACCCTTCTTCAGATCCTACCTTCTCCCTGGTTACACTTTTGTTTTAAGGTAGATGTAAAAAGTTTGGAAATGTTCTTCAATCCTACTCACCAAAGATATGTCATTGCTCCTTCTAATCGCCTGTTTAAGTTCTTTCCTACTTTATATTTCTCAGAGGCCCTGCATGATATCATCTTAAATCTGACATACACTTCCTTTTCCTTTTTGACCAAATTTACCAACTCTTTAGTCATTCAAGGTTCCACTGCCATCCTTATCCCACCTCCTTAATGGAACATGTTGGTTCTCGTCCAATTATCTGGCCTTTAAACAACTCTCACCTGTCAGATGTGGACTTACTTAATAACAACTACTTCCTATTTGCTCTCCTTAGGTCCTGCCTAATAATGTTGTTGAAAATCCTGGCCAAAAAAGAGCTAAAATAGAGCCAAAATAAAGCAGAGGATTCATGCATTCACAAGGCCTTTTGGTGAATTCTGTATAAGAAGCCACGGGCTGCTGGCTGGTGCCGGGAAGTCAAGATCCCAGATCAGTGCTTCAGATAAGAAAGCTGTAAGTATCTCTGCAATTGTTGGTATGTATGAAAATCTTGCAGAGGACCTCCAAGGTATTGTAAATGCATGAGTTTGATTGGATTGCTGCACAGGGATTGTAAATAATGTAACTAATGTTGCAAGACAGTTACCCTGTTGTTTGTTGATTGGCCAAAGTGTTAAGCCCTAGCAGAATTGTTTTGTGTTTCAGGGTAAATGTTGCATTATTCAGTTGACTAGCTTCCTTCCAAAAGCTTCTGCAAGAAACATTGTTTAAGACTCTCTGTAATTGGATTGGGGAACTGTCAATAATGTATTGATGTAATTGATATGTTTGATTGGATTGTGAAGGGACCCTATGTAGTTTGGCCCCTCAAGGTTCGTGGACCTATAAAAGGTAGCCCCATTTTAGATCGGTGTCGATCTTCTGGAAGGGCACTTGGGACTGCATTACCTTTTGGGCAGTGTCTGCTTGCATGAGGCTGAAGAGCTTGGCCAGGCAGAGACAAGGTTCGAACCTGTGGTGGTTTAGATATCGTATAGGGGAATTTGCTGTTCGTTATAAAAATAAAGATTAGTTGGTCCAGTGCATGAGTCAGTGTTTTTACTGAACCAGACTAGGGGGGTAAGCTTCAGGAGCATATTAACATTGTAATCTGCCCTATCCTAATTATGTCCCTTCCTCCAAAGTCCAGAGTTATCCCCATTGAAAATAATCTTAAAACTTGGGGAGTGATCACGTTCACGTTATAGGAGTAGAATTAGGCCATTCGGCCCATCAAGTCTACCCGTCATTCAATCATGGCTGATCTCTGCCTCCTAATCCCATTTTCCTGCCTTCCCCCATAACCCTTGACACCCGTTATAATCAAGAGTTTGTCTATCTCTGCCTTAAAAATATCCACTGACTTGGCCTCCACAGCCCTCTGTGGCAATGAGTTCTGCAGATTAACTACCCTCTGGTTAAAGAAGTTCCTCCTCACCTCCTTTATAAAAGAGCGCCCTTTAATTCTGAGGCAGTGACTGTCCCAAAATGCTCTTCCACTGAAACACCAGTCTCCTGGCCAGGCTCATTTCCCAACACGAGGTCCAGCATGTTCCCTTCTTGGGTTGGACTATCCACACACCGTTTCAAGGAACCTCTCAGATGTGCCACACAAATTCTGTCTAAGCCTTTGGCGCTGATCAAGTTCCAGTCAATATTGGGTTAGTTAAAGTTGTCCACTATGAAAACTCTGTTGCTTTTGCATCTTTCTGTAATCTGTCTACATATCTGTTCCTCTACTCAGTTTCAGTTTAGTTTATTGTAACGTGTACCGAGGTACAGCGGAAAAGTTTTTTTTGCTTGCAGAAAAACAATACATGATTACAATTCAGCCGTTCAAAGTCCGTAGACACATGATAAAGAAACAACATTTAATGCAAGGTAAAGCCAACAAAGACTGATCCAGGATAATCCGAGGGTCACTAATGAGGTAGATAGTAGTTCAGCACTGCTCTCTGGTTGTGGTAGGATGATTCAGTTGCCTAATAACAGCTCATTCCACTCTGGCTACTGGGGGAGGTCTATGGTAAATTCCCATTAGAGTGCTTTCACCGTTCCTATTTTTGAGCTATACCCATATTGTCTCAGTGGACAAAGCTTCCAGTATGTCCTCTCTGAGTCCTGCCATGATATTCTCCTTGATTAGTAGAGCAACTCATCCACCTCTTTTATCTCCCTCTTATCACATCAGAAGCATCAAAACTCTGGAAAGGTGAGCTGCCAGTTGCGTCTCTCTCTCGCAACCAAGCCTCCATAAGGCCACAATCTCCCAATTCCAGTTACTGATCCAGGCTTTAAGCCCATCCACATTTTCCACAAACTTACTGTGAAGTAAACACACTTCAGACCCACACTGACCTTTCTGTCCTGGGCCTCCTCCATTGTCAGAGTGAAGCCAAACGCAAATTGGAGGAACTGCACCTCGTTTTTCACTTGGGCAGCTTACAGCCCAGTGGTGTGAATCATGATTTCACTAACTTCTAGTAAACCTTGCATCTCCTCCATCTCTGTTCCACCACCACCCTAGTTGTGGTACTAGTTTCACTGTTGCCCTGGTGAGTATCATTGTCTGTGTAACTCATTTTCACCTAGCCCACAGCTAACAATGGACCATTTCCTTTATCATCATTACTTTTTTGCATATCTTTCATTCATTTGTTCTTAATCTCTCTAACGACTATATCTGTAATTTCTCTTTCCCTTGACTCTCAGTCTGAAGCAGGGTCTCGACCCGAAACGTCACCCACTCCTTTTCTTCAGAGGTGCTATCTGACCTGCTGAGTTACTCCAGCTTTTTGTGTCACACTTCAGACCATCAGTTTCATCATGTCCATTAACCTCTTCTTGCCTGTCGTTTGTTTGAGGTAGATTCGTGATTAGTGCGGGTGTCAGGGGTTATGGGGAGAAGGCAGGAGAATGGGGTTTGGAGGGATAGATGAGACATGATTGAATGGCGGAGTAGACTTGATGGGCCGAATGGCCTAATTCCACTCCTATCACTTATGACCTTATGACATTATGAGACTTGCTTGTCATAACCTCTACCTTCCCATCAGTCCTTCCATTTGATAGCTTACTCTGGTTCCCATCCTCTATCACTCTAGCTTGAACCTTGACCAGATATGTGCTTGCACCAAGCCCTTGTAAAATTGCATTTAGCAGGACTCTTGCTTCACGACATTGTTGTTGTTGGATTAGTGTTGTGCACGTCACTTCAAGCGCCGGATGTTTGCAGGAAAGTAGTTGTTTTTGAACCTGGTGGTGTGGGACTTTAGGATTCTGTCCTCCTGCCCAACGGTAGCAGTGAGAAGAGGGCATGACCTGGTTTATGGTCACTCAAACAGAGGTAACGATTCAGTAACAAATTCAAAAATTGCTACCAAGATCAGGAGAGCTTTTAATACTTCAGCAAAGCATTCAACAAGGTTCCTCATTGTCGGCTGCTCTGGAAGGTTAGATCGCATGGGATCCAAGGAAAGATAACTGAATGGATAGAAAATTGCCTTCATGGAAGGAAGCAGAGGGTGATGGTGAAAGGTTGCTTATCAGACTGGAGGCCTGTGACTAATAGTGTGCCTCTGGGTTCAGTGCTGGGCCCGTTACTGTTTGTCATCTATATCAATGATTTGGATGAGAATCTACATGGCAAGATTAGCAAGTTTGAAGATGATACAAAAGTGGGTGATATTGCGCCTAGTGGAGATAGTTGTGAAAAATTGCAACAGGATCTTGATCGGTTGGCCAGGTGGGCTGAGGAATGGTTGATGGAATTTAATACAGAGAAATGTGAGATGTTACAGTTAGGGAAGTCTAACATGGCCAGGACCTACACAGTGAATGGTAGCTCTGGGGAGTGTTGTAGAGCAGAGGGATCTAGGAGTACAGGTGCATCGTTCCTTGAAGATGGCGTCACAGATAGATAGGGTCAAAAAGACTTTTGGCACATTGGCCTTAATCAGTCAGAGCATTGGGTATAGAAGTTGGGAGGTCATGTTGCAGTTATATAAGATGTTGGTGAGGGCGCATTTAGGGTACAGTTCTGGGCACCAGGTAACAGGAAAGATGTTGAAAAATTGGAAAGGGTACAGAGAAGATTTACGAGGGTAGTTGCCAGGACTTGAGGGTCTGAACTATAGGGAGAGGTTGAGTAGGCTGGTACTCTATTCCTTGGAGCGCAGGAGGATGAGGAGCGATCATATAGAGGTGTCTAAAATCAAGAGAGGAATAGACCAGGTAGATGCACAGAATCTCTTGCCCAGATTAGGGGAATCAAGAACCAGAGGACATAGCTTTAAGGTGAAGGGGGAAAGATTTAATAGGAATCTAAGGGGTAACTTTTTCACACAAAGTGATGGGTGTATCGAACGAGCTGCCAGAAAAGGTGGTTGAGGCTGGGACTATTGAAAAATTAAAGCAACATTGGGCAAGTTGGGCCGAAGGACCTATTTCCACGCTGTATCACTCTATGATTGTGACTCTAAGAACACAGGAGAATGAGGAAACTGGACAGGAGTAGACCATTCGGCCCCTTGAAACTGTTCCATCGCTCAATGTGAACATGGCTGATCTATGCCTCCTCTCCTGTGCCGGTTCCATTTTCTCAGTGACCTTGGGACATTATCTTGCAATAGGGAAAGGAAGCTTCTCCAGACATCAGTTCGATGCTCACTGTGGGATCTTTGTAATGTTGAAATATGAACCTGCAGCATACTGTCCATCAGGAGCAGATGGGACTGTACAAATTGAAGAATTCCCATTAATTAAAGTATTTAATGAATGAGTGAGGATTCTATTCTCAGCTGCAAGTGCCAAGATCCCAGAGGGGGATGGAGAGAGGAGGGGAGGGAGTAGAGGAGTGGGGCTAGGGCACTGGATGAGCTTTATGGTGCCCTGCAGGTGAGGTGAAGAGATGTGTGAAGATGGGTTTTACTGGATTCCTGTCACCATGGATGGGAATGTGAGGTAAGAGTGCCGCAAGTGGGAGACGTGATGGGAAGAAGAGGAGAATCAGGACCATGCCCCGCGACAGAAATTCACACCAACATAATAATAATAATAATGGATGGGATTTATATAGCGCCTTTCTAATACTCAAGGCGCTTTACATCGCATTATTCATTCACTCCTCAGTCACACTCGGTGGTGGTAAGCTACTTCTGTAGCCACAGCTGCCCTGGGGCAGACTGACGGAAGCGTGGCTGCCAATCTGCGCCTACGGCCCCTCCGACCACCACCAATCACTCACACACATTCACACACAGGCAAAGGTGGGTGAAGTGTCTTGCCCAAGGACACAACGACAGTATGCACTCCAAGCGGGATTCGAACCGGCTACCTTCCGGTTGCCAGTCGAACACTTAGCCCATTGTGCCATCTGTCGTCCCAACATAGACACCAGGCCTGACTCAGTGAAGGTGGGGACAGACACTGATAAATGATCACAGATGTTCATATTGTCGGTGAGCTCTGAACTACAATAGACTATTATTATTATTGCACTATTATTGTTTGTTTTTTAAGTATGTGTGTATGTGTATATATGTGTATATATACTCACATATATATATATATATATATATATATATAGATGTGAGTATGTATATATATATATATACACTGAACTTTTTTTTCTCTCCCTCGTTTATTATATTGTTTACAGTGTACTATGTTTGCATATTCTGTTGTGCTGCAGCAAGTAAGAATTTCATTGTTCTATCTGGGACATATGACAATAAAACACTCTTGACGCATGACTCTTGGTGAGTTCACAAAGTCGGTGAGTTCACACTTTTGGTGAGTTCACACAGTTGGTGCAATCATATGGTTGGTGAGTTCACACTGCCGGTGAATTGAAACTGTCGGTGAGCTCACATTGTTGGGGAATCCACATTGTGGGTGAGTTCACACTGTCGGTGAGTTTACACTGTTGGTGAGTTCACACTGTGAGTTCACGCTGTCGGTAAATTCACACTACCGGTGAGTTTACACTGTTGGTGAGTTCACACTGTTGGTGAGCTTACACTGAGTTCACACAGTTGGTGAGTTCACACTGTTGGTGAGTTCACACTGTTGGTGAGGTCACACTGTCTGTGAGTTCACACTGTTGGTGAGGTCACACTGTCTGTGAGTTCACACTGTTAGTGAGTTCACACTGTTGGTGAGTTCACACTGTTGGTGAGATCACACTGTTGGTGAGTTCACACGATCCGTGAGTTCACACTGTAGGTGAATTCACAACGTCTGTGAGGTCACACTGCCTGTGAGTTCACACTTGGTGAGTTCACAACATCTGTGAGGTCACACCGTCTGTGCGTTCACGCTGTTGGTGCATTCACACTCTGTCCCACACTCTCTAATACTGCAGCCCACACCAACACAGGTGATAAACAGAACATCCGGTGGCGCTGGTGCGAGCTGCCTCCGCCTTCAGTCCGGTATCGTTTTGTTTTTTTGTTATGTTGAAGAGCGCTTTCTGTGTTTTTTTTAATGTCTATATGTGGGGGAAGAGGGTACGGTATAGTATAGTATAGTATAGTATAGTATATCTTTATTGTCATTTTCCTGAGTACTCACATACCCAGAGGAAACAAAAAAACGTTGCTCAACCAGTGTCCATTCAGTGTGCAGTAAAAAATAAATAGAAATAAAAATACATATATCATGAACAAATTAAACACTCTACTCTCTACTAAACATCAACAGGCGTTCCGATCGGCAGCGGCACGACAGTGGCTCTGCTGCAGTGTGTCCAGGTTGGTGGTTGGTGCGCGATACTTTGGCAGGGGGCAAAGTCCGTTTATCAGTCTTATAGCCTGCGGGAAGAAGCTGAGGAGCATCCTGCTGGTTTTGCAGCTAATGCTCCTGTGCCTCTTCCCAGATGGCAGGATGGAGAATATGTGATCCGATGGGTGGTAGGGGTCTTTGATGATGGAGATGGCTCTGCTGATACATCTCTTCCTATATATGTCCAGCAGGAAAGGGAGTGGAGCACCAATAATCCTGCTGGCGGTCTTCACAATCCTGTCTAGTTGGTGCCGTTCATACGCCTTGCAGCTCCCGAACCAGGAAGTGATGCCGTAGGTTAATGTGCTCTCGATTGTCCCCCTATTAAAAGTTCGTAGGTGTGTAGTGGGGAGACCTGCTTTCCGTAGTCTTCGGAGAGGGTGTAGTCGCTGCTGGGCTCTCTTGACCAGTGCTGTGGTGTTGGTCGTGGACGTCAGGTCATCTGACAGGTGGAGTCCTAGGAACTTCACGCTGCTGACCCTTTCCACATCAGCCCCATCGATGTGCAGAGGTGTATGGTGTTGTTTTCCCGCCCTCCTGAAGTCAACCACCATCTCCTTAGTTTTTCCCACGTTGAGAATGAGGTTGTGGGATTTGCACCATCCTGTGAGCAGCTCCACCTCCATCCTGTACGCCGACTCATCATTGTCACTGATGAGACCCACCACTGTTGTGTCATCTTGTTGATGAAGTTGTTGTTAAGTCTAGCAGTACAGTCGTAAGGGGATACCGTCCTTCAGTCGCTTCCTGGAGAGGATGCGACTATTATTCGAGTCACATCTTCGCCCCCCCCCACCAGTGGCCTACCTACTGGATTGGCGCGGCCTTTCCTGCCAGGACCGACCAGAGCTCCAGCAGCAGCGGCAGTGCAGCGTTGGATACATCGCGGGGATCGCCGTTGGAGCCCCGGGTGCTGGGCCTGCTGCAACGACATCGCGGAGCTGTGGTTCGCGGAGCTCCCAACACGGGCGGCGCTGACCAACATCGCGGAGTCCTGTGACTCCGCCCGGCAAAGGACTGTGGACTCGGGGGCTGCGGACTCCGGTGGGAGGTGGCTGATCTGGAGGTCTAGACCGCTGAGAATGTTCTCCGTCGGGGTTCAGTGTCGGTGTTCCATCATCCCGGCGTGAGGGCCTGAGCATCGGGCCGCTCGTGGCGGCGACTGTGGGTGCTCGGGAGGCCCCGACCACGGGTGAACATCTGGGAAGATCGGCGGGGAGGCTGGCTGGACTATGGTACCTTCCTCAACTTTGGTGCCACTGTGGGGTTATGTTGTGTCGTGGACTTCTGTGTTTGTGCTTTTTTTTAATATGTTTTATTTATTTATTATTTATTATTATGTTACTGGACTGTAAGGAAAATCCCTTTCGTTGTCTCTTATGAGATAATGACAATAAAATTGAATACAATACAATACAATACAATAAACGCTTTGTGAAAGAGCAATTTTAAGGGGAATACCTTAAGGAACAAACAAAGAGTGGAGAGGATTAGCTCCAGAGACTGAACAATGGTGAGATGGGCAGCAATTAATGCAGAGAATAAGGAAAGTACGGGGACTTGGCAATAATTGTTTCACCTGGACAGACACAATATGTGTGTAGCAGCAGATGCCTGAGAGGTAGGTCATATTACCCATTGTGTGCCCTATAAATAAATAATCATGTCTGCTGCAGTCCTCAGCACCATCTGCATCCTCATACTCAATTTGTTGTAGCGCAGGATTGTTGTTTGTGGAGAGGGGGGGGGGGGGGGGGGGGGGGGGTGGGGAGGGGGGGGAGGGGTGGGGGGGGGGGGTGGGGAGGGGGGGGGGGCGGTAGACAGATGAATGGCAAAGGTCCGATGTGTAAAGAATAAGGAATGTGCTAACACTGGGGGTAATACTAGCAAAATTGAATGTACAGACACAAAGAATGTATTCAGGGTTTGCACACTTTTTGTTTTATATATATATATTTTATTATGAATACATTTATTTTTAAAATATATAAAAAATCTTATGGCTTTATGGAACACCAGTTTTGGGGAAGGATAATAAATGAGCTAAACATGAGCAGAGCTGTGTTATTTTCAGCCAACCTCAATGTGTGAGTGCATTACTGTTTGTGTGTGTGTGTGCAAGTGCGTATATGTGTGTGTGTACGTGTGTGTGCGTATGTGTGCGTGTGTGCGTATATGTGAGTATGTGTGCGTATATGTGAGTGTATATGAGTGTGCGTGTGCATGTGAATGTACATGTGAGTGTGTGCGTGCATGTGAATGTACATGTGAGTCTGTGCGTGCGTGATTGTGTATGTGAATGTGCACGTAGTTGAGCTGGGTGTAATTCTGCATGTGTGTTTGTATGAAAGTCTGTGAGCATGTGTGTGGGTGAACAGTGCGTGTGTGTTTGTGTGAGTGTACGAGAGAAAGTGTATGTGTAAAGACACAAGAAACTGCAGATGCTGGAATCGCGCAAAAAAATTGAAGAAATCATCAGGTCAGGCATCATCTGTGGTGGAAGTGGACAGATGCTATTTCGGGACAGGACCTTTCTCCAGAATGTTGTCTGCCAGGTGTTCAGATATTGTAGAACGCTCGATCTGCCAAGGAATACTGAATATCTTGGTTGCTAACCAATTTAACTCCCCTTCCCATTCCCACACCGTCTTTTCTGTCCTGGGCCTCCTCCATTGCCAGAGTGAGGTCACATGCAAATTAGAGGAACAACACTTCATATTTCGCTTCGGCAGCTTACACCCCAACGATAAGAACATTGAATTCTCTAATTTTAGGTAATTTCTACAAACACCTCCTTTTCTTCCCACCTCCCTTTCTTCCCAACAGTTTCTTCCCAGCTGTTATCAGGCAACCGAATCATCCTGCCACAACTAGAGAGCAGTCCTGAACTACTATCTTCCTGATTGGTGACCCTCAGACTATCCTTGATCAGACTTTGCTGGCTTTGCCTTGCACTAAACTTTATTCCCTTATCATGTATCTGTACATTGTAAATGGCTCGATTGTAATCATGTATTGCCTTTCATCTGACTGGTTAGCACGCAACAACACCTTTTCACTGTACCTTGGTACACGTGACAATAAACTAAACTGAACTAAACAAAACAAAACAAAACATTTAGGTGCTTTTGATGGCGGGGCCAAACATGAGTATAGGAGCAATGTGCTATAACTCACCTCCCCCTCTCAGTGATTGAGCCAGTGCTCCTCCATGCTGACCAGCTCCAGGATAAAACAATGGAAGTAACAAGGACACAGAACTTCATCTGTGCGAGGATTCAGATTAATTCAAGAACCTGATAGTTGTAGGAAAGTAGCTGTTATTGAACCTGGTGATGCGGGACTTCTGTACCTCCCGCCCAACAGTAGCAACGAAAAGAGAGCTCAGCAAACTGATATTCCTTATGAAGGGAAGATAGACACGAAAAGCTGAATGTAACTCAGCTGGTCAGACAGCATCTCTGGAGGAAAGAAATAGGTGACATTTCGGGTCAAGAGCCTTCTTCAGACTTCTAAACAAGGGTCTTGACCCAAAGCATCACCTATTCCTTCTCTCCAGAGATGCTGACTGACCCGCTGAGTTACTCCAGATTTTTGTGTCTATCTTCGGTTTAATTGAACATCTGCAGTTCCTTCCTACCCTTCCTTATAAAGGGAATTGATATTCCTTGCATTTTAATGCAGTCCAATCTATTTAGAAATGATGCATTCATACAGATACTGTCAAAATAGAATCCCAAATGCACACTTACTGCAGGCAGCAAGATGCTTTTATTGCGAGTTATTTTGGTCTCAAGCTTTATTAACAGTGTCTGAAGATAATAGGCAGTTTTATCAATGGCTTTCATCCAGTGTAGATGGTTTTACTAATTCATGTTCTGTGTCATAACAAACCTACCACAAGTGATTTATTAATAGGAACCTTTGGTGTTTTTTTACGTCGAACAGCTCAGTGTAATTATTCATATCAGCCAGAGTTGAGTTACACAGTGCCAGGAGGACTGATGATGGACGGGCTAGGGCTGCCGGCAGTTGGGAAGGAGACGGGACCAGGGCTGGGATGTGAAGTGAGCTTATGTGTGGAAGATGAGTCCGCTGGGAGTAGCCTGGGAGTTGGTAGCGTTCCCAACCTACTCCCCTCCTTCCCGGTTCAGGAATGTGTGCCTGCCGACCACAGCCCTGGGCCTGGTAGTCGAGTGGCCTGCAGCTCCCACTACCTTGAAAATAGACACAAAATGGTGGAGTAACTCAGCGGGACAGGCAGCATCCCTGGAGAGAAGGCATGGGTGACGTTTCGGGGTCGAGAAGAAGGGTCTCGAGTTACTCCAACATTTTGTGCCTATCTTCGGTGTAAACCAGCATCTGCAGTTCCTTCCTACACATGTTCCAATTTCCTCCCCCATTCCAAAGACATGCAGGTTTGTTGGTCAATTGGCTTCTGTAAATTGCTCCCAGTGTGCAAGATGTGAAAGTGTGGCAACACAAAACTAGTGTATGGCTGAAGGACCTGTTTCCACGCTGTATCTCTCTAAAGAGCTCTAAAGATCAGTTGCTGATGAGGGCGCAGTGATGAAGCTTTCTGGTTGAGAGATTTGTCCTTCACGTTGGATATGAATTATCCCATGGTTTATTCAATGGAACATGTCGTGAAGGGCACAAAATGCTGCAGTAACTAAGCGGGACAAGCAGCCTCTCCGAAGAGAAGGAATGGGTGAGGTTTCGGATCGAGACCCTTCCTCAGACTGAGAGTCAGGGGAGAGGGAGACAATGATAAGGAAAGGTAAGGTGTGACAACGAGACATCAAAAGAGATAAAGCTCAAGGAAAACGTAGAATAGATCATTGTTAGCTGGGAGAAGTTAACAACAAAGCAAACAAACATAAAACATAACCAGGGGAACAGTCAGACTGGTCGGAGAACTGGGAAGGGGAGGGATGGAGAGACAGGGAAAGCAAGAGTTACTTGATGTCAGAGTCACACTGTTGGGGTGTAAGCTGTCCAAGCAAAATATGAGGTGTTGTTTCTCGAATTTGAGCTGGGCCTCACTCTGACAATGAAGGAGGCCCAGGACAGAAAGGTCAGTGTGGGAATGGGAGGGGCTGTTAAAGTGTTAGGCAACCGGGAGATCAGGTAGGTTTAAGCGGACTGAGCAGAGGTGTTCAGCAAAATGATCGGCGAGCCTGCACTTGGTCTCGCTCCAATCTCAGCCTTGCCCCCTTGCACTGACTGGAACCAGTGCACTCTGTGTCCCTAGGAACAATTGAACTCCTACCCGGACACCACAATCCAATATGCTCCAGGCTCTGGTTCCCTGTTTCCCGTGGGGTGCTGGTGCTGGTGACAACATTCAATGCCCATCCTTGGTGGGATCACAGATCATCCACTGCACAGAAGTAGGCCTGTGAAATATGTTGAATGGAATGTGTAAGAAGCTACTGCAGATGCTGGTTGAAACCGAAGATGGACACAGAAATCTGGAGTAACTCAGCGGGATAGACAGCATCTCTGGAGAGAAGGAATGGGTGACGTTTCGGTTTGAAACCCTTTCAGACCCTATCTTCTGTTGAGTGGAAGCCTCTCAGCACGAGGTCTGTGGCCCTCCTCTTCAAGTACACCTCCACGGTGGTTTGTCAAACTGAAATGAGGTTCCTGCCAACAACATCCTTCCAGACCTAGCTTGAGTTCCAGACCCCACCCACTGGGCCAAACAATTTCCCCCATTTCTCCACTAATCCCTTACCTTTCCACCCCTGGTTTCTGTGGCTTAACTAAAGGATGCAATGACTTTAAAAGCCAGATCTCTCCCCCTCTTCCTCTCTCCCCTCCTTTCACTCTTCCATTTTCTATTCTCTTATCCTCTCTCATCTCTCTTCCTTCTTTCTCTCTCTCTCCTTTCTCCAATCTTCCATTCTTTTATTTTCTACTCTCCTTTCTCTCCCCTCTTCCTCTTTCCCTCCTCTTGCTCTCTCCTCTCTTCTCTCCCCTCGCTTTCTCTATTCTCTACCACCTCTCTCCTCTCGCTCTCTCTCACCTCTTCCTCCCACCCCTCTCTCTCTCTCTAGAGATATGCGGATGTACTTCTATTATCTCTTTTAATTTTTCTGCTCTATCTGCTATTATTTTCAGTAATTGTTACCTTGACAACGTTGCTCTGTGCCTTCTGCAGATATTCCCTTCTGTTCTCATACTTCCCCCTCCCCCTACAATTTAACATCTGCCCACTTGAACAGTAGCAGGATTAAATGTTTTAAAATCTTTGAAACAGATCATTTAATCAAATCATTGCTGAACAGGAGCCACTCCACAAATAGCTGACAATCTCCTTAAATATCATTGAAATTATTACAGCTGGGAAAGATTATGCTATGTTGTTAGATAGAGCATTCAGCTCTAATTTGGCAATGGTGGTTTTAAATTAACATTGTGGTCTGATTGGTATCTAGGTCTGTTGGCTCCATGATTTCAGAAAATGTTGGTGTCACGTGATAACAATTTTCCAGAAATATAACCAGAGTTAATGTTAGGCCCTGTGTCTGTAACAATTTCAATCTTTGAACCTCCCCTTCTCCCCACAGATATGGTGCACCTGTTTCAATTTGTTTCTTTTTATATTTGTCTCCATCCGCCAGTGCTTTTATGTAACTGTTACCTTGGCAACCTTGTTGTGCTAGGCCCTATCACAGTCATTCCCACGGTTCTCTCCTCTGCCCGACACTACAAGTTAAAACACACTTGTCAATTTTGGTTTATTGTTGCCACGTACCAAGATACAGTGGAAAATGTTGTGTGCAGTCCAGTCAAATCAATGCCAGCATTTATTTCAAGAGGTCTATAATACTAAAACAGGGATGTATGCTGAGGCTCTATAAGGCGCTGGTCAGGCCGCATTTGGAGTATTGTGAGCAATTTTGGGCACCATATCTGAGAATGTGCTGGCTCTACATGAATGATCCCAGGAATGTTTAAGAAAGAACTGCAGATGCTGAAAAAATCAAAGGTAGACAAAAATGCTGGAGAAACTCAGCGGGTGAGGCAGCATCTATGGAGCGAAGGAATAGGTGACGTTTCGGGTCGAGACCCTTCTTCAGACTGATGTGGAGGTGGGGGGGGCGGGAAGAAGAAAGGAAGAGGCAGAGACAGTAGACTGTGGGAGAGCTGGGAAGGGGAGTGGAAGGAGGGAGAAAATAAGGACTACCTGAAATTGGAGAGGTCAATGTTCATACCGTTGGGGTGTAAACTGCCCAAGCGAAATCTGAGGTAATGTTTCTCCAATTTGCGGTGGGACTCACTCTGGCAATGGAGGCCCAGGACAGGAAGTTCGGATTCGGAATGGGAGAGGGAGTTGAAGTGCTGGGCCACCAGGAGATTGGGTTGGTTAGTGCAAACCGAGCGGAGGTATTGGGCGAAGCGATCGCCAAGCCAATGCTTGGTCTCACCGATGTGGAGCAGCTGACACCTAGAGCAGCGGATGCAATAGATGAGGACGTGCAGGTGAACTGCCTCACCTGGAAAGACTGCTTGGGTCCTTGGGTGGAGTCAAGGAGGCAGGTAAAGCGACAAGTGTAGCATTTCCTGCAGTTGCAAGAAAAAGTACCAGGGGAGGGAGTGGTTTGGGTGGGAAGGGACGAATTGACCAGGGAGGTATGTACGGAGGGAGCGGTCTCTGCAGAAAGCCGAAAGGGGAGGAGATGGGAAGATGTAGCCAGTGGTGGGATACCGTTGGAGGTGGGATACCGTTGGAGGTGGCGAAAATGTTGGAGGATTATCTGTTGTATGTGACGGCTGGTGGGGTGGAAGGTGAGGGCAAGGGGGACTCTGTCCTTGTTACGAGTGGAGGGATGGGGAGTGAGAGCGGAGCTACGGGATATAGAGGAGACCCTGGTGAGAGCCTCATCTATAGTTGAAGAGGGAAACCCCGTTCCCTAAAGAATGAGTTCATCTCCGATGCCCTGGTTTGGATGGAATGAGTGGGTTAACATATGATGAGCGTTTGGTGACACTGGGCCTGTACTCGCTGGAGTTTAGAAGAATGAGGAAGGACCTCATTGAAACATACCGAATAGTGAAAGGCTTGGATAGAGTGGATGTGAAGAAGATGTTTCCACTCGTGGGAGAGTCTAGGACTAAAAGTCATAGCCTCAGAATTAAAGGATATTCCTTTAGGAAGTAGATGTGGAGGAATTTCATTAACCAGAGGGTGGTGAATCTGTGGAATTCATTGCATAGAATTCAAGGCTATGGAGGCCAAGTCAATGGATAACATGATCATACTTGATATGAATACATTCAGGCCATACATAAATACAATAGGTAGTGCAAAGAAAAATAATATAGTGTTGCAGCTTTATAGTGTTACAGTTGCAGAAGTAGTGCATATATATAAAAAGTGCAAGGACTACATTGAGGTAGGTTGGGAGATTGGAACAATGGCTTATGAGTAGTTCAGTAGTCAGTCAAGTTCAGTCATCTGATAACAGTGGGGAAGAAGTTGTTCCTGTGTATTTTCTGCCTGAAGAGAGGGGAGAAGTGGGAAGTCTTAGAGTGTAAATGGTCCATAGTTATTTTGTCTGATTTGCTGTAGCATAGATTAAGTAGATGGAATGGGGTAATCCTTCTCCAGCCCAGCAAGGCTTTTTCTGCCAGAGATTTTCTTCACTGTTGCAGCACATTGAAGGCCAGTAACCTGGAGTAGATTCTGAATGTTACTCTCATTCCATATTAAGGAAGATTCCTGGACATGTTTCTTGATGGTGGAGAACCTTGGTTGCACGATCTGCACGAGAAACTCAATTGCAATGAGCCCCTGATCAGAGGAACAATTCTTGATCAGGCATGAAATGATAAAAGGGTTTCTCTACCATCTAGGTGGGGGTGTGGGTTTCTGGACTCGGAGGTTTCCTGGGAGAGGGGGAGGGGGTCTCTCCAGGGTTCTATGGGTCTTGTGGAGGTGTGAGGGTTCTCTGGGGGTGCCTGGTCTCCTGAGGGGCTCCTGCGGTCTATCAATGGGCTCCTGGAGTTATCCTGGGAGTGTGAAGGTCTCCTTAGCATGTGAAAGTCTCCCAAGGGTGCGAGGGTCTCCTGAATTCCCGCAGGTCTGCCCAGATATTCAGAGGGTCTCCTGAGGGTCTGAGGATTTGCCGAGATTTCGTGAGTGTCTAATGTGGTTTCCCGAGGGGTTCCCAGAGACGGAATTCTCCTGCCTCAGTTTGAACTCATGCGAACAAAGTTCTCCGAAGGTTGAACCAATGTGCATCTCAGCCGTGGGTGTGAAGAGTACCGCTGTCCCTCTATCGTGCTGTGATATGGTGCACTCCCAATATTATCAGGAATGCCCAGAGAATGTATCCTGGGTCCAGAAGCTAGCTCGTAGCACCGGGCCATCCCACCCTCTCACCCACAATCAAAGCCCACAATCTTTCTGTTTCCTGTCTCACAGTTGCCACTTGAAAGCGTTGCAGTTACGCTGTATGGCTGTACGTCCAAATACTGTCTACCTACTGCTCACCAATGCTCTTCACCCACCGAGAATTGCTTATGAAAAGTGCTAAAGACACCAAGCGGGCCAGGCAGCATGGTTTGGACCCTTCTTCTCTATAAATGATTTTTTTGTGGCCTTTTTTGTAGACATCTGCAGTTTAGAATTGTGTTTAGAATTGCTCGTGTTTGGAATCTCCTGCGCCTTCTCCGGGGCTTTCGCGAGTTTTCTTCAATGTGGTGCTGAGAGTTGAGAATTGACCACAACATGCTTGCAGAGGTCAAACTGACTCCCATCCGTGCTGTTCCATCCTCATTATTCAGTCCTCTCGTTCCCAGGGGACTCACTCTTCTCCAGCACTCACAATTGCATCGTTTTCCTCCAACTTCCCACCCGGAACAAAAAGCTTCCTCTTTTCTGCATTCCATTTACAAAGGGTTTCGCTCAACACATCGAAGCTCAGTGTTTGCTGCTGATTGTTACCAAAGATCCTATTTGATCCTATTCGGAGCTCGCTATAGGATCTTTTTTTTAATTTTATTTTTTTATTATTATTTATTTCGAACAGAATAAAAGAATAAAAAGCAAGTGTGAAACAGCATACAAAAAAACAAAACAAAATTATTTATAAAGTGTCATAAACAATATCTATAAATAAATGAAATCATATGTCCGAAAAGGAGCAGGAAGAAGCCAAAGCTTATTAATTCCCACCCCTTATTCAACTGCTTGTAAATATCTTATACAAATTTAGCAGCTATATGTACACCATATGTACACCAGCCACTATATGTACACCAAATTATTTACATTTGAACACTTTGATTGTTACTATGCTCGGTTATTTCCAACAAAGACATCAACGCTGCATTTGCGATCCAGCCCCAGAGACAACTATCCACCGCCATTATCTGCATAAATGTGAATGCACATTTATTTGGATGTTACCAATTAGTCTATAGTGCAGCGATGCGCCAAATCATATTTGACAACTTCCTCAATACGCAAGCTCTGCTCTCGGCGATTTTTCTCGTTGCATTCCGAGGAGGCGAAAACTCGAGATTAAACCGCACTCTGCTGCCTGTGACCGATGCTCTGGCTGCAAATATGCCAAATGCTGCCGAGAGCATTGTGTGAGTTGCGTTAATAGAGGCTGGGAACAAAGGGAGTGAGCGGGGCGAGCAGGCGGGGACGAGGAGGATGTGTAGGAAGGAACTGCAGATGCTGGTTTACACCGAAAATCGACACAAATTTGCTGGAGGAACACAGCAGGACAGGCAGCATCTCTTGAGAAAAAGATTTAAAAACAATCGAAATGAACCTTATCGTAAAAATATGTACAATGCAGAAAATATTATTCAGACATCTTCGGAATACATTCAATTTGTCGTTACATGATATTTAGACAAATTACACAATTTCACCCCACACTCATGTGGCCCCTCTGGAGAGAAGGAAAGGATGACATTTCGGGTCGAGACCCTTCTTCTGAGTCATAGGAGAGGGAGATACAGATATATGGAAGGGCAAGGTGCGAAAACGACAGATCAAATGAGACGCGGGGCAATAAAGGGTTTATTTCAGACTTTATTTCAGCAGCTGCAGATTTCTTTGTATTGGAAGGAACTGCAGGTGCTGGTTTACGCCCAAAATAGACACAAAATGCTGGAGTAACAGCGGAACCGGCAGCATCTCTGGAGAGAAAGAATGGGTTCTTCAGACTGAGAGCCAGGGGAGAGGGAGACTGGAGATAAGGAAAGGTAAGGTGTGATTCCACCTGGACTTTAGAAGGGTGAGAGGGGAGCTTATAGAAACATATAAAATTCTTAGAGGATTGGACAGGGTAGATGCATGAACAATGTTCCCGATGTTGGGGGAGCAGAACTAGGAGTCACAGCTTAAGAATAAGAGGTAGGCCATGAGGAAAAACGTTTTCACCCGGAGAGTTGTGAATCTGTGGAATTGACTGCCACAGAAGGCAGTGGAGGCCAATTCACTGGATGTTATCAAGAGAGAGTTAGATTTAACTCTTGGGGCTAAAGGAATCAAGGGATATGAGAAAAAAATCAGGAACGTGGTACTGATTTTGGATGATCTGCCATGATCATATTGAATGGCGGTGCTATCTCGGGGGGCCGAATGGCCTCATCCAGCACCTATTTTTCTGTGGAAGGGACAGATCACAGCAACAGCAGGAGGAGGGTTGTTTTTCTTCTTCCAAAAATAAATGTAATCAACTATTTACACAAATAATATGTACAATACAAAACAACACCAACAAACCCACCACCACAGTAAAACAAATAATTCTTAAATACCAGATATACTGAATATTAAGCAAGTTTGTAGCAGGAGGGTCCCCAGATGGACCAGGGAGGAGGGGGCGGGACATCTCGATGTGATGGACGGGGGTGGAAGCCAATGGAAAAGCGGGGCGTGGTGATCGACGGGGGCTGGACCAACCGGCGGAGGTGGGCGGGGTGACGCTGTCCAATGGGCGGCGGGAGGGGGCGGGCTCTGGGGGCGGGGCGGGGCGTCGGGAGCGCGAGCGGCGTCCGTTGGTGAAGCCCGCGTGGCGGCGGCGACCGCGAGAGTCAGTCAGTGAGTGGAGGGAGGCTCGAGAGCAGCAGCAGCAGCAGCAGCAGCTAGGATGGCGTCCAAATGTCCCAAGTGCGACAAGACCGTCTACTTCGGTGAGCGACTCCGCTGTCTCCCCCCCCAACAGATGCAGATCCCTCGTCTATTCCCCGTGCGCTCCCTCATTTGGCCATTCCCATTCCCATTCCCAATGTGCTCCATCGCATCCCATTCCCAGTGCGCTCCCTCACATCCTATTGCCAGTGCGCTCCCTCATCTCATATCCCCAGTGCGCTCCCCTCATCTCCCTTTCCTAGTGCGCTCCCTCATCTCCCATCCCCTCCTGGGGGCGCTCCCTCACACACCCCCTCCCTCATCTCCCATCTCCTGCCCGGGTGCGCTCCCTTGTTTTGCTATTAACTGTTCCTAGTGCGCTCCATCACCCCCGATTGCCTCTGGGGTGTGCGCTCCCTCATCTCCACCTGCTCCCGGTTGAGCTTCATTGCACCACTTGCTCGAGTTGCGCTCCCCCCCCCCCCCCCCCCCCCCTAGGCGGGGCGGGGTCGGGTTTGCTGTATCGGGAGAGTGCAAGTATGTAGCCGGCTGGCCGAGTGGTAGCTGCAGCTACTGGTGTCGACAGCACTGCTGGCTCTGTGTCTGCAGCATCGTTAATTGAACGGGTTAGCTTGGGAGCGGTCGCCTCTCATGCACTGGGTGGGGTCACCACTGTGCCAGATCCCTCTGCCTGGCTGTCGAGAGGAGGGGAGCAGAGGGTGGGTGGGAGAAGAAGAGAGAGAGGAGGGGGGGGAGAAGCGAGAGGGGGGGGGGTAGAAGCGAGAGGGGGGGGGGGGTAGAGAGAGGGGAAGAAGAGAGAGGGGGGGGGGGGAAGAGAGAGGGGGGGAGAAGAAGAGAGAGAGAGATAGGGGGGTGGGGGGAGAAGAAGAGAGAGAGGCTCAGCAGTCTGGATCTGACTGTACTGTTCAAGCAACCTGTCATTTACTGATTTTGTCCCCTTTGTTACATTGGAGAGAGAAAATAAATAATTCACTCCAGTAAAACTAATGAATGATTGCCCCGCTTTTGTTTCCCTCGTTTGGCGATGCACTGATGAAATTAGGTAGCTTAAGCTTGCGGTTCATTGAGGAGAATTGTTTGGAATCATTCAGTGCAGAGCGGGTCACGGCCCCTGTGAAAAAGCGATGATCACCAGTCCTCTACCCACAGCCTCGACATATTCCCCTCCAATAAGGCTGATGGGGCAGCTCATTCGCAGGGATCTGGAGGTCATTATCTGATTCTCTTTGCAAAGAGAGAATTAAAGTTGTGCTTTCAGTAATGTGACTAGCCATGTATTATTAAACTCTTCTGATTTGGTTGAAGGAGGATATTGTTTTCTGAGATAATTTGTCACACCCTGGCTATTTTCTCCCTCTTAGACACAACTATGACCAGGGAATTAATGGGATTCATGTGATCATATTATTGAACAATTACATGTCAGTGTCCGCTGCGCTCGTGCTTTGTGCAATGCCTGTGTCCATTGGGGCAGTCTGGTTTTTGCTGTGTGTTTGGGGGTTTGTGGCAATAACTGCCAGAGGTTTGAGCAAGATAGCTGTGAATGTAGCTTGTGTGTGTTATTGGCAAAGGAGTGTGGCAGAAGATGTGGAATTTATTTTAGTCAGCGAGTTGTGACCTGGAATGTGATGCCTGAAAGGACAGTGTTAACTTTTAAAAGTCTCAGTAGAAGAAACAAGAATCCACAGCAGGGAAATAAAAAGTAAATAATGACACACACGTGCTGACCAAGTGCCACCTCATGCCACTGATGCTAAATTGGGATTGACGGACTGCCAGCCTTTTGATTGTGTGTTAATAGAATGCAATTTTCTACATTGTCGTAATTTCTTACCAGCCCCGTCTTGTATTGCTGCTCAGGAAATGAGTTCTCAAGCAGTCTAATTTCATCTCTCTTTGTATCAATGCCTCAGGGCACCTCTTGCGGTGGCTGTTTATGTATTTTTCCCTTCACTGCACTTGCATGCCAGTGGGGATATGTTGGATGTGCACTTGCTCTAACTCCAACCTCAGTGTAGTACTATGGAGCTTATTGTTCCCATGCTCCCTGGTACCAACTCACTCTGACCAGCTCTGCAGCAAAGCTGCTAGTGTTTTATTCAAAAACGATTCCCTCATCTGTTCCAGCGTGGGTATAACTTGGCCACTTATTGGCACTGCTGTTTTTATTTTTCACATTGCAAACCAACCAGAGGCAGAGGAGTGGGCGCAGTCACAAACTTGTCCTGTCGATTATTGACGCTAGATTGGCAAGCAAGCAAATTCTGGGGAGCGACAATGTGCCAACTTGGCATTTTTTTATGAGCTACGATTTGTGATGCTATGCGTAGGACTGTCAGATCCTGCCACTGTTAAAGGACTGCAGCAAACTACCAGATAGAAGTAATGATAAAACGCAGAGATGGGGAACCCTGGAGGAAGCAGTGGGTTAACCGGGGCACAGGATGCTTTTTGGACAAAGCAGTTATCAGCCAGAATGTGTATACATTTCATACTACTGGTAGAGACACAAAATGCTGGAGTAACTCAGTGGGACAGGTAGCATCTCTGGAGAGAAGGAATGTGTGATGTTTCAGGTCGGGACTCAGTCGTCCCACATTACTTGAATGTTGGAATGCAGCTGGGACGGAGCTGTGGTGGATGTTGCAGATTCAGGTGACTCCAGATCACCAATCCCAGTGCACACCACAGGTCTTTCCTCCCTCAAGCCCCTTCTGCTGCAGCTCATTCGCTGCAACTGGTTGACATCATCAGGTAACAGTTCAAATGTGGTCGCTGCATTTAAACGAGATGGCAGAAAGAGTGTAAGATGGACCCAAACCTTGGGCACTGACTGTGGTTACAAGACTTGGCCACAGCACTGCAAGCTGGAAAGGGTATAGAGAAGATTTACAAGGATGTTGCCAGGACTAGAGAGTCGGAGCTCTAGAGAGAGGTTGATTAGGCTGGGACTCTATTCATTGGAGCGCAGGACGATGTGGGGTAATCTTGTAGAGATATATAAAATCATGAGAGGAATAGATCGGGTAGATGCACAGTCTCTTGCCCAGAGTAGGTGATTCGAGGACCAGAGGACAATGGTTTAAGGTGGAGGGGAAAAGATTTAATAGGAATATGAGGGGTATATTTTTCACATAGGGTGGTGGGTATATGGAACAAACTGCCAGAGGGGGTATTGAGGCTGGGACTATCCCAATGTTTAAGAAACAGTTAGACAGATAGGTGCATAGGACAGGTTTGGAATGATATGGGCCAAATGTGGGCAGGTGGGACTAGTCTAGCTGGGACATGTTGGCCAGTGTGGGAAAGCTGGGCCGAAGGGCCTGTTTCCACACTGTATCACAATGACACTAACTCATCGCTCTCAGCCACAAGAAACCGACCATTTACTCAGGGGTGACGCTTTTTGAAGGGAGAAGGTGGATCTCCAAGGAGATTGACAGATTTTTGATTACTATGGGTGTCGGGGGTTGTGGGGTGAATGGAGTTTGGGGGGGGTGGGTGGGGGGTAGGGGAAAGATCGATCAACCATGATTGAATGGTGGAGTGGACTTGATGGGCCAAATGGCCTTATTCTGCTCCTAGAACTTATGAACATGAACTTATCTCCCTGACGCACTTGAAAGGTTTTTGCCTCTGACTTGGAAAGTTGTGAATTCATTGACTATTCAATCGTGATAAGTGCCGGCGGAGCAAATAACATTTATAGTGGAGTCACTGTATTTTATGGATTGCTTGTCCATTTAGTCTGCGTATCCATCAGAGTAATCCATTCACTGGTGCTGTTTCCTTCTGCTGTGAGACTCTTTGATTACTCGTGAAGGGAGGTCAATTTTCATCTGGCTCCCAGGAAAGTATTGTTACTTGTGAGTGTGAGAATATTAACAGGGAAATCCCAGGAGGGTTGTGAATGGTGGGAAGGGGAGCTGACTGAGGGCAGGAGCTGTTCCATGGCGAATAGAATGAAAGCCATTAATCCTAGGTGATAAACGGAGAATTTTATTTTACTGAGTGTTGCTTATCCTTGCCAGTCAATCAGCTGGAACTACACTCACAGCTAGAACACAGCTGCAATCACTTTTACCAGAACAGAGCAATTCTACTGCGTGTAACTGCCAAAGAAAAACAGGTCCTTTTGAAAAGAAAAGGAAAGATTATTAGTGTTGTTGCACTCGAGGGGTTAAACCTGTGTTTTAAATCCAGACAGGGCCTCAGCTTAGGTGTGGCAGAGTTTCAAGATGAAGTTGGCCTCCTGCTTCATTGGCCTGTGAAATCAGCTTTGTTTGGGCTGTAAATCACACGCAGCATCTGGGAGGGTTGGACACCTTGGTGGTGATGGGGTTTCTGCAGTCCCACTGAGCTGCTGCTGCTGCAGTTTGGTACAGCTTGTCGCTGTTAATCAGCAGTCACCTTTGTGAGTGAACTTCATAAACGTTCGCTCGTGCTTTCTGCTGGCAAGGAATGAGATCATTCAGCCCATCTAGTCACAGAGCAATCCTATCCCCCTGCCGGGTTTATATCCCTGCAACCTGTTCTTCCACGTGTTCATTTACAACTCCTATTCCCATAGGCACCTGTACTGCGAAAATTTAAACCAAGGAATTAACCATATAACCCAGATGGTTTTGATGTAGTAGTAGTATTCCTGAACAGAAGCCAGAGGGTTTATGTGTAGGAAGGAACTGCAGATCTGGTTTAAACCAAAGATAGACACAAAAAGCTGGAGTAACTCAGCGGGTCATGCAGCAGCTCTGGAGAAAAGGAATATGTGTTGTTTTGGGTCAAATCCCTTCAGACTGTGAATCAGGGGAAAGAGAAACGCGAGATATAGACTGTGATAAAGAGAGATTTAGAACAAATGAATGAAAGATATGTCAAAAAGTAACAATGATCAAGGAAATAGACCATTGTTGGCTGTGGACTGTTTCCTTGATCATTGTTGCTTTTTACATATCTTTCATTCATTTGTTCTATATCTGTCTATATCTCTCATTTCCCTCTCCCCTGACTCTCAGTTTGAAGACGGATCTCGACCCAAAACGTCACCCATTCCTGCTCCAGATATGTTGCCTATCCCACTGAATTACTCCAGCATTTTATGTCTATTCACAGCAACAGAGACCTGGGTTCAATTCTGACCTTCGGTGCTATCTGCGTGCATTTGAATGTTCTCACTATGAATGCATGGGCTTCCTCTGGGTGCTCTGGTATCCTCCCACATCCCAAAGACATTAACTGGATTCTGTAAAAAAAAAATGCTCCTTATGTGTAGGGATAGGATGAGAAAGTGGGTAAAAAGTCACAACACATAATCCTCCGCCATTTCCGCCACCTCCAACGTGACCCCACCACTCGCCACATCTTCCCATCTCCCCCCATGTCTGCCTTCCGCAAAGACCGCTCCCTCCGCAACTCCCTCGTCAATTCTTCCCTTCCCTCCCGCACCACCCCCTCCCTGGGCACTTTCCGTTGCAACCGCAAGAAATGCAACACCTGTCCCTTCACCTCCCCCCTCGACTCCATTCAAGGTCCCAAGCAGTCGTTCCAGGTGCGACAAAGGTTCACCTGTATCTCCTCCAACCTCATCTACTGCATCCGCTGCTCTAGATGTCAGCTAATTTACATCGGTGAGACCAAGCGTAGGTTGGGCGACCGTTTCGCCGAACACCTCCGCTCAGTCCGCCTTAACCTACCTGACCTCCCGGTGGCTCAGCACTTCAACTCCCCCTCCCATTCCCAATCCGACCTCTCTGTCCTGGGTCTCCTCCATTGCCAGAGTGAGCAACAGCGGAAATTGGAGGAACAGCACCTCATATTCCGTCTGGGGTCCTTGCGCCCTTATGGCATCAACATTGAATTCCCCCAATTTGGCTAGCCTGTGCTGTCCCCTCCCCTTCCTTCACCCTCTAGCTGTCTCCTCCCACCCTCCCATCCGCCCGCCCTCGGGCTCCTCCTCCTCCCTTTTTCCTTCTTTCTTTCCCCACCCCCCATCAGTCTGAAGAAGGGTTTCGGCCCGAAACGTCGCCTATTTCCTTCGCTCCATAGATGCTGCTGCACCCGCTGAGTTCCTCCAGCAATTTTGTGTACCTGGAATAATATAGAACTAGATCGATGGTTGGCATTGTGTATAGGAAAGAACTGCACATGCTGGTATACACTGGAGATGGGCACAAAATGCTGGAGTAAGTCATCAGGACAGGCAGCATGACTGGAGCGAAGGAATGGGTGACGTTTCGGGTCGGGGTCTGAAGATGGGTCTCGACCTGAAATGTCGATGGTTGGCATGGACCCGGTGGGCCAAAGAGCCTGTTTCCATGCTGCATTTTAAACTAAAGTAAAAGTTAATTAAAGGAAGAGTAGGAACCTCTTCCCAGTCTTAGTGCTGATTAATCCTGTAACCAGTATCAGTTACCTGCCACTGCTTCTGATGAGAGTGTATGCTGACTGAAGTGGCTTTTCTATGTTAAAACAAGAGTTGTATTGAGATCCTTCATTACTTGCAAATAGATTAGGGTATCCTGAAGTCCAGTGGGATGCTATGAAAAAGCAAAGGTGGACGTGTAAAGTGGGAGTTACAGAGGGAGGGACGGAGTGAACTGAGGGAATGTCTGTAGTTAGGGTGGAAATCAAGGCTGTGAGATGATGTAATTGTTTTGGGTGCCCTCGAATTAATCATAATGGAACTTGAGTGTAAGTAGAGGCGATGAATGAGGGCCGTTAGAAGGAAATGTAACCAGCAACCACAACATAATGGAACTGTGAGATGCAGTCAGCATGTGCTGGAAGTCTGAAATAATATACCGCAGAAACTACTCAGATCAGGCAGCATCGTTGAGAGGAAAACCAGGATACAATTACAGGTGGATGACCTGTAAATCACAGTTTGGCATGTTCTCAAGCTCTTTTATTGTAGCTGGGGAGTGTCGGAGCTGAGTTATGCCACACAACAGCACTGATATTCGAGGACGTGAAGCATAAGCTTGTTTCAGAAGCTCTTTCCCCGTGATCGTATCCAAGTGCAGAGACAGTTCTCCCCTTACATCGAAAACTGTGAGAGCAGTAGCTCCTGTTGGAACAGACCACCAGAGGAAGACAGAATTTGTATTTTTACCAAGTCTTTTGACCCAGAAGGTCCCAAAGGGATTCACAGACAATTATGTATTTCTGGGGCAGACACACTGTAATGCAGGAAACGGATTATGCCTGGTCCAGTGGATTATAAATACCATTGGAAACTCTGAATATTTAGTTAATCTCGTCATCTCTATTTTTATAATGATTGGATAAATCAGGAAGCTAAGCAGAAAGTCATTGACAAGTTAGTTTTAGTTTTTTTTAGTTTAGAGATACAGCGCGGAAACGGCCCTTCGGCCCACCGAGTCAGCAGCGACCAGCGATCCCCGCGCACAAACACAATCCCACGTACACTATAATTTACATTAATACCAAGCGAATTAACCTACAAACCTGTATGTCTTTGGAATGTGGGAGGAAACCAAAGATCTCTGAGAAAACCCCCACGGTCACAAACTCCGTACAGACAGCACCTGTAGTCGGGATCAAACCCGGATCTCTGGTGCTGAAAGGCAGTAGCTCTGCTGCTGCGCCTCCCTTGAGTGGGACAGAAGAAGTGTGCTGACGTATCATGTAGACAGAATATTAAATTAATAATCCACCGATGTATGTGAGTGCAGCGTTGTTCACAGTTTAGTATGGCTGATGTTGTTGGTACTTGATTGGTTTTCAGGATTAACATGTTACATCACTGTGCCCTAAGCAAACTGTGCTCTCCAAGGCTTTTACAATGAGCGCCCTATTTGAAACAGAATCTCTGGGTCAGAGAAAAGTTACAAAGAAGGGGAAAGTGTGAAGTGTTAATTTTAAGGAATGGTTATTTTATGAATTAACTTGCCAGAGTTTCCCCACAGAAGTATTGGGTTTTGCGTATAAACTGACTCTGGCGTGGCTGCTGAGATGCTGAGGGTGGGGAGTGTGTGCGGGGCAGGCTGCCAGATTGGCAGGGAAGTATACAAGGGGGCTTTCATCACCCACCTGTCATGTGCTCCCCTCGTGACTGGAGCTGGCGTGCTTTTCATTATTCCACTGGGAATCTCTGCTTCCATCTCAGTTTCCAGTGGGAAGGAATACACAAGACGGCATTGTGCAGGAAGAGGGATGAACTTTCGGTGTCTCGTTGCTGGGGTGTTGGACATTATAAATACTGCTGAAACAGCTTGGCGTTGCTGAGGCTCGCTAAGCTTCCTGTGTCAAGCATCTGCAGGAGTTGAATTTTTTCCCTCCATTCTGTCAGTTATGTTTTCCTTATTAAATGCCATCTTAATACAGCTCAGGGTATGGCTGGAATGGCACTGCAGGTCCATTTGCATCTGCAAGGAAAGGTTAGGCCAACAATTTGGCTCTTGCACTCAAGACAGACTGAGTGCACTCAATATGCTACAAGCAGAGAATTGAGGACAGGGATGATGAGGCCATTTGGCCCTTTAAGTCTGCACTACACTGGCTGGTCTGCTGGTGGAGGGCAAGGGAGGACTGATATTCTTGTGAAGCTGTCCTTTTTGCCTATCCACAGAAGAATTATTTATTTGCTACTTTATTTGTCACATCATAAGCACTTAGATACATCTTGGATAAGCATCTCAGATATGGTACAAGTGTATAGTGGTAGTACACTGGGACAATATACAGAATCGGCAGATTTGGCACAATTTTCAAGTTCAGGTTGTCATAGGTATAGAATTGTTAACCTGGCCATCAAGGCCCATTGTCCTGGCGTTATTGCAGGGTCGGTCTGGCCAAGTGTAGCCGTTGGTGTCCTCCGCCGCTCTGTGCCATTGCAGGCGGTGGCTGGTGCATGTGCTAGGCCTCTTCGAGCATTACCTGGTCCAGCTGAGCCCCAGGCTGTTGTAGGGCCACCAGCGGCCCACTCCACTGTCGAGGCATTGCACTGCCCCCTGTAACCGGTGCGTTCACCGATCCTTTGTTCGACTCTCTCCGGTCCTTGGGGCGAGCAGGGGCCGGGATCGGCATGGTTCCCTCTTTAGGCGTGTTCTCGTTTCTCAATTTAATGGTGAGAATCAGGTATTATACAAAGGGACTTTGGTTTAGTTTGAATAGTCACTGAAAGCAAGCCACCAGAGAGTCAAAAGCTGCTCTTCAGCTCTACCACCATGTTTTTATCCAGACTCGCTACCACAGCCACGTCTGTTCCTCGTTATCTTCCCCTCAACCATCAATGGAGCATTGTACATTTCCTTGAGTATTGTCTGCTTTGATCTGTCCTTTTCACACCTTACATGGCCTTTGTACCCTTCTATATCTCTAGATGCCCTCTTTCCTGACTCAGTCTGAAGAAGAGTCTCGGCCCAAAACATCACCCATTCATTCTCTCCAGAGATGCTGCCTGTCCCATGAGGTTACTCCAGCAGCTTGTGTCTATCTTTGAGTGAAATGGTATATTGGCCCTACTGCACATATACAGGACCTTAGTGAGTCAGCACCAAGAGCTTAATCTCCTTTCCTAGAAAAGGATATATTTGCTGTAGAGGCAATGCAGTGAAAAATTACCAGTCTGGTTCCAGGCTTTACCATGCAAGGAGTGATAAAGTAGACTGGAGCTGTGTTCTACAGAGTCTGCATCTTGTTGAAGTTACACAATTTTTGCAGGGTCCAACAGATTAGATTTAGAGGACAGACTCAGCGGGTCAGGCAGCATCCCTGAAGAAAAGGAATAGAAATGTTGCCTGACCCGCTGAGTTACTCCAGCATTTTATGTCTAAATTTGGTTTAAAACCAGCATCTGCAGTTCTTTTAGAGGATGTTCCCTCTCATGATCACCATATTATTTAGTAATCAGCCGGGGTGATATTTTTCCACCCAGTTTCAGTTTAGTTTATTGTCATGTGTACCAAGGTATAGTGAAAAGCTTTTGTTGCGTGCTATCCAGTCAGCAGAATTACAATTGAGCCATTCACAGTGTATTGTTACATGATAAGATAATAATGTTTAGTTCAAGGTAAAGCCAGCAAAGTCCGATCAAAGATAGTTCGAAGGTCACCAAAGAGGTAGATAGTAGATCAGTACCACTCTCTGGTTGTGGTAGGATGATTCAGTTGTCTGATAATAGCTGGGAAGAAACTGTTCCTGAGTCTGGAGGTGTGCGTTTTCACACTTCTATACCTTTTGCCCGATTGGAGAGGGAAGAAGAGGGAGTGGCCAGGGTGGGACTCTTCCTTGATTATGCTGCTGGCCTTGCAGTGGCAGTGTAAATGCGTTTACAATTCCCTCCAATTTCTTGCGGTCTTGGATGGTGCTGTTCCCAAAGCAAGCTGTGATGCATCTAGATAAAATGCTTTCTATGGTGCATCTGTAGACGTTGGTGAGAGTTGTAGGGGACATGTCGAACTTCCTAAGCCTTCTAAGGAAGTAGAGACGTTGGTATGCTTTCTTGGTCATTGCTTCAATATGGGCGATCCAGGAGAAATTGTTGGTGAAATGGACTACTAAGAGTTTGAAGTTTTCAACCTTCTCTACTTCGGCACCGTCTATGCAAACTGGGGATGTGTACCACTTCGCTTCCTGAAGCCGATTACTATGTCCTTTGTCTTGCTGACATTGACGATAGTAGCACAGTGATGCAGCTGGTAGATCTGCAGCCTCACAGTATCAGAGACTCGGGTTCAATCGTGACCTCACATGCTGAATATGTGTGGAATTTGTACATTTTCCCTGTGATTGTATTGTTTTCTGGATATTGGGGGAATTGAAGGATATGGTGGCGAGAGCAGGAAAACTTATTTGGGGTAGAATCAGTCTATTTCTTGAAGGATGTAACATGATTGAGAGGCCAATTATCCTACTCCTGCTTCCTGGGTTAATGTTCTTAACCAGGGGCACAGATGTTGAGGGTAGTGCTCACCTGGCTAATGCTTTATCAGGTTAGTCAATCTTAACCCTGATGTTTTAACTCCCTTGGTCTCTGCTACTGTCACCATTCCACACTTTGCTAAACCGTTTGGCAAGAGTATTGGAAGTGCCAAGTGGGCGGAATGTCGCTATCACCTTCTGGTGGGAGCAGATCCCAATGTAGCCATTGCTTGAGAGCAGCAGGTTACCTTCAGAGAGGAAAGGCATCCCAGGCTCTTCTTTATGTCCAGCCGCTTGCCCAATGCAGAAAAATGTCTTTCCATTGTGTCGGAAGGAACTGCAGATGCTGGTTTAAACCACAGATAGATACAAAATGCTCGAGTAACTCAGCAGGACAGGCAGCATCTCTGGAGTGAGGGGATGGGTGATGTTTTGGGTTGAGATCCTTCTTCAGCTGTCTTTCTATTGCCAGTCTGTCCCGGAGCTGGAATCCTCTCCACTTTGAGTCATCTAAACAAAACAGGCCACTTGGCCCTCCTTATCCGTGCCATCCTTTTAAGTACCTACACTAATTCCAATTACCCGCATTAGATCCATATACCTCCTTGTCTTGGTAATTCAAGTACTTGTCTAGATGCTTCTTAAATGTTGCCTTCATCACCTCACCAAACTATATTCCAAACTACAGCCAGCCTCTGTGAGAGGGGAGGAGGAAACAAAAACATCCCCCTCAAATCCCCGCTTCTTTCCCCTGCATGGACTCCTCAACACACATCTCAGAACCCTGCCAAGCTCACCGTGCCCATCTCTGGGAGCAGTCCCAGGAAAATGTAGGTTAACATATGACGAGTATTTGACGGCACTGGGCCTGTACTTGCTGGAGTTTAGCAGAATGAGGGGGGACCTCATTGAAATGTACAGAATAGTGAAAGGCTTGAATAGTGTGGGTGTAGAGAGGATGTTTCCATTAGTGGGAGAGACTAGGGCCAGAGTCTAACACTGGAGGTCTTAGCCTCAGAATTAAAGGATGTTCTTTGATGAAGGAGATAAGGAGGAATTTCTTCAGTCAGAGGGTGGTGAATCTGTGTCATCTGCCATTTTTGTCTTTAAATAATTACAAGCAGCAAAGATTAGCATTAAAAAACCTGGAACAGATTATTCAACGTGCCCTACAAAGAGGCAGGCATAGCTGGGGCCCATACAAGTGCCCATGGCTACGCCTTGGATTTAGAGGAAGTAGGAAGAGTCGAAGGAGAAGTTGAGGGTGAGGACCAGCTCTGCTAGCTGTACTTTCAGAGGGGATGAGGTTAGAGTAGATAAGGGGAGTGGAAAATTTGAGATGGTTGATTTCACGCAGGCAGTTAGAAATAGAAAGGTATAAAGAGGGTAGAAGGCTATCCGGGAGAGTCCAAGAGGAGAGGGACCGGTGGAGACGGGAAAAGAGGTCATCACTGGGTGGTGAGGATCCTTCCCATAGAAAAAAGCATGGTGGCAACGGAAGAAAAGCTCCAAGTTGTGGCGGACCCAGAACTCGTGGAGGTGGAGGGGAAAGTGGGTGAAGCCTCTGTTGAGGACAGACCGTTGCATATTGGAAAGGGGGAGGTCAGGGGGGAACAGGGGAGTGTTCAAGACACGACATGGGTGGAGGTTGGGATCAGAGTGGATGGAGGTTGAGGCGAGGTACTGCGGGGGGGGGTGGCGGGGGGGGGGGGGGTTCAGAGAGGAGGGGGGGGGCGTGAGGATTAGTGTATCAGTGCGGGTAGTTTGGGTTTGTGTAGGAAGAAACTGCAGATGCTGGTTTAAACCGAAGATACACAAAAAGACGGAGTAACTCAGCGGGACAGGCAGCATCTCTGGAGAAAAGGAATGGGTGACGTTTCGGGTCGAGACCGTTCAGTCTGAAGAAGTGGCTCGACTCAAAACGTCACTCATTCCTTCTCTCCAGAGATGTTGCATGTCCCGCTGAGTTACTCAGCTTTTTGTGTCTACGGGGTAGTTGGGGTAACCTGGTTAAGAGATTGGGATGGGGAAGACCCAGTGGAATCAATACTGAAGTGCCCTGTCAGAGGGGGGGAGCAGCAGGAGTGAGCTGTTTCATTCAGCGAGCTGGCTGTTCTTTTCCCTCAACGTGCCTTTCACCCCATCTCGATCCTCAACGTTCTCTTTGTATGAAATGTGCTTCAAATACACACAGAATTTGAACCTTCACAAACCTCCAGGCAGAGAATGCCAAGCATTCATCACCCTATGGAAGAAGGGGTTTCTTCTCATCTTTCTTGAATGGCCGACCACTTATTCTGAGACTCCGACCAGGTATTGGGTGCAAGATACCCCAGCCAGGGGAAACATCATCCCTGTACATACCCTATGCAAGACTTGTAAGAATTTGGAACATTTCGATGAGATCATCTCATTCTTCTAGATAGTACGGCGCCAGTCTGCTGTCACTATGCTTGTATAGCAGAGCCACTCTACTGGGAATCCATTCACTGTACACCTTTTATCATCACAGTATATCCTTCCTTACATCCAAACCTGGACACAATTTTCCAGATCTCATCTCAATGTGGTTAGTAAAGCAACTTTACTCTTTCATTCAAATGTTCTTTGCAATAAAGGTATACGTATTGTTTGCATTTATAATCGCCCTTTGTAACAGCATATTAACTCAGTGACTTGCTGTATGTTCACCTAGGCCTCGCTGTTAAAAAAAAATTCAGTTTTCTATTTTTATTCCAGAATAGTCGGCGGCCCGACATTTATCTACACGAGATTCCATCAGCCAAGCACTTATCCATTCACTTGGCCTGCCCATATCCCACTTTTTGAGAGAGATCAGATGTATAATTCTTTCCTTGGCTTCAATTGGGAAGGACTTGGTTGTCAAGCAACAGCAGAACTGGCGATGGAGAGGGGTAGGGTGTTTAGGGTGAGCAGAGCTAACTTCGATGGACAAGGTGAATCACCTTTCCATTGGTAAGTGTATACCACACTGGATGATGAAACTGGCAGCTAAATCTCTGGGCTCGATGCCACTATTCACTCTGTTCCTTGGAGATCCCCTCCTTAATCACAGGTTATGGTATGATACCATGGCTCAGTAGATTTCTTTATTCACTGAATTTGATATGTGTGGCATGGTGCCAACTTCAGTCCATATCAGATGGTTTTCCAGTTATTTATTTGACTCCTTGGTGAGCTGGTTAAATTATGATCTTTTACACATTGTACCAAAAGGGCTGCAGGTTGTACCTCATTTGGGGTCAAACACGATTGGGTTTTCCTGTTTTTCTGTCTTTGTTTTTAAAGGGTTTGAGAATAGTCTAAGGCAGTGATTCCCAATCTGGGGCCATGGCACATTTCAGGGGGGGCCACAGAAAAATTTGGGGATTTAGGGGGCCACAGGTTCAATGAAGGGAGCCACTTTTTTTCCGCTAATAATGTCATGGGGGGGGGGCACAGAAAAATTATAGAGCCCAAGGGAGCCATGAACTAAAAAAAGGTTGGGAACCACTGGTCTAAGGCATGTACTGTACAAGAAATGGCCAAGACTGGGAGGAGCACACTTTGGAATATTCACCCAACCCGTGTGTAAGATAAGGGTCAGGACAGAAATGCTGTTTCAGGATTTCTCATGGACCATATCCGTCCATAGTTTGTGGTCCTGTACTGTTTGCAAGGCTATCATTTATTGCCAATGCCAAAATGGTCTTCTGAAAGTTAAGCTGCCTTATTCAACGGCTGCTGTCTTTCTGGTGAAAGTGACAGCACTGTTGCGGAGGGAGTTCCACGACTGAGACCCAACAATAATGAAGGACTGGTCAGAAAGGTGTGTGACTTGAGGGAGGTGATGGTCTTCACAAGCTGCATTTGACCTTCTTGCCAGTAGAGGTGCTGTTGTGATAGCCTGGTCAAGCAATTGCAATACATTTTGTAGCTGGTGTACACTGCGGTCACTGCGCTATTGATGGGATTGAATGTGTCCGTGATGGACGGGGTGCCAATGTTGTGATCCCTGGATGATGTTGAGCTCCTTGAGATGCTGGAGCTGCAGTCACCCAGTCAAGAGGGGAGTAGTGGAGCACACTCATGATATCTGCGTTGTAGATGGTGGCAAGGCTTTGGTGTATCAGGAGGTGAGATTTGCAATGTGGGATACCAAGCTCCTGATCTTGATGATTTTGTAGCAACAGTATTTATACAGCCATCCAGTTGAGTTTCTAGTTAGTGATCCCTAACGCACTGGTAAATGAGTTGCTGATGGGTGATGGAGTGGCGCTGTTGGTAGAGGCCTCATAGCTCCAAAGACACAGGTTCAATCCTGACCTCGGATGCCATCTTTATGGATTATGCATGTTCTCCGTGTCACTGCATAGGTTTCCTCTCGGTGCTCTAGTTTCCTCCCAGATCCCAAGAAGGTGTGGTGTGATAACTTAATTTGCCTTTGTGTGCAGATGAGTGGTAGAATCTGGAGGGAATTGATGGGAATGTGGGAGCAATAAAATGGGAGTAGTGCTGGACTAGTGTAAATGGATGCTCACTGGTTCGCATGGATTTGGTGAGCTGAAGGTCTGGTTTTCATACGTCTGTGATTGTAATGCCATTGAATGATGACGTTAGACTCACTTGTTGGAGGTGGTCCTGGCAAACCCAAACTTTACATTGGTGAGCAGGCTGTTGGTGAGTGTCACTTGAATGCACTGCTGACAATGGCTTCCATCACTTTGAAGCATGAGAGTGGGCATCCTGCTTTTTGTGAAGCAATGTTGGGTTGATCCCAGTGCTATAACTACATTGTACACCTTGGTCAGAGGTGAAGCTGGTTCTGTAGCTCCTAAGTACCACAGTGGGAAGTGGGCTATATGCACTGCTCTCAGTTCCTCCAGCACCCCAGATCCCCTAGCCACTAGTACACCAGGAAGATTGTTTGTGTCCTACTTAGTGAAGACGGATCCAAAGTACCTGTTCAACTCATCTGCCATTTCCTTGTTCCCACAATAAATTCATCTTTTTCAGTCTTCAAGGGTCCAACTATTGTCTTAACTAATGTTTTCCTCTTCACATACCTCAAGAAGCTTTTACTATCCTCCTTTATATCTTGGCTAGCTTACCTTCGTACCTCATCTTTTCTCCCCGTATTGCCTTTTTAGTTATCTTCTGTCGCTCTTTAAACATTACCCAATCCTCTGGCTTTCCGCTCTTCTTTGCTATGTTGTACTACTTCTCGTTTATTTTGATACTGTCCCTGACTTCCCTTGTCAGCCCCTTATTCCCCTTGGAATCTTTCTTCCTCTTTGGAATGAACTGATCCTGCATCTTCTGTATGTTTCCCAGAAATACATGCCATTGTTGTTCCACTGTCATCCCTGCTAAGGTATCTTTCCAGTCAACTTTGGCCAGCTCCTCCCTCGTGGCTCCATAGTCCCCTTTGTTCAACTGTAATACTGACACTTCCAATTTACCCTTCTTCTTCTCAAATTGTAGATTAAAACTTACCACAGTATGGTCACTACCTCCTAATGGCTCCTTAACCTCAAGTTGATTTATCAAATCCGCTTCATTATGCAGGGTTGGTCCCTTGGCTTGTGTAGTCATGGACTGAGAGCATTACCAGGACTTGAGGTTACCTAATCTGCCTGTGTACATTCTTCCTGCTGATGATGCCTCATAGATGTAACACTCTGACCTGCTGGATCTAGTCTGAAGTAGTGCCACACAACACAGTACGGATTAATGTCAGGATAAAGTCTCCTTGTCCCCCTGCCTTGCTGTGCCATTCAATAAGATTGTGTCTGATCAAAAGCCGAATAAGTTCCATGACAGCGCTTGTACTTTGGGCACTGCCTTGGTGTTGAAATTCCTAGACCTTTGTTTGACTCCAGTTTGGGATTAGGGAGTAAGACTTGGAAACACAATGCAGCAGGGCCTGGTTACTGACTGCTGATTAAAGAGCACTTTGTGTGAGAGAGGAGATGGGATTACGTAGATTGAAACAATATGCTGCTGAGAGCCTTCTCCGCCCTGGCGCTGAGGAAAAGCAGTGTAAATAATGAAGCAGTGGTACAGGGTGCCAAGGGAAGGTTCCCACCCCAATCCCTGTCAAAGTGATATTGTTCTGGTGTGCGATACCGTGGGTGGGTGCTATTGATAGCTGGCGCAGATGAGAAATGAGATGAGGGAGCTGTGCAGGAGAGAACACTTTGCACCGCACTGCAGGAATATCGAGGAAACTTACCCCTTCACTGATGAATGTCAGGTGCAGGGCAGGCCGCCATGACTAACCTCAGGCTTAACCTGACACGGACTTGGTTAAACCAATAGACAATAGGTGCCATTCGGCCCTTCAATGTGATATGGCTGATCATCCACAATCAGTACTCCGTTCCTGCCTTCTCCCCATATCCCCTGATTCCTCTATCTTTAAGAGCCCGATCAAGCTCTCTTGAAAGTATCCAGAGAACCAGCCCCCACTGCCCCCTGAGGCAGAGAATTCCACACTCACAACTCTTTGTGTGAAAAAGCTTTTCCTCATATCCGTTCTAAATGCCTTGTCCCTTATTCTTAAACTGTGGCCCCTGGTTCTGGACGCCCCCAACATCGGGAACATGTTTCCTGCCTCTAGTGTGTCCAAACCCTTAATAATCTCATGTTTCAATAAGATTCCCTCTCATCCTTCTAAATCCCAGTATACAAGCCCAGCCGCTCCATTCTCTCAGCATAATATCCCACCATCCCGGGAATTAACCTTGTGAACCTATGTTGCACTCCCTCAATGTCTTTCCTCAAATTAGGGGACCAAAACTGCACACAATATTCCAGGTGTGGTCTCACTAGGGCCCTATACAACTCCAGAAGGACCTATTTGCTTACTTTCATTGACTGATGAATAAGGACTCCCAGATCCCGTTGTATTCCCCTATTCCCAACTTGACACCATTTAGATAATAATCTGCCTTTCTGTTTTTGCTACCAAAGTGGATAACCTCACATTTACCTACATTAAACAGCATCCGCCATCACTACCCTCACCACCTCACAGTTTGGAATTAACTTGTTCTTTTCTCATATTTATATTTAATGAGTTATGAGCATCTCTGTTACTCTTGGTAGTGTGTTGAGATCCCAACAACTTTGAGGTGAAATAATTCTTCCTCAGATCCCATCTAAACATCTTTCTCCTTCCCTGAACTATGCCCTCTTGCTCTAAACAGTTGTTAATGGGAAAAGTTTCCTTCGATCTAACCTGTCGATGCCCCTCAGATTTTGTATCCCTCCATCTGGCACTCCGTTTGGCAAACGTTTTACTGGGGAAAAACAAGTCAGCCCACCACGGCCCCCAACATTCCGTTGGGAAGGAGATGAGGAGGAATTTCTTTAGGCAGAGGGTGGTGACTCTGTGGAATTCATTGCCACAGGCTGTGGAGGCCAAGTCAATGGATATTTTTAAGGCAGAGATAGATAGATTCTTGATTAGTATGGGTGTTGGGGATTATGGGGACAAGGCAGGAGAATGTGGTTAGGAGAGAGATCAGCCATGGCGGAGTTGACTTGATGGGCCGAATGTACTAATTATGCTCCTATCAAGAATTAACTTATGTACATGAACCACTCTGTCCCTGGCAACATCCTGGTCACTCCTCTTCTCGCTGTCCAGAGTAATCATGCCCTCTGACAGTGGGACCGGACCTGCACGTGCTGAGGGAAGAGATGGGCGAATAATTGGTAGCTGTAGGAGGCTGCTCTCGACAGTCTGCTCTCTCTGCACTTCTTCACACCAGTTGCCTGAAGAAGGGTCTCAATTTGAAACATCACCTGTTCCTTCTATCCAGAGATGCTGCCTGGCCTGCTGAGTTACTCCAGCATTTTGTGTATCTTCAGTGTAAACTAGCATCTGCAGTTCCTTCCTACACAGTAGTCTGTCTCATTGGGTTGGGCTATTTCTGTGAGCAAGCGTGACTTAGGGAGTCCTGCATTTTCCCAGTTCCTCCCCAGCCCCTGTCTGGCACAGGACCCTGGCACCAGGGGGATTGAGTTGCTGCCTGCTGTGCCCGTGGGTGGGTGGGGAGCTGCCCGGAGGTCTGAGAAGACTGGACACCTGTTGCTGGGGGAAGGCTGTGTGTGGCCACCAGGGTGTGTGCTCTAGCTTGGAGCCGTCTCCCGCTGTGTCGGGCAGCAGCTGACAGAAGGAGCTCATGGTATAGAAGCAGTTAGCACCACACTTGTCTATCCCTCTCCTCCTCACCCTCTCTGTCTCTTTTAACCCTCTCCTGCCTTTCCTGCAAGTTTTTGGATGTGAAAGGAATCGAGACATGGGCTTAGTTCAAGAGGTAGAAGATCAGTCATTGTCTTAAGGGCCTGTCCCACTTGGCTGTCATTCGAGCGCCATTTACGCGACCTGCTAGCGTGTGGGTACTGCGTGGGTGGCACGGGACGGGCGCATGGAGTGGTGCCGAGGAGTGTGGACATCGTCCTGAACAAAATCTTTGCGCGCCACCGGCCTGTTACGTAACTGACGGCCAAAGTGGGACAGGCCCAAGACCCTGGCATGACGCAACGTCTCGCCTTCAACAGAAGCAGGCAAACGATTGCTGAACTCGGCCTGGGGCTCACGTTTCGGGTCGAGACCCTGCTTCAGACTGAAGAAGAGTCTCATCCCGAAACATCATCCATTCCTTCTCTCCAGAGATGCTGCCGATCCCGCTGAGTTACTCCTGCATTTTGTGTCCATCTTCAAATGACGTCACGCGCTCCTGTCGGCTGTGCGGATGCATGATGATGCGCGAGTGGGACAGGACCTTTACTGAACAGTGAATGGGCCCCTCTAGAGTCATATAGCACTGAAACAGGCCCTCCAGTCTGATAGAAACAGAAAATAGGTGCAGGAGTAGGCCATTCGGCCCTTCAATATGATCATGGCTGATCATTCAACTCAGTATCCTGTACCTGCCTTCTCTCCATACCCCCTGATCCCTTTAGCCACAAGGGCCACATCTAACTCCCTCTTAAATATAGCCAATGAACTGGCCTCAACTACCTTCTGCGGCAGAGAATTCCAGAGATTCACCACTCTCTGTGTGAAAAAAGTTTTCCTCATCTCGGTCCTAAAAGATTTCCCCCTTATCCTTAAACTGTGACCCCTTGTTCTGGACTTCCCCAACATCGGGAACAATCTTCCTGCATCTATCCTGTCCAACCCCTTAAGAATTTTGTAAGTTTCTATAAGATCCCCCCTCAATCTTCTAAATTCTAGCGAGTACAAACCGAGTCTATCCAGTCTTTCTTCATTTGGGACGACAGATGGCACAATCCAATCCAATCCAATCCAACTTTATTTGTTAAGCACTTTAAGACAACCAATGTTGACCAAAGTGCTGTACAGAAGAACAAACAAGACATCATAAACAGACAACATAACAGAACATAACATAACAGCTCACATAAGGCGCATAAATCACATATGAAGTACAACAATAAATCAAAAGACATAAAACATGAGCAAAAAACAATAACCACGCAACAAAGCAATCAAAATAAGAAACCAAACCAAGCAAATAAAGTCGACATCTTACTGGGTATCAAAGGCCACGGAGAAGAGATGGGTCTTAAGAAGAGATTTAAAAAGAGACAAAGAAGAGGCCTGTTTAATGTGGAGAGGCAGATCGTTCCATAATTTGGGTGCCGACACAGCAAAGGCACGGTCCCCTCTGAGCTTCCGCTTAGTTTTTGGCCCACTCAGGAGCAGCTGATTATCTGACCTGAGAGAGCGGGCAGGTGTATAAGGGTGTAGAAGCTCAGATAGGTAGGGCGGGGCAAGACCATTTAGGGATTTAAAAGCAAATAAAAGAACTTTAAAATGGATCCTAAACTGAATAGGCAACCAGTGGAGTGAGGCTAAAATGTGCGAAATGTGCTCATGTTTACGTGTGCCAGTTAAAAGACGTACAGCTGCATTCTGTACCATCTGGAGACGGGCGATGGAGGACCCACTAACCCCCACATACAGTGCATTGCAGTAATCCAGCCGAGTGGTAACAAAGGCGTGGATTACCGTCTCAAAGTGCTGCCTTGACAGAATTGGCTTTATTTTGGCCAGCTGCCTCAAATGGAAAAAGCTTGATTTAACAACAGCCTTAATCTGACTGTCAAATTTAAGCTCAGGGTCCAATTTAACCCCTAGGTTTGTGATGCTTGGTTTGTTATACTGGGCCAGGGAGCCCAGATCTACAGGGGGGGCCCCAGTGGTGCCACCAAAAACCATTACTTCCATCTTTTTATCATTAAATTTTAAAAGGTTCAGAGCCATCCAGGCCTTTATGTCGTTGAGACACTCAAGTAACAGTCCGACAGAGTGTTCATCCTTCTTTTTAAGAGGCACATAAATCTGACTGTCGTCTGCATAAAAGTGGAATTAAATTTCATGTTTCCTAAGTATGGAACCAAGTGGGAGCAAATAGAGAGAAAAGAGGAGAGGGCCAAGAACTGAGCCCTGTGGGACCCCACACGAGAGAGGAGCAGAGGAGGATACAGAGTCCCCAAGGCTGACACAGAAAGTTCGATCAGCCAGGTACGACCTGAACCACTCCAGTGCTATGCCCCTGATACCCACCCACTGCTTCAAACGTGAGATCAATAGGCTAAGTGTTCGGCTGGCAACCGGAAGGTAGCCGGTTCGAATCCCGCTTGGAGTGCATACTGTCGTTGTGTCCTTGGGCAAGACACTTCACCCACCTTTGCCTGTATGTGAATGTGTGTGAGTGATTGGTGGTGATCGGAGGGGCCCCGTAGGCGCAGATTGGCAGCCACGCTTCCGTCAGTCTGCCCCAGGGCAGCTGTGGCTACAGAAGTAGCTTACCACCACCGAGTGTGACTGAGGAGTGAATGAATAATGCGATGTAAAGCGCCTTGAGTATTAGAAAGGCGCTATATAAATCCCATCCATTATTATTATTATTATTATTATATGAAAGTCCTGACATCCCAGGAATCAGTCTGGTTAACCTTCTCTGTACTCCCTCTATGGCAAGAATGTCTTTCCTCAGATTAGGAGACCAAAACTGTACGCAATACTCCAGGTGTGGTCTCACCAAGACCCTGTACAACTGCAGTAGAACCTCCCTGCTCCTATACTCAAATCCTTTTGCTATGAATGCTAACATACCATTCGCCTTCTTCACTGCCTGCTGCACCTGCATGCCTACTTTTAATGACTGGTGTACCATGACACCCAGGTCTCGTTGCATCTCCCCCTTTCCTAATCGACCACCATTCAGATAATAATCTACTTTCCTGTTTTTGCCACCAAAGTAGATAACCTCACATTTATCCACATTATACTGCATCTGCCATGCATTTGCCCACTCACCCAGCCTATCCAAGTCACCTTGCAGCCTCTTAGCATCCTCCTCACAGCTAACACTGCCCCCCAGCTTTGTGCCATCCCCAAACTTGGAGATGTTGCATTCAATTCCCTCGTCCAAATCATTAATATATATCGTAAATAGCTGGGGTCCCAGAACTGAGCCTTGCGGTACCCCACTAGTCACTGCCTGCCATTGTGAAAAGGACCCGTTTACTCCTACTCTTTGCTTCCTGTCTGCCAGCCAGTTCTCTATCCACATCAATACTGAACCCCCAATACCGTGTGCTTTAAGTTTGTATACTAATCTCTTATGTGGGACCTTGTCGAAAGCCTTCTGAAAGTCCAGATATAACACATCCACTGGTTCTCCCTTATCCACCATAGTTACATCCTCAAAAAATTCTATAAGGTTCGTCAGACATGATTTACCCTTCATAAATCCATGCTGACTTTGTCCAATAATTTCACCACTTTCCAAATGTGCTGCTATCCCATCTTTAATAACTGATTCTAGCAGTTTCCCCACTACCGACGTTAGACTAACTGGTCTGTAATTCCCCGTTTTCTCTCCCCCTCCCTTTTTAAAAAGTGGTGTTACATTAGCTACCTTCCAATCCTCAGGAACTACTCCAGAATCTAAAGAGTTTTGAAAAATTATCACTAATGCATCCACTATTTCTGGGGCTACTTCCTTAAGTAGCATGCAGCCTATCTGGCCCTGTGGATTTATCGGCCTCTAATCCATTCAATTTACCTAACACCACTTCCCGGCTAACCTGGATTTCACTCAGTTCCTCCATCTCATTTGACCCCCGGTCCCCTGCTATTTCCGGCAGATTTTTTATGTCTTCCTTAGTGAAGACAGAACCAAAGTAGTTATTCAATTGGTCTGCCATGTCCTTGTTCCCCATGATCAATTCACCCGTTTCTGACTGCAAGGGACCTACATTTGTTTTAACTAATCTTTTTCTCTTCACATATCTATAAAAGCTTTTGCAGTCAGTTTTTATGTTCCCTGCCAGTTTTCTTTCATAATCTATTTTCCCTTTGCTAATTAAGCCCTTTGTCCTCCTCTGCTGGTCTCTGAATTTCTCCCAGTCCTCTGGTAGGCTGCTTTTTCTGGCTAATTTGTACGCTTCATCTTTTGTTTTGATACTATCCCTGATTTCCCTTGTTATCCACGGATGCACTACCTTCCCTGATTTATTTTTTTGCCAAACTGGGATGAACAATTGTTGTAGTTCATCCATGCAGTCTTTAAATGCCTTCCATTGCATATCCACCGTCAACCCATTAAGAATCAATCGCCAGTCTATCTTGGCCAATTCACGTCTCATACCCTCAAAGTTACCTTTCTTTAAGTTCAGGACCCTTGTTTCTGAATTAACGATGTCACTCTCCATCCTAATGAAGAACTCAACCATATTATGGTCACTCTTGCCCAAGGGGCCACGCACAACAAGACTGCTAACTAACCCTTCCTCATTACTCAATACCCAGTCTAGAATAGCCTGCTCTCTCGTTGGTTCCTCTACATGTTGGTTTAGAAAACTATCCCGCATACATTCCAAGAAATCCTCTTCCTCAGCACCCTTGCCAATTTGATTCACCCAATCTATATGTAGATTGAAGTCACCCATTATAACTGTTTTACCTTTGTTGCACGCATTTCTAATTTCCTGTTTGATGCCATCCCCAACTCCACTACTACTGTTAGATGGCCTGTACACAACTCCCACTAGCGTTTTCTGCCCCTTAGTGTTTCGCAGCTCTACCCATATCGATTCCACATCCTCAAAGCTAATGTCCTTCCTTTCTATTGCGTTAATCTGCTCTCTAACCAGCAACGCTACCCCACCTCCTTTCCCTTTCTGTCTATCCCTCCTGAATATTGAATATCCCTGGATGTTCAGCTCCCAGCCTTGGTCACCCTGGAGCCATGTCTCCATGAACCCAACTATATCATAGTCATTAATAGCTATCTGCACATTCAACTCATCCACCTTATTACGAATGCTCCTTGCATTGAGACACAAAGCCTTCAGGCTTGTTTTTACAACACTCTTACCGCTTATACTATTATGTTGAAAAGTGGCCCTTTTTGATTTTTGCCCTGGATTTGCCGGCCTGCCACTTTTACTTTTCACCTTGCTACCTATTGCTTTTATCCTCATTTTACACCCCTCTGTCTCTATGCTCACACATTTAAGAAACCGTTTCCCTTTAACTCCATCCTCCACTATCCCATTCAACACCATCCATGTTCACCAGAATGCCCATTTGCCCGAGATCAATTCTAATTGTGTTCCTGTTTCTGTTTTATGGGTTTATGCAGCATTCCCATCGACGCAGTCCTCTTCCATTAATCTAGTGGGAGAGATTCACCGTTTACTCAAACTCCTGGTTTCCCTGTGCTGGAGGCTGTACAGATCCCATGAAGCTCTTCCATAATTCCAAAGCCCTCAGTGCACGATGACAGGAGTCAGACCTGGGGTGGGCTTGCCCTTGCTTATGCTCCCCTTAGCCCTGAACCCGGGGCTGGGAGGTGGAGGAGGTTTGAGGGAGGGCTGGGTTTGCAGAGCCCAGCTAGCAGATATCTGTCGAAGATTGAGGCATTCTGAGCCCGTGATGGATGCAGGTAAAGGGAGGTCCTGACCTCTCCTCCCCTGATCCCAGCAGAGAACGGGTGTGCTCACTAGTCTGAAGCCCTGTCTGAAGGGTGGCACAGTGGTAGTGCTACTGCATTACAGCGCCAGAGACCCGGGTTCGATCCTGACTACGGGTGCTTGTCTGTACAGAGTTTTGTACGTTCTCCCTGCGTTGGTTTTCTCCAAGATCTTCGGTTTTCTCCCACACTCAAGACGTACAGGTTTGTAGGTCAATTGGCTTGGTATAAAATAAGATTGTCCCTGGTGTGTGTAGGATAGTGTTAGTGTGGGAATGGCTGGTCGTTGCGGATTCGGTGGGCCGAAGGGCCTGTTTCCATGCTGTATCTCCAAACTAAAATAAACTAAAACGAAGCAGCTGCTGCCGTCCAGTTGTTCCATTTATCCAGTGAACAGGAGGCCACATTATCCTTTTGTTAAGAGTTGAAAGGCCTGGCTGCGGTTTATGTCATTACTTCAACAATGTTGAATTCTTTAAAGGTCCACGACTTAAAAAATTATACACGGGCAAATAAATTCAAAGGAAATCTTGAATGGTTTTATAAGCTTGTCAAGAGCGAGAGAAATGCTTGGGAAAGCGTAGGTCCCAAAGGCTCTCAATTATGGCCCTCAGACAATCCATGATTGGACTTTGCAGGCTTTATCTTGCACTAAGCATTATTCCCTTATGTATCTATACACAGAATGACTCGATTGGCATCGTGTATGGTCTTTCTGCTGACTGGATAACACGCAACAAAAGCCGTTAGCTGCACCTCGGTACAAGTGACAATTAGCTAAGTTATAAGGGTCCAGATATGGTCACCCTGTGAGGAGTATGAAGCTTTCATACTCTGTTTCGGCCCGAAACGTTGCCTATTTCCTTCGGGTTTCGGCCCTAAACGTTGCCTATTTCCTTCGCTCCATAGATGCTGTTGCACCCGCTGAGTTTCTCCAGCACTTTTGTCTACCTATGAAGCTTTCAAAGTACACTTTGTGGCTGTCTATGCAGGAGAGCGGGGTAATGTCAGTGTTACAGCTCAGTAGGATAAGCATGAAATATTGGACCAGCTAAACACGGTAAAACAGGAGGGATTCTGTATCTGTGAAAGGGGATCTGTGCCAGGCTCAGGTGAAATATATCCCAGGGTGTTATAGAAAGCATGGAGGAAATCACTAAAGCTCTGACTACAGATTCAATTCCTTCCGGCTACAGGAGTGGTGGTGGAGAATTGGCCTTGTACTGTTGTGCAAGGAGAGAGGGAGGAGAGTACACACCAGAGTTGGGCCAATTACTGGACTATGTTCTCGGGAGCAGTATAACCCTTCACTGAGAGAAATGCAGGTGAATCTGATCGACTCCCCTGTTACCTCAAAGAGCTAAGTGAGGCAGTGCATGATGTGGGTTTTTGCAAGGTGTTCATCAAGGCCCAGTGTGTCAAACAGGTCAGAGAAGTGAAAGGGTGTGGAATCCAAGGGTGAGTGGCTCATTGTACCCAAGACTGACTCAGTGGCAGAAAGCACAGGATGATGGTTGAGGAGTGTTTTTGTGATTGGAAACTATTACTGGTGGGGTATCACAGTACCATGTCCTCTGCTTTTATGGTGAATATTAATGATTTGGACCAAAATGTAGGGGAATATTATGTGGAATTCACAGATCATACAGATGTTCTGGTGAGGTTGCCAGTGTAGAGGGAGGCTTTGTAGGCTGCAGGGAGATTCAGCTGGTCAGGTCAGGCAAGCTGACAATGAGAAGTGAGATTTAATCCAGGGTAGTCTGAGGCAAACACATGGGGACGCACAACAAGGAGATGGATCGACATAAGAAATGGGAGAGGTGTTGGGATCTATGGACGTTCAGAGTGAACTTGCGTATGTCCACACTTAAATGTAGCAGATATGAAGGCTAAAAGGTAGCAGATAATGAAGGCTAAAAGGCTGTGGGAAAGTGCTTTATTAGCCGAGGTCTAGAATATAAGAGCAGCAAGGTTATACTAGATCTGTACACAGAGTATACATAATCTGTATACTGTATAAAGAACTAGATAGGTCATGGTTTGAGTCCTGTGAACAGTTTTCATCACTACATCACAGGAGAGACGTTGCTGCACTGGCGAGGGGGTAGGGCAGATGAAAGATGATGTTGCCGGAACTTGAAAATTGTAGCTCTGTGGAGATTTAGACTTTAGAGATACAGCACGGAAACAGGCCCTTTGGCCCACCGAGTCCATGCTGACCAGCGATCACCTTGTACACTAGCAGTATCCTACATCCTACACTGGGGATAAATTACAATATACAGAAGCCATTTAATGTACAAACCTGAGATAGACACAAAAAGCTGGAGTAACTCAGCGGGACAGGCAGCATCTTTGGAGAGAATGAATGGGTGACATTTTGGGTCCGGTCGAGACCCTCGATCCGACTGGTCCGTGTCTGAATCTACAAAACTGTACGACTTTGAAGTGTGGGAGGAAACCAGAGCACCCGTAGAAAACCCACTGTGAAAATGTACAAACTGCATACAGATATGTAGGTGGGGTTATTTTCTTAGAACAGTGGAAGCCTGTGCAGTAAATGGCTTGGATGTCTTGATTATCAAGTATTAGTTATAAGGAGTGATTGGGCAAAGTTGGATTATTTCTTCCGCGTGTGAGATTGAGGGAAGTCCTGATAGAAGTATATAAGAGGCATAGATAAGGGTTGACAGATACTTTTTCCAAGGGAGGAAATGTCAAATACTGGAGGGGAAAAACTTTAGGGAAGATTATTTTTACACAGTGTGGTGGATGCAAAGAACACGATGCAGGGGAGGTGAGAGAAGCAGGTACGATAGGGACCATGTGCTGACAGGACGGTGGGCTGAAGGGCCTGTTCCGCTGCTGTACCATTCTAAGTTCTGTAAATAATGAGGCGCTGAGACAGTATGTAAGCTATGTCTTTCTTGCTCAACAGAGGCTCAGAATCTGGGGTTTAAGATTTGAAGTAAGCTCATAACATATCCAAGATGACACCCAACCCAGGCGACTATTTGCCTGCTGGCCACTGAAGCAGATCTACAAACACTTATTACAATCGCTCTGCACTCTTAAATCTCTATTCCTACGGCAACATTTCTTATATTAACTATGACATTTAAATAGCTCAATTGTAATCATGTTTTGTCTTTCTGCTGACTGGTTAGCATGCAACAAAAGCTTTTCACTGTACCTCGGCACACGTGACAATAAACTGAACTGAGGGATCAGAGAGGAGCTGAGGTTCCTCCTCCGCCTCCACCTCCACCGTTCCTCCCCCCCCCCCCCCCCCTTAACCCAGAGGGGAGCATGTGACCTCTCCTGAGTATTGGTCCAGGAACAATGGAGTCTGGAGCGGTGAACTCTGGCCTTGCCCAGCATTTCCTTCCATTATTCCTCGCCGTTCTTTTTGCAAAGTTTGTCTGCTGCTATTTGAGACGATGAGTGACTACATCCTGGCTGAGGTTTAGTTTCTAAACAAAGGTTATTGCGGAAGGCTGGGAATAGCAGATGTTCTCCCCTCTGTATCTGAGCTGCAACCTCCTCCCTCTGCTTTGGAGAAAGAAAGAAAGCGTCACATCAGAAGTTGGCCCTGAGTCCTCCACATCCCGCAGACCTTTTCCTGCTGGAAGGCTCCCCGATCTGTGGGCCTGGTCTCCGCTGAACCTCATACCCTAGTTAACAAATATCTGGGCTCTAACCCATGGAATGTGCCCAAGGCTCCAGTCTTTGGTGCTGCCCTGGACCAGAAGAGTGTCATGTTTCTAGCACTCTGTGCACTGCGCTACCTCCCCACACTCTGTGGGAGAGGACTACGGACACAGCTGTGACGGGAGAGCGAGCAGCCCTGGGAACAGCAGCCTCAACCCACCCCCTGGTTGTGGCGGCTCAGAGAAGGGTGAGGGAGGGTTTGGGGAAAGAAGACACGCCCGAATGCTCCCACCCAGCAGAAGATGCCTGCAGCCACACAGCAGCCGACAAATCCATTCTCCTCCATCCCGCCGGTCTCCCAAATGCTCGTGTGTATGGGGTGTTCATAACCCAGGGATGACCTATAGATTCTGCCCCTTCAATAATAAAGGAAAGAATTCCATCCCATTTTGTAAACCACATTAGTGATTAGTACTGGGGATTAGTCATAGGGTGGCACAGCGGTAGATTTGCAGCCTTACAGCACTCTGGTGCCAGGATAACAGCCTCCTCTTGAACATAAAAAAAACGAAGGAGCTGATCATGGACTTTAGGAGGGCACATCATCCGAGGACGTACACTCCATTGAGGATAAATGGGGATCCTGTGGATAGGGTGAACTGTTTTAAATATCTGGGAGTCCACATCTCCGAGGATATGACATGGGCATCACACGCCTCAGCACTCGTGAGTAAGGCAAGGCAGTGCCTTTACCACCTCAGGCAATTGAGGAAATTCAGAGTGTCTCCGAGGATCCTCCATCTACGCTTCTACGCAGCGGCGGTGGAAAGCATCTTGTCCGGAAATATTACCATCTGGTTTGGGAATTGCTCTGCCAAGGACAAGAAGGCTCTGCAGAGAGTAGTGCAGGAACGGCCGAACGCACTATGGGAACTTCACTCGCCCCCCTGCAGGAACTATACAACAGGAGGTGCAACTCCAGAGCAAATAAAATCATGGGAGACCCCTTCCACCCTTGCAACGGACTGTTCCAGCTGCTACGGTCAGGCAAACGCCTCCGTTGCCATGCGGTGAGAACGGAGAGGTTGAGAAGGAGTTTCTTTCCAGAGGCCATTCGGACTGTAAACGCCTATCTCACCAGGGACTAACTCTACTGAATGTATTTCCTTCCATTATTTATTATGTAAAAGAATATGTGTGTTATGATCGTGTTTATAATTTGTTTGGTTGTTTGTCTTTTGCACAAAAGTCCGCGAGCATTGCCACTTTCATTTCACTGCACATTTCGTATGTGTATGTGACAAATAAACTTGACTTGACTTGACTTGACTTGACTTGCAGCGCCGGAGACCCGTGTTCGATCCTGACTACGGGTGCTGTCTCTACACCGTTTTGTACGTTCTCCCCGTGACCTGTTAGGGTTTTCACCGAGATCGGTTTCCTCACACACTCCAAAGACGTACAGGTTTGCAGGTTAATTGGGTTGGTGTAAATTTAATATTGTCCTTTGTATCTGTAGGGTAGTGTTAATGTGCGGGGGTCGATGGTCGGTGCCGACTCTATTACTGCACTGTTTCCGTAAAACTACTGCTCCGTTTAATGATCAGCACACCCACTCTCCATGCTCCCTCTCTCTGCCTCTCCACACTGCAGTTATTGTGCATTCCCTTGTCCTGTTGCACCTGCCTTATTTTGAGTCCAAGGATGTCCACAATATGACTGAAAGTCCTTTTTTCCATACTTCTATACATAGAAAGACATTTTGTGCCGGTTTGAAATAAATCTGCTACCGATGATTTTGGGACAGGGTGAAGACCACCCATCATCGCTTTCTATTCTAGATGTTCTGCCTCATCAGTAGATGGTGCTCCGATGGGGAGGCACATTAAATCAAGGCCCAAGCTGCAAAACAATCCCTGTCCCGATGGGGAGAGTAGGAGACTTCTCGTATGTAGGAAGGAACTGCAGATGCCGGTTTAAACAGAAAATAGATACAAAAAACTGGAGTAACTCAGCAGGTCAGGCAGCAGCTATGGAGAGAAGGAATGGGTGACGTTTCGGGTAGAGTCCCTTCTTCAGACTGAGAATCGGGGGAAAAGAAAATGAGAGATATACACGGTGATATAGAGAGATATAGAACAAACGACAATAAAGGAAAAAGGCTATTGTTACTTGTGGGCTTTGTGAAAATGAGTTACACATGCAATGAAACTTACCAGGGCGACAGTGAAACTAGTACAACCAGGGTGGGGATGGATGGAGAGAAAGGGAATGCAAGGGTGATGAAGGTAGAGAAATCAGGAGAGTTCTCTTCCTAGTTCCAGTCACAACCCATCAACTAATATATGCAGCTGGTTGCCATGTACAACTGTTGAGCCTTGGGTAAAGTGTTGGGCCTTGTTTGTCAGTCCCTCAGGGGTCAAGGGTAATTAGATTCTGTGGGTACTGATGGTCAGTTGTTGCAGTGTCAACCTTCGGCCCAACTTACCCACAACTTGTCCCAGCTACACTAGTCCCACCTGCCTATGTTTGGCCCATGTCCCTCCAAACACATCCTATCCACAGCAATTAAATCACAGGGCTGCTACATGGGAGGTTTGGCGTGAACTGTACAGAGAGTTGAGTTCAGATTCCACCAGGGCAACTATATGTCATTTAAATTCAGTTGATGTTCATCGGACATGTGGCCTGTATGGTCGTGAGTAGTCGCCCAAAGAGTCGTACCTTATTCTGGTCGCCACTGGATTTTCAACATGTCGAAAAATGTTGGCAACCATTAATGACCTATGACAGTCGCCGAAAAAGTCGCGTAAGTGGGACAGGCCCTTAACTGAGCTCGTTCCATTCTCCGTGCCTGATCCATGTCCCTCTGAACCTTTCCCATCCAAGTATCCATTTGTGGAAAAGTTTCCCCCCTCAGACCCCGTTTAAATCTTTCCCCTATCCCCTCAATCCCCTGCCGTCTAGTTTTAGACTTCCCTACTATGCGGGTAAGGGCTGTGACTCTCGCTTCATCTATGCTTCGTATGAGTTTAGAGGGTACAGGAGGAGGTGCTAACACCATTGTGTTTTCTAGGTGTGTAGGAAGGAACTACAGATGCTAGTTTACACCGAAGATAGACATAAAATGCTGGAGTAACTCAGTGAGTCAGGCAGCATCTCTGGAGAGAAGGGTTGGGTGACGTTTCGGGTCGAGACCCTTCTTCAGAAGGAGGGTCTGAAGAAGGGTCTTGGCCTGAAACGTCACCCATTCCATCTATCCAGAGATGCTGCGTGTTCCGCTGAGTTATTCCTGCATTTTGTGTCTATCTTCTTGGGCTTTCAAGGCATATTTTTGTGAAAGATTTATTTTGGAAGTGGGTAAGCTTCTCATTGACTGGCACTTATCTTGTTGCAGCCGAGAAGGTAACGTCGCTGGGCCGGGACTGGCACAAGTTCTGCCTGAAGTGTGAGCGCTGCAACAAGATCCTATCACCGGGCAGCCATGCCGCGGTGAGTACACTCCGCCGAGCCGCAGGTCTGGTAGAGGGGGGCTGGCGATGGAGCACCTCCCCTCAACACCACTCACTCAGCAACCCTCATTCACACCCATCTCCTCTCAGTGTATGAGGCCAGTCAGCCCATTGTGCTGGATCTTGCAGCTCCTCCTTTGGTCCCATTACCCATTTACTTCCCTCTCGCATTTTATCTACTTCCTCAGATCCCACCCCTTACCCACCCACATTAGACACAGTATAGCAGCTTTATAACCCACCGGCCCCGCACGTCTTTAGGATATGGGAGGTGACTGAAACGCCTGTAGGAAACCCAGGTGTGTCACAATAGACAATAGGTGCAGTAGTAGGCCATTCGGCCCTTCGAGCCAGCACCGCCATTCACTGTGATCATGGCTGGTCATCCACAATCAGTATCTCCCCCCCCCCCCCCCTGTTCCTGCCTTCTCCCCATATCCCTTGACTGCGATCTTTAATAGCTCTATCTAACTCTCTCTTTAAAGCATCCAGAGAATTGGCCTCCACAGCATTCTGAGGCAGAGAATTCCACAGATTCACAACTCTCTGGGTGAAAAAGTTTTTCCTCATCTCCGTTCTAAATGGCCTACCCCTTATTCTTAAACTGTGGCCCCTTATTCTTAAACTAAGGTTCTGGATCCCCCAACATCAGGAACATGTTTCCTGCCTCTAGTGTGTTCAATCCCTTATTAATCTTATATGTATCAATAAGATCCTCTCTCATCCTTCTAAACTCCAGTGAATACAAGCTCAGTCGCTCCATTCTATCAACATATGACAGTCCCGCCATCCCGGGAATTAAGCTCGTGAACCTGCGCTGCACTCCCTCAATAGCAAGAATGTCCTTCAGATTTGGAGACCAAAACTGCACACAATACTCCAGGTGTGGTCTCACGAGGGGGCCTGTACAACTACAGAAGGACCTCTTTGCTCCTATACCTCTTGTTGTGAAGGCCAACATGCCATATCACAGATAGACCATGCAAACCACATAGACCTCTTGAGGTCCGATTGGAACCTGGGTCTCTGGTGCTGTTAATCAGCGGCACTAATCGCTGCACCATGAGGCCGGCACGTGCACATCCTGAACACTGCAGCTTTCTGTACCACACGGACTGGACGTGTCCATGTGGCAGATACAGCTGCCAGCTTGCCTGCTTCTGTTTGCAGCTGCAGAGTTGGTCAGCAACAGCTGGCTCCTGAGCCCAGCCAGATGTGGTGGAGATAGGAACAACTGGTACCTAAACCCAGCCAGCTGTGGAGTCTGGGTGGGAACAGACTGTTCCCAAGCTCAGCACCATCCACCTCTCCTAATGTTGAGGATGAAAGGGAGGATTGATGTTTGGGAGAACTGCCTTGATTTTTGGACGGTCATAGTCACAGAGTCCTGCAGCATAGAAATTGGTCCTTTGGCCTGCCGTGTCCAAGTCGTCCAGCAAGCCCCCCCATTTACACCCATATTACATTCACCTGTCTTCTTCGCACCCCCCCTGGTTTCCATCGCCCACCTACAGAATGGGGGAAACTCGCAGCAAAAGATTAACCTGTTGGGAGGTAGGAGGCAGAAGAAGCAGGACACTCGGAGAAATCCCCCGGAGTCAGAATTTTACTCGGGTCCCTGGAGCGGTGAAGCTGTGGCTCTACCTGCTGCGCCACGGTGTTGCCCCTCTCCACGATACCAGTGTTCCCTGCATGTGCTTTCCTTGGCGCTGCCCTGGTGCAGTGTGATGTATGGGCAGCCCATTCACCACCTGCATTTCTGCAAGGGGGCACCATTCCCTCTCGCCTCCCGCTTCTCTGTTAGCAGGTCCCACAGCGAGGGAGCCTTTTGCAATTGGGCTCAGCATCTTTTGATTTTGGGTGGGAAGGAACTGCAGATGCTGGTTTCCACCGAAGATAGACACAAAATGCTGGACAACACAATGAGACAGGCAGCATCTCTGGAGAGAAGGAACGGGTGACATTTCAGGTCAAGACCCTTCTTCAGACTACGAGTCGGGAGGAAAGGGAAACGAGAGATATGGAAGAGTAAAGTGTGAAAACAACACACCTTGCCCTACCATATCTCTAGACTCCCCAGCCTGAAGAAGGGTCTCGACCTGAAACGTCACCCATTCCTTCTCTTCAGAGATGCTGTGTGCCCCGTTAAGTTACTCCAGCATTTTGTGTCTATCCACATCACCCCTCTCCAGATACCTACCAACGATTCTGCAGCTCCCAATTGCGTTTCCTATGGCCGACATGTCCATCCCGTGCATGTGTGACGGTTTGGAAGACCAGCGGGGTGGATATTCTGCCTGCTGCGGGGCTCCAGGCACCTCCTGCCTTGGTAACTCGGTTCATGCCTGCACTTCCCACTTGCCAACTGTTTAGTTGCAAAAAGTTCATGTGAGCAGTTCCTGCCGTAAACACATCACTACTCACTAATTGCTGGTGAGTTCTCAGTTCTGCGGAGTGGATCACTAATTTGTCCCTACTCGCTGGAATGGATCACCAGAGTGGATCGGCAATTTGTCCCTACCCAAGGAGTAGATCACCGCGTTATCAGATAGACCACTGCTTCCCTTGGAGAGCATCACCAGTGTGAACCTCTCTCCACGGTCTGGATCACGGGTTTAATTCCCTCCGTGTGGAATGGATCACTGGTTAGATCCTATCTTCTTGAGCGGATCACTGGGCTGATCCGTTTCGAGGTGACTTGATCACTGTTCCTATTCCCTCCCCCTTGAATGGATCACTGATCCTATCTCCTCTTCGTGGAGTGTATCTTGGATCCGACTCCCATCCCTGGGGAATAGACCACCGGCCTTGTCCCCTCCCCATGGAGCAGGTCACCGATTGATCCTCTCCGTGAATAGGACCAGACTAAAATGCCAGCTTGGTCAGCATGGGCAAGGTGGGCTGAAGGACCTGTTTGTGTGCTGTACAGCTCTATGATTCAATGTTTAAAGAAGGAACTCCAGATGCTGGTTTACACCGAAGATAGACACAAAATGCTGGAGTATCTCAGTGGGACAGGAGCCTCTCTGGAGAGAAGGAAGAGGTGAGGTTTTGAGTCTCGACCCTTCTCTCCAGAGATGCTGCCTGTCCTGCTGAGTTACTCCTGCATTTTGTGTCTATCTATGACAGGTGTTTGAAGTAAACAGCATTGACTGTGTTCAGCGAGGTCTGATAATCTGCACATGAGCAAGGTAAACCTCCAATCTATGGTTCAAAGTAACAGCTGGGCTTGCATGTCTGTAAGTAGCTGCAACACATTTGCAGTTTTATTGTTCTGTTACTTCCCCCATTTCATGTCTTGTGACACCCTCTGCTGGTGACCTGCTCCTGGAGCCATTTGTAAGGGGAGTCCAATTGTCTCACAGAATATTAATGGTGGGGAATGTTACGATGGTCTCCAGAGAGGGTGATCGGACTCTCCTTGATGCAGGTGGTCATTGTTTGAAACTTTTGTGGTATAAACGTGGCAAAGTTAGCAGTTTGAAATTCTAAGACGTTAACATCCATAGATAACATGCCAGCTGTTATCAGGCAACTGGCGCACCCTGCCACAATCGGAGAGCAGTGCTGACTACAACTACCTCTTTCGTGACCCTCTGACTATCCTTGATCGGACTTTGCTGGCTTTACCTTGAACTAAACATTATTCCCTTATCATGTATCTATACACAGTAAATGGCTCGATTGTAATCATTCATTGTTTTCTGCTGCCTGGATAGCACACAACAAAAGCTTTTCACTGTACCTTAAGACACGTGACAATAAACTAAACTAAACTGAAGGTAGCTACCCTACCACGTCCCGATTCTTAGAAGTTTAAAGAGATTCAGCATGTCACCGAATACTCTAACAAACCTCTACAGGTGTACTGTAGAAGGTATCTGGCTTGTTGCATCATGTCCTGGTTCGACAATTCCAATGCACAGCAATGCAAGATGCTGCAGAGAGTGGCGGACTCGACCCAGCCCTCCCTTCCATGAAGGCATCATTTATCATCAAGGATCCCCACCATTTGGGCCATGCCCTCTTCTCACTGCTACTTTTGGGCAGGAGATACAGAAGCCTGAAGTGTCACACTACCGGGTTCAGGAATTGCTGTTTTCTTACAACTATCAGGCTCTGAACAGCCCACACAACCCTAATCCTACCTCAGCAATGGAACACTGCAGACCTCCTCTTGCACTACGATGGACTTTTTGTTTTTCTAATTGTCTAACTCATGACGTTTTTTTTTTTGCACAGCCTTCTTTCTTTTCAAGATTATGAGTGCAATTTATGTATAATTTGTTTTTATGTTTTGCCTAAGTCAGTATTCATGTGCGCTGCTACAAGCAAGGTTCTCATTGTACCTGAACTTTGTGCATATGACAATATCTAGACTTGAAATGTTACCTGTGGCATCACTCAGCCCATGCCTAGTTTGGGTCTTGCTGTATTCTTGAAGGACTGTTTCACATTCAGAGGAGCAAATGGTTTTCACTTGCCTGATCTAACGGCTCTCGCGAAGCCCAACACCATCAGGATAAAGCAGCCTTCCCCCTCCCCCCCTTTCCCTCTGGCCGTCTCTCCTCTTGACCCCCTTCCTTGGGGAAGGGAGGGTATCTGGCAGAGACTTGGCACCCCACTTCTACTGACCTGACATTCATGCTCGCACTAGTGGCGCAGTGGGCACCTTCTACAGAATGCACCGCAGTTACTCACCCACATACAACATGGCTACCCCCACATCTCACAAACCTGCCACCATGAACATGAAGGGCAGGGAATTTGTCGGAAGGAACTGCATGTGCTGGTTTACATTGAAGATAGCAGGTGGAATGATGGAGTAGCGAGGGTGTGAAGCCAGCAGTGGGAGGGGAGGAGGGGCAGGACGGGTGGCCGATAGTTGGAACGGAGGGTTGGGGTGGGTAGGGTGGCAGTGAGTGGGTGGGTGGAGGGTGCGGTGGGGCCAGAAATGGGGTGGGGCAGGTGGTGGATGGAGGAAGCTGGGGCCCAGCTGTGAGTGGAGCGGGTAGGTGGGGGGGGGGGGGGGTGAGGCCGAACGTGGAGGGGTGGGATTGGTTGTGGGTAGAGGGGGTAGGGTTGTCCGTGGGTGGAGGGGCTGTACTGCCGGGAGGAATCATTAGCTTCTCACACTGTGTGTTTGCCCCACAGCACGACGACAAGCCCTACTGCCACAAGCCGTGCTACGCCACGTTGTTCGGGCCAAAAGGTGAGTGGGAGCTGTAACTCCACCAGAGCCCCTCGAGGTCTGTACAGAAAGACCTTCTAGTGACCCCTTGGCCCCCACGACCCCTTGCCCCCCCGACCCCTTGGCCTCCCCGACCTCTAGGCCCGACCCCTAGGCCCCCCTAGGCCCCCCCGACCGCTAGGCCCCCCCCGGCCCCTAGAACCCCCCGACCACTTTGCCCCCCCCGACCCTTGGCCCCCCCCGACCCCTTGGCCCCCCTGACTCCTTGGCCCCCCCTTCTCCACCAAACCCTTTGCCCCTCCTCCTATGACAACCCCTTCTCCCTGACCCTCATTCTCCCCCTTCCCCCATTCTCCCCCTTTCGTTGGCTATGTTCTAGCCACAGACCGTTGCCTCCTGTTTCTAGGTGTGAACATTGGTGGTTTTGGCTCCTACATCTACGACCAGCCTGTTCTGGCATCCAGCACACAGCCCGTGGCAGCTCCCGGAGACTCCGTGCCAAAGGCAACTGTGCCGAAAACCATAGCACCAGGACGGGGTCCGAGCAAAGGTGAGTGAGCAGGGTCTGGGATCCGGTCATTAAACTCTCCCCCAACACCAACCCCTCGCCATCCTCCCCAGTAGAGTCACACCACAATCACCCGGGTGCTGTCTCTGTGGAGTTTGCATGTCCTCCTTGTGACGGCGTGGGTTTCTTCTGGGAATACCCAATCTCACCCACTCAGTGTACAAAGTTATGACCCTCCACTTCATGTAGTCCTTGTCCAGTCACTTTCATTCCTCTCCCCTAGTAGGAACAATACCACGGTACACGTGGCAAAGCTAAATGAGGGTAGGCAGGGGCACATGGATATGCAGGGAATGGTGGGATATGAGTCATGTACAGGTAGATAAGTGATAGCCTTGTCATGTTTGGCACAGACATTGGGGGCCGAAGGTCCCTTTCTTGTGTAGGAAGGAACTGCAGATGTTAAACCGAAGATAGACACAAAGCGCTGGAGTAACTCAGCAGAACAGGCAGCATCTCCCGAGAGAAGGATTGGGTGACGTTTCGGATCGAGACCCTTCTTTAGACACAAGACTTTTACAGTCTGAAGAAGTGGGAAGTGGCTCGACCCAAAACGTCACCCATTCCTTCTCTCCAGAGATGCTGCCTGTCCCTTTCTTGTGCTATACTGTTGTATGTTGTGTGACTTTGGCCGACAGTGAGACTAACATGGTTCTTCCAACTCTCTGCAGCCTCAAGCATGACCACATTTGCTGGCGAGCCCAACATCTGCCCCAGGTGTGAGAAGAAGGTTTATTTTGGTGAGTCCACCACGCAGTGCAGGCGGCACAGTGTAGAATTCCGGGGAGAGCCTGAGAGATGATCTGGGCAGGACTGAGGAGAATCTCGCACCAGGCGGGCAGCTTGGTCTCCCTGGAGCCATGTTTACGACCTTGTCCTCTGATATATGAGGTCTTAAGTGATCGGAGCAGAATTAGGCCATTCGGCCCATCAAGTCGACTCTGCCATTCAATTATAGTGGATCTATCTCTCACTCCGAACCCTATAATTCTAGGGCTCTGACCTCTGGCCCTAGACTCTCCCACTAATGGAAACATCCTCTCCACATCCACTCTATCCAAGCCTTTCACTATTCGGTGAGTCCCTTTGGCCAGTCTTGGTCTAGGTCCTTGCTTGACCCCTTGCTTCTACTTCCTTAGAAGGCTTAGGAAGTTTGGCATGTCCCCAACAACCCTCACCAAATTCTACACATGTACCGTAGAAAACATTTTATCAGGATGCATCACAGCTTGGTTTAGGAAAAGCTCCATCCAAAACCACAAGAAATTGCAGCGAATCGTGGACGCAGCCCAGACCATCACACAAACCAACCTCCCTTCCATTGACTCAGTTTATACCTCGCGCTGCCTCGGCAAGGCCGGCAGCATATTCAAGGACGAGTCGCACCCTGGCCACTCCCTCTTCTCCCCTCTCCCATCAGGCAAAAGGTATAGAAGTGTGAAAACGCACACCTCCAGAATCAAGGACAGTTTCTTCCCAGCTGTTATCAGGCAAATGAACCATCCTGCCACAACCACAGAGCACAGCTGAACTACTATTAACCTCATTGGTGACCCTCGGACTTGATCGGACTTTGCCGGCTTTACCTTGCACTAAACATTGTTCCTTTATCATGTATCTATACACTGTGAATGACTAGATTGTAATCATGTAATGTCTTTCCGCTGACTGGTTAGCACGCAACAAAAGCTTTTCACTGTACCTCGTAACAGTAGACAAAATGTGAATGTGGCTGAAATAGTATGCAATGGGCTGTGTAAAAAACTGCTTTTGCTTACCATCCACAGCTGAGAAGGTGACGTCCCTGGGCAAAGACTGGCACCGGCCCTGCCTGCGATGTGAACGCTGCAATAAGACTCTGAATCCAGGTGGACATGCAGAGGTGAGTGATATGAATATTGATTTTTCTAACTTCGTAACCCTTGTCTTCCCTCTCACTCTCACAAGATTGTTAAGGGCTTGGACACGCTAGAGGCAGGAAACATGTTCCCGATGTCGGGGGAGTTCATAACCAGAGGCCACAGTTTAAGAATAAAGAGTAAGCCATTTAGAACGGAGACGAGTAAACACTTTTTCTGAAAGAGAGTGGCGAGTCTGTGGAATTCTCTGCCTCAGAGGGCGGTGGAGGCGGGTTCTCTGGATGCTTTCAAGAGAGAGCTAGATAGGGCTCTTAAAAATAGCGGAGTCAGGGGATATGGGGAGAAGGCAGGAACGTGGTACTGATTGGGGATGATCAGCCATGATCACATTGAATGGCGGTGCTGGCTCGAATGGCCTACTCCTGCACCTATTGTCTATTGTCACTCTGTCCCTCCCTACCCTAGTTCTCCGACTAGTTTCACTGTCCTGATTAATTATGCTGAGTGTATGCCTTGTTGTCACCTTCCCCTCAGCCAACAATGAACCATTCTGCATTTCCTTAATCATTGGTTGCTTTGATGATGCGTTGTTTTATGGAGCCGTTATTTTCACACCTTACCCCTCCATAACTCTAGTCTCCCTCTCTCCTGACTCCCAGTCCGAAGAAGGGTCTCGACCTGAAACGTCACCCACCCATTCCTTCTCTCCAGAGATGCTGCCTGTTGTGCTGTGTTACTTCAGCATTTTGTGTCCACAGTGTAAACCAGCATCTGTAGTTCTTTCCTGCATGTGCTGCTGGCAGGACTAAGTGTTCAATAAATCCATTTATTTGCATTCAGCAGTTCCAAACTTGAGTCTGGCTGCCGATTGTGGAAATACTGAGGAGAATTAAGCTTCCTGCTCCACATGACAGCCGTCTTAATTTGTGGAAAGCTCTTCTGTAAACGAGACAACTCAGTCAGTCCAACAACCCGAATATAATTCATGGATCTGTTAATGTTCATTAATTTAATGTGCATAACATAAATCACACAGCACCTCTTTTCATCTTAATGCCAGTTTCCATCCAGCGGACCCCAACCTACAGTCTCTTGGTGAACAGACACAGAGACATTCCACGCACTTAGTGCAGACTCCAGCTCTTTTTCAGTCAACTCCATTCCCCGGCCATTCTCATGTCAGGTTAGGGGAAGTTCCCCCCGCCATGGGTACCATGTAATCCCGTGCTACCTGCTCCATGGTCGGATAGTCGCGATTAAACCGTCTCCCCCACCTGGTTTGCCAGGTGAGGAGGGGGCTAGCTGGACCAAAAACAAGGCCTGTCAATGGGCGGATGCGCTTCTAGCGAGCCAACGGCCATCCACACTTCAGTAAATGTTGCGATCACTGTAGTCCAGTCTCTTTGGCCAAATTTGTTCATGCTGACCAAGGTGTCCAATCTAAGCTACTCACATTTGGCTCATATCTCTAGACCCTCACTATCCATGCACTTGTTCAAATGTTCTTTTAAATGTAATTTTTATACCTGGCTCAACTACTTTGTCTGTGGTGAGTACAGGGAATAAGCAGCCAGTGGTAGAGGTAGGTCATATACAGCTTTAAATTATATTGGAACGGATACATGAATAGGAAAGGGATATGGACCAAACGTGGGTTAAACAGGATAGGGTTAGACTGCATCTTAGTCAGCATGGAGGAGATGGGCCAAAGGATCTGTTTGCATGCCGTATGTCTATAATCCGCTGGCCCTCCTTAATCACAGAGCAGGCTATAAAAATGCCCTGCCTCAGATAGCTCCCATAGCCTGAGCTTTGTTGCAGGTGCCTGGGCCGGGGGTGTGGCAATCAGTTTAGTTTATTGTCACATGTACCGAGGTACAGTGAAAAGCTTTTGCTGCGTGCTAACCAGTCAGCGGAAAGACAACACGTGATTCCAATTCAGCCAGACATATCGTGACATTATCATGTGTATAGATACATGATAAGGGAATAACGTATGTTGCAAGGTAAAGCCAGCAAAGTTAGATCATGGATAGTCCAAGGGTCACCAATGAGGTAGATAGTAGTTCAGGACTACTCTCTGGGTGTGGTAGGAAGGTTCAGTTGCCTGATACCAGCTGGGATCAGGAGTTTTGTGTTTTCACACTTCTATACCTATTGCCTGATGGAAGAGCAGAGGGGTGGCCAGGGTCTGACTCGTCCTTGATAATGGCACTGAGCCCTCCTGTGTCAGACCATGTTATATAATTGATGCCACCAGGTGGAGCTCTTTGCCTCCCTGTGTGTGTGTGTGTGTGTGTGTGCGCAGTTCGAGCATGCGTACACCTCGTATGCCTGCCCCTTTCACACCGGATGCCCACTGGCACGTAGCAAATGGAAATTAACAGCTGGACTACACACAGGATGCGATGATTAGGTTCCGTGATAGTCAGTCACAGAGCCGTACAGCACAGCAACAGGCTCTTCGGCCCAATGCGGTCGTGCCGACATCATCAACACGCCAATTTTGCTTCTCCTCACACTCCCATCAACCCCCCTCCCCAGATTCTATCCTTCACCCACACACCAGGGACAGTTTACAACAGCCAATTAACCCACATGTCTTTGGGATGAGGGTGCCAGCTCGCTGTGAAGGCGAATGTGCAAACCCGCCAAAGGTTGGGATTGAATCTGGTCTTTGGTGCTGTGAGGCAGCCGCTCTGACCCGCTGCACCACTGTGCCTATAATGGAGCTGCCAGTTTAGCTGTTTACTGACGCCAGTCTTCCGTTGTCTTCCCTCAGCACGACGGACAGCCTTACTGTCACAAGCCCTGCTACGGAATCCTGTTTGGACCAAAGGGTAAGTGATCAAGTTGCCAGAGACCGCTGGGGCAAGATTTTCCCTGCAGTCTTAACGTGCAATCTATTCCATTGCAGCAAAAAAGAAAGACACCTGGCCCCTCGATCCCTTGCTGGAAGCCCCATCTAGTCTCATTCTCCAGATCTTTTATTCTTCCTCCGGTGATAACCAGTCCTTCCGAGTTTGCTGCTGTTTCTGCTTCAGTCAGGATCAAGATCGGGACCGCTCGCTGCACCCAACCACCTGGCTCCCTATTAAACCTATGCCTTGTGGATCCCTCCACCTCTCCAGCAACAACTGTTTCCTGTAGTTCTCCTGTGCTTGGGAACACTGAGATTAAGTCCCCTCTCTCCTGCTGTTTAATTTAGTTTAGTTTAGCGATACAGCTCGGAAACAGGCCATTCAGCTCACCGAGTCCGCGCCGACCAGTGATTCCCGCACATTAAGACTGTCTTACACACACACACTAGAAATAATTTACAATTATACCAAGCTAATTAGCCTACAAACCTGTACATCTATGCAGTGTGGAAGGAAACCGGAGATGCCGGTCACGGGGAGAAACCCACGCAGGTCACGGGGAGAACGCACAAACTCCGTACAGACAAGCACCTGTAGTCGGGTCTCTGGCACTGTGAGGCAGCAACTCTACTGCTGCGCCACAGCGCTGCCCTGCTGTTCTAAGGGCATGTGTAGGTTCTCCTGGCTTCTACCCTCTCCCTCCCCCTTTTGTTCCTGAAATGTACTATCCCTCCACTGAGTGTGTTCTGCACCCTCTTTGGACCTGTCGCACTACCCTATAATATGGTGAACAGACACATACTATGGCATGAGGACATCACGTAATCTTCCTTTCTGCTTCTGCCCTCCATTGTCCTGGTTTATAAAGTCCAGCTAGTTTGCATTAGTTTTCTACCTTGCCCATCAGTGAATTGAAAAGTGGCACATCCTGCCCACCCACAGAACTTTACTCTGTCCATTATCTGTTCTCACATAGAATTATCAAGTCGTAAAATGATGGACTACAGGTACAGGCCCTCTGTGCTGACCATCAAACACCCATTTATTCTAATCCTGTATTAATCCCAATTTATTGACTCCATATTCACATCAACTTCCCCCCAGATTCTACTGCGTTTTGTACACGAGGGGCCATTTTCAGACCTACCTTCCTGCATGTCTTTGGGATGTGGGAGCATCTGGGAGAATTCCACACAAAGTCACAGTGGAGAGCATGCAAACTCCACACAGACAGCACCCAAGCTCAGCACTGAACCAGCTCTGCTCGGCAGGCACGGAAATCGCTATCAAAACATGGGGGGGGACACAATTTCCTGGCGGCCACGCTTGTGCACACACGCGAGGCTTCAGCCGTGGGCCCCTGTGGACGGTAACATCAGGAGCTGACCTAGTTGGTGACCGACTCCGAACTCCAGCAACAGCAGCTTCGTCCGCCCCGAATCGTGGGGCTTGAATCGGCCCGTTCACGGGGCTTTTCATCGGCTGGCGGGGGCTTCAACCGGGAGCCTCGATCGCCTTGATGCAACAGGTTGATTTTAAGCCGTGCCGGGCGCCGAAAGGCCCGACGAACGGGTCGATTCAGCCCTTAGAAAGCGTCAGATAAAGTCTGGATTGCAAACCATGGGGGGGGGGGATTGTCCCTCACCTCTTTGGGATGTGGGATCCTCCACCCCCCCCCCCCCCCAGGATTTCCGCCCATGTTGCTGGCTGTGTCATAAGTTCATAAGTAATAGGAGCAGAATTAGGCCAATCAGCCCATCAAGTCTACAAGTCCAGAGCTCGCTTAAAGTGGCAACACATGTAGTTGGAGTTGTAAAGAGGACATGGTATGCTCAGGGGCACTGAGAATGAGAGTCGTAGCATTGTCGTAGCCTTTCATTGTCCCTCATTCACGTCCTCGCTGTCATTACAGGTGTCAACACCGGAGTGGTCGGCAGCTACATCTACGAGAAGGTGGATGCGGCAGGGGAGCAGTGACAAGGACGGCCGATCCTGGGCCAATCCGCCCAGTATTGCTGATGCACAGACACTACGCTCGCTCGCGGCACATGGCAGCAGTAGCTTAGAAATCCTGAACTAGGCCCACCCCAGGTATTAATTGTAGTTTGAACTGTAGTGTGCGTTGACTGACTAGTATTTAATGTATGTGGGGGGGGGGGGGGAAGGAGGTGGGTCACTGCTTCCCCCATCACTGGACTCTGATCTTTCACGGGTGAAAGTGTTAAAGGATTTTCCTGAAGGTCTTGCAGTGGAGATTGGTGGGAAGCCTAAGGCAGTGCCTTGTGAAGATGGTGGATCGGTACGTGTCTCCCTCCCAGTAACACTGGCCTGCCAGTGACCTTGTATTGATCTGCGTGCAATGCCTCTCCCAGGGCGAGACGCGTCCTCCTCTCCTTGTGAAGAGCTGTATAACCTCATCACCCCTCACCACGCGTCTTCACCCTCCCTCGTGAAACGCTGGGCCTCTAATTACAGTATTATATTCAGCAAAGTTCAGCTTTAAGAATGCGTCTTTTGTAAATGTAGCCACAAAATGAAGCTTCCTCCTGATATGCATTTAATGAGAGTTCATTGGGTTATCTTTTACTGAGAATAAATAATGCCAAACATTTCTGGAGATGTCTTTGTTGTATTCATTTAATCTCAGGGCGGGGGAAACTGATTGTGGTGGTCATGTGTAGACACAAGAAGCTGGAGTAACTGAGCGGGTCAGACAGCATGTGTAGAAAGAACTGTAGACAAAGGTAGACACAAAACGCTGGCGTAACATAGCAGGACAGGCAGCATCTCTGGAGAGAAGGAATGGGTGCCCCATTTTTACCCTTCCCCAATGCCATCCCTCCCCCTGGTTAGTCTGAAGAAGGGTCTCGAACCAAAACGTCACTCCTTCTCTCAACAGATACTGCCTGTCCCGCTGAGTTACTTCAGCTTTTTGTGTCCATGTACATTTTATTCCTCACCTTCCTTATCGGATTCCACCGAATGCAGCCCTTTTGTCATCTCCACACACCTGCCCTGCAGGGGGAAGCTGTCGAACCGGACACAATTTAGTATAGTTTCGAGATACAGCGCCGAAACAGGCCCTTCAGCCCAGAGTCCGTGCCGACCAACAGTCCCCGCACATTAGCACTATCCTACACTCGGGACAATTTTTACATTTATACCTAGCCAATTAACCTACAAACCTGTACATCTATGGAGTGTTGGGGGAATCGGAAGATCTGAGAAAATCCGCGCAGTCACGGGGTGAACGTACAAACTTTGTACAGACAACACCCGTAGTCAGTATCGAACCCGGGTCTCTGGCGCGGTAAGGCAGTAGGTCTACCTCTGCACCACCGTACCGCCCGGCAGCCTGGGAAGGGAAGCCCTCAGAGCCGAGTGGTGCCAGCGACCGGGCAGATGGAGCCAGTGACAATAACCGATGCGACCAGCAAGGCAGGAGGGGAGGTGAGGGAACCAGGGTCTGGCTGACCGCACCCTGGAGGTCAGCTGCAGGAGGCACCTCCGGTGAACAAAGGTGGACGGGCAAGGAGAGGGACGCGGGTTCACGGGTAGACTCGCACGTACAAGGTGACGGCTGGAGGCCCTGCAGCAGCTGGGGTTTGTCTGGAATGGGCACCACTCATAATACCTAGAGCACAGACTGGACTCTGAAAATGGCACCAATACATGGCGTCTCTAGCACACTGGATCAATGGACTATTTGCTAATCGGGGATGTGCTTGGGTTCGGCAATACTCTACTGGAATGTTTGTAAGAAAATAATTTCACCGTGTGTTTGTACTTCTGCATGTTCCAATTAATCATAGAACCACTTGGTCCACCCCCTCCCTTCATCTCTCTGTGCCAGCTAACCCCCATAACTCCATCAGTCCGAAGATGAATCTCAACCTAAAACATCCCCTTCCCATTTCCCTCCACAGATGCTGTCTGACCTGCTGAGTTCCTCCAGCTGACAGGAGGAACTGCAGGTGCTAGTTAACCAAAAAAAAGACAAAGTACTGGAATAACTCAGTGGGTCAGGCAGAATCTCAGGAGAATATGGATGGGTGACTTTATAGGTTGGGACCCTTCTGGCCCATGAATGTTCTCCAGAGATGCTGCCTGACCCACTGAGTTCCACTGGCTGTTGAGTTTTTGATTTAGAAAAAATTTGGCAGGCAAGCCAGTGAGTGGAAGAAATATCAGATAAATGAGGCAGTGGATGATGAAATGCAATCAGGCTTGTAAGGTCCATTGAACAGTGGGATCGTAGGCACAAACTACATCAGGTTTAACATGATGCTTTATTTTTGTTTTACGTGAAAACAAGCAAATTAATGGAAGTTTATCAGTACTGTACAATTAAGTTTGTAGACATTTGCCACAGAAATGTGCTTTCATCAGCTAACTGACAGTGGGTTCCGAAAGCCTGCTGGAGTCCAGAAAGGTCGGGGGTTTGGGGGGGGGGGGGGAGAACGGGACAAATTTCTATCAAGGTTCACAATAATCACGGCTAGATGGACAGAAAATAATAGTTTTCCGCCCCCATCCACCCACACACCCTCTCCCCAAGAAATGTCAAACTGCTGAGTCTTGGTTCTGCTCGGGACTTTGGTTCATTTTCTTCAGAAATCCTATTGCACTGAATTACTGCATGATTGCAGAGACTGGGAAAAACTTGAATGCAGGTAATTGTTCCAAAACGCACTTTCCTCCTCTTCCTCCTCCGCCCCGGACTCAGCACAAGCTGGGAATCTGGGAAGGAGAAGAGTCCGATTAAGACAGACACAACATGCTGGAGTAACTCAGCGGGACAGGCAGCATCTCTGGAGAGAAGGAATGGGTGACGTGTCTGGTTGAGACACTTCTTCAGACTGAGAGTCAGTGGAAAGGGAAACGATGTAGATATAGAACAAATGAATGAAAGATGGGCAAAAAAGTAACAATGATAAAGGAAACAGATGATCATGAGCTGCGTGGTAGATGAAAACAAGTTACAGATAGTGAAACGCAACAAGATAGCTTTGAAGCTGGTACGACTTGGGTGGGGAAGGGATGGAGAGAGAGAGAGAGAGAGAGAGAGAGAGAGAGGGGGGGCGCCAAGGTTACTTGTAGTTAGAGAAGTCAATATTCCTGCCTTACACTGCCTGGGTGTAAGTTGCCCAAGTGAAATATGAGGTGCTGTTCCTCCAATTTGCACTGGGCCTCACTGACAGTGGAGGAGGCCCAGGACAGAAATGTCAGTGTGGGAATGGGAGGGGGAGTTAAAGTGTTTGGCAACTGGGGGAACCTTGGACCTAGCCCTGCACGACTCTGCAGTGACAGCTGTAGAGTGAGCAGGGACTGCAGTGGTCATCCTCCCGTGTTGTCAGCAAACCCTCTCCGCTGCTGGTGGGGAGTTCCACACACACAGCGGCCCAAGGAGTGAACGTTGTGCAGCACAAGCCTCAAACAGCTCTCCTGTTTCAGGCCTTCTCTGCCCCTGGCCCACATCCACCTATTGCCTTAATCTTCCCACCTTGCCAACAGAAGGCAGAATCCCACAGTTGCAAAACACCCAACATCAATACAGAAAATGCCAATGACTTGAAATGTTGGCTGGTCCTCTCTCCACAGATGCTGCCTGACCACTAGAGCCATAGAGCAGGGAAAGAGGGCCCAGGCTCCACGCACCTGTGTTCATTAGTACTTGTGGCTGTCTACCCCTCCATGTCCAAACCCTGCAAAAAGAGAGGAAGGTTCGTCAATGGGGAGTGGGGAGGCTGCTCATCTACTTTCCCCAAAATTAGACCAAACTATCCTTACAGTTAATACTCTCTAATCCAGTAGACGCAAAATGCTGGAGTAACACAGTGGGACAGGCAGCATCTCTGGAGAGAAGGAATGGGTGATGTTTTGAGTCAACCAAAAACGTCACCCATTCCTTCTCTCCAGAGATGCTGCTAAAAATGGCCTATTTTCTTTATCATCGTTACTTTTTTGCATATCTTTCCGTCAGTATGCTATATCTCTCCATGTCTCTCGTTTCCCTTTCCCTTGACTCCATCTGAAGAAGGGTCTCGACCCAAAACATCACCCATTCCTTCTCTCCTGCTTGTCCCGCTGAGTTGCTCCGGCATTTTGTCTCTATCTTCGGTGTAAACCAGCATCTGTACACTCTATCTAATCCAGGCAGTATTCTGGTAAATCTCCTCGGTACCCTCTCTAAAGAGTTTTCATCCTTTGTGTAATGAGGCGACCAGAACTGCACGATTCTCCAAATGTGGTCTAACCAATGTCCTATAAAGCCGCTTCTTGACTTCCTGACTCTTACACTAAATGCAAGAAGAGTCTCGACCCCAAAATGCCACCCTTTCCTTCCATCCAGAGATGCTGCCTGTCCCGCTGAGTTACTCCTGCTTTCTGTGTCTATCTTCGCTGCAAACTTCTCTCCCAGGCTAGAGTTTGAGTAAAGGCCTTACCTTTGGGTCCGAAGAGTGCCTGGTGGCAGGGTTTGGTACAGTACGGCTTCCCATCATGCTGCAAGAACAACAGGAGGAATCAGCCACAGATATCTCCCAGAAGCACAGAGGTCGAGGGCTCCTGACTGGCAAACTCAAGGCCGCGCCGGTGGTGGGGGGTGGGGGGGCGGCGTGAAGGTCTAACGCGCACATCGAGGAACACACTCACTGAACCCCGGCACTGAGTGGAAAGGTTGTTCGGCTGAACACTCACCCAGGGGAAAGGTTGTTCGGCTGAACAAGGGCGGATTCCCGTGGACTCACCCGTTGCAGCGGCCCCTACAGCCTATCTGTCTTTTTTTATTTTTTGTCTAGTTAAATGTAGTGTTGGTGTTTTTTTTAATACTAGTTTTAAATGTGTACATGTGGGGGGCGGGGCAGGGGGAAACCGTTTAAAATCTCTTCCCTGTACGGGAGACCCGACCTTTTCCCTGTCGGGTCTCCGTTGTCGTTGGGGCCTAGCACCGTGGAGCCTCCAACCTGAACGACCCGGGGGCTCGGGAGACTGCGGAGCTGCGGACTACTCACCATCGTGGGGCTGGCCGGCCTCGGAGCGTGGGGAGCGGTGGTGACTCGCTGCTGCGACTCGACTCCTGGGGCTCGGAGGCTCCAGCAACGCAGCCGCAGGTCCGGTGGACTGGGACATCGGGAGCTCGCGGGTCCGGGGGGAGAGAGAGAGACCGCTTCCCGGAGCTCCCGCAACGCGACTTCTCCAGCCCGTGTCGCGGGGTTGGAACGACCCGGAGCGGGGACCTACATCGCCCGGCACGGCTTCATGGCCGTGGGACATTCCAGCGCCCGCCGGGGGCTCCAACATTGTGATTTTTAGACCGGGAGCGGGGCCGAAAATCGCCCGGCACGGCCTAAAATGGCCGTGGGACTTAGCAACGCCCGCCTGGGGCTTGGATATCGGGAGAGACATGGAGAACAGGGGAGAAAAAAGACTTTGCCTTCCATCACAGTGGGTTCACTGTGATGGATGTTTGTGTGAATCAAATTGTGTGTATGTCTAGGAAATTGTCTTTGTTTGTATGGCTGTGGAAACAGAATTTCGTTTGAGCCTCACTGAGGCTCAAATGACAATAAATTGTATTGTATTGTATTCCACAGAACCATCGCGGCTTCTCCCAGAGGGTGGACGATTCCCCCTCTCCCAGGATTAGTGCGGGTTTACTAATCCCCATCAAACTGTACAACCCCTCACCCTTCTGTCGTGGGGCAGACTGACCCCTCCCATATCATTGCACATCCCCAATCCTGGACATTACACTCATCACTTTAATTTCATGTTTCATGTATCTTGTGTTTTATGACTGTTGGCAGACCAATTTCTCTCTTGGGATAAATAGAGTTTGTGTCAGGGGTTATGGGGAGAAGGCAGGAGAATGGGGTTAGGAGGGAGAGGTAGATCAGCCATGATTGAATGGCAGAGTAGACTTGATGGGACAAATGGCCTAATTCTGCTCCTATCACGTATGACCTTCAGAGAGTCAGACAGCACAGAAACAGGCCCTTCAGCCCACCTTCCATGCCAACCATCAACCACAGTTTACACCCATCCCGCTGTATTCCCGGTGATGGAGGCTGAGAGGTTACGTGATAAAGGTTTAGAAAGTTATGGGTGACAAGGAAAAGGTTGATTGCCAGAGTCCGTATCCCATGGTAGGCGTGATCTGACACAAGAATGCATGTTTAAGGTGAGGCGGAGATTTAGTTTAATGTAGAGATACAGCACGGAAACAGGCCCTTAGGTCCACCGAGTCTGAACCGACCGACGGTCCCCGCACATTAACACTACCCTGCACACACTAGGGACAATTTACATTTTACCAAGACAATTAGCCTACTCGAACGTCTGTAATGTGGGAGGAAACTGCAGCACCCGGAGAAAACCCACGCAATTCATGGGGAGAATGTACAGACAAGCCTCCTTAGTCAAGATTGAAGCCGGGTCGCTGGCAATTTAAGGCAGTAGCTTACCGCCACACCACCGTGCTGCCCTACTTTGAAGGGATTTGAGAGCCAGTGCAGAATTGATAATGGATGAATCGCCTTGTTTATGTCACAAGGAAATAATGAAAACGTTTATAATATATGAGAGAACAGCTGACCTCGGAGATGGAGCCAGAAGGCAAGGTTTTGCTGCATTTTTCACACTTCAGGCATGCGCGATGCCAATCTTTGTTCAGGGCCGTCACCTTCTCGGCTGCAAGAGATAAGCACAATGTTTAGGGAACACTGTACACAAGATCACCATCCACCCTCAGAACTGGAACTGGCATCCAAGCCCAAAGTAACCCACACCGAGCTGAACAACAAGGGTCTCGACCGGAAACATCACCTCTTCCTTCGCTCCATAGATGCTGCCTTGCCCGCTGAGTTTCTCCAGCATTTTGTCTACCTTCGATTTTTCCAGCATCTGCAGTTCTTTCTTAAACACGGGGTCTCTGCCTATAATCAGTCATCAGTAATTTTAATGATTGTATGTCTCTGCCACCTTCCCCTCAGCCAACAATGAACCATTCTACATTTACTTGAACATCGTCTGCTTTGATCTGTCTTTTTCACACCTTATCCCTCCATATCTCGTGTCCCCCAGCCGTGACTGAGAAGAAGGGTCATGACCAAAAATGTCACCAATTCCTTCTCTCCAGAGATGCTGCCTGTCCCGCTGAGTTACTCCAGCATTTTGTGTCTATCTTCGGAGACCAGAGGCGGCACGGTGGCGCAGCGGTAGAGTTGCTGCCTTATAGCGATTTCAGCACTGAAGGCCCATGTTTGATCCCATCTATGGGTGCTGTCTGTGCGGAGTTTGTATGTTCTCCCTGTGACCGCGTGGGTTTTCTCCGAGATCTTCGGTTTTCTCCCACACCCCAAAGATGTACAGGTTTGTAGGTTAATTGGCTTCGTAAATGGTTTTGTATTTTTTTTATAATTGTCCCTAGTGGGCGTAGGATAGTGTTAATGTGCAGGGATCGCTGGTTGGCATGGGCCCGGTGGGCCGAAGGGCCTGTTTCCACGCTGTATCTCTAAACTAAACTAAAGCAAAGCGAAATGGGAGATCGGTGGACAAGGAGTGGGAGAGATTTCCTGACCAACAGCTGTAGCACAGTAGTTTAGTTTAGCGATACACCGTGGAAACAGGCCCTTCGGCCCACCGAGTCTGCAAAAACCAGCAATCACCCCGCACACTAACACTATCCCACACACACTAGGGGCAATTTACATTACACAGAGCCAATTAACCTACAAACCTGTGTGTCTTTGAATGTGGGAGAAAACAGGAGCACCCAGAGAAAACCCACGCAGGTCACAGGGAGAACGTACAAACTCCATACAGACAAGCCCACTTTTATAATTTACTAGACCAAGTGCAACGCCGCGCTCGCAGTCTATGAACAGACCACTCTAGGAGTGAGGTACAGCAATGGGAAAGCTGTACCCATGCAAGCTAGGCAGTGGTTAAGAGAGGCCTTCTCATCCACCCACCCCCAGAGCGCACCGAAGATGCCTTTCAGAGGCAGCTCAGTGCAGATGAACAGGACTCGGGATACACAGGCCTAGAGCTCACAGCACAAGTGAGCTCACAGCACAGAGAAAGCATGCAGCAATGTCGGGAGTGTGGAAAATTATACAAGTCACCTCCCCTGCAGGGACAGTAAACATACATGCAGCCATGCGTGTGCTTTGACCAACTAACGACATTAACGACTGCAGGAAATGCTCGGCTGCATCGATTATTGATGCATGAAATATAACATCTTAAAAACCCGCTTCCTCTTTGAATCAGGCTTTCTTTCCTTCCGTTTCTCCTTTCTTAACCGGTCTTAAATTGTGTTTTAAAATAAAAAATGGGTCTTCTGGCGTTTCAAGAGTGTTTTATTGTTATACATCTCAGATAGAATAATGACATTCTTAAGGGCCTGTCCCACTTTCACAACCTAATTCACAACCTTTTTTACTCGTGGACATTTTTCATCAGGCTAGAAAAACGCCCCGACCTACTTGATGCCACGAGTACCTACGACTACCATCACGGCCTCGTGACGACCATGCTGCAAGTATGAGTCAAGGGAAAACTCGGCAGAGGTCGTGAATTAGGGCGTGAAAATGGGACAGGCGCTTATCTTGCTTAATCACATGTAAACATAGAACACCGTAAACAAAATAATGAACAAGAAAAATGTTCAGTGTAAAAAAACTTAACATTGATTTCAAAAGTTTGCAGGTTTAAATCCAAATTTCATCATTTTCCTAACATGCCTATCCAAGGTTCTTCCTAAAAGCAGCTTGTTAAGGCAGAAGCTAAAAAAGCATGTACCATCAGACTCAAGCACAAGTCCTTGTCCACTGTTAACGGATGTTCCATAAAATAAGGGATGTATCTCCGACCTTCCGATCTACCTCATTGTGGCCCTTGCACTTTTTAAAATCTCTGCACTTTCTCTGTAGCCGTAACACCGTAATATATTAGGGACGGCATGGTGGCGCAGTGGTAGAGTTGCTGCCTTACAGCACTTACAGCGCCAGAGACCCAGGTTCGATCCAGGCGCTGTAGACCAATGTTAATACCACTGCATGGTTATGCATTGTCAGACACCACAAGTTCCAGGACAAGTGACCCCTGAGCCACATGGTCCTAGACCTACCTGATCTCCTCATTGCCAAACACTTTAACTCCCCCTCCCATTCCCACACTGACCTTTCTGTCCTGGGCCTCCTCCATTGTCAGAGTGAGGCCCATCACAAATTGGAGGAACAGCACCTCATATTTCAGTTGGGCAGCTTACACCCCAGCGGTATAAACATTGACTTCTCTAACTTCAAGTAAACCTTGCTTTCCCCCTCTCTCCATCCCTCCCCATCCCAGTTCTCCAACCAGTTTTTTGACTGTCTTCCTGATTACATTTTATGTTTGGACACCTCATTGTCACCTTCTCCAAGCCATCAAGAATCTATTCTACACTTTCCTTAATCTTTGTCCCCTTTGGTCCTTCGTTTTCACACCTTACCCTTCCATATCTCTTGTCTCCCTCTCCCCTGACTCAGTTTGAAGAAGGGTCTCGACCCGAAACGTCACCCATTCCTTCTCTGCAGAGATGCTGCCTGTCCCGCTGAGTTACTCCAACATTTTGTGTCTGTCTCTGGTGTAAAGCTAGTCTAACTGTGCATTGTGGCAGCCCACTGCAGTCAAGATATCAAGATTCAATTTAATTGTCACATATACCAATTAAGGTACAGTGAAATTTGACTTACCATACAGCCATACCAAGAAAAAAGCAAAATACACACAGCCACATAAAATAAAGTTTAGCATAAACATCCACCACAGTGGAATCCACATTCCTCACTGTGATGGAAGGCAATAAAGTTCAGTCATCTTCCTCCTTTGTTCACCCGTGGCCGGGGCCTTTGAATGGTGCCATTGCTGATGGTCCGCTGTTCAAGCCCTCTCGTCGGGATGATCGAAACTCCGGTGGCGGGACGGATCGGAACACTCCCGAGTCGGCCACTTCTTACTGGAGACCGCTGCTTCATGGTGTTAAAGTCCACAGGCCTGTTTAAACCCTCAATTATAGATAAATCATTTACACAATGGGAAAGAATGGGAATCAAAACGCTCGGAGACTTGTATGAATTAGGAAAATTATTATCATTTCAACAATTACAACAAATATAATTTGAAAAAGAATCAATATTTTAAATATCTTCAAATCCGTGACTATCTGAAAAAATACACAAAAGACTATCATAACATGCCCCCAGACTTATTGGATGAAGCCATGAAGACAAAGGCTGAATCAGCAAATCTAATATCATACTTATATAACATTATTTTAAATATAGAAATACCTACAACCGATGGTATTAGAAGAGACTGGGAACAAGAACTAGCTATAAAAATTTCAAAAGAGAGCTGGGATAAACACTTACTATATGTGCATAAATGCTCGATCAACGTACGACATACTCTAATCCAATATAAAACATTACATAGACTATATTATTCAAAAACTAAAATAAATAAACTTTTCCCCAATATCTCACCCATTTGTGATAAATGTCAGTCACAAGAAGTTAACATAGCGCACTCTTTTGTTTTCTGTATAAAAATTCAAAAATTCTGGAACGAAATATGTGAAATCTTCACAAAATTATTTAAAATAAAACTTGTACCAAAAGCAGAATGGATCATTTTTGGAATATCGGAAGGTAACCCCGAATTAAATGTGTTTCAAAAGAACTTATTTAATTACGGGCTAATAATGGGAAAAAAGCTTATACTCAAATTTTGGAAAAATGCTCCAATACCAACAATAAAAATGTGGATTTCAAACATGTTCGAAACACTACACTTGGAAGAGATGAGACTCCTCCTAGCAGGCAAAGCAGACCACTTCCAAAAGACGTGGTCTGTATTTATGGAACTATTACAAGCATAAGGTGTAATAGTAATTTAAAATATAAATGGTACCAGGATCTGGTAACGGGGGGTCTAAAATAAATTTTAAATAAAAACACGGTTGGTATATCCTTTTTTGCAGAGTTTTGTGTTACAATAGAGCGATTGTTTTTCCTTTTTTTTTTTCCTTTTTTCTTTTCTTTCTAGGGTCTTATTTCCTTTCTTTACTTCCTTCTCTAATTTCTTCCCTAAGGGGCTTTCTTCTCCCAACACTTTCCTGCGCCTTCACGACTCTTGCTCACTTTCCTTACTTCTTTTATTTCTACCTTTTTTAAAGCTCAAAAAATGAAGTGGTACAACAAATGTAATAAGATATATGTGATGTGTATTAATGTAATTTACTGTACTTCTAATTAAAAAAAAAAATAAATAAATAAAATAGTCTACAGGCCCCGCGGTCGGAGCTTCAACACTGGCGATCATCGCCAAAACATCCCAGGCTCCGCGATGGTTAGTCCGCACCGCACCCGCTGCTTGAAGCTCCGAGCCGGTCTCCAGGAAAGGCTGCACCACTCCACATTGTAGGCTGCAAAGGTGGGGGGGGGGGGCGAAGATGCGACACGGACAAAAATTGCATCTCCATTGAGGTAAGTGACTGATGAAGGTTTCCCCCGATCCCCCACACATAAAACATACAGAGAGACATTAAAACAAACATTCAAGACATACATTAAAATAATAAAAACAGAGAAGGGACAAGACAGACTGCTGACGAGGCGGCCATTAAGGGCCGGTGGTGAAGCTTACATGAGGAAAAGTATTTTCACCCGGAGAGTTATGAATCTGTGGAATTCTCTGCCACAGAAGGCAGTGGAGGCCAATTCACTGGATGTTTTCAAGAGAGTTAGATTTAGCTCTTAGGGCTAAAGGAATCAAGGGATATGGGGGAAAATGCAGGAATGGGGTACTGTTATTAGATGATCAGCCATGATCATATTGAATGGCGATGCTGGCTCGAAGGGCTGAAATACCTACTTCTGCATCTACATTTCTATATTAAATTCTGCACCATGTTTTTTTTTTTTTTAAGTGACCCCCCCCAGTTTTAGATTCTCCCACAGTATATTTACATCCTCTTCACACAAACTACCTCCAGGCCCCTTCTGTTGCAATTAAATCTTCCTTCGTTCTGCTAAACCAGCCACACAAGTCTGGCCTATCTGACCCTTCCTTTAAAGCAGCCTGTTCATTACTTCCAAAACATTCATATTCTTTCCCAATTGCAGAGACCAATACGGGGATTGGTCCTGAAGTGGTCCTTCATGAAGCCAGACCTCCTTTCTTTTGTGTAGGAAGGGACTGCAGATGCTGGTTTAAACCGAAGATAGACACAAAAAAGCTGGAGTAACTCAGCCGGACATGCAGCATCTCAGGAGAAGGGTCTCGACCCAAAACGTCACCTATTCCTTTTCTCCAGAGATGCTGTCTGACCCACTGAGTTACTCCAGCTTTTTGTGTCTGTCTCCTTTCTTTTGCATTCAGTTTCCCTAGCAACAAGCAACAACACTGTGTCAAGTTTCCCAGTGACTTGCAGTGCCCACAGACCTTCTGCATAATTCACACACTCGTCTACATTGGAGCTCACCATTCAGATCATTAAAAAAAAAACATGCCTAAGAACTTGTTTAAGAAGGAACTGCAGATGCTGGAAAATTGAAGGTAGTCAAAAATGCTGGAGAAACTCAGCGGGCGAGGCAGCATCTATGGAGCGAAGGAAATAGGCAACGTTTCGGGTCGAGACCCTTCTTCAGACTATTGGGGGGGGGGGGAGTGGGGCGGGAAGAAGAAAGGAAGAGGCAGAGACAATGGGCTGTGGGAGAGCTGGGAAGGGGAGGGGAAAGAGGGAGAAAGCAGGGACTACCTGAAATTGGAGAAGTCAATGTTAATACCGCTGGGGTGTAAACTACCCAAGCAAAATATGAGGTGCTGCTTTTCCAATTTGCGGTGGGCCTCACTCTGGCTATGGAGGAGGCCCAGGGCAGAAAGGTCGGATTCGGAATGGGAAGGGGAGTTGAAGTGCTGAGCCACCGGGAGATCAGGTTGGTTATTGTGAACCTGTATTGAATGTATGTATAGCCTCTGAGAATTTCGGATGGGGAGTTTTATATGGATCATGTATTGTATATACTTATTTCTCAAATAAAGTATATTTTGATATAAAAAAGATCCGAGCAGAGGTGTTGGGCCAAGCCTATGCTTGGTCTCACCGATGTAGAGCAGCTGACACCTGTAGCAGCAGATGCAAAGATGGTTGGAGGAGGTGCAGGTGAACCTCTGCCTCACCTGGAAAGACTGCTTAGTTCCTTGGATGGAGTCAAGCGGGAAAGTAAAGCGTCTAGTGTAGCATTTCCTGCGGTTGCAAGGGAAAGTGCCAGGAGAGGGGGTGGTTTGGGTGGGAAGGGACGAATTGACCAGGGAGTTACAGAGGGAGCGGTCTCTGCGGAAAGCCAAAAGGGGAGGAGATGGGAAATGTGGCCAGTGGTGGGATCCCGCGGGAGATGGAGAGTGAGAGCAGAGTTACGGGGTATAGAAGAGACCCTGGTGAGAGCCTCATCTAGAGAAGAAGAGGGGAACATAGGGGAATGAGGGGAACACCTAATTCTTTGGAACATAGAGGTATGAATCTGAGGGGTAACATTTTCACACAAAGGGTGGTGGGCGTACGGAACAAGCTGCCAGAGAAGACAGGTACTACCATCTCCTCAGGTAGTACCTGTCACCAGTTGACGTAGGTAGTCGCCAATGGAATTCATCGAAGTCAGCACCAGCAACAACCTACGTCATTCTGGCAACAACCTACGACAGCACCTACGTCAGGAGAAGTCAAGCTACGCTCATTGGCTTCAAGCCCACTGTCGCCGAAATTTTTTGAACATCTCAAACCCAGCGGCGACCAGAAAAATGCTACGACTCTTTGGGCGAATGAGGAGACTACTCACGACCATACTGGCAACACCCCGGCGACAGCCTAGTCGCCTAAAAAAAGTGGAACAGGCCCTTTAACTGGCCTGGAGTTTTCCCTCCCTTTTTGAACAAAGGACTTGCTTTCACAGATTTTCCAATTTAATGGGCCCTTCCCAGAATCTGGGAAATTTGGGGATATATAAACACACCATCTATCTCGAACACTAGCCGCCACTTGTAAGGTCTGAAGTTCACCCAGACACAATGACTTGTCAGGGTGTGTCTTCAATGCTAATGACCTGATGATTGCACTGCCCCCCAATTCCCCACCCTGTCAATTTGGAAATGGTCCAGGAATCATAAGATAAGTGATAGTAGATTTGGGCCATTCGGCCCATCATTTACTCCGTCATTCAATCATGCCTGAACTATCTCTTCCTGCTAACCCCTTCTCTCCATAACCTTTGACACCCGTACTAATCAATAATCTATCTATCTCTGCCTTAAAGATATCTACTGAATGTTGCTCGCATTTAGCCTGTTGAATTTAGCTGTTATCTTGTTTTCCTTTATTTATTTCCCAGACTTGTTTGTCTAGAACCAACAATCAAATTGTCTTTATATTAAAAAAAGTGTCTATGGAAACTTGAACGTTCTTGGTTAACGGTCAGTCATATATACAATTTTTCCTCCCCATTTTCAGTAATTCTTTGTTGTTTCAAATTCCTGGGCATGCATATTTCTTAAGAATGTATATTTATGAAGATCTTTCCTGGACCCAGCACACTGATATAATTATAAATTAAGTACACCAATGCCTCTACTTCCTGAGAAGATTGCAGAGATTCGGTATGTCAGAGAAGACTCTCTTGAACTTCTACAGGTGTACAGTAGAGAGCATATTGACTGGTTGCATCATGGCCTGGTTTGGTAACTTGAATGCTCAGGAGTGAAGAAGACTGCAAAAACTGGTGAACACTGCCCAGTCCATCACCGGCTCTGACCCCTCCACCATCGAAGGGATTTACAGGAGTCGCTGCCTCAAAAAGGCAGCCAGCATCATCAGAGACACACACCATCATTTCACCCCTGCCATCCAGAAGAAGATATAGGAGCCTGAAAACTGTAACGTCCAGGTTCACAAACAGCTTATTCCCTACAGCCATCAGGATATTAAACAGTACAGCCTGGAAATACATATTGGGAGGCATTGGATGTGTCTTTTTGCACTATTATTGTTTGTTTTATGTGTATATATACACACACACATACACTGCACTTTTTTTCTCGTTTATTATATTGTGTACTGCATTTACATATTCTGTTGTGCTACTGCAAGTAAGAATTTTATTGTGAAGATTGGCGCACAAAGTTGGAGTATCTCAGCATATCAGACAGCATTTCTGGAGAGAAGGAATAGGTGACGTTTTGGGTTTAGACACTTCTCCAGACTCTGAAGAAGGTTTGCCTCACTGAAGAAGGGTCTCGACCGAAACGTCACCCATTCCTTCTCTTCAGAGATGCTGCCTGTCCCTCTGAGCTACTCTAGCTTTTTGTGTCTATCTTTGCCTCACTGAAAAATGGTCTCGACCCAAAACGTCACCCATTCCTTCTCTCCAGAGATGCTGCTGAGTAACTCCAGCATTTCAGGTTTAAAGCAGCATCCGTAGTTCCTTCCTACACAAGAATTTTATTGTTCTATCTGGGACATATGACCATAAAACGCTCTTGTCTCTTGTTTTCAGTTATGTGAATTTCCCCTCACTCTTTTGATTGTATTACCATTTACGTCCAAGTTCGATACTATCTTTGTTCGGTTAAACGTGGGCGGCAGGCCCCGCCCGACAAAGTGGATAAGGATCTACAAACAACAACTGAATCTGCAGCACCCGTTCATACATTTAACACGAAACCGATGCGAGGCGAGATTTTAATCGACAAACAGCAATGCAAACGATACCACAGTTAAAAAAAACTCCACTACTCAAACAGCCGGAGAAACAACTAATCCCCATCCTAAACCATTAACGCATTAAATAAAAATAAAAATACAAAGATTGCAGCACCATAAATCAGAAAACCAATCTGGATACTTACAACATAGAAACGCAATTCTGAACAAAAATAAATGCATACATTGAACATTCATTTATAAATTAAATAAATACATTTATGATAAATATATTTATAAATACATGTATTGGTCTAGTAAACAACTTCTAACAGGCAAGTTTATTCATGTATTTATAAATAAACAGATACCGCCGAAGAGACATTACACCGAAGAGAGATGTTATAACAAGTTATGTAGAAATGCTACTGAGACGCTTTGGAAAGAAAGGTGAAGCATATTCATACATTTGAGTTTGAACTGATGGAAGTCGTGCAGGATAGGCGGGTCTGCTTACCAAAGTACACTTCTTTAGAGCACTTAGGGCACTTGGGCATATTTGGTCCACAATCTGCGCTGTCCTATGCCTGGAACGAACTCACACACTGTCTCTCTCCAAAAGTACCTGCCGCTCGGGCTCCGCGTTTATATAGTGGGCAGGGACAAGTGCACACATGTTGTCAGTGTGTGTGTGGAGCCTGTCCCTGCAACGCACAGAGAACCAGCCACTCCTCAGAGACCGGCTCACGGCCCGAGGGCGTTGTTGGAGGAAGTGGTTTGTGAAGCTGCGGCCGGTAGAAGCTGTTTACCAGCACAATACTGGCCGCGTTCAACAGACACTGGCTCCGAACAAGAGAGAGCGGTGGAGACCCTTTTGCAGACTGAGAGTCAGGGGAAAGGGAAACTCAGGAATAAAGGGCACTCTTTCAGAAAGGTGGTTAGAAACCATCACCGATTGTGGAAAGTGCGGAAATGAAGTCATGCCAATTAAGTAAAATGTTGAGAACATTGACAAAGATGAATATGGACAGCAGGTGCAAGAAAGAAGCTGTAGACAATGGCACGCCACTAGCTGCGAGTTAGCTCCCAGCTCCCATATTATCCCGGTAATTGTATTGCTATCACTTTAGTATCACTGGGCCCCAATACTGGATTTCTCTTCCTCACTGCAACGTGAGTAATAGATGCAGAGCTGCCCATTGCCAAGATTTTATTACATTTTCAAATTCATCTCAGAAATTGGATAGTAGCAAAAGTAACCTCACTATTTCAAGGCAGAGGAAGAGTAATATTGCTGGCATCATTGCTGGCTGCTGAATGTTAACTTTGTTCACACGGCTCGCTTTATTTAAAATAGGTTACCAAAGAACTTTGTACAGCCCTCCCGAAACCAGATTGTCACGAGAAGTCAGGTTAAATGCAAAATAAATTGCAAAGGAAATGAAAATAGAAACCCACAGCCAAATTTAAAAAGGGAAATTAGATAAGGGGCTCTAACCATTGATGGGAATTGAAATTGATTCAAGATTCAAGAGAGTTTATTGTCATGTGTCCCAGATAGGACAATGTAATTCTTGCTTTGCTTCAACACAACAGAATATAGTAGAATATAAATACATACAGAACAGATCATATACCAATCAATATATATACACACACACATAAATAATCAGATAATGTGCAATGGGCTATTAAAGTTCAGAGTTTTGTTTAACCTACAAACCTGTGTATCTTTGAACAGACCACTCTAGGAGTGAGGTACAGCAATGGGAAAGCTGTACCCATGTGAGTTAGGCAGTGGTTAAGAGAGGCCTTCTCATCCACCCACCCCCAGAGCGCACCGAAGATGCCTTTCAGAGGCAGCTCAGTGCAGATGAACAGGACTCGGGATACACAGGCCTAGAGCTCACAGCACAAGTGAGCTCACAGCACAGAGAAAGCATGCAGCAATGTCGGGAGTGTGGAAAATTATACAAGTCACCTCCCCTGCAGGGACAGTAAACATACATGCAGCCATGCATGTGCTTTGACCAACTACCAACTAACGACATTAACGACTGCAGGAAATGCTCGGCTGCATCGATTATTGATGCATGAAATATAACATCTTAAAAACCCGCTTCCTCTTTGAATCAGGCTTTCTTTCCATCCGTTCCCCCTTTCTTAACCGGTCTTAACTTGTATTTGAGTTGAGTTTAATAGCCTGATGGCTGTGGAGAAGCAGCTATTCCTGAACCTGGATGTTGCAGATTTCAGGCTCCTGTACCTTCTACCTGAAGGCAGCGAGGAGATGAGTGAGTGGCCAGGATGGTGTGGGTCCTTGATGATGCTGGCAGCCTTTTTGAGTACAATACAAGAACACAAAAAAACAGGAGGAGCAGCAAAGAAGAAATTGCTAGGTTGATATTTATGAGTCTTCATTAAATACAGGTGAAGTGCTGGATGACTGGAGGGAGGCAAATATTGTGCCTCTATTTAAGAAGGGTTGCAAGGAAAAGCCTGGGAACTACAGACCAGTGAGTCTAACATCTGTAGTTGGAGAGTATTCTGAGTGATAAGATACATATGCACTCAGATAGACAAGGGCTGATTAGGGATAGTATCGTTTTATACGTGGGAGATTGTGTCTCCCAAATTTGATTGATTTTTTGAAGATGTAACCAAAAAGATTGATGAGGGCACAACTATAGACGTCGTATCTCTGGATTTCAGCAAGTTATTTGACAAGGTTCTGCATGGTGGGCTGCTCTGGAAGGTTAGATCGCATTACATCCAAGGAGAGCTAGCTGACTGGATGGAACATTGGCTTTGTGAAAGGAAGCAGAGGGTGATGGTGGATGGTTGGTTTACAGATGACACTGGTGTGGGTGGTGTGGTAGGTAGCGAAGATGATGGTAAAAGATTGCAGCAGGATCTTGATCGGTTGGGCCCTCTGCTCTACACTCTGTGTGGCTAAGCACAGCTCCAAAGACAGCTTCCAATAAATCACCGATAAACCACTGCTGTTGGCTGAATCACATGTGGTGAAGAGTCAGGTTGCAGGAGAGAGATAGAACAGCCCACAACCATAACCTCTCAACCAAAACCAAGGAACTAATCATTGATTTTGGCAAGGGAAGGTTGGCTCTGACATCCACCATCATGAAGTGCTTTGAGAGACTGTTAATAGAGCACATCAACTCCAGCCTTCCAACCAGCCTGGATCCACAGCAGTTTGCTTACCATTGCAACAGGTCCACAGCAGACACTGTCCCCCTGGCTCTAAACATCTCTGGAACACCTTGACCACAAGGACTCCCACCTTATACTCCTATTTAACAACTCCAGCTATACCTTCAACACCATAATCACATTCAAATTCATCTCCAAACTCGGGGACCAAGGAATCACCCGCTCTGCCACGGGATCCTTCATTTCCTGACCCACACACCTCAATCAGTGAAGATAGGTGACAACACCTCCTCCACAATGACTCCCAGCATTGTAGCTCCGCAAGGTTGCACTCCCAGTCCCCAGTACACCACTCCTTGTACACTCACAACTGTACGGCCAATTTCAGCTCTAATTCCATCTACGTTTGCAGACGTTACCGCTGTGGTGGGTCGAATTACAAACAATGATGAGAGAGAGTACAGGAAGGAGATAGAAAACTGTGTAACATGGTGTCAGGACAATAAACTATCCTGCAACGTCAGCAAGATGAAGCAGCTAGATATTAACTTCAGGAAGCATGTTGGAGTAATGCCCCAGTCAGCATATGTAGAAATGGTTGAGTACTTCAAGCTCCCTAGCATCAATATTACCAATGATCTATCATGGACCAACCACATTAATACAACAGCTGAGAAGGCACATCAATGCCTCTACTTCCTGAGGAGGCTATGGAAATTCAGCAAGTCACCCGAGACTTTCACAAACATCTACAGGCGCACCATAGAACGTATACTGTCGGGGTGCATCTCAGCTTGGTTTGGGAACAGCTCTGCCCAACATAGCAAGAGATTACAGAGAGTTGTAGATGTAGCCCGGTCTATCACACACACCAGATCTCCCTTTTCTGCTCCAGAGCTCAGTGGCTGCAGTCTCTTGTGACACTTGGCCCAGTGTTTGCTGCTGATCTCAATACAGTCCCCGCCTTCCCTGACTGTCACCTTGAAAGTGAACCCATTGACACCAGCCTACTGATGATGACTTGTCTTTCTTATCTTGTGTCCACTATACCTAGCTTTAGTGCTTCCAAAGGCTGCTGACGTGCTATTTCTAAGTGTTTTTTCACCTGACAATACTCTGCAGGGAATAGGTGTGTCTCACTGAGGGCTGGTCTTTGGTCTAGTGATAGTCAGTTTTGTTTGTGTGTGTTTGTGTGTGTGTGCGCATCAGTGTGTGTGTGTGCGTGTGTGCTCAGTCTGACAGGCAGCTTTGAATAATCGGGTGAGATCGACACTGAAACACAGAGTGTTGTGGGACCACATTTTCCACACCTCTATCAATTCCCCCCAGATTCTACACTCACCTACACACGGGGGCACCGACCCGCACTACTTTAGGGTGTGTAGGAAACCATAGCACCCAGGGAAAACCCACAGGGGCACAGGGAAACATGCAAATTCCACAAAGACATTACTCGGATTGAACGGGTCTCTGGCCTGCCACATTGGTTCTTACAAAGCCTATGAGTTCATAGTCATGAATTTTGTGGGGGTTGGCTCTAGTTTTTTAGTTCAGAAATACAGCGCGGAAAAAGGCCCTTCAGCCCACCGAGTCCGCACCGACCAGCGATCCCCGCACATTAACACTATCCTACACACACTGGGGACAAATTTACATTTGTACCAAGCCAATTAACCAACAAACCTGTACATCTTTAGAGTGTGTGGAAACCGAAGATCGGAAACCAAAGACCTGGGTGAAAACCAACGCTGGTCATGAGGAGAACGTACAAACTTGGTACAGATAGCACCTGTAGTCGGGATCGAACCCGGGTCTCTGGCATGCAAGCACTGCAAGGCAGCAACTCTACCGCTGTGCCGCCATGGTACTCCATTCAAACTGTCCCTACAGCATAAGCCCCAACAACAGCCACGTCAACCAGACAGGGAGCTTCTGGTGAAGAAGGGCTTGTTGCATGCTGCACCTTGTGGAAGATGTTAGCAACTCAGCTGGGAATTGCTCGCCACCACCACCCTTGTCTCACTTCCCAGTGTTGCTGGAAGATCAGAGAGTTGCAACAACACAGGTCATTCAGCAAACAGGACCACCTATTGTGAATTGTTTACATAAGTGCGAGTTTACGTATCTCACCTATTACATAAGTCGGGGAGTGCCTGCACAGAAATGGTGCCGGGACTACAACCTTGTTCTGAACGTCAGTAAAACTAGGAGCTGATTGTGTAGGAAGGAACTGCAGATGCTGGTTTTATACCGAAGAAAGACAGAAAATGCTGGAGTAACACAGCGGTTCACGCAGCATCTCTGGAGAGAAAGAATGGGTGACAATTAGGGTCATGACCATTCTTCAGACCTGAAGTAGGGTCGCAAGCCAAAACGTCACCCATTCCTTCTCTCCAGAGTTGCTGTCTATCCCGCTGAGTTACTCCAGCATTTTGTGTCTGTTATTTGTTATTTGATCATGTTTTCTATTGAGTTGTGTGTTTGCAAACTAAAAATGTCATTGTTCCGTTTTTGGACATGACGAGCAAACACTCTTGACTCTTGACTCGAGCACGAGGAAAAAGTCTGTGAGCATTCACTCTCCCCAGTGTTTCCTGGAACATTAAAGGGCCTGTCCCACTATGGTGAGCTTATTGGCGAGTTTAGGAGACTCTGCGCTCGCCACAAGCTCGCAACATGGTCGACACATGCTCATAGTTGGTCTCTGGTGAGTCTCCTTCATGGTCGAGAGTAGTTCCCGCATAGTGGCTTCTACTCGCAGCCTCAGTATGGTCGCGGAACATTTTTCAACATGTTGAAAATGTTTCTGCAACCAAAATTTGGTCGGCAGGGAGAAAATCGATACATTTGTAGTCGTAGGTTTAGTCGAAGTAGGTCGTAGCAGGTTGGCATGTTATTGTGGGTTATTGTAGGTAATTGAACGTAGTCAAGACAGTCGTAGATAAAGGGGCGACCTAATCCGTGAGTTCTGGCGAGTTTGCCCTTATACTCGCAGCATGGTCGACACGAGGTCCTAGGAGGCCTTTGTAACTCTCCTTCATGCTTGAGAGTAGTGCCCGCGTGCTCGAGGCCTCAGCTAGGTTGCGGCGTATTTTACAGCATGCTGAAAAATGCCCGCAAGTAAAAAAAGGTCGCCATGGAAAAAATCGATACTTCATTTACTCGTAGGTTTAGTCGTAGTAGGTAGTAGTAGGTCGGCATGTCAGTCGTAGGTAATCGAAGGTAGTCAAAGGGAGGTCGAAGGAGGTCGTCTTCACTCTCCACTGTTCGGTGTCCAATTTTCACGAAGCTAGTTGAAGATAGTTTTCAACATAGTCGAAGGAGGTCGAAGGAGGTCTTCTACATAGTCGAAGGAGGTCTACAACGTGACATTTTTGCAAATTCTCCTAAACTCGCCAATTAGGTCGCCAAGTGGGACAGCCCCTTTAGTATATCGCCTTAGCTCGTTTCAATGGATATTCAAAGCTAGTCTTCTCCATAGTTGTAGGAGGTCTTCTACCCAGATGCCAACTTTTCGGCGATTCAACAAGACCATGACAGTCTCCTAAACTCGCCAATATGGTCGCCATAGTGGGACAGGGCCTTAAAGGACAATCTGCTGGAGGAACTCAGCAGGTCGAGCAGCATCCGCGGTGGCAGAGGGACAATCCTGATGCAGGGCTTCAACCTGAAACGTTGACTGTCCTTCTATCTCCACAGATGCTGCCTGACCAGCAGGTTGTTTTTTGCTCTGGATTCGGGCATCTGCATTCTCTTGTCTCCTCCGTTCTCTGGCCCTGTAGAGCATACCAGGGATGCTGGAGACTGGGCGCTGGGCCGTGGAGTGCACAGTATCTCTCTGCTTCGGACTGTATTCAAGAGAGAGATTCAAGAGATTCACATGCACCAATTGGTACAGTGAAATTTGGGGTCACCATACTGCCATACGAATAATTTAAAAAAAAAACATGATAGTATTTTAACATAAACATCCCCACACAGCGGAATCAAATTTTCCCACCGTGAGGGAAGGCCCAAAGTTCAGTCATCCTCCTCTTTGATGTTCTTTGATGTACATCCGTGGTCGGGGCCTCCCGAGCCCCCCGCAGTCGCCGCTACGGGTGGCCCGATGTTCAGGCCTTCTCACCGGGTTGATGGAATTCCGACGTCGGAACGGGAGAATAACCTCAGTTGCTTGGACTTCCGAATCGGCCACTTTCTACCGGAGTCCGCTGCTCCCGAAGTCCATAGGCCGCGCCGAGCGGAGACCCATGCTGGCGGCCCTCTGCAAAGGGTCCTAAGGCACCGCGATGTTGAAGCAACAGGCCCAGCACTCCAGAGCTTCAAACGGCGATCCCAGGTGAGGCATCGCCCGCTCCGCGATGTATCCAGCGCTGCGCCGCCGCTGCTGAAGCTCTGGTCCGGTCCCCGGTCTCCGGCAGGAAAGACCGCGCCAATCCAGTTGGTAGGCCGCGAGGAAGGGGGCGAGGACGTGACTCGGAGAATAGTCGCATCCTCGCCAGGAGGTGACTGGGAGATGGTTTCCACCTTACCCTACCCCCCCCCCCCCCCCCACCCCCACCCCCACATAGTAAAACTAAAGAAAACTCCTCAACATACTTTTAAACAAACTAAAAAATAAAAAAAAGATGGAAAACATGGACAGACTGTAGACAGAGGCAGCCTTCATGCGGTGCCCCTAGTGGCTGTATTTCAACATAACAAAATCTTCAGATGTTCCCTTTAGCCCCCCCCCCCCCCCCCAGCGGCTCTACCCCCTGCGCACCCGGAGCGTTCTTCACTGCTACTGATTATTAACAGAAGGATTAGTCTGTAATCTTGCGCTGAGATGGGATGGGGCCACACTGGCTGTCGTGAGCCCTGGCCTTGCCCCTTCTCACCTGCCTGCATCTGTAGTGGAGTGGGGTGTGCCCACCCACCAACCTCAACCCCAACCACCCCAATCTTGCCCAACAGTAACTACATGGGAACAGAGATATAGGGGCGGGTGTGGGGGGCTGAACTCATTCAAGGGGCACTTGACACGATTTTTTGCTTGTTCTCGTTCAAGCAGTGGACAAATTCATACAAGACATCCTCTCCTACAGGGAAGGATCAATCATCTCACATGGGCTTTGTTAGTGCCATGATGTCCCACCAAGTCCAGCAGATCGAACGTCACCCAGCACCCAGTCCGCTCTCCCTTCACCAAATCTACAGTTACAGTTTATTGTCACGTGTACCGATGTACAATGAAAAGCTTTTGTTGTGCGCTAACCAATCAGCAGAAAGACAAAACATGTTGACACTCCAGCCATTTACAGTGTATAAGATACATTATATGGGAATAATGTATAGTGCAAGGTAAAGCCAGCAAAATCTGATCACAGATAGTCCGAGGGTCACCAATGAGGTAGATAGTAGTTCAGGACTGCTCTCTACTTTGGTGACCCTCGGACTATCCTATCCTAGTCTAGGGTTGACCCCTTTATCAGTCGAAGCTCCCTTCCCCAGGACCTGCCACCACGTCACTCAGGGGCACCCATGAGTGGGCCCTACTGTGACCCTGGGACCAGATCCCTAGCTGGGATCCATGGATGGCCCCATCCTTAATGCTGCAACCTATCTAGTGAACAGTCCCTTCCATGGAGTCAGTGGTGCTGTCCTCACCTAGGAGCGTTCTATACCAGGTCTGGAGCGTTCTATACCAGGCCTGGAGCATTCTATACCAGGCCTGGAGCATTCTATACCAGGCCTGGAGCGTTCTATACCAGGTCTGAAGCGTTCTATACCAGGCCTGGAGCGTTCTATACCAGGGCTGGAGCGTTCTATACCAGGCTTGGAGCATTCTATACCATGCCTGGAGCATTCTATACCATGCCTGGAGCGTTCAATACCATGCCTGGAGCATTCTATACCATGCCTGGAGCATTCTATACCATGCCTGGAGCATTCTATACCATGCCTGGAGCGTTCTATACCAGGGCTGGAGCATTCAATACCATGCCTGGAGCGTTCTATACCAGGTCTGGAGCATTCTATACCATGCCAATCAAACAAAGCTCCAGTGGTGACTCCATGCCTAATCCCCAAGGTACTGGGCCGGTTCACAGGATAGCAGCATCAGGAACCGCTTAAGCTGAGTATATGAGCAGCAAATATTTTCACTGCCTGGGTCACCAGCAAGAGGTCAGGGGAGGAATTTTTGCTCGTGGGATGGTGTGCTGAGACAGACTGCCCATCGGACTCTTCCAAAGGGAACTGGGTCATAGCCGGGAGACAGCAGGGCAAGGCGGTTGGAGGTGGGTGAGTGGGCCAGGACTGTTCACAGATCAATCAGGGGAGCAATGGGCAGAATGGCCCACTTCTGAGTGGTGTGGTGTTTGAAAGGGACAGGTGACACAGGCAAGGAGGAGGAACTGGCGTGGGGGGATGGGAGAGAACAATCCTCCAGCACGGTGGCACAGCAGTAGTGTTGCTGCCTTACAGCGCTCACAGTGCCAGAGACCTAGGTTCGATCCCAACTATGGGTGCTGTCTGTACGGAGTTTGTGCGTTCTCCCCGTGGCCGCGTGGGTTTTCTCCGAGATCTTCAGATTCCTCCCAAACTCCAAAGACATATTGGTATGTTGGTTAATTGGCTTGGCATACGTGTAAAATTGTCACTTGTAGGATGGTGTAAATGTGCGGGGATTGCTGGTCAGTGCTGACTCGGTGGGCTGACGCGCCTGTTTCCGCGCTGTATCTCTAAACTAAACTGAACAAAACTAAACTAAACAAAGGAGGACCTGATGTGGGGGGCGGGGGGTCCACCATGAGGTGGGGTTGAGAACAAAGGAGGCCTGGCGCGGGGTACTTTGTAACTTTTGGTGCCCTTTACATGGCAACTCTTTGTATACCTTGGGCACCAAAACAATGAATATCACTGTGACTTGTCACATGTGACAATAAAGTATCATTCATTCATTCCTTCATTCTCCCATGGCTCGTGACCAGTGCCGCCTCTGCGGGAGAACAGTGGTGTTCTCCCTTGCCAACCCCGTGCACTGGAGGGGAAGGAGAGGAACCGTAATCCGGCATGGGCCGCCTTAAGCCCACACTGGTTGTTCCTGAAGGAGATTGTGATAACTCGGGCCAAATCCCCAGAGCAAAGTCACCCCTGGAGGACAGGTTTCTGCCACTTACAGTGGGAACCTCATCAGGCGGCAGGCACGGTGGCGCAGCAGTAGAGCTGCTGCCTTACAGAGCCAGAGACCCCGGTTCGATCCTGATCGGGTGCTGTCTGCATGGAATTTACATCTGCGTGGGTCTTCTCCGAGATCTTCGGTTTCCTCTGACACTCCAAAAATGTACAGGTTTGTCGGTTAATTGGCTTGGTGTGTGTGTGTGTGTGTGTGTGTGTGTGTGTGTGTGTGTGTATTTGTGTGTGTGTGTGTGTGTGTGTGTGTGTGTGTGTGTGTGTGTGTGTGTGTGTGTGTGTGTGTGTGTGTGTGTGTGTGTGTGTGTGTTGCGATTGATCCAGCTTGCAATTTCATCGCTGACGGTCGATCCAGCTCGAGGTTTTTATCAGGCGAGTGCCCTCGAGCTTGAAGGTCGAAAACAGTCGCTGAAAAGTCGTGTCAGTGGGACAGGACACTTGGACACTTCGTCCAATCTAGTCTATTGCACTTGGTGTTCACAATGCGGTCTCTTCTACACTGGAGAAACAGATGCTAAAAGAGGCCAACGGAAGAAAGGCCCCGACCTGAAATGTTGCCCATCCATGTCCTCCAGAAATACCACCTGACCTGGTGAGCTAATCTTGTGTAGAGTGAATCATCCTACCACAACCAGAGAGCAGTGCTGAACTACTATCTACCTCTTTGGTGACCCTCGGACTATCCTTGATCTGACTTTGCTGGCTTTACCTTGCCCTAAACGTTATTCCTTTATCATGTATCTATACACTGTAAATGACTCGATTGTAATCATGTATTGTCTTTCCGCTGACTGGATGGCACGCAACAAAAGCTATTCACTGTACCTCGGTACACGTGACAATAAACTAAACTAAAGCATTGCAGCATTTTGTGTTTACACACGGTTCCAGCATCTGCAGCTTCTCAAAGTTCAAAGTTCAAAGGTTATTTATTAGTCACATACACCTAGGTGTAGTGAAATGCTTCTTGCCAATGCAGCACATAAAGAAAGAATACAGACATAACATTAATAAGAGATTTAAACATAAAGAACATCCCCCCACAATGGCTCCCACCATGAGGGAAGGCACAAGGTCCAGTCCCCAACCCCAGTTCACCCATAGTCGGGCCCATTGAGGCCTCCACAGTTGCCTCTACGGAGGCCCGATGTTCCTGGCCGTTCTCGCCGGGTGATGTTGCTCCGGCGTCGGGAGAATCCTCGCAGCGGCCTGGGAACCCTGGAACGGCCGCTTCCGTACTGGAGGCCGCGGCTTCCGAAGCCAACAAGGCCTCCAGTGAGCTCCACAACTGGCGATCTCATCTAGAGATCCCAGGCTCCTGGTGTACAGTTCGGCACCGCCGCCCGCAGCTGGCCGCTCCACAGACCAGCAGCTCCGCGATGTTTTACTCGGCGGTCTTCAGCTCACCGGAGCTCCAGCGCGGCGACCCGGACAAGGCATCGCCCGCTCCACGATAGCGCTCCAGCGCTGTGCCGCTGCCGAAGCCGTGGTTCTGGGCAGTGCCCGACAGGAAACGCCGCTCCAGGCCCGCTGGTAGGCCGCGAGGACGGGTCGAAGCTCCAGCCCGGAGAAAAGCTGCCTCTCCGACCAGGTAGGGACCCTGAAAGGCAGTTTCCCCCTTCCGCCCCCCCCCCACCCCCCACATAAAAAAGTCTAGAACTCCAGAAACAAAAACACTTTAACTAACTAAAAATAAAAAAAAGATGAAAAGACAGACAGCTGCAGGCTGGGCAGCCGCGCACAGGTCAGCGCCCCCTGTTGGTGTCCAGACCGATGACAGTCACTGTCAAGGGCATGGGTGGACTATTGCAACATCTGGCTGCAGCTGGACAGAGCATGGGTGGGATCACACCCAGTGTACATGCAGTGTCTGTACCTGACTAAATGAAGTGCCTTGGAAACGGTGCAGAATCTGGCATTAGCAGCAATGGTTAGCTGATTCCTGGACATTGGAGATTGTCTTTGTCTTTCGGGAAAGGGTGATCTAGACGGGGCTGAATTGAGAAGAATTAACAGTGAAATGCGCAGGAAGTAACTGCAGATGCTGCTTTAAACCAAAGATAGACACAAAATGCTGGAGTAAATCAGTGTCCCGCTGTTAATTTCTAAGATAGGCACAAAATGCTGGGGAAACTCAGCAGGATAGGCGACATCTCTTGATAGAAAGATTGGCTGAATTACTTCTTCAGTCTGAAGAAGGTTCTTGACCCGAAATGTCACCCGTTCCTTCTCTCCAGAGATGTTGCCTGTCCTGTTGAGTTATCCCAGCATTCTGTGTCTATCTTAAAATGAACAGTGATCTCATGAGTGGCGGTTTATTGAGTTCCTCTTTCGTTTGCTGTTGACTGAGATTTGTTACACGGAACATTTATTTAAAGTAACAATAAAAGGCTCTGAACGATTGACTGTTTTGCTTGCTATGTACGTAGAGACACACCCCAGGACTTTGTGAAAAATGTTAAGTCAACAAACCAAACCCATGACGAGCTCCCTGAGTACTGCAGGGATTGCTGCCTCGGTGAAATCACAGTCCTCTCTATAGTTACTCCTGAATGAAGAGTGGGGTTGGCAATTTAGGACCAACTTAACGAGGTTCTTCTTCCTCGTAGGATTATGTTATTTTGTCATACAGTGTGGAAACAGGCCATTCGGCCCACCACATTCATGTTGACCAATGCAAACCTATCATATTAATCCTATCTCCCAGTTCTTGGCCCGTGGCTTTGCATGTCTGGGTGATTCAAGTACTTACCTAGCCACACATTCTCTACAATAATGTATTTCAGGTAATCTCCAGTCTCTCATCCAAGAGGGTCGGACAATGGATTATTGTGAGGCATATGATAAAGTCCGCCATGGCAGGTTGGTCCAGAAGATTACCCACGGTGGGCTGGTCGGGGTGGCATGGTGGCGTAGCGGTACTTAAAGCGCCAGAGACCTGGGATCGATCCTGACTAAGGGTGCTTGCCTGTACGGAGTTTGTACGTTCTCCCCGTGACGTACGTGAGTTTTCTCCAAGATCTTCGGTTTACTCCCACACTCCAAAGACGTGCAGGTTTGTAAGTTAATTGGCTTGGAATAAATGTATAGATGTAAAGTTGTCCCTCGAGTGTGTAGGGTATTGTTAATGTGTGGGGATTGCTGGTCGGTGCGGACTCTAAATTAAACCAAATTAAGATGTTATCAATGACTTGCTGGTATGGATTAGGAACTGGTTTACTGACAGAAGGCAGAGGGTTGTGTGGATTTCTTGCTAGGTTTCTTGGTTTAAAAAAATCACCATAGCCATTCTGACATTTCTCTGTAGTCTTTTAGTTTAGCTTAGTTCAGAGATACAGCGTGGAAACAGGCCCTTTGGCCCACCGAGTCCACACCGACCAGCGATCCCAGCACATTAACATTACCCTACACACACTAGGGACAATTCACATTTATACCAAGCCAATTAGCCTACAAACCTTTACGTCTTTGGGGTGTGGGAGGAAACCGAAGATCTCGGGGAAAACCCACGCAGGTCATGGGGGGAACGTACAAACTCCGTACAGACAGCAGTCGTAGTCAAGATCGAACCCGGGTCTCTGGCACAGTAAAGAACAGACAGCACCTGTGGCCAGGATCAAACACGGATCTTTGGCACCGTACGCCAGTAGCTCTACCGCTGCGCCACCGTACTGCCTCCTGTTACTGAAGGGTCCTTGCAGGGTTAAAACTGCAGTTTGTTAATGGTCCCAAGGTTGCCACCCAAAGTAAATATCTGAAGCCAGTTGTTTATGCCTCGCCCGGTTACCATGGCAACAAAACACTGGGTATCCTGACAAATATGTGCATGCACTTCAAAGAGTCTTTGAGGATCGGCCCATAGATTTAAAGCGCAGGGGCGTGGAGCCATCTAATTGGAGACAGATGCTTGGCAAGTAAGTTGGCGACAACAAGCTGACGTGCTCTCTGGCCCTTCAACACGGTTATTACAGGTACTAGATAGAATGATACAGTGTGGAAACAGAACCTTCGGCCCAACTTGCCCACACTAGCCAACATGTCCCAGCTATACTAGTCCCACCTGCCTGCATTTGGCCCATATCCCTCCAAACCTGTCCTATCCAATTGCATGTCTAACTGTTTCTTAAACGTTGGGATAGTCCCTGCCTCAACTACCTCCACTGGCAGCTTGTTCCATACACCCTTTTGTGTGAAAAAGGTACCCCTCAGATTCCTATTAAATCTTTTCCCCTATGTCCGTTTGTCCTCGATTCACCTACGCCAGGCAAGAGATACTTGCATCTACCCAATCTATTCCTTAATGACAACTAAAACACTATTCTAAGGAGATATCAGTCCAAAATCAAGGGTATACATGTAAACAAGTATCAACCCAAAACATTTTTAACTCTTATCTATGAAGCATTCCAGCTCTGTGTCTACCAGTGATGAAGGAAAGTGGCCAAACTGGCCATGGACACTGTGAGCTCCCTCTCCATGGACATCTGGGTGCGGACACAAGCCCAGAAATGACCCCTTAGCTCCCTGTCGCCACCACCCATGAATGGCCAGCTTGGCCGAGCTTTCACCACAGAGTATAGACACCAGCTCAGCGGGACAAACAGCATCTCTGGAGAGAAGGAATGGGTGACGTTTCGGGTCGAGACCCCTCTTCAGACTGAGAGTCAAGGGAGAGGTAAACGAGAGATATAGACGGTGCTGTAGAGAGACATAGAACAAATGAATGAAACGTATGCAAAAAGGTAACAATGATAAGGGAAACAGGCCCTTGCTAGCTGTTTGCTGGGTGAGAATGGAAACCTGGTGCAACGTGGGTGGGGAAGGAAGTGCAGAAGTTACTTGAAGTTAGCAAAGTCAATATTCTTACCGCTGGGGTGTAAGCTGCCCAAGCGAAATAGGAGATGCTGTTCCCTCCAATTTGCGATTAGCCTCACTCCAACAATGGAGGAGGCCACCAAATGTTCTGTTCATTGTAATGGTGATCTGCATTTATGGGAGCCATTGCTTTGGCTTCTGTAGCGGTCAGTTTAATTAATCTGATAAGGAAGGTAGATCTCATCAACCCAGGAGCTTCAGAGACCCACATGTAGACTACACACAATGCTGGAGAGAAGGAATGGGTGACGTTTCAGGCTCAAGACAGGTCTGAAGAAGGGTCTTGACCTGAAACGTCACCCATTCCTTCTCTCTAAAGATGCTGCCTGTCCCGCTGAGTTACTCCAGCTTTTTGTGTCTATCTTCGGTTTAAACCAGCATCAGCAGTTCCTTCCTTCAGAGACCCACATGTGTTGCATCTCAACCCAATGGTCCGTCCACGCTATTCCAGATTTGTTTAACATGGGGGGAGTTTGGAAGTTCCTGTGACTGCGTGGGTTTCCCTTCACTCCCCCCCCCCCCCCCCCCCCCCCCACATCCCAAAGAACATGCGGGTTGATGTAACTTGCCCTCAACGTGTAGGTGAGGGGTGGACTTTGGGGGGACTTGGTGGAGATGTGCGGGAACATAAGAAAAGGGATTAACCCGGGATTAGTGCAAATGGGTATTTGATGGTCGGCGTGGGCTCGGTGGGCCAAAGGGTCGCTTTCCATGCTGTATTTCCCAGTGAATCCGTGACCGACAGTCACCGAGGTCCACTAATTCTAGTCACTCCTCTGCCACAGGGTTAAGAGTTCAAACTGCCCATGCGGAAGGGGAGGGTAGAGCAGAGCCAGATTAAGGGGCACTCCCTTTATTAACATTGCCTTTGATCAGGTAATGTGAGACAGTGCTTCTGAAAATACCGGTACCAGTCACCAATCAGGAATTCGGGGATAGACACGAAGTGCTGGAGTAACTCAGCGAGACAGGCAGCATCTCTGGAGAGAAGGAATGGGGGAACGCTTCGGGTCGAGACACTTCATCAGACTGGCGATTCGGGGGGGGCGGGGGGGGGGGGGGTGTTATTCCCTCCAGAGTGTAAGGAGGTGGGACATGTCCCTCGGTGGGATGAGAGCTCCCACCTCTGCCACTCTCTGGTGTAAAGAATTGACTCCAAACTCCCAATTGGTGACTGCTTCATGTTGGAGATAGAAGGTTTCTCAGGAATACTATCTCATCTGATCAACCTCATGTTAAAAAGAAGCAGAGACCTCTATAACGTCTGCCTGCAGATACCAAGACAGTGTACGGGAGAACTGTCCATTCTTGGCTCTCTTGACATTGTGTAGGAAGGAACTACAGATGCTGGTTTAAACCGAAGATAGACACAAAAAGCTGGAGGAACTCAGCGGGTCAGGCAGCATCTCTGGAGAGCAGGAATGGGTGACGTTTCGGGTCGAGTCTGCAGAAGGGTCTCGACCTGAAACATCACCCATTCCTTCTCTCCAGAGATGCTGCCTGTCCCGCTGAGTTACTCCAGATTTTTGTGTCTGTCTTGACATTGTAATGGAGCCTCTTGTTCTGAACCCTCACTCATTCCCTGATCGACCCAGTGGAGCCTCCCGTCGTGGCTGTGGAATGCTGGTGTGATCATGGATGGATGGCCCCTAGCCTCATACAATGACGTGACTGTCAGGAGTCATAAGATCATAAGTGATAGGAGCAGAATTAGATCAGAATTAGCCCATCAAGTCTGCTCCTCCATTCAATCATGGCTGATTTGGATGATCAGCCATGATCATATCTAATGGCAGTGCTGGCTCAAAGGGCTGAATGGCCTACTCCCACACCTATTTTCTATATTTCTATGTTTCCATCTATCTCTCCTAAGCCCATTCTCCTGCCTTCTCCCCATAACCCCTGACACCCATACTAATCAAGGATCTATCTATACCTGCCTTAAAAATATCCATTGACTTGGCCTCCACAGCCTTCCGTGGCAATGAGTTCCTCTGGGTGATGTATTGGGCTGGGTGATGTTAAGCAATGTAGGAGCCCAATGATTCCACAAATTCATCTCTCGTCAAGAGTCAAGAGTGTTTAATTGCCTCAAGTACGAGAATGGAACAATGCAATACTTGCTTTCTGCAGCTTTACGGACATATTAACGCAATAACGCAACAAATAAGCACATAATCATTAATAATAAAATTAATTATTAGTTATGCTAGGCAACCAGACCAAAACAGTGGCAACTGAAGTACTTTGAGTAACCGAAACAATGTCGATTGTAAATCACTGCTGAGGTAGGGTTGTTCTTTGTGTTGTGCTGAAGTTTCAAGAACCTGACTCTTACTGGGAAGAAGTGGTTTTTAGTTTAGAGATACAGCACAGAAACATGCCCATCGGCCCACCGAGTCCGCGGCGACCAGCGATCCCCACACATTAACACTGTCCTACACACGCGAGGAACAATTTACACTTATACCAAGCCAATTCACCTACAAACCTGTACGCCTTTGGAGTGTGGGAGGAAACCAAAGATCTCGGAGAAAACCCACGCAGGTCACGGGGAGAATGTACAAACTCCGTACAGACAACACCCATAGTCGGCATCGAACCCGGGTCTCCGGCGCTGCACGCGCTGTAAGGCAGCAACTCTACCGCTGCACCACTGTACCTGGTGGTCAGTGTTCTCAGGGTCCTGTACCTTCTTCCCAATGGCGGGAGTGAGATGAGAGCATGGGCAGGGTGATGTACGTCTTTGATGATATTAGCTGCCTTTTTGAGGCAATGTTTCCCGTCAATCATTTCAATGGAGGGGAGGTCATTACCCGTGATGCAACCAGTCTGTGTGCTCTCTACTATATGCCTAGAACAGAGAACATTGAACAGTGCAGCACAGGAACAGGCCGTTCGACCACAATATCTGTATTGAACATGATGCCAAGACCAAATCGTGTCTGCCTGCAGGGACAGAAATCACTATCAAAACATGGGGGGGGGGACACAATTCCTTGGTGGCCGCATGCACGCACGCCATGGGCCCTGTGGACGGTAACATCGGGAGCTGACCTGGTTGGTGACCGACTCCGAACTCCAGGAACAGCAGCTTCGTCCGCCCCGAATCGTGGGACTTGAAGCGGCCCGTTTGCGGGGCCTTTCATCGCCCGGCACGGCTTAAAGCCGGCTGCGGGATCTTCCATCGCCCCAGCAGGGGCTTCAACATTGAGAGCCTCGATCGCCTCGACGCAGCAATTTGACTGCGGGGCGGTGGAAGATCCCGCGGCCGGTTTTAAGCCACGCCGGGCGATGAAAGGCCCCGGAAACGGGCCGATTCAAGCTCCGCTCTATGATCTTTGCTCCACCAGGATGTTTCCCTCCTCCAATCAACGTACTCTATCCTCAGTCCCACCCCCCTACATCCGCCTCTGACCTACATCTCCTTCCTCCAATCATCGCGCTAAATCATCATGTCCTGCCCCCCCCCCCTCTGCCTGCTGACCGACGTCTCTCTTGTCCAATCGGCGCCATCGATCATCAGTCCCACCCCCACTGTCTCACGGAAAGTTGAGCTTTTTAAATGATTTTTTTTTCACGGAAATTCAAAATCCGGACTTCAAAACATGGGGGGATTGTCCCCCACCACTCAAAACATGGGGGGGACGTGTGTCCCCCCCTTGTCCCCCTGGGATTTCCGCCCATGCCTGCACATAATCCATATCCCTCCTTTCCCTGCATATCCACATGGTTATTTAAAAGTCTCTTAAATGTCACTATTGCATATGACTCAACCACTGCCCCCAGCAACATGTTCCAAGCACTTACCACTGTGTCAAAACATGCCTTGAAACTGTGTCCTTCTCACCTTAAAGCTATGCTCTCCAGTATTTTATGTTTACATTATGGGAGAGTTTGTGACTGTAACTGATCCACACCTCTCGTAATCTTTCAAGTCTCCCTGCAGCCAGTGGCATTTTAAGAGAAAAAATCCAAGTCTGTGCAGCCTCTCCCTGAAGGGAATACTCCCTGATCCAGGCATCATTCTGGTAAACCTCCTCCGCACCCTTTTCCAAAGCCTCCACATCCTTCCTGCAGTGGTGCGACTAGAATTGCAGAAGTTCAATAGGGAATTCGGTGACATGTTGGTTTGTTTGTGAGTGCACCCTGATGCTGGGCCCAGGACTGCTCTTCAGAGATATGCAACCTCTGGACTTTGAAGCTGTTGACTCTCACCGCCGCTGCCCCATGCATGAAAACTGGTTATAGTCACAAAATGCTGGAGTAACTCAGCGGGAGAGGCAGCATCTCTGGAGGGAAGGAACGGGTGTCGTTTCAGGTCGAGACCCTTCTTCAGACTGAGAGACAGGGGAGGGGAGATTAGAGATATTCTTCAGTCAGAGGTTGGTGAATCTGTGGAATTCTTTGCCATAGAAGGCTGTGGAGGCGGCCAATGGATATGTTTAAGGCATAGATAGATTCTTGATTAGTACGGGTGTCAGGGGTTGTGGGGAGAAGGCAGGAGAATGGGTTTGAGAGGGAGAGATAGATCAGCCATGATTGAATGGCAGAATAGACTTGACAAGCCAAATGGCCTAATTCTGCTCTAATCACATGAACTTATGAACATTGGACAATGTGAGATCTCCAGAGTTTTATTGCCTTTTATTGTCTGCCTACTCATCAACAAACTATTTATGGAAGTAAAATCAGAGCAGGCAGGGCACGCCACAATGTAAGGGAAAATCTACCCAAAGGAGGGAAAACATAATGCCCTGGTGATGGCGATGCCATCAGACTGGCGATGAGAGCGGAGTACTCTTAACATGGAATCTGAGAAGATAAATCTTCTTGCATTGTTACCACTGGATAGTGTCATTGCGCAGGCTGCTGACTAGACACTGCTGCATCAAAGATGTTGTGTGTTAAGCGGCCTTTTCACGGGGCGACTTGACGCAAGAGTTAACCAGAGTTTAACATCGTGGGAACCTCGTGAGATAACAGTATGGCATTCGTGGACCACCGTGGACCACCGTAGCGCTAACGGCAGGTAATCGTGTGTCTTGGTCACTCGGGAGAAAATTCAAGAAAGTTTGAATTTCTCCAAGAGTGACTTGTACACTTGTGGTTGAACATTGCAACATTATATGAACGTAGTGGCCAGTGCGATATCCGTAATAACTCTTGCGGGTACCGTGGGAACTCCTGCGAACGGTGAACCCGGAAGCTGGACAGAGGGGACAGAAGGTGAGTAAAAATTGTCTTCTGTGGGATTGAATTTAAAAAATAAATAAAAATAAAGATTTGCATCCGCATATGGACATCAACTTATTCATGAGTTATGTTAATGAGATTCAAGAAAATAACTATAATCTTTAAAAGGGACTTTAAAAGGGACTTTACTGAAAGGTTACGCATTTTTATGGTCCGTGAGAAATTTTTCACATGTACTTCTTTGAGAGATACAGGTCGGAGTCCTCGCCGACTAGCGATCGATGCCTTTCCGAAGCAGGGTCCGGAACGCTAACAATCAATGTTCTCCAGAGACCCGTGTAAGGAGTGAACTGCACATGCTGGTTTAAACCGAAGACAGACACAAAACGCTGGAGTAACTCAGCGAGTCAAGCAGCATCTCTGGAGAAAAATAGCTGATGTTTCGGGATGAGACACATCTTCAGACTCAATTCCGATTAGGATGTCTGAAGAAGGGTTCCGATTCGAATCGCCTATTCTTTTTCTCCAGAGATATCGAGACCCTTCTGATATGCTGCCTGTGGTCGATAAATGCGTAACCTTTCAGTAAAGTCCCTTTTAAAGTCCCTTTTAAAGATTATAGTCGAGGGAGAGGAGGGGGAGACAGATGGGGGTGTCTTCATTTACTGGCGGCGGGTGTCTGTCACTGAAACAGGCAGGTGAGATTTCACATCCACCTTGTGTGTGCCTCTCTCTCTCTCTCCCTCCCTCTTACACAGGCTGAGAGACTCTGCCTCTGTGAGTGTACGTCTCTTTCTCCCCCTCTCCCACACACAGTAAGACCGAGGTACTGTGCTCAGTCCATCTGTGTCTCCCACATACACAGTAAAACATGTCTCCAAATGAGCCAATTCAACCAAGGGAGGATATTTATAGTGTGTGAAAAAAAAGTTACATCATTTGTGTCACGTGTAGTTCACGATGTTCATTCAAGATTTAACGCGAAAGCTCGGGAGACGGACAAGTCACTCGCACAAATAACAGAAATGCCGAGTACCGTGGGAACTCTTTATCTACCCCCTGTTATATCGTGCGAGACTCGTGCTGGACCACGACCACTTCACTCTGGTGACATCTTGCGTCAACTCGCCCCGTGAAAAAGCCCCATTAGTGTCATGGAGTAACACAGCATGGAAACCAGCCCTTCGGCCCAACTCAACCAGCCAATCCCATTTGCCTGCGTTTGGCCCATATCTCCCCAAACACTTTCCACTTTTAAACCAGACTTATTTTTACCTTGGAAAAAGAATACAATGCAGCACTTCTTGCACTACAGTGTATTTGAATTATTTTCTAATTGTGTTTTTTTGGCACAGCCTTTGACACAGCATTTTCATGGGGTGGGAGATTGCAACCTTCAAGTGGTCTGCCCTGTTTTGACGAATGCAATTAACCCGGAGTGCACAATCAAATAAGATCAAATAGAACAAGTTGTCCTACAACTTTAGGCTGTGCACGCCATACTAATAAAATTGTAATTGATGTTTAATTTGTGTGTGCGAGTCTATGCGCCCGTGATGCTTCTGCAGGCAAGATTGTCATTGTGTCTCTACACACCGTACTCACACAGATGACAATAACCCTGACTTGACTTGTCTGTGTGCAGCTTGCACTTTCTCCCTGTGACCGGGTGCTTTTCCTCTGGGTGCTCCGGTTTCATCCCACATCCAAAAGACAAGCGAGTCGAGTGTGGGAGTTTTGTGCAAGTGTGAGTGAGAGAGTGAGAATGAGATTGTGAGAGAGTGTGAGTGAGAGTGTGAGTGAGAGTGAGAGTGAGGTGTGAGAGTGAGAGAGAGAGTGTGAGAGAGTGTGGAATGTGTGATAGAGTGTGAGAGAGTGTGTGAGAGCGAGTGTGAGAACGAGTGTGAGAGCGAGTGTGAGAGAGAGAGAGTGTGAGAGAGTGAGAGAGAGCATGCGTGCGAGAGAGTGCACGAGTATATGTGTGATTGTGACTGTGAATATTTGAGAGCGTGTGCAAGTGTGTGTATGTTAAAGTGTGAGTGTGTATGTGAGTGTGTGAGTATTATAGAGTCTCGCAGCATGGAAACAGGCTATTCAGCCACCACGTTTACACTGTATTAATTCCAACACTGGCCCCATGCACTAATGTACGATTCACGTGCTCATTGAGACATCTCTTAAACACTGTCACTGACTCTGCTTCCACCAGTCTCTCTAACAGGGCACTCCAGCTACTCACCATTCTCAGAAGGAAAACGCTCTCCCTAGAACCCCTTTAAATCTATTCCCCCTTACCTTAAATCTATGTCCTGTAGTTTTATCTACATCTGATTAGAGAAATGTTTACCTTTTCTATAAATTAGAGTCACACTCTTTGTGATACAGTGTGGAAACAGGCCCATCGTGCCAACTTGCCCACACTGCCCAACATGTCCCAGCTACACTAGTCCCACCTGCCTGTGCTTGGTCCATATCCCTCTAAACCTGCTCTATCCATGTACCTGTCTAACTGTTTCTTAAACGTTGCCTCAACTGCCTCTAGCGGCTCATTCCATATTCCCACCACCCTTTGTGTGAAAAGGTTTCCCCTCAGATTCCTATTAAACCTTTCCCCCTTCACCGTAAAACCAATGTCCTCTGCTTCTCAATAGGCTCTCAACAGGAGAAGATAAGTTCATGTTCATAACTGATAGGAGCAGAATTAGGCCATTCGGCCCATCAATTCTACTCACCCATTCAATCATGGCTGATCTATCTTTCTCTCTTTTGAGTTAGCAGAGGTAGACAGGGAACAGAGGTAGACTGGAAGGGAAATCAGGAGGCAATGAAGGGGGAAATTTAAGATGTTTAGGGTAAATATGTCCCCGCAAGAAAGGGGCAAGATTGTCACATTTGGAACCCTGGATGCCAAGGTGTCTGTAGAGTAGAAAAAAGGGCAAAGTTCATGTCAAACTCTAAGCCCTTCACATTTGGTAACAGAAATCCCGGGAAAGTTTCGAGGGATCAGGAGGGACATTAGAAACGAAATTCAGAAAGCAATGGACGGCCATGGAAATTATAGGCTGTTAAATCCAGGAAGTCCAAAGTTGTGCCTACAGTCAGAAACAAAGAGAAGTCAACATGGGAGCATGGAGGAAGGAACTGCTGGTTTACACTAAAGATAGACACAAAAAGCTGGAGTAACTCAGCAGGTCAGACAGCATCTCTGGAGAGATGGAATAGGTGACGTCTCGGATCGAGACCCTTCTTCAGGCTTCTACCCCATAGCCATACGTGAACAATGCAAAATAAGAAATAACACTCACATTCAACTGAATGGTTCTACCTCAGCTGCTATTGTTATTTATCTGTAATTTTTTTTATATGTATATATTTTTACCTTTTCTTATATATTTAAAATTGCTCTTGTGAATCGCACCGTGGGATTGACTTTTAAATTTCGTTGTACCATGTGCAATGACAATAAAGAGATTCATTCAGTCATTCATTCAACCCCAAACGTCACCTATTGTTTTTCTTCAGAGATGCTGTCTGATCCGCAGAGTTACTCCAGCTTTTTGTGTCTATCTTCGGTAACTTGGGAATGAGTAGGGGCTGTTAGGGAGCAGAATCAGTCTGTGTGTGGAGGTGGAGGGTGCGGGGTAAGGTTTTTCATGAATATTTCCCCCAATGCCTTCGTATAAAAGGGTGTTGAACTGTGGTGGAGCTGGTGAATGAGTGAACTATTGGATGGAATAACCATTGAGAAAGAGGAAGTGTTAGCAGAGGGGGAAATGATCTAATTGAAACGTACCAACCTCTTACATGCAAGCTCAGCAGAATGGATGCGGGGAGAGAGGTGCTTGTCCTGGCAGAGGAATTCAGAACCAGGGTTCACAGTCAGTGTCAGAGCACGGAACAAGCCCTTCAGCCCAGCTTGCTCATGCCAACCAAGGTGTTCCACCTGCACTTGTCCCACATCCCTCTAAACCACTCTTATCCATATTCCTGTCCAAATGTCTTTTAAATGTTGTTACAATTTCTGCCACTACCTCCTCTGGCACCACCAGAGTTTAGCTTAGTTGAGCTTTATAATGTAGAAACACCACCCACCCACTACAGCCCACCCGACGGAGTCTGTGCCGACCAGTGATCCCCGTACACAAGCACTATCCCACTGACACACCAGGGACAATTTACAATTTTTACCAAAGCCAATTGACCTACAAACCTGCTGGAAACCGGAGCACCCAGGGAAAAGCCCATACAGCCACAGAGAGAATGTACAAACTCAGTACAGACAACACCTGTAGTCAGGATGGAACCTGGGTCTTTGGCACTGTATGGCAGCAACTCTACCGCTCAGCCACTGTGCCGTCCTGGGAGTCCAGAACCCGGGGCCACAGTTTAAGAACAAGGGCTAAGGCATTTAGAACGGAGATGAGGAAACACTTTTTCACACAGAGAGTTGTGAGTTTGTGGAATTCTCTACCTCAGGTGGAGGCCGGTTCTCTGAATTCTTTCAAGAGAGAGCTTGATAAGGCTCTTAAAGATAGCGGAGTCAGGGGATATGGGGAGAAAGCAGGAACGGGTACTGATTGTGGATGATCAGCCATGATCATATTGAAGGGCTCGAATGTGCTGGCTCGAAGGGCCGAAAGGCTGAATGGCCTACTCCTGCACCTATTGACTATTGTCTAAGTGTGAGAAAATGTGTGAAAAAAATTGCCTCTCAGATTCCCATTAGATCTTTCTCCTCTCACCTTAAACCCATGTTCTTGATCCCCCTACTCTGGATAAAAGAGTGCATCTACCCTATTTATTTCATTCATGATCGTATACACCTCTAATCCTCTAATCCTCCTATGCTGCGAGGAATAGAGCCATAGCCTGTCCAACCTCTCCATATAACTCAGGCCAAGTCCTGGCAACATCCTCGTAAATGTTCACTGCACTCTTTCCAGTTTAACAACATATTTCCTATAGCAGGACAAGCAAAACTGAACACAATATTCCAACCATGGCCTCACCAGCACCTTCTACATGTGTACATAACATCCCAATCCTACACTTAATACCCTAACTGATGAAGGCCAATGTGCCAAAAGCCTTGACCACCTTATCTACCTGTGACTCCACTTTCAAGGAACTATGTACCTGCATTCCTAGATCCCTCTGCTCTACAACACTTCCCAGAGCCCTGCCATTTACTGTGAAGGTCCTGTCCTGGTTAGATTTCTCAAAATGTAACACCTCCCATTTACCTACATTCAACTTCATTAACCCATTCCTCTGCCCATTTGTCCAATTGATCAAGATCCTGCTGTAACCTTTGATAACCATCTTTGCTATCTACAAAACCATCTACTTTAGTGTCATTTGCAAGCTTACTAATCCTGCCTTGTACGTTCTCATCCAAATTGTTGATATGAATCACAAATGGACAATGGGCCCGGCACCAATCCTTGTGGCACAACATTCAGTCCAAAAAACAACCTTCCACCATCACCCTCTGCTTCCTTCCATCAAGCCAATTTCTATCCAGTCAGCTTATCCCTCCTTGGGTGCCATGCGATCTAACCTTCCAGAGCAGCTGACCATGCTGAACCTCATTGAATGCTTTACTGAAGTCTATATACACAAAGTCTACGACTCTGCCCTCATCAACCTTTTTGGTTACATCTTGAAAAACAACAATCGGATTGGTGAAACGCAATCTCCTGTGTACAAAACCGTACTGACTACCCTAATCAGCCCTTGTGTATATAAATGCATCTTATCCTTCAGAATTCTCTCTAATAACTTTCCGACCACAGATATCAAGCACGATCGTGATCTTGATGACTGCAATGTAGTGTTGAGGACTTGACTCTAGCTCATAATTGTCATCTTCTCAAAAAAAAGTGGATCGATCATTAGGCTAAAATATATCCCAAGCTGTGAAATAACACATGGGAGGAAACTGCAGAGGCTCTGACTACAGTTTCAACCCTGGCTGACATCGGTACCAGTAACAGAGGACTGGAGCATTGCTGGTGTTTTACCGTTAGATAGATAGATAGATAGATAGATAGATAGATAGATAGATAGATAGATAGATAGATAGATAGATAGATAGATAGATAGATAGATAGATAGATAGATAGATAGATAGATAGATAGATAGATAGATAGATAGATAGATAGATAGATAGATAGATAGATAGATAGATAGATAGATAGATAGATAGATAGATAGATAGATAGATAGAGAGATAGATAGATAGATAGATTAACTTTAATTGTCATTCAGGTATACACATAGACACAGTGCACATTGAACGAAATTTCGTTGCATTGACTCTTCAAAGTAGCAGCAGAATATAACATTTATATCAGGCGATCAGTAAAAGTGCTTAGTGTGTCCATAAAAAGTGCTTCATGTGCGTAGTTCTGTAAAATAGATATGTGGGAAAGTTTTTAAAAGTGGCAATGTATAAGAAAGTTCTAGCATCGGTTTGATTGTGAGTTCAATAGTCTTATGGCCTGGGGGATGAAGCTGTTGCAGAACCTGTTTGTCCCGCTCTTCATGCTGCGGTACCTCCTCCCAGAGTTCAGCAGTGTAAACAGTCCATATTGTGGGTGTGTGGGGGCTCTGGTAATGCCCTTAGCTCTTGTCAGACAGCGTTTGTAACCAATGTCCATGATGGAAGGAAGAGAAGTCCCAATGATTTTTTCCGCTGTCCTCACCACTCTCTGAAGGCACTTCCAGTCCGCAGCTGTACAGCCGCCGCACCACGTAGAGATGCAGCTGGTCATGACTGATTCAATGGTGCTTCTGTAGAATGTGGTGAGGATGGGAGGGTGGAGGTGTGATCTTCTCATCCTGCGGAGGAAGTACAAACGCTGCTGTGCCCGTTTTACCAGAGATGTGATGTTTGTAGACCAAGTTAAGGTATCCGTTATATGCACTCCCAGGAGCTTGATGTTTTTCACCTGCTCCACTGCTAAGTTTAAAAAGGGAGGAAGGAATAACAGTGTAGGAAGGAACTGCAGATGCCGAAGATAGACACAAAAAGCTGGAGCAAGATAGACACAAGCCATAGTCTACCGAAGATAGACACAAAAAGCTGAAGCAACAGCGGGACAGGCAGCATCTAAATAGATGTTTTTAAGACAGAAATCGATAGATTCTTGATTAGTACGGGTGTCCGGGGTTATGGAGAGAAGGCAGGAGAATGGGGTTAGGAGGGAGAGATTGATCAGCCATGATTGAATGGCGTAGTAGACTTGATGGTGCCGATTGGCCTAATTCTGCTCCTATCACATGAGCTTTTGATCTCTGGAGAGAAGGAATGGTGATGTTTCAGGTCGAGACCCTTTAATAACGGTGTTGGCCGATTATTGGGCTCCATTCTCAGGGACTGTGTCCCCATTGAGCAAGGTACATGGTTCCCTGTCTGGAGATGATGACCAGTTGGCGATGGGATTCTGGCAACATCTGCATAGCTCCGCGGATAGTACCCAGACATCTGAAGAACAGATCTTCCTGGAGCCTCTGTAATCATATCGAGCTCCCAAACAACGCCTGCCAAATGTGTGCTGGGCGACTGACAATTTCTAGATTGCTACTGGAAACAGCTCCAAGAACATTAACTGAAGAAATGCAACGTTGATCTTGTAAAGCATTCGAAGCCTTTCTGTTCCAGCCTTGGAACATAAATCTGTTAAACATTAGTCAGTTCTTGGCCAGCATATGTTAGGAATCTGAACTCATGCAAATCAAATGGGAACAAACACAGTAAGTACAGACCTTTGAACTCTCCCCAGTAGCACCGCACGGAATCAAGTGGCATTCCTGACCCTCCCACTTGGCCCGACACTGATTATCCCACTGCAGTGTGTTTGAAAGTGAGCATGTTAGCTACAGGCACAAAGTGCTGGAGTAACTCAGCGGGACAGGCAGCATCTCTGGAGAGAAGGAATGGGTGACGTTTCAGGTCGAGACATGTTAAGGGCGTGTCCCACTTGGCCGTCATTTGCACGTCACGCAGATGGCGCGCGAAGATTTTGTACATCACAAAATCCTGCGACGCCATGCGCAGTCGCTGCCTATGTCATCACACGCCATGCGCGCATCACGTGCGTGTCACGCCGCGCGCGTCATGCGTCGTGACGCATAAATGATGCCACGTAAATTACGTGCAAATGACAGCCAAGTGGGACAGGCCCTTTAGTTACAGAACGTGGAGAGCCAAATAGCCCTCACCAGAGCAACAGTGCCAACTCCAGTGGTATTTCAACATCATCCGCTACTTACATCTGAATCTTCTTTCAATATGTGAATGTGTTGAGGACGTTTTCTGTATGTGTAACATCCTTGTGATTTTTTTTCTGCGCCCTTTCTAGCTTAATGACATCCTTCCTGCAGTTTGGTGGCCAGAACTGTTAAACAGTACTCCTGCCAAGATCTTGTATAGTTGTAACATTATGTCCCAACTCCAGTATTCAGTGCCCTGGCTGCTGATGGCAAATGAGCCAAACGCCTGCTCCACCACCTGGTGAAATTCATCTTCACCTTCAATGTACCAGAATAGCCTTTGGTCGATTCAGGAATGAAATGTGTGATGATCAAGACCTCAGTCCTGGCACTGTGCAGCATTGATCTCTGCATTTGGAGATGTATCTAAGACCTGGACTACCTACATTAGCCTTTTCCAGACACTGAAGGGGAAACCATCTTCCCTGCATCCCCAATATGCCCCAAATTCAGAGTTAGCCAGGACAAGCAAATCAACATCTGTGGGATTCATTGTCACAGGAGGCTGTGGAGGCCATGATAGTTTTAAGGCAGAGGTAGATAGATTCCTGATTAGTATTGGGGTTATGGGGAGATGGCAGGAAAACGGGGTTAGGAGGGAGAGATCGATCAGCCATGAGTGGCAAGTAGACTTAATGGGCCGAATGGCCTAATTTTTCTCCTATCACATGAACATGAGTTGCAATGTGAGCTGGGAGCAGCTACTTGCAGGTAGGTCTACTGGAGTTCAGGGCCAGTATGATCCTGTCATGGTCAATGGTAAGGTCAGCAAGTCCAAACAACCATGGGCATTGAGGGTTAGACAAAGGAAAAGCTTATGATAGAACTTTATACAAGAGAGGCCGAACAGGAGCATGGAATTTGTGGGACTGGGGAAGGGAATGCATCCTTAATGCAGTATTTGGGAGGGTGAAGTGTCACTGGGAACAAGGCTAAGGGAAATCTTAAAGAAGCACAAGGAACTGCCAATGCTGGAACCTTGAACAAAACACTAATTGCCGCAGGAACAGTGCGTTAGGCAGCATCTGCAGAGGGAATGGATGTTTCAGGTCATCTTCAGACTTCAGACATATTTCAAAATGAACATGGATCCCAACCCGCAATGTCTATACCCTCCACGGATGCTGCCTAATCCACAGATTATCTCCAGCACTTTGTGTTTTGCTCAAGAGAAATCCTCAAGGGCCTGTCCCACTTTCACAAGGTAATTCACAAATTCTCCCGCGTTTTCCTGATTCAAACTCACAGAATGTTCGTAACGAGTCCGTAGGAGTTTGTAGATATATCGTAGCGGCTCATTATGCCAGCCGTAGGTACTCGGGGCATCAGGTAAGTCGGGACGTTTTTTCCAGCCCGATAAAAAATGCCCACGAGTAAAAAAATAGTCAGGTTGAAAAAAAATTGCAACTTTTCACTCATAGTTAGTTCGCGGGCAGACCATAGTAGGCCGTGAGGGTAGTCGTGGGCACTCGTAGATATTCGTGGGTACTCGTAGCTCGGCAGCTGGACAGAGAAAAAAAGGTGAGTGAAAACAAAAGCTTAAGTCAACATCAGCACGTGACCTCTGTCACTCCAGTTTGTGAGCATATTCGTGGAAGGTTGTAGCAGTTTGTAGATGACCAAAATCTTGATTTTTTTATTAGGTCCTTTAAACTGGGCAGAGGTTTTGGATTAAGTCGTGAAAGTGGGACAGGCCCTTTAAGCGGTTTATAAGTACATTAAGGGCAAGAGGATGACCAGGGAAGGAGCGGGTCTCGTTAAGAACCAAAGGGGCAATTTGTGCTGGGAACTAGAGGCTGTGGATACGTTCTTAAATGGAAACTTCTCATTTACAATCATGAGAGGAATAGATCGGGTCGATGCCCACAGTAGGTGAATCAAGGACTAGAGGACATAGGTTTAAAGTGAAGAGGAAAAGATTCAATAGGAATCTGAGGGGTAACTGGTACGTGGATAGGATAGGTTTGGATGGATATGGGCCAAACGTGGGCAGATGGGACTAGTGTAGCTGCGACATGTTGACAAGTTGGGAGGTAGAGCCTGTTTCCACGCTGAATCTCTCTGCGACTCTACATTCACAAAGGAGAAGGACATTGTCATTGGAGAGTTCAGGGAGGTGGATGGTGGAATTCTCAGGAAAGGAACAGCTATTAAATATTTTGAGGTGACGATTTCTCCAGAGCCCAGGTTGCCGCGGGAAGCAAGGGAAGTCTTTGCTGAGGTCCTGATGGAGACTTTCAAATCTTCATTGGCCACAATGCGATGGCGGATGACTGGGGGACAGCAAATGTGGCCAGCTTATTTACGAAGGTCAGTAGGTAAATGCCAGGACTGTGAATCTACCAACAACAATAGGAAAGTTAGTGGAAAAATTATAAGAGACAGTTTTAATCAGCACGTGGAAAGGCAGGTTATTCAAATATAGTTTTGAGATGTGATCTGACCAAAGAGCTAGATAGGGCTCTTAAAGAAAGCGGAGTCAGGGGATGTGGGGAGAAGGCAGGAACGGGATACTGATTGAGGATGATCAGCCATGATCGCATTGAATGGCGGTGCTGGCTCGAAGGTGCTGCTCCTGCACCTATTGTCTATTGTCTATTGTCTATTGTCTATAATATGAATGTTTCAAGGAGGTGATTATGAATCGAGTTGATGGAGTCAACATGGACTCCAGTTAGGCCTTGGCAAGGTCTCACAAGGTCCAGGGGGAGCCCAGGAATGAATGGGTTAACATATTATGAGCGTATGATGGCACTGGGCCAGTACTCGCTGGAGTTTAGAAGAATGACGCGGGGGACATTGAGACGTACAGAATAGTGAAAAGCTTGGATAGAGTGGATGTGGAGAGGATGCTTCCACTAATGGGAAAGTGGGAGAGTCTAGGACTTGAGGTCATAGCCTCAGAATTAAAGGACATTCTTTTAGGGAGGAGATGAGGAGGAGTTTCTTTAGTCAGAGTGGTGAATCTGTGGAATTCTTTGCCACAGAAGGCTGTGGAAGCCATGTCAATGGATATTTTTAAGGCAGAAATAGATAGATTCTTGATCAGTATGGGTGTCAGAGGCTATGGGTAGAAGGCAGGAGAATGGGGTTAGGGGGGGGAGATAGATCAGCCATGATTGAATGGCGGAGTGGACGATGGGCCGAGTGGTCTCATTCTGCTTCTATCGCTTATGATCCTGGGCACAGTGGGAAGTGGGAGCCAGGATTGGGTCAGTGACAGGAGGCAGAGGGTATAGTGGAGGGAGGATTGCCTGTGATTGGATGCGTTGGCCTGGTGGTGTACACCCCTGGCACTGGCCGCTGTGCCCTCTGCGGTCCTTCATGGGCATACCGCTGGCAGGACAGGCTGAGTGACGTGGAAGAACTGGACCAGGCTGGCTTCACGAACATCGAGACAATGATCATAAAGGCCCAGCTTCCACGGGCAGGCCCTGTGATCCGGATGGATGAATCCCACATGCCTGCACGGAATTCTGTCACAGGGTCAAAGGTCCCAAGGAAACAGTTGAAAGACTGCTTTAAGGACCACCTCCAGCAGGTAGGCCTAGCCCCAAAAGAACTACAACCCCGCGCCAGTGGCAGGACAGCTCATCCAAGAAACTGTAGCAAATTGTGGACGCAGCCCAGACCATCACACAAACCTTCCTGTGTAGGAAGGAACTGCAGATGCTGGTTTTAAGTGAAGGTTTAAACGTCTGAAGAAGGGTCTCGACCCGAAACATCACCCATGCTTTCTCTCCAGGATGCTGCCTGTCCTGCTGAATTACTCCAGCTTTTTGCGTCTATCTACACAAACTTCATGCTGCCTCGGCAAGGCCAGCAGCATAATCAAGGTCGAGTGGCATCCTGGCCACTCCCTCTTCTCCCCTCTCCCATATGCTGACTGCATAGCATGCAACAAAAGCTTGTCACTGTACCTCGGTACACGTGACAATAAACTAAACTGAACTGACTGGCTGGCCTACGACCAGTAGGAAGGCGGTCAGCAGTTTTGAAGATGATCGCCGAAGCAGACTCGTTGGTGTCAGGGTCAGGAGGAAGGCTATAGCCCTAAATCCCCCCACAGCGGGCTTCATGTACCCCACTGCTTCCATGTGTGTGTGGCCCGCACATTGGAACTGTCAGTTCCACAGACTCACCATTAACACCTTCATTAACGTTACCTTTGAACCAGGGCCCATAGTTTGAGAATTAGATTAGATTAGATTAGACTTTATTAATCCCCTTATTCAGGGGAAATTCAGATGTCCTTGCAGCACACTAATAAAAAATACAACATAGCATTCAAGAAGAAGTTCAACACCAAAACACAAGGCACAAAGTCCAGTCCCTATCCTCTTGTCCACCCAAAGTCGGGCCTATTGAGGCCTCCACAGTCGCCGCCACGGCGCCCGATGTTCTCGCCGGGTGATGGTGCTCCGGCGTCGGGAGAACCCCCAGCGGCTTGGGGTGCAAGGAACGGCCGCCTTCCCACCGGAGACCCGAATAAGGGGTAAGCCATTTAGAAAGGCGACGAGGACTTTCTTTTTCACCCAGAGAGTTGTGAATCTGTGGAATTCTCTGTCTCAGAAGGCAATGGAGGTCAATTCTCTGGATGCTTTCAAGAGAGAGTTAGATAGAGCTCTTAAGGATAGCGGAGTCAAGGGATATGGGGAGAAGGTAGGAACAGGGTACTGATTGTGGATAATCAGCCATGATCACAGTGAATGGTGGTGCTGGCTCGAAGGGCCAAATGGCCTACTGCACCTATTGCCTATTGTCTATTGTCATTCGGAAACCGAGAAGTCGCGACTTTTGTACAATGTTAGAGTAAAGCACAATTCTTGTAATTAACACATCTATCTATCTCACATCCGTACTTCCTCAGTTGTTATCTTTTTTGGTGTATCAATGTCCTGCTGTGCCGACCTAATTTTGGAGATGTGATCACAGCCTTTGACTGAGACACTTCTCCCCTTGTGCAAGTAAAACTCACTGCTGATAGTTAATCATTTAAGGGCCTTTTACGCAGATGGCGCGCAAAGATTTTGTACATCCCAAAATCCTGCGGCGCCGCGCGCAACCGGGCATGACTGCCTACGTCACCATGCACCATGCGCGCGTAATGCGTCGTGACGCGTATATGATGTCGCGTAAATGACACGCAAATGACACCCAAGTGGGACAGGCTCTATAGTTGCTTGAGTCTTCTTAAAGGGTCGACTTTGTCAGCCACACTCGATCCCTCAAGACACCATAATCATACTTTATTAGCCAAGTATGTTTTGCAACATATCAGGAATTTGATTTGCCATACAGTCATACCAATAAAAAGTAACAGAGCACATAAAATACATCTTAACATGAACATCCACCACAGTGGCTCCTCCACATTCCTCACATGAGACTGCACAAGCATGCTGTCATTCTCTACAATTGGCCACCACCACTGGGACCAGTGACGATTATTATGTACATTAACAGTGTGATGTAAACAGGAGATACGAATAGCAAATATGGAAATGAGTTAAAAATACTTGCTGCAGGGTAAACATGGATCAGGGGATGACACGGATGAGTTTGTAAGATGGGTCGTATAGTGGCGGATGGAATTTCATCCTGAAGATGAGAGCTGATGGCTTTTTGAAGGAATTGTGAGGATAGGACTTGGGGTGAACTGCGGAACAGTGGGGTGTGGGTGGGTGGCCACAGAATTATGATGGGCATCGAGAGGAGAGTCAAAGCTAAGTCTCACGTTGCGAGTTGACACAAGAGGTACCCCGAGTTAAAACTCGTGGTAATAACGTACGATTAACGTACGGAACTCGTGGACGCAACCTAGAGACTCGTGGTGCTAACGGGAAGTACCCGTGAAACTCGTCAACTCTTGAAAACTCGTTGTAAGAACGTAGTGGCCCATGCGTTTACCTTGAGTCTACCATGCGTGTATCGTGAGTCTACCGTGGGAACTCTTTAACTCAGCGGGCAGGCAGCAGCAGATTGTCGCTCCCTTCAGTTTCCCAGCGACAATCACCTGCCATAACGCGAGAGAGATCATGCACTGTTGTTGGTCTCCTTTGCACGTCGGTGTTTCTGTCTTTCTCCACTCATTGTTGACCCTATCTGTCACCATCCCCACCTACACCCCTCTGCTTCCCGGCCATGTGTGTGACCCCTTCCCTCCCCTCTCCAGCTCCCCGCCCATTGCACCGGCGCGGGGGCTTTGCACTGTCTTCACGTCGGCGATGCCAGCAGGTCAGTGCCAGTCGCCCCGGGGCAGTCGCTCCCTTCAGTTTCCCAGGGGGTCGGGACGGGACTGGAGTTGGGAGGGAAAGGTGGGGGGGGGGGGGGGGGGGGGATGGCGGGGTTAGGTGAGCAGGAGAGTGGGGTTGTTTGCAGTTGCAGAGGGAGGGGACAAGGGCGGTACAGTTCCCAGTCTCAGCTCCTGTCCAGGGGGGTGGCCGGAGATGTCAGGACCAACGGGACACCGACCCCCAGACCCACCAGGCCCACTGCAAGCACGGAGAACCCAGAGACCCACAGCCATCAGCAACTGCAGCCCAGCCCCGCTCCAACTCCAGAGGAACCCGCTCTCCGATGGGCCGCTACGGCGACAAGTGGCAGTTCGCCCACAGCCCGAGCTGCGCCCCCTCATCCGCCACCCCAAGAACAAGACGTACCTTGCACACCATCAGCTTCTGCCCCTACGGTACCCGCTGCCACTTCATCCAGCCGGCAGCTGCCCATCTTCAGCAGGATCTCGGTGTCGGACTGAGGGGAGGGGGGTGGAGGTGAAGGGCTGCAGGCTCACACATTACTCATGACAGGATAGACATTACTATTTTTTAATAACAGGAACATTTTACGATGAAATGCAGAAAATAGTCAAGAGCCGGCGTGCCCGCTGACACCCTTCCCCCCCCCCCCCCCCACCTTTCCCTCCCAACTCCAGTCCCGTCCCGACCCCCTGGGAAACTGAAGGGAGCGACTGCCCCGGGGCAACTGGCACTGACCTGCTGGCATCGCCGACGTGAAGACAGTGCAAAGCCCCCGTGCCTCGTGCAATGGGCGGGGAGCTGGAGAGGGGAGGGAAGGGGTCACACACATGGCCGGGAAGCAGAGGGGTGTAGGTGGGGGTGGTGACAGATAGGGCCAACAATGAGTGGAGAAAGACAGAAACACCGACGTGCAAAGGAGACCTACAACAGTGCATGATCTCTCTCGCGTTATGGCAGGTGGTTGTCGCCTGCCCGCTGTTCCTGATGCTAAAGCCTTGGGATTGTTGCCCTTCTTGTTAGCGTGGAGGGGGAGGGGGGTATTGTGCTGTTGGATTGCCCCCTGCTATCCCAGGGACAGGGAGACACAGCGGCTTTTGAGACTGGTGGGCAATCACTTCGAAAGTGTCTGCCCACACAGTCAATACACCTCTCCTACACTTCTCCCGCACTAAGATCACCCCGCAGAGAATGATCCCAGCCTAACCCAAGAGCCATGTCACCCCAGACAGATTAATGACGCCCCCCCCCCCCCAACCTCTCTCCACCTCAACTCACGCCTGGGCACCAAAGCAGCTCAGGAGGCGAACTCTGAGCTCAGTCTCACAACAATCTGATGTGCACATCCGTCCACATTCAAAGATTTAATCTCCCGTCTCCCCGCAGTGTGTAGACATGGCAGTAAATTCAATTAAAACATATCAAACCTGTGTGTTTCAAACAAATCATAAGTATAACTGCTCTGGCACTGGATGTTGCGCATTTTCCCTTTGTAGGTCACATCAATAGATGCAGCCGCGCTGAATTCTATCTTTAAAACAAAGCCACAGGATGGAGAGGTCTTCTTTAACACTGTTGCTTATTAAAACATAACACTGTTGCTTATTAAAACATAACACTGTTGCTTATTAAAACAAACCTTCAATCAGGATTGGCTCAAGAGTAACTCGGGAGACGAACTTGGAACATCGCAGAAATGACAAGTAAACGGCAAACTTGTCATACCCGTGGGAACTCGGTTAAACTCTTGATCATACACTTGCAATCTCGTACACAACCACGTGTCTTTCACTCGGGGTACCTCTTGTGTCAACTCGCAACGTGAGACTCAGCTAAGGAATCTCACATCATAGCAGAGGTGTTTGAAACTAGAGAGTTGATGTGTGTGTGTGTGTGTGTGGATTTGTGTGTGTGTGTGTGTTTGAGCGTTTGCGTGTGCATGTGTGTGAGAGTTTGTGTCTGTGTGTGTGAGTTTCTGTGTATGTGTGTGTGTTTCTGTGTGTGTATGTGTGTGTATGTGCGTGTGTGTGTGTGTTTGTGTGTGAGTTTGTATGTCTAGTGTGTGAGTTTGTGTTTATGTGTGTGTGTGTGTGAGTTTGTATGTGTATGTTTGTGTGTGTGTGTGTGTGTGTGTGTGTGTGTGTGTGTGTGTGTGTGTGTGTGTGTGTGTGTATGTGTATGTGTTTGTGTGTGTGTTGTGTGTGTGAGTTTGTGTGTGTTTGTGTGTGTATGTGTGTGAGTTTGTGTTTGTCTGTGATTTTGTGTGTGTGTTTGTGTGTGTGTGAGTGTGTGTTTGTGTGAGTGTGTGTGTGTGAGTGTGTGTGTGTGTGTGTGAGAGAGAGTTTATATGTGTGTGTGAGTTTGTGTATCGATGGGTGTAAATGTGTGTGTATTTATGTGTGTGTGTCAGTTTGTGTGTGTCTGTGTATGTGTGTCAGTATGAGTATTTATATGTGTGTTTGTCAGTATGTGAGAGACTGTGTGTGTGTGTTACTGTTTCTGTATTAGTCTGTTTGTGTCAGTCATTGTGTGTGTGTCAGTCAGTGTGTGCCTAAATTGCTGTGTGGACGTGCGTGTATATCAGTGTGTGTGTACAGGTCGGTGTGTGCGCGCGTTAGTCAGTGAGTGTGCACCGTTATTAAAGTTATTCAAAATCACACACACACACGCACACACGCAAAGCCGGATGTGGTTTGGGAACAACAGGCCCTCCCTAGCAACAAACCAAAGCAACACAATGACAGGGGATAAACAAACCGTGAGATACTGGCTGACAACAGTGCGGGGAGCCCGGGGCGAGCCAGTCCCCATGGAGAGAGGGGACAGAGTTCACCAGCGGCATTCCTGCCTGGGGTGGGGTTGTCTGTGGCTCCGGCAGCAGAGGGGGAGAGGAGAGGCAGCGGGTGTGGTTTGGAGTAAACTCACCGTCCAGGAGCAGTGTCAGGGACACACACATCGAGCTGCCGTTGTGTCAGCGCCGTTCACTCTGGTCCAGCAGCCACCCACCGCCCCACACAATGTGGAGGGGGATGGAGATAATTCAATGACGTGTCCACAATCTCCATCAGGAGGTGTTGGTCGGATAAACCCATCGGTATGAATTTTAGTTTGGAGATACACGCACTCGGGACAATTTACATCTATACCAAGCCAATTGACTCGTACGTCGTTGGAGTGTGCGAGGAAACCGAAGATCTCGGAGGTCACGGGGAGAACGTACAGACAGCACCCATAGTCGGGATCGAACCCGGGTCTCTGGCACTGCATGGGATGTAAAAGGCAGCAACTCTACCACTGCTCCACCGTGCCGCTCGGCAGAGAGGTGGGCCAAAGGGCCTATTTCCGCTCTGTATCCTTAAACATAAAGTTCTCCCCTGCTGTTATCAGCCAATTGAACGGTTCTTCGATAAGATAAGGGTGTAATCCCAAGCTTCCAATCTACGTCACTACGGTCGTTGGACTTTTGTTATCTGTATTTTATATGTGACTGTAGCATTACATTCTGCACACTATTTCATTTTTCTCTGGCACTGCCTATTGTACTCATGCATGATTTGATTATACTCATGTAAGGTTTGCCTGGACAGAACACAAAACAAGATTATTCATTATATCATTGCGTGTGCTGATAATAAAACAGATAACACCAAAACCCCTCTCTCCATCGCCACGTTTAATAATTATTCCTTCTCATCAGTCTTATGACCTATTCGTTACAGCACTCTGGAGGTTTGGTTGCCACAATTGGTGATATCTGAGTGTTTTCCAAATTGCAGGCAAAGTCGACTTATGGGCGTTTACACAAAGTGGACCCCACCCATTACCCAGAGGGTGGCCGGTATGTTGGCCTCTTGCCCAGTTCCTCTGGAGTCCCTCACCCTGAAGTCAAGGGCTGGGAGCCAAAACCTCCCCCGATATATGAGTATGTATCTCAAACATGAGTGTTAGGCGAAACTGCAGATGCTGGTTTACACCAAAGATAGACACAAAAAGCTGGAGTAACTCAGCGGGACAGACAGCATCTCTGCCGGGAAGCAATGGGTGACCTTTCAGGGTGAGACCACTGTTAGAAGTAAAGGGGCTGTCCCACTTGGGCGACCTAATCCGCGAGTTCTGGCGAGTTTGCCCTCGACTCATACTCGCAGCATGGTCGGCACGAGGTCGTAGGAGGTCTTTGTAACTCTCCTTCATGCTTGAGAGTAGTCCCCGTGTACTCAAGGCGTACTCTAGGTCATGTTGAAAAATGCCCGCGAGTAAAAAAAGGTTGCCGTGGATACTTTTTTTACTCGTAGGTTTAGTCGTAGTAGGTCGTAGTAGGTCGGCATGTTAGTTGTAGGTAATCGAGGGTAGTCGAAGGTAATAGAAGGTAGTCGAAGGAGTCTTCAACATAGAAGGGAGGTCGAAGGAGATCGAAGGAGGTCGTCTTCACTCTCCACTATTCAGTGACCAATTTTCCCGGTTAGTCGTAGCTAGTCTTCAACATAGTCGAAGAAGGTCTTCACCATGACATTTTTTCAAACTCTCCTAAACTCTTCTAAACTCGCCAATTAGGTTGCCCAAGTGGGACAGCCCCTTAAGGATGCAAGACAGTTTTTAACATCTTCTCGGAAGAAGTTTAGTCTTTGCAGCTGTCTTCCTCAATGGGAGTGGTAGTAGAGTCTTTGACTATTATTAAAGCTGAAGTGGAGAAGCAAGGGATGGAGAGGCTTGTGAGAGTCAATGGGAATACAGGGTGAGGGTACAGTCAAGGACAAAAGGACAAGGACAAAGGACATTTATTGTCACATACACTAATTGGTGCAGTGATATTTGAGTTATCATGCAGCACACAAACACAACTCTTTAGAATTTAACATAAAACATAAAAAACATCCCCCCACAGCAGAATCAACGTTTCCCACTGTGAGGGAAGGCACCAAAGTTCAGTCCTCTTCCTCTGTTCACCCGTGGTCGGGGCCTATTGAGGCCTCCGCAGTTGCCACAACGACGGCCCGATGTTTCAGGCCCTCGAACGGAAGAACACTCTCAGCGGCCTGGAGCCTCCGAATCGGCCACTTCCTACTGGAGCTTCCGAAGTCCACAGGCCGAGCTGGGCGGAGATTCAACACTGGCGACCTCGGTGAGAGATCCCAGGCTCCGCCATGTGAATGTCAGTGCCGCCAGTGGCTGGAAGCTCCCACCGCCGGTGGCTGGAAGCTCCACAGACCACAGCTCCACGGTGTTCAATGTCGGCGGTCCCAGCTCCAACACAGCGATTCCCAGTAAGCCATCGCTCGCTCCGCGATGGAATCCAGTGCTGTGCCGCTGCTGAAGCTGAAGCTCTGGCCGGTCTCCGGCAGGAACGGCCGTGCCAATCCAGATGGTAGATGGCGAGGAGGGGGCGAAGATGCGGCTCGGAGAACAGTCGCAACCTCGACCAGGAAGTGACTAAAAAAAAAGTTTCCCCCTTCCCCCCCTACCCCCACAAAAAAAGTTTAAAAGACCTCCAAAAAAAAGGACAGACAGCTGCAGGCGAGGCAGCCACACTCGATGATGCCACCAAGGCATCAACCTACATGATCTCCCATGAGTGTGCTGAAGATGGCCAAGGAATAACCTTGTGAGGTGGAGTACCAACCCCATCCCTTGCCCACCAGCCTATACCAGGGTTCATTGCAGAACTGAAGTAGAAATTATTTGGAAGAGATCACCACAGCCAATTCTTCATTGACAGCTACCCCAGCTCGAATGGTGAAAGGCCTGGATAGAGTGGATGTGGAGAAGATGTTTCCACGAGTGGGAGAGTCTAGGGCCAGAGGTCATAGGTTCAGAATAAAAGATGATCCTTTAGGAAAGAGATGAGGAGGACTTTCTTTAGTCAGAGGGTAGTGAATCTGTGAAATTCATTGCCACAGCTCCGAAGGCTGTGGAGGCCAAGTCAATGGATATTTTTAAGGCAGAGAGTGACAGATTCTTGATTAGTACGGGTGTCAGGGGATATGTGGGGAAGGCAGGAGAATGGGATTGGAAGGGAAAGATAGATCAGCCATGCTTGAATGATGTAGTAGACTTGATGGGCCGAATGGCCTTATTCTGCTTCTAGAACTTATGAACTTAATCGACTGCTGACCCAATGGGGGAACGGACGGAGATACGGAGCTCCACCCTTCCAAAAACTGGGCCAGAGCCGCCAGGACTGGTGTCGAGGGACAAACAGCCGGGCAGAGGGAACATCGGCCAGGCAGAGGCACCATCATCAACATTGAACTCCTGGGAACCCTGTTGTAGCTCAGCCCGGAGAAGAAGCATCAAACCCCATCAAGAGCTCTCCCGAGTTTAAATAAAATCAAACTCGTGGTAAGCATGGAGAATGAACATAGCGGGTACGTCGGAGCTCGGGGACGTCTCTTAGCGGCTCGTACCGCTAACGACAGATACTCGGGAAGACTCGCTAACGGCAGGTAAGCTCGGGAAGACTCGTGAAGATTTTTCAACATGTTGAAAAATGTCCACGAGAGCCCCGAGTACCGACGAGCGGCCATTACCGTAAATCTCCGAGTTCGAATCAGGGCAAACCCGGGAGAACTCTTGGAATGAACTTGTACCGTGGGACAGGGCTTTTAGGAATGATCAGGGAGAGTTGGATTATGCAGGTGCAGGCCGACAAGCCCGTGCTGACAATGAACCACTCATCTACATCCATCCATTTCATTCTCAAACCCATCCCATGCTATTCTCCAACCTTCTCCTCAACTCACCCCCGGATATTCATTGACTCACAACCTCGGAAGTTCAGGAGCGTGCAGTAGACCACGTAAGCTGCACTGCCCCACGCTCTCCTCCCGACCTTCTGCAGAGAGCCCCCGATTCCTACACAGGCCTCGTAGTTCACCTCAGGACCCACAGGAATGGAGTGGAAGCAAGGGACCTCCACGGACTGTTGGAGGAAGAGAGGTGGTTTTTGGAGACAGGCAGATGCTGGCATCTGGAGCAACATGGTGCAGGAGCTCCGCGGATCAGGCAGCATCTGTGGGGGAAATGGACAGACATTGTATTGGGTTGAAACTCTGCATCGGCAGTGAGAGTGGAGAGAGGAGATAACCAAGAAGTTTCCAAGATGGTACCCTTGGCCACTCTCTCCGCACTGGTCCCAGAGGTGTAACTACAATCACACATTGCAATCTCTCCACTCTTTTAAACCTCTACTCAATCAGCTGGCACTGTGGACGGCTCCATTGTAATCATTGTCATTGTATCATTGTAACCATTGTCTTTCCGCTGACTGGTTAGCACACCACATAGAGCTTTTCCCTGGGTCTCTGTATACGTGACAATAAACTAAACTAAATTTAAAAAATAATACCCAGCGTGGGAGAGGTGAGCGAGACGGTTGGGTGAGAGTCGGCAAGAGACAGGTGGATGGAGCCAGGGAAGGCTTTGAGAGCGATTGAAGGGCCATTGATAATCTAACGTACGCCAGGCAGCATCTCAGCAGAACATATTTTCCACAGATGCCGCCCGACATGCTGAGCTACTCCAGCACTTAAGTGTTTTTTGCTCAAGATTCTGACACCTTGGGCCTACTCATTGATATTGATCATCTATTAATCATCTCTCATGTTATGTTGTCAGAAGCAGCCAAGTGCATGGTACTGGCTATGAATAGGAGGCCGACCTTGTCATAAGAGATAGGAGCAAAATTAGGCCATTCGGCCCATCAAGTCTATCCCGCCATTCAATCATAGCTGATCCATCTCTCCTTCTCCCCCCCCCTGTCCCATGCATTGGGGGTGGGGGTGGGGGGTGCAGGATAGACCCAACATGGTCTCTCTGGGTGGGATCAAGAGAGTCCCGTCACTACAGACATTTGATCGTGGTTTCTGTAACAGGGTCCGGGTGAGCATCCTGACACTTCATATTTTCCTTGGGCAGCTTACAACCCAGCGGTATGAATATTGATTTCTCCAACTTCAAGTAACCCTTGCATCTCCTCTCTCTCCGTCCCTCCCCCACCCACCCTAGTCATTGCACCAGTTTCACTGTCGTCCTTGAGAGTTTCACTGTCTGTATAACTGGTTAACACCTTGCATACAGCTAGCTGTTTCCGTTCAGTTCAGTTCAGGTTCAGTTTAGTTTATTGTCACGCGTACCGAGGTCATGTCAGGATGGGGAGGAGTTCCCCCCACCCATGTGATCCCGTGCTACCTGCTCCATGGTCGGATAGTCGGCGACTAAACCGTCTCCCCTACCTGGTTTGCCAGGTGAGGAGGGGGCTGTGGACCCCCAGCTGGACCAAAAACAAGAGCTGTCAAAGGGCGGATGAGCTTCCAGCGAGCCAACGGACATCCACACTTCAGTAGGTTGCGATCACTGTCGTACACAGCATTGTAAGGAATGATGGTAAAGCACACACACACCAAAATCCGGTACTTCCAGCGGCGGAAGTCCGCAGGAACTGGAGGACAGAGACGTGTGGTGCGTCCGTCACCGTTCCCGTTGGAAACCAGCACCACTGCGTCGCTAATGTTTTCAACAAAGATGAATGAATGAATGTACCGAGGTACAGTGAAAAGCTTTTGTTGCGTGCTAACCAGTCAGCAGAAAAACATTACAATCGATCGAAAATTGCTGGAGAAACTCAGCGAGTGCGACAGCATCTATGGAGCGAAGGAAATAGGCAACGATTTGGGCCGAAACCCTTCTTCAGACTGAAGGCCCGAAACATTGCCTATTTCCTTCGCTCCATAGATGCTGCCGCACCCGTTGAGTTTCTCCAGCTATCTTTGTCTACCTTCGATTTTCCAGCATCTGCAGTTCCTACTTGAGCATTACAATCGATCGATCCAATTACAGTGTAAATGTACAATTCCTTTGATCATTGTTACTTTTTTGCAAATCTTTCATTCATTTGTTCTATATCTCTCTATATCACTGTCTATATCTCTCATTTCCTTTTCCCCCTGAATCTCAGTGTGAAGAAGGGTCTCGACCCGAAACGTCACCAATTCCTTCTCTCCTGAGATGCCGCCTGTCCCAGTGAGTTACTCCAGCTTTTTGTGTCTATCTTCGGTGTGCAACGGACTATGGGAAGAGGACTGGGGAGGGGTGGCCCAGCAAACTCCATTTCTGGCTAGGTTGGATAATAGGAGGAGGTGAATGGCCTCTCCAACTGACGGCTGAAGTTCAGTGGGTGAAGGCAGGGCAAGAGTGTGAAGAAGTCTACCAGTGTACGGGGACAGTCAGAGGTCTTTTAGAAGGAATCTCTACAAACGCAGAGCTCATGACCAGAGCAACATCCACCGGTAATAACAGGATTATTTCTCCAATTATGTCAGTGAATGGAAGGTAGTCACTCAATCAAAACACAGGGGTTTCCATGGAAACTGACGGGGAATTCCTGTTCCTGCTCTATTTTAGCTGTGCTGTCATGGCAAACATAAACTAAAACATCCGATGCAACTATCTCACTTCAGCAATTAGCAGCTGGTCTCAAATCTATGATTTTTATCAACAGTCTCTGAATGATTACAATAATTACAGATAATTCCCAGTCCATCATCGGCTCTGACCTCCCGTCCATCAAGGGGATCTATCGCAGTCGCTGCCTCAAAAAGGCTGACAGCATCATCAAGGACCCACACCATCCTGGCCACACACTCATCTCCCCGCTACCTTCAGGTAGAAGGTACAGGAGTCTGAAATCTGCAACGTCCAGGTTCAGAAATAGCTACTTCCCCACAGCCATCAGGCTATTAAACTCGGCTCGGACAAAACTCTGAACATTAATAGCCCATTATCTGTTAATTTCAGTTTATTTATTCATGTGTGTATATATTTATACAATGGGTTATGGACACACTGATCTGTTCTGTATTTGTGCCGACTATGTTCTGTAGTGCTAAAGCAAAGCAAGAATTTCATTGTCCTATAAGGGACACATGACAATAAACACCCTTGAACTTGAAGTGTAAACTCGGACAAACGTATGAGGATAAGAATTAAGAACAGACGCAGGTCATTCTGCCTCTCAAGAAGATCAGGGTCGACCAGATTGTACCCTCAAAATAGACACAAAATGCTGGAGTAACTCGGCGGGACAGGCAGCATTTCTGGAGAGAAGTAATAGATAGCGTTTTGGATCGAGATCCTTCTTCAGACTGAGAGTCAGGGGAGAAGGAGACACATAGATATGGAAGGGTATGGTGTGAAAATGAGATCAAGAGGACAAAGCTCAAGGAAAATGTTGGATAGATTATTGTTAGTTTGGGGAAGGTGACAACAAAACAAACAAAGATCAAATTTAATCAGGAAGATAGTCAGTCCGGTCGTAGGATGGGGATGGCGGGGGGGGGGGGGGGGGGGGGGGGGGGGGGGGGTAGGTACGGAGAGCGAGAGAAAGCAAGTGCTACTTGAAGTTAGATAAGTCAATGTTCATACCGCTGGGGTGTAAGCTGCCCAAGCAAAATATGAGGTACTGTTCCTCCAATTTGCGCTGGGCCTCACTCTGGCAGTGGAGGAGGCCCAGGACAGAAAGGTCAGTGTGGGAATGGGAGGGGGAGTTAAAGTGTTCGGCAACGGGGAGATCAGGTAGGTTGACTGTGCCCTCACCCTGTATTCCCACCGACCCTCGCAAGCCTTTCCAACCCCTGCTTCTCCACTTCAGCTTTCTCCACTTCAGTCGGTAAGTCAAAGAGGACTCTCACGAACTTCTACAGGTGCACAGTAGAGAGCATGCTGACTGGTTGCATCATGGCTTGGTTCGGCAACCTGAGGGTCCAGGAGCGGAAAAGGATGCAGAAAGTTGTGACCACTGCCCAGTCTCTGACCTCCCCACCATCGAAGGGATCTATCGCAGTCGCTGCTTCAAAAAGCCAGCCAACATCATCAAGGACCCGCACCATCCTGGCCACGCACTCATCTCTCCTCTACCATTGGGCAGAAGGTACAGGAGGCTGAAATCTGTTACATCCAGGTTCAGGGATAGCTACTTCCCCGCAGCCATCAGGCTATTAAACTCATCAACAATCAGACTCTGAACTGTAACACCCTATTGCACTTTATCTGTTTATTTATGTGTATATTGAACTGAACTGTTCTGTATTTTGTCTTACAATATTCTGTTGTGCTGCAGCAAGCAAGTATTTCATTGTCCTATCTGGGACACATGACAATAAACTCTCTTGACTTGACTTGACTAATAGTCAAAGACTCTGCTACCACTCCCTTTGAGGAAGAAAGCTGCAAAGACACCATCCTCTGAGAGAATGTAAAAAACTCTTATGCGGCTTTTTCACGGGGCGACTTGACGCAAGATGTAACCAGAGTGAAGTGGTCGTGGTCTAGCACGATATCACACGATATAACGGGGGGTAGATAAAGAGTTCCCACGGTACTCGGCATTTCTGTTATTTGTGCGAGTGACTTGTCCGTCTCCCGAGCTTTCCCGTTAAATCTTGAATGAACATTGTGAAGTGTTGTTAAATCATCACGTGGCACAAATGATGTCACTTTTTTTTCACACACTATAAATATCCTCCCTTGGTTGAATTGGCTCATTTGGAGACATGTTTTACTGTGTATGTGGGAGACACAGATGGACTGAGCACAGTACCTCGGTCTTACTGTGTGTGGGAGAGGGGGAGAAAGAGGCGTACACTCACAGAGGCAGAGTCTCTCAGCCTGTGTAAGAGGGAGGGAGGGAGAGAGAGAGAGAGGCACACACAAGGTGGATGTGAAATCTCACCTGCCTGTTTCAGTGACAGACACCCGCCGCCAGTAAATGAAGACTGTAAAACTGGGACCCTGGTTCTGGACTCCCCCAACATCGGGAACATTCTTCCTGCATCTAGCCTGTCCAATCCCGTAGATACTGATTAGACCGGTATCTATTTATTTACTTTATTGATGATTTCAATTAAATATTGGGAACATCAGGCCGCAAACGTTATTTCTTGAGTGTTAGTGCTGGACTTTGACTCGACCTTCCTAGTTAGCCGGCGCCTGAGACTGAGCCAAGCAATGTCCAGACCTGACTTCAACACTAAGAGATGGAGGAACTCAAAGGGTCAGGCTCGTCCAACGCTCTGTGTTTTGCTCGTGATTCCTGCATCTGCAGTTCCTCGTGTCTACAGACCAGAGTTGCCACTTGACTCCGAGATGACCATCACAGAGCATACGGAAGATAGACACGAAATGCTGGAGTAACACAGCGGGACGGGCAGCATCTCTGGAGAGAAGGAATGTGTGACGTTTCGGTTCGAGACCCTTCTTCAGAGTCTCGTCCCGAAAAGTCACCCATTCCTTTTATCCAGATGCTGCCCGTCCAGTATTTTATGTCTGTCTCCAGTATTACAGTGTCTATCATCGGCGCAAACCAACATCTACAGTTCTTTCCGACACATTAGAGGATACCGTCTCGCCATCACTCGGATTACCCGCTTCATTTCCATAACGTTGCCACCTCTCTTTACTTTGCTTACTGAAGCCTGATCCTTGTCACACTCAGTGCTCTATCGCCCAGCCTCTCATCTTTCAATCGGGTTCGGCCAGGAAGGAACTGCAGATGCTGGATTAAAACGAAGATAGACACAACATGTAGCTCAACGGGACAGGCAGCATATCAGAAGGGTCTCGACCCGAAATGTCACCCATTCCTTCTCCCCAGAGATGCTGCCTGCCGTCGAGTTACTCCAGCATTCTCTTTAAACCGGCATCTGCTGTTCCTTCCGACACATGCACAAGAAATAGGCAACTTTTCGGGCCGAAACGTTGCCTATTTCCTTCGTTCCATAGATGCTGCTGCACCCGCTGAGTTTCTCCAGCATTTGTGTGTGTGGGTGGGAGTTGGGGGGGGGGGGGGGGGTATTCGAATCGGAACCCTTCTTCAGACATCCTAATCGGAATTGAGTCTGAAGATGTGTCTCGTCCCGAAACATCACCTATTTTTCTCCAGAGATGCTGCTTGACTCGCTGAGTTACTCCAGCATTTTGTGTCTGTCTTCGATTTAAACCAGCATGTGCAGTTCACTCCTTACACGGGTCTCTGGAGAACATTGATTGGTAGCGTTCAGGACCCTGCTTCGGAAAGGCATCGATCGCTAGTCGGCGAGGACTCCGAGCTGTATCTCTCAAAGAAGTACATGTGAAAAATTTCTCACGGACCCTAAAAATGCGGGACCTTTCAGTAAAGTTGTAATGCATTTCGTTGTCTCTGTACTGTACACTGACAATGACAATTAAAATTGAATCTGAATCTGAAGTCCCTTTTAAAGATTCTTGAATCTCATTAACATAACTCATGAATAAGTTGATGTCCATATGCGGATGCAAATCTTTATTTTTTAAATTCAATCCCACAGAAGACAATTTTTACTCACCTTCTGTCCCCTCTGTCCAGCTTCCGGGTTCACCGTTCGCAGGAGTTCCCACGGTAACCGCAAGAGTTATTACGGATATCGCACGGATATCGCACTGGCCACTACGTTCATATAATGTTGCAATGCTCAACCACAAGTGTACAAGTCACTCTTGGAGAAATTCAAACTTGCTTGAATTTTCTCCCGAGTCACCAAGTTACACGATTACCTGCCGTTAGCGCCACGGTGGTCCACGGTGGTCCACGAATGCCGTACTGTTATCGCACGAGGTTCCCACGATGTTAAACTCTGGTTAACTCTTGCGTCAAGTCGCCCTGTGAAAAAGCCCCATTACATCTGTCTTAAACAGGCAATCCCTTACTTTAAACAGTGACTCCACATTTGAGATTCTACCACAAGAAGAAACATCTTCTAACACACTCATATATCGGGGGAGATTTTGGCTCCCAACCCTTGACTTCAGGGTGAGGGACTCCAGAGGAACTGTGCAGGAGGCCAATATACCGGCCACCCCCTGGTGGGGTCCATTTTGTGTAAACGCCCATAGGTCGACTTTGCCTGCAAGTTGGAAAACACTCAGATATCACCCAATGTGGCAACCGAACCTTAGGACTGCTGTAACGAATAGGTCATAAGACTGATGAGAAAGAACAATTATTAAATGTGGAGACGGAGAGAGGGGTTTGGTGTTACCTGCTTTATTATCACCACACGCAATGATATAATGAATAATCTTGTTTTGTGTGCTGTCCAGGCAAATTATACCTTACATAAGTATAATCAAATCATACATGAGTACAATAGGCAGTGCCAGAGTAAAATGAAATAGTGTGCAGAATGTAATGTTACAGTCACATATAAAATACGGATAACAAAAGTCCAAGGGCCGTAATGACGTAGATTGGGAGATCAGGATTACACCCTTGTCTTATGGAACGACTGTTCAATAGTCTGATAACAGCAGGGAAGAACTTTAGTTTTACAGATATAGTGCGGAAACAGGCCCTTTGGCTCATCGAGTCCACGCCGACCAGCGATCCCCGCACATTCACACTATCATACACACACTAGCCCCAATTTACTATTTTTCCAAGCCTATAAGCCTACAAACCTGTACGTCTTTGGAGTGTGGGAGAAAACCGGAGCACCCGAAAAAACCCCATGCATATCACGGGGAGAACGTACAAACTCCGTATACGGACAGCACCCGTAATCAGGATGGAACCCGGGTCTCTGGCGCTGTAAGGCAGCAACTCTACCACTGTGCCACCGTGCCGCCCTTGAACTAATTTTTGAATTTGGTGGTATTTGCTTTCAAGCTTTTGTATCTTCGGTCCAACTGGAGAGGGAAGAAGAGAACATGACAAATATGAGTGGTCCTTGATTATGTTGGCTGCTTTCCTGAGGCAGCGTGAAGTGTAGATGGAGTCTGGGGTGGTCTGTGTGATGGACCGGGATACATCCACAACTCTCTGCAATTTTGTGTCAGCTCGGCCATTCACATGAATGAATATGTAGATGTGTACGTCAAAACTGTTCACGTAAATGTGCGGGGAGCTTGATCATGTGTTCAAGGATGTCCATCAATTGCACATTCTCAGCCCATTCACTGAGGGCTTATAGCTGACTCGCTGTTGGGGAGGGGTGGGGGGATGGAGAGGTGAGTGCTGACCACCAGGGGCGCCGTATGAAATCTGTCTGGTTTTCCGTCTTTTTGTTATTTTTAGTTTGTTTAAAAAGTATGTTTTTGGAGGTTTCTTAGTCTTTTTATGTGGGGGAGGTTGGGAGGGTAAGGGGGAAACTTTCTCAGTCACTTCCTGGCTAGGGTGCGTCTATTCTCTGAGTCACGTCTTCGCGGCCTAACATCTGGATTGGCGCGACCTTTCCTGCCGGAGACCGGCCAGAGCTTCAGCAGCGGCGCAGCACTGGATACATCACGGAGCGGGCTATGCCTTACCGGGAATCTCCGTGTTGAAGCTCCGGAGTGTTGGGCCTGCTGCTTTATCATCGTGGAGCTGTGGTTGCGGAGCTGACTTTAACATCGTAGAGTCCTGGTGATCCTCTAGCCGAGGGCCGCCAGCGTTGAATCTCCGCCCAACTCGGCCTGTGGACTTTGGGAGCCGCGGACTCTGGTAGGAAGTGGCCGATTCGGAAACTCCAAACCACTGAGAATGTTCTTCCGTTCCGACGTCAGAGTTCTGATCATCTCGGTGAGAGGGCCTGAACATCGGGCCGCCGTAGCGGCAACTGCGGAGGGCTCGGGAGGCCCCGACCGCGGGTGAACAATGAGGAAGATGACTGAAATTTAGTGCCTTCCCTCACAGTGGGAAACGTTGATTCCGCTGTGTGGGAATGTTTATGTTAAATTCTATCGTGTATTGTGTTCTTTTTTATTAGTGTGGCTGTATGGCAACTCAAATTTCACTGTACCAATTAGTGCATGTGGCAATAAATGTAACTTGAAACTTGAACCTGAACTGGAGCGGAGGTGGTGGGGAAGGGATCAGGATCCAGCTTCAGCCTCACCGCGTGTGAGATCCTGATAGGAAGCACGTACTTGGTCCGTGTCCAATTTCACACAAGCTCCCAGTCATCCCTGAAAGTACAGAGTGTGAAGAGGTGAATTGCAGTGTCGGCCCCACTCCTCTCAATGCTGCCCATTCCAACACACAGGCAACCTGAGCTCAGGCCGACTCTGAGAATAGTGGGGCATGTGTGACAGTGTCGGCTCCATCCATTCCCCCCTGCACAGACATACAATCCAGCAACGCCACTTTAATACCACTGCCCAGGTCAGGTCGGGGGGAGTTCCCCCGGCCACGGGTACCATGTAATCCCGTGCTACCTGCTCCATGGTCAGATAGTCGGTGACTAAACCGTCTCCCCCACCTGGTTTGCCAGGTGAAGAGGGGGGCTGTGGACCCCCAGCAGGACCAAAAACAAGGACCTGTCAAAGGGCGGATGAGCTTCTAGCGAGTCAACAGCCATCCACACTTCAGTAGAAGTTGCGATCACTGTCGTACACAGCTTTGTAATGAATGATAAAGCACACACACACCAAAATCCTATACTTCCAGCGGCGGAAGTCCGCAGGAACTGGAGGACAGAGACGTGTGGTGCGTCCGTCACCATTCCTGTCAGAAACCAGCACCACTGGGTCACTAATGTTCTCAACGATGATGAATGAATGAATGAATCTCCTCACTGCTTGCTCACACTCTCCCATCCCCTCGGATCCTCACGCCCAGCCCACAGATTCCCTGAAACCTTTGTTACAGAATCACAGAGAGATACAGCACAGTTGCAGGTCCTTCAGCCCACTGAGTCCATGCCGACCATCAACCACCCATTTAATCTAATCTACAATGAAGCCACTTTATTTATTCAGCCCACATTGGCATCTGCACCCACTGAATCCTACTCTCCGCTAATTAACCGACTGACCCACATGTGTCTGGATGGAAACTGGGACACTTGGGGAAATCCTTGTGGTCACGGAGAGAATATGCGGGGAACATAGAAACACAACACTGGGAGGTCAGGGTTGAACTAGGGCCTGTGCTGCAGTGTTTATTCCTGGGAAGAAGTTAGTTTGATGCTGCGTTCACCTGCCCTGGTTATCACAGGCCCACGTCTCCTGTCTTTGACAACGTTGTGCGTTTGAGCAGAACCACATCTCACCCCAGCCGGAGGAATGGTTTCAGTGGCCAGTTTGTCGCATAGTTTTGAATGCACGGCATTTAGACAATAGACAATAGGTGCAGGAGTAGCCATTCGGCCCTTCCAGCCAGCACCACCATTAAACGTGATCATGGCTTATCATCCACAATCAGTACCTCGTTCCTGCCCCAACCCATATCCCCTGACTCCGTTATCTCCGGGATCCAGAGAACCGGCCTCCACTACCCTCTGAAGCAGAGAATTCCACAGACTCGCAATTTTACTTCGGAGTCACGTGAGTGACTACGTGAAGAACCCCGCCAGGATGCATGCGTGTCATATCGCTACACGCATTGCGAAACAGTCAGGCGGGGTGGAACGACGTTCCTCCGCAGCGGCAGTTTTAAAAGCCGGAACCTGCAGGTAAGAGTTACTCTGCGGTCTTTTTGTGTTTTCCCATACTGATTTACAGGTGGGGAGTAAATGGACAAGTCGAAGAAAGCAACGAGGGCTGCGACAAAGCTGGTGGGGGAGGACCGTGGAGTAGCGGGCAGCCAGCAGCGGCCAGCGGCACATGAATCACCCGTAATGGGAACAGCTGTGCCCGATGTCGCCTCCGCACCGGCCAGATCCACTCCGCAGCCGGGCGGTAAGGCAAAACAAAAAACCAACAAAGTCGTGGACTCAGATGAGTCCGACTTTGAGCAGCCGCGAGCGGCCAGTGACCGTGAGCGCTGGAGCCGGATGGAGCGGTGTGGAACGTGACAGACTCCGGGAGATGGAGTCTAGTCACTGTGGGCACTATGTAAAACCCACAGCAGCACCTCTTGTAGGGCTGCACAGTGCATCTCCCTCGTCAGAGGGGAGTACTGGGGATCAGTTCTGGGCTGATCCTGAAGAGGGGTTTGCAGAAGAGAAATCAAGTGTGCAGGGGGTGCAGGAACGTGAGAATCTACTGGACATGGTGTCCAACTTCATACAGCCAGACCAGACTGGCCAAAACCTGGAACAAAATCTAGCTGCCAGTATAGATTATATGTCCTTTAACCAGCTACAGGAACAGGCTTTATTGGACACCACGGCAAGACACCTGGCACCGGGTAACTGTATATCCCTGAATGTTCCTGTTGTAAATAATTGCATATGGAAACATATCGGAGCAGGGGTTAGAGGCATGGATGTCAAACTCCAAAAGGTATTAAAGCTCCTAACAGCGGGAATAACAGCTTTCACCCTCACAGTAGATGAGAAGGACATGTCGCAGGACCAACAGGATGCACTGGCACTGCTTTGCAACACTCAATATGAAATAAACAGCATCAGGAAGAGTGCCATCCGACCTACTTTAAACCCGAAATTCGCGGGTCTGTGCAAACCTGGAAACGTAAAACCACCAATTCTACTATTTGGAGGTAACCTATCGAAGCAAGTCAAGGAGCTCGATGAGGAGGCAAAAACCCTGGGGCTCATAAAAGGAACTTCATCAAAAACCTACTACGGCCATAAACAGCACCCTTACGCACCCAACAAGACAAACTGGTGAAAGCTGGAAGGACCGGTACACCAAACATGAGTCTTTTTTGGGCCATGGCCCAGGCCGGCCTTCTTGGAAGATACGCAAACCTCCAACATCAACCCAACCACAAACCCAGTCACCCGGCGCCTCAACATCAACGAAGGATTTACAAAAAGAGGTAAACCTGCCACTGGTAACTATGGAGATAGGTGGGTCTGGTTCCCTACAAATTGCGGGGAGCATGGAGGTTGGGGGGAGATTACACTCCTTTCTGGATGCATGGAGCATGTTAACTACCGACACTTATATTTTAAGCAGTATCCAGGGATATACCATAGAATTTATACACAAATACAGCCCTCCAGTTCAGCATGTACCGAACCGAATGTTCGTACTTTCCGGTAAAGAAAAATCAGAACCGCATGCTGAAGTTGGCGGCGCGACTCACCCGTTGCAGCGGCCCCTACAGCCTGTCTGTCTTTTTTTTATTTTTTGTCTAGTTAAATGTAGTGTTTGGTGTTTTTTAATACTGGTTTTAAATGTGTACATGTGGGGGGGGGGGGGGGGGGGGGGGGGGGGGGGGAAACCGTTTAAAATCTCTTCCCTGTCTGGGAGACCCGACCTTTTCCCTGTCGGGTCTCCGTTGTCGTTGGGGCCTAGCACCGTGGAGCGGCCTCCAACCTGAACGACCCGGGGGCTCGGGAGACTGCGGAGCTGCGGACTACTCACCATCGTGGGGCTGGCTGGCCTCGGAGCGTGGGGAGCGGTGGTGACTCGCTGCTGCGACTCGACTCCTGGGGCTCGGAGGCTCCAGCAACGCAGCTGCAGGTCCGGTGGACTGGGACATCGGGAGCTCGCGGGTCCGGGGGGAGAGAGAGACTGCTTCCCGGAGCTCCCGCAACGCGACTTCTCCAGCCCCTGTCGCGGGGTTGGAACGACCCGGAGCGGGGTCATACATCGCCCGGCACGGCTTCATGGCCGTGGGACATTCCAGCGCCCGCCGGGGGCTCCAACTTTGAGACTTCTAGACCGGGAGCGGGGCCGTAAATCGCCCGGCACGGCCTAAAATGGCCGTGGGACTTATCATCGCCCGCCTGGGGCTTGGACATTGGGAGAGACATGGAGAACAGGGGAGAGAAAAAAACTTTGCCTTCCATCACAGTGGGTCCACTGTGATGGATGTTTGTGTGAACTAAATTGTGTGTATGTCTAGGAATTGTCTTTGTTTGTATGGCTGTGGAAACAGAATTTCGTTTGAGCCTCACTGAGGCTCAAATGACAATAAATTGTATCTAATTCTAATAATTGAACTGGAGCGGCTTTACGCAAAAGGGGTAATTGAAAAATCCCAACACGAACCGCTAGAATTCGTGTCCAATATCTTTACCAAAAACAAAAAAGATGGTGGTTGTCGCATCATCATAGATTTGACCAAATTGAATACATTTGTAGAATATATTCATTTTAAAATGGAAACCTTTGTTACTGCAAAACAATTGATTTCCAAAGGTTACTTCATGGCTAGCATCGATTTAAAAGATGCTTACCATTCAGTGCCTATAAGAGGTGACCACAGATGTTACTTAAAATTCAACTGGATGGGACAGAACTGGCAGTATAGAGCACTGCCAAATGGGTTAACATCAGCCCCCAGGCTGTTCACAAAAACTTTGAAACCAGCCCTAGCATTTCTACGGAAACGAAAACACATGGTCATGGCATATCTAGATGACATACTTATTGTGGGCAAAACTTTGGAATTGGCCAAACAAACTGTAACAGCCACAAAACAGTTATTTGAAAAACTGGGGTTTATTATCCATCCAGTTAAATCTAAATTAACGCCTTCCACTACTGTGGACTATTTGGGGTTCACCATTGACTCAGTTCACATGTCGGTGACTTTGCCAAAGGGAAAGGCTATAGTCTTAATAGAGGCTTGCAATAACCTCATTGACATCAGTAAACCGTCCATCAGATTGGTAGCAAAAGTAATTGGCAAAATGGTGGCTGCTTTTCCAGCCACACAATTTAGACCTTTACATTACCAAAATTTACAGAGAGCAAAAATACGAGCACTCAAAATTAATGCTGGTCATTTTGACAGACCAATGAAGCTACCAATCAAAGCTATAATGGAACTAAAATGGTGGATAGATAACATTCGGCTTTGTTTCAATCCAATCATTATCAGCAACCCTTCTATGGTGCTACAAACTGATGCCAGTGCACTTGGTTGGGGTGCCACCAATTCCATCTCCAGCTGTGGAGGTAGATGGACTGCACAGGAGGCATCATTATTACTAACACTGGGCATAAACCACCTGGAAATGTTGGGTGCATTCCATGGCCTAAAGTCATATTGTACTGGGTCATATCACCAGCATGTTAGACTACAGATTGACAATACCACCGTGGTAGCATATATCAACCACATGGGTGGAAACAAATCGACATCATGTGACAATCTGACTAATACAATTTGGCAATGGTGTATCCAGAGACATATTTGGATATCAGCTACTTACCTACCAGGTAAACTAAATTTAGTGGCAGACACCAGGTCACGCAAATTTAATGAAAACACCGAATGGATGTTGAATAAAAAAGTATTTGCTGATATTACAGCACGATATGGAACACCAGATATCGATCTATTCGCATCCAGGCTTAATCACCAATTATCAAACTATGTTTCGTGGGAACCAGACCCTGGGGCAGCGGCGACAGATGCATTTTCGCTGCATTGGGGGAAATTGTTTATTTATGCATTCCCTCCTTTCGGCCTCATCAGTCGGGTCTTAAGGAAAATACAGCAAGACTCTGCGTCTGGTATTTTGGTAGTACCCGATTGGCCTACTCAACCATGGTTCCCTGTGATACTCAACATGGTATTAGAACCATGTATCACCATCCCGAATAGACCAGATTTATTAGTTCATCCCGTAACAAAGGATAGCCACCCATGCCATAACTATATGAATTTATTAATTTGTAGAGTCTAAAAATACCTCTACTACAGCTGGGACTGACGGACCGAACAGTGAACATGATTTTGGCGGTCCACAGACAGTCCACCAAAAAACAGTATCTGGTCTATATCAGGAAATGGGAGATGTATTGTCACAGAAACAGCATCACCTACAGATTAATGAACATCCCGTCTGTTCTGGAATTCCTGGCAGGCCTCCATTATGATGAGGGGCTCAGTTATAGTGCCATCAACTGCACCAGAAGTGCCCTATCAACTTATCTATGGCAAGGAACAGAGCGTCATTCTGTCGGGACTCACCCACTGGTAACAAAACTTATGAGGGGAATTTTTAATACCAATCCCCCAAGAACCAGGTACTCTCAAATATGGGATGTGAGTATTGTCCTGAAGATGCTCAGGAATTGGTCTCCAGCAACAGCTCTGTCCCTACATAGACTGACATTAAAAACAGTCATGCTAATGGCATTGGTCACGGCACAAAGGGTACAGTCGTTACATAAATTAAGACTGGACAACATGACTTCTTCATCTGGAAATATTACATTTCATATTTATGAATTAGTTAAGCAGAACAGACAGGGATCAGCAGGCCTCAATATAGAATTTAGGTCTTACCCTACAGATGATCGTCTCTGTATAGTAAGACATTTGTTGTTATACATGGAGAACACGAAGATCATCAGAGGCAATGAGAAGGCACTTTTAATCAGCCACAAGCAACCACACAAAAAAGTGACGGTCCAGACCATCTCAAGATGGCTGAAACAGGTTCTAATACAGGCTGGGGTGGATACTAATATTTTTAAATCTCATTCCACCAGGGCTGCAGCTACATCGGCAGCTATGCAGTTGGATGTACCAATGGACCAAATCCTCAAGACAGCAGGATGGTCAGGGGAAAAAACATTCCAACTATTTTATCATCAACCAGTCATTAAACCTGGAACGTTTGCAGAAACAATTTTAAGTTCTGTAATTTAATTTACCCCATAAATAGGGGCTATAATTTGGTGTTAATAAATGTTCATGGATTTCAATGTCGGATTCATGTCTAAATTATGTTGACACAATTCCTCCCACAGTCATTAAGGCAGATGTGATGCATGGACTCGTTTCCACGGCATGAAATCACAGAGCTTTGAAATCTTCACGTAGTCACTCACGTGACTCCGAAGTAAAATAGTAAGATTAAACGAGAACTTACCAGTTTGAAGTTTGATCATTATTTTATGAGGAGTACGTTGAGGGAATACGTGCCCTCCGCTCCCACCCTTGATCATATACTCAACTGGTATTTCTTCTCTAATCTTACTATGTTCAGTCATTACAGTTATCTGTGATTTCACACCGCTGCTTTGAAGAATGACACGCATGCGTCCTGGCGGGGTTCTTCACGTATTCCCTCAACGTACTCCTCATAAAATAATGATCAAACTTCGAACTAGTAAGTTCTCGTTTAATCTTACTATTCTCTGTGTGGTGAATCTGTGGAATTCTCTGCCACAGAAGGTAGTTGAGGCCAGTTCATTGGCTATATTTAAGAGGGAGTTAGATGTGGCCATTGTGGCTAAAGGGATCATGGGGTATGGAGAGAAGGCAGGGATGGGATACTGAGTTGGATGATCAACCATGATCATATTGAATGGCCCGAAGGGCCGAATGGCCTACTCCTGCACCTATTTTCTATGTTTCTATGTTTCTATGAAAAAGTATTTCCTCATCTCCTTTCTAAATGATTTACACCTTATTCTTAAACTGTGGCCCCTGGTTCTGGACTCCCCCAACATGTTTCCTGCCTCTAGCGTGTCCAAACCCTTTATAATCTTATATATTTCAATAAGATACCCTCTCATCCTTCGAAATTCTAGAGTATACAAGCCCAGCCGCTCCATTCTATCAACATATGACAGTCCAGCCATCCTGGGAATTAACCTCGTGAACCTATGCTGCACTCCCTCAATAGCAAGAATGTCCTTCCTCAAATTTGGAGACCAAAACTGCACATGAACTCCAGGTGTGATCTCACTAGGGCTCTGTACAACTGCAGAAGGACTTCTTTGCTCCTATAGTCAACTCCTCTTGTTTTGAAGGTCAACATGCCATTCGCTTTCTTCACTGCCTGCTGTACCTGCATGCTCATCATCAGGTTATGATAAGGTTGCACAATAATATAAGCCTTAGTCCGTGAGCACCATTCCACCTCAAAACCTCCAAATCATGTCTGACGAACGGAAACATACGGCATCTCCGCTCACCGGGTGAGATCATCAAACATTTACTGGGACCCCGACCAACTTCAGAATTCCTTTTGTGTTCTAGGAATATTTTTAATCCATTGGAATCTCGGCCAGCACCCGAGGGAACATCGGCACATTCCTGGCATTGTTCACAGACGAGGCCTTTCGATGGAGATCAGGGCATGTTGGGAGACAATGCAATCCCGTGACCTCAGCGTGTCAAGTTTGGAGCTGGAGCGGTGCACACGGACTTAGGTTGACATCGTTGAACAACCTGGCACTAATTGCGGATGCAAAATGCTGGAGTAACTCAGCGGGACAGGCAGCATCTCTGGAGAGAAGGAATAGGTGACGTTTCGGGACGAGACCCTTCTTCAGACTGAGTCTGAATCTGCAGTTACTTTTTCATGTGCAGTTCCTTCCTACACTAACTGTAGACATTTGCCTTCCAGCCAGCCTACTGCTGGGGATAAGTCTCTCAGGTTCCCCACCCAGCTCTGCACCCACACCGTCCAAGTGTGGGTGGGTGCTGGCAGCTCACGGGCCCTGTCACCCATGTCAGGGCCCAGAGGTGACTTGCAGGCTTGGCTAAGAGGAGAAATCTCAGCTGAGCCAAGGCCTAAGTGGCAAACTTGCGGTTACATTGTGCCTCTCCCATCCCCAAGGTCAAGAAGGTTTTTTTTTCAGAACTTTCATCAAAAGGCCAGAGGAAATAGTTGCAGGTAGACACAAAATGCTGGAGTAACTCCGCGGGTCAGACTGCATCTCTGGAGGGAAGGAAAGGGAGACCCTTCTTCAGAAGAAATATTTGAGTCAGGCACAACAACAGCATTTAAAAGACTCTTGGGTGGGTAGTGGATAGGAAACATTTCGAGATATATGAGTCACACGTTGCTTAATCGGACTCTCGGCATCTTGGTCAGCATGGACGATTTAGGTCGAAGGGTCTGTTTCCGTGCTGTGTGACTCTGACTAGGCCTCTGCATTGCTGCCGTGGCCATTACCTCTATTTAATTCTTCACAGGCTCCAGCTAACCCATGAACACTCGTTGAGTTGTTCAGCACAGGAATGGGCCCTTCGGCCCACCATGTCCATGCCAACCTTTATGCCCATTTACACTAATCATGCTGGCTTGCATTGGGAACATGCCTATTGCTGCGATTATCTAAATGACATTTAAACATAGTGATTGTATCTCATTTCATCACCTCCGCTGGCAGCACCTTCCAAATACCAACCATGCTGTGTTTAAAAAAACATACTCCTTAAATCTACTTTAAAACTCCATCCTCTCACCTCAAACCTTGGCCCTCTTTTTTATGACACATTCCCCATTGAAAAGAGAATCAGACTACCTATGTTATTAATGCCCCTTAAATATATCTCTATCATGTCACCTCTCAACCTTCTTCCCTTACTATTCAAGAATCTATCTCCGCCTTAAAAATATCCATTGACTTTGCCTCCACAGCCCTCTGTGGCAACAAATTCCACAGATTCACCACCCTCAGACTGAATAAATTCCTTCCCATCTTCGTTCTAAAGATACGTCCTTTTATTCTGAGGCTCTGACCTCTGGTCCTGGACTCTCCCACTAGTGGAAACGTCCTCTCCGCTATTCGAGCCGGGGCAGCTGTCAATGAAGAATTGGCTGTGGTGGTCTCTTCCAAATCGTTTCCACTTCGGTACTGCAATGAATCCTGTGGACAAAACGTTCCATGTGATGTTGAACCCAGTGTGGGGGAGGATGGTTCAGGCAAGTGGGGAAGAGATGGGGTGTCAGTTGAAGCACCACCTCACAAGGTTGCTCCAGGGTCTGGCCAAAGTGGCCATTCTCAGCGCCGGACAGCGGGCGGCAGAGAGTTCTGCCTGAACCGACTGCCCACCCCTCTCCCGAAGATACATCCGTTGCAGAGTGTCCCATGGAGAGGGAGCATGCGATGTCTACTGGCTCCTTAGAAGCCTTCTGGTTGATCAGGGGCTGAAGTGCACCCTAGACAAGGTTGGCGATGTTTTAGACATAAAAGCTGGAGCAACTCAGCGGGTCGGACAAGATGATACATACAAGATACAAGATACATACAAGATACGATACATTTATTTGTCACAATTGGCACAGTGAAATGTGTGGTCTCCATACAGCTATACTAATAAAAAAAGAACACAACACACAATAGAGTCCAACATCCCCACACAGCAGAATCAAAGTTTCCCACTGTGAGAGAAGGCACCAATGTTCAGTCATCTTCCTCTGATGTTCCAGCATCTCTGGAAAAAAGCAATAGGTGACGTTACGGGTCGAGACCCTTCTTCAAGCAGTCGACCGAAACGTCACCTATTCTTCTCTCCTGAGATGCTGCCTGTCCCGCTGAGTTACTCCAGCTTTTTGTGTCTATCTTCGGTTTAAACCAGCGTCTGCAGTTCCTTCCTACACAAGAGTGTGGCGTTTTAATTTGATGTACGTTTTGTAAATCCTGACCTGAGAATGAAGTGTTCTCTCAGTTTTCTCCAGGTGTACAGGAGAGAGAGCACTGACTGACAGGTTGCATCACGGCCTGGTTCAGCAACACAGATGTCCAAGAACAAAGGTGGCTGCGGAAAATACTGGACATTACCCGGTCCATCATTGACCTAGATAGACACAAAAATGCTGGAGTAACTCAGCGGGACAGGCAGCATATCTGGAGAGAAGGATTGGGCGACGTTTCGGGTCGAGACTCTTCTTCAGACTGAGAGTCTGGGGAGAGGGAGACACAGAGATATGGAAACGAGACATCAAAGGGATCAAATATCAAGGAAAATGTAGAATTGATCATTGTTAGTTAGGGGAAGGTGACAATGAAGCATATAAAGATAACATTTTAATCAGGACAGTAAGACTGGTCGGAGAACTAGGATGGGGAGGGATGGAGAGAGAGGGAAAGCAAGGATTACTTGAAGTTAGAGAAGTCAATATTCATACCGCTGGATTGTAAGCAGCCTAAGCGAAATATGAGGTGCTGTTCCTCCAATTTGCGCTGGGCTGCACTCTGACAGTGGAGGAGGCCCAGGACAGAAAGGTCAGCGTGGGAATGAGAGGGGGAGTTAAAGTGTTTAGCAACCGGGAGATCCTGTAAGTTTAGACAGACTGAGCGGAGGTGTTCAGCGAAATGATCGCCCATTCCTTCTATCCAGGGATGCTGCCTGTCCCGCTGAGCGACACCAGGATTTTGTGTCTATTTCCGGTGTAAACCAGCATGTCTACGAATTCCCACCACTATTTTGATGCCCTCCTTACGAGTAAAAAGTTGCAATTTTTTTCAACCCGACTATTTTTTTAATCGTGGACATTTTTTATCGGGCTGGAAAAAAACGTCCCGACTTACCAGATGCCACGAGTACCTACGGCTGGCATAACGAGCCGCTACGATGTATCTATGAACTCCTATGGACTCGTTACGAACATTCTGCGAGTTTGAATCAAGGGGAAAACTCGGGAGAATTTGTGAATTACCTCGTGAAAGTGGGACAGGCCCTTAACCACAATGATGGACCGGGTAATGTCCAGTATGGATGGTATTTAGGTTGCACTACATTTCAAGTTCAAGTTCAAGTTCACATTTATTGTCACATGCACCAATTAAGGTAGAGTGATATTTGAGTTACCAGACACACCATGTGTCAGAAGGAACTGCAGGTGCTGGTTTAAACCGAAGATAGACACAAAATGCTGGAGTAACTCAGCTGGACAGGCAGCATCTCTGGAGAGAAGGAATGGGTGATGTTTCAGTTCGAGACCATTCTTCAGATCAGGATTTCACCATTATAGTTTGCTAACCTAGTATTACTGATAATTTATTGAATTATAGCTTATTGTGTATTTATTTGTTGTACTGCGGCAATAATGTTCCTGTGAACGGCCCGATTGTAATCATGTATTGATAAACTAAACTAAACCAAACTAAACTAAACTAAACATGCAACAAGTGAGAATTCCATTGTTCCAGAGGTGGTAGACAAGAGAATTAAACACTCAGACACGGTCTGAAGAAGGGTTTCGGCCCGAAACGTCGCCTATTTCCTTCGCTCCATAGATGCTGCTGCACCCGCTGAGTTTCCCCAGCAATTTTGTGTACCTTCGATATTCCAGCATCTGCAGTTCCCTTTTGAACAGAATTAAACACTTGACTGTTTCCCCTTGATGTAAATGCTATTAATACACTAATGACTAATGAGCCTCTTCAGGGAAAAAAGGAAGTATGATCAATCGAAGTGAGTCTTTGGAGTTTGGCTAGTGAGGCATGGGGAATAATCATGGGGTTATAAGGTCATAAGTGATAGGAGAAGAATTAGACCATTCAGCCCATCAATATAGTCCGCCATCCAATCATGGCTGACCTATCTCTCCCTCCTAACCCCATTCTCCTGCCTTCTCCCCATAACCTCTGATGCCCCGTACTAATCAAGTACGGTGCTTCTTTCGATGCGTGGCTCCTGATCGCTCCCAGATCACAGCTCCCTCTCCAGACCCCTCTACTCTGGTCGATCTCTGACGCAGCTCTTGTCATGCACCGCTGGACAGCAGTGCAGCACTCCCGCAGAGAGGTGTCTGCCTGCACCACAGGTTCACCCCCTCGCGATGGGGGTTGGGTCAGGAACTCTGGCGCAGAGACAGACGTGGGAGCTCGGCAGAGGTAGATCCTGCAGAATATCCCGTCCTGCACAGGATTGGGGCGGCACGCTGGTGCAGCGGTAGAGTTGCTGCCTGACAGCGCCAGAGACCCAGGTTCGATCCTGACTACGGGTGCTGCCTGTACGGAGTTTGTACGTTCCCCCCGTGACCTGCGTGGGTTTTCTCCAAGATCTCCAGTTTCAGGATAGGGAGGGAGTGAGGCGATAGGGAAAGTAGGCAGAGGGATATGGAGAATGAGGAGAGGAATACCGAGAGTGGGAAGAGGGATAGTAAGGGCGTTAGGGAGGGAGTGGGTGCATAGGGAATATAGAAGGAGCAAGGGGGATGGAAATATGACGTGAGTGTGAGAGGGGTGAGATATGGAGGATGGATTGGAGGGGATATAGAATGAGGAGGGGTATAGAGGGTGGGGATACAGTGAGGAATATGGAGAGAGGGGTATGGGGGGGAGTGAGAGTGAGGGGGATATGGAGGGAGGAAGAGGCAGGGTGGATATGTAGCAGGGACTGGGAGAGGTGGGGATTAAAACAGAGGCGCTCCAATCACAGAGGCAGAGGTCAGGCAGGAATCTCGAAGCTGGGAAAGCTGAGAGACTGCTGGTGTTCCCCGGGGAATGGATAGCTATTCCTGACACAAACAATCTAATAAGAATGCGGACAGATAATTGGGAGCTTTCATTGTTTACTCTTCGCTCTGAATCAACATCCCCATCAACAATAGAGCGCAGCGGTAGAGTTGCTGCCTCACAGCGCCAGAGGCCCGGGTTCGATCCCAACCACGGGCGCTGTCTGTACAGATTTTGTACGTTCTCTACGTGACCTGTGTGGGTTTTTCCGAGATCTTCGGTTTACTCCCACAGTCCAAAGACGTGCAGATTTCTAGGTTAATTGGCTTGGTATAAATGTAAAAATTGTCCCTAGTGTGCGTAGGGTGGTGTTAATATGCGGGGATCGCTGGACGGCACGGACTCGGTGGGCCGACGAACCTGTTTCGGCGCTGTATCGCAAACTAAACCCTCGAGAAGAGTCCCGACTCAAAACGTCACCCATTCCTTCTATCCAGAGATGCTGTCTGTCCCGCTGAGTTACTCCTGCATTTTGTGTCTGTCCAAGCTAAACCCTCACCCTGCTTCAGTCAAAGAGAACATAGTCAACATCACCCTTTATCCTGCCGGCTCCTCTCTCACCACTCACCCTCTGCTCGCCTTCAGCCCTGGCCCAACCAGGCTCAGCTCTTTCATCAATGATTGTGTGAAGAAAGCAAATGGCATGTTGGCCTTTATAACAAAAGGAGTCGCGTATAGGAGCAAAGAGGTCCTTCTGCAGTTGTACATGGCCCTAGTGAGACTACACACCTGGAGTATTGTGTGCAGTTTTGGTCCCCTAATTTGAGGAAGGACATTCTTGCTATTGAGGGAGTGCAGCGTAGGTTTACAAGGTTAATTCCCGGGTTGGCGGGACTGTCATATGCTGCGAGAATGGAGTGGCTGGGCTTGTATACTCTGGAGTTTCGAAGGATGAGAGGGTATCTTATTGAAACATATAAGATTGTTAAGGGTTTGGACACGCTAGAGGCAGGAAACATGTTCCCGATGTTGGGGTAGTCCAGAACCAGGGGCCATAGTTTAAGAATAAGGAGTAAGCCATTTAGAAAGAAGACGAGGAAACACTTTTTCTCACAGAGAGTTGCGAGTCTGTGGAATTCTCTGCCTCAGAGTGCAGTGGAGGCAGGTTCCCTGGATGCTTTCAAGAGGGAGCTAGATAGGGCACTTAAAGATAGCGGAGTCAGGGGATATGGGGAGAAGGCGGGAACAAGGTACTGATTGGGAATGATCAGCCATGATCACATTGAATGGCGGTGCTGGCTCGAAGGGCCGAATGGCCTACTCCTGCACCTATTGTCTATTGTCTATTGATTGTTCCTCCACCACGCATTCAGACATGGGGAGGATCAGTGAAGAGCCTGTGATCACACCAGGAATATCTGGCGTGCAACTCCAGTCACTAGGCTACGGAAGGACATGGTGACAATAGAGAGGGTGTGGAAGAGATTCACCGGGATGTTGCCTGGACTGAAGAACTGTAGTTACAAAGAGAGATTGGATGGGGCGAAAGAGCAACACAAAATGCCGGAGTAACTCAGAGGGTCAGGCAGCATCTCTGGGGAAAAAGAATAGGTGATGATTCGGGTCGAGACCCTCCAAACTATTTTCTCTGGAGGGAAGGAGATTGAGGGGTGACCTTATGGAGGAGGATGATAAAATCATGGAGTGCGTAGAACCGGTGGCCGTTCACTGCCTTTTCTCCAGGATAGGGCAGTCTAAAACTAGAGGGTATAGGTTTAAGGAGAGAGTGGAAGGATTTAAAAGTGATGTGAGGGGCAACTATTCCACACAGTTGGGTGGGTGAATGGAACAAGCTGCCAGAGGAGGTGATAGCGGCAGGTTCATTTATGACATTTAAATCCACTTAGACAGATGATATGGTATGGTATTTTATTTAGCACACGTACAGTGAAATCCATTTTTGAATACAGTTCAGTACAAGTATCACAATACATAAGCACTCAGATACATGTTAGAAAAGCATCTCAGATACAGTACAAGTGTATAACAGTAATACACTGAGATAATATACAGAGTCGCCAGTTTGGCGTCATTTTCAAGCTCCAGTTGTTGTAAGTGCAGGGATATTGACCTGGCCATGAAGGCCCGTTGTCCTGGCGGGGTTCCAGTGTCGGCCTGGCCAAGCGTAGCACATGGATGGGAAATATTTGTAGGAGTATGGGCCAAATGCACGCAAAGGGCACTAGCTCAGATAGACACTTCAGTCGGGGTGGACCAGTTGGGCCAAAGGGCCTGTTTCCGTGACGTTAGAACTCGCTGACCACACACCCTGCAGCAGTCAGCCACACCCTGGATGTGACACCATGCAGTCAGGAAGGGTGTCACATATCACAACTGGTATAGACATTAGACTGCAGAGAGACACAAATAGCTGGAGTAGCAGCGGGTCAGAATAAAAGAATGGGAGATATGCAAAAATGTAAGCGGTATAAATATTGATTTATCTAACTTCAAGTAACCCTTGCTTTCCCTCTCCATCCCTCCCCACCCTAGTTGTTTCAACTGTAGTCCTGGTGAGTTCCATTGTCTGTAACTCGTTTTCACTTAGCCCACAGCTAAAAATGGCCTATTTTCTTTATCATCATTACTTTTTTGCATATCTTTCAGTCAGTATGCTATATCTCTCCATATCTCCGTCCGTATCTGTCGTTTCCCTTTCCCTTGACTCTCAGTCTGAAGAAGGGTCTCGACCCAAAACATCACCCATTCCTTCTCTCCAGAGATGCTGCCTGGCCCGCTCAGTAAAGAGCCTGTCCCACTTGGCAATTTTTTCGGCAACTGCTGGCGTGATATCAGTGTCGCCAAAAGATTTTGAACATTTCAAAATCCAGTGGCGACAAAAAAAATGTTGGGACAATTGAAAAAACACCGCGCATCAATACATCATCATGCCGCGTCACGCCACAAATTTTTCGGTGACCTGATACGTCACTCAATGATGCCGGCAGTCGCCGAAAAATTCACCGAGTGGGACAGGCCGTTTACTCCAGCTCTTTGTGTCTATCTTCAGTCTAAACCCGCATCTGCAGTTCCTTATTACACTAGACATTAGACTGCCACCTGCAGGCAAAGAGTCCCACTGCATGGAAACAGGCCCTCAGGCTACGGATCTTTCAGAGTCCACATCCCCAGCAGGGAATGCCTCACCTCCGGAATGTATGAATCCATATACCGTAGGAAGGAACTGCAGATGCTGCTTTACATCGGAGATAGACACAAAATGCTGGAGTAACTCAGCGGGACAGACAGCATCTATGCAGTGAAGGAATGGGTGACGTTTTGGGTCGAGACCCTTCTTCAGTCAGGGGAAAGGGAGGCACAGAGATAAGGAAGCGCAAGGTGTGAAAACGAGACATCAAAGGGGACGAGGAACAAGGAACATGTAGAATAGATCAATGTTAGCTAGGGGAAGGTGACAACGAAGGATACAATGATACAACAATTTAATCTGGAGGACGGTCAGACTGGTCAGAGAACTAGGATGGGAGAGGGATGGAGAGAGAGGGAAAGCACGGAAGTCAATATTCATACCGCTGGATTGTAAGCTGTCTAAATTGTGCATGATTTGCAGTTGCAATAGGTGACTTATAAGTACAAATCAAATACAAATATTAGCTTCACTAATAGTTCGGGATCACAGAGCCGTCTCCGAACCATTCCCATGTAAATTATCCAGCATGGCGAGGCATTCCCTGGAGTTGCGCAGGCTGTATCAACACTGCTCCCAATTCCCATCATATTCATATTACCAAGTTGGTACAGCAGAGGCCATTCAGCCCCAGTTTCTATCCCCATGCTGACCCTTCTTATTGTTTTCCTCCTCCAGGTTCCCCTTACACAGAGGGTGGTGGGTGCCTGGACCATGCTGTCAGGGGGTGGTGGGGGCGGCAGACATGATAGTTTAAGAGGCTGTGTCTGAAGAAGGGTCTCAACCTGAAACGTCTCCCATTCCTTCTCTCCAGAGACGCTGCCTGTCCCGCTGAGTTACTCCAGCATTTTGTCTCTATCCTCTGTTGGATGGGCTTATGGATATACAGGCAATCAAGGGATATGGATCGCATGCAGGCAGAGGATGTCAGTTAAACTTGGTACAGACATGATGGGCCGAAGGGCCTGTTCCTGTGCTGTACTGTTCTGCGTTCTAAGTACAACCACTCCCTGTTCTCCCGCAGGCTTCTAGTTTTGGGTTCATGCACAGGCAGAGACAGCTTTGGACAGGTACATGGTGAGGGAATGTTGGAGTAGGATATGGCGACATAATTCCCTGGCCTGGAGTTCACTCTCTCAGGGAAAGTCTCCAATTTCCACATCCACATCTTTTCCCACATGTCTATTTGGGGATGTTTTTGCCGGTCTCCATGAGCAACGTGGATGGGTCACATTCCTCATCCAGTCCATCCATGCCAAGATGAAGCAGGGTCTCGACCCGAAACGTCACCCATTCCTTCTCTCCAGAGATGCAGTCTGTCCCGCTGAGTTACTCCAGCACTTTGTGTCTGTCCTCGGTGCCAAGATGAGCTTTGGCCCTGACCCAATGACATTGTATCACTGGCTGTGCTCAGAGCCTCTGCCTGGGCGTTTGTGGGAGTGGCTGACACCAGCCAGCTGTTCATCTCCACGGCAGGAGTCCACTGTAGAACCGAGGACCTAAGGACGGCACGGTGGCACACCGGTACAGTTACTGCCTTACACCTGCCGGAGACCTGGGTTCGATACGGGTGCTGTCTGTACGGAGTTTGTACGCTCTCCTCGTGACCGCATGGGTTTTCTCCGAGATCTTCAGTTTCCTCCCACACTCCAAATACGTACAGGTTTGTAGGCTAATTGGCTTTGTATAGGTGTAAATTGTCCTTAGTGTGTGCAGGATAGTGTTAATTTAGTTTAGATTAGTTTAGTTTAGTTTAGTTTAGTTTAGTTTAATTTAGAGATACAGCACCAAAACAGGCTCTTCGGCCCATCGGGTCCGTGCCGACCAGCGATCTCCGCACATTAACACCATCCTACACACATCAGAGATAATTTTTACATTTGCCAAGCCAATTAACCTACAAACCTGTACGTCTTTAGACTGCGGGAGGAAACCGAAGATCTTGGAGAAAACCTACGCAGGCCACGGGGAGAACGTACAAACTCCATACAGACATGCACCCGTAATCGGGATCGAACCCGGGTCTCCAGCGCTGCATTCGCTGTAAGGCAGCAAATCTACCGCTGCGCCAATGTGCGGGGATCGCTGGTCATTGCGGACTCGGTGGGCCGAAGGGCCTGTTTCCGTGCTGTATCCCTGAACTAAACTTACCACAGTCGGTTTTAAATGGTGGCTCTGAATATAAGGATCCCTCCCTGAACTCAATGCGTTCCATGACAGACGCTATTTCCCCAGATCTGCACGTATCCCTGGACCATCTGGACCTACGCCAGACTCCTATTTACTGACTATAGCTGCTCCTTCACCATTATTACAACCAAACTCATCTCCAAATTCCTGGACCTAAGACTCAGCAACCCACCTGTACAGTTAAAGCCCTGTCCCACTGTACGAGTTCATACAAGAGCTCTCCAGAGTTAAAAAAAAAATCAAACTCGTGGTAAGCAAGTAGCATGTATGTAGTGGGTACGTCGGAGCTCAGGAATGTCTCTTAGCGGCTCGTAACGCTAACGGCAGGTACTCGGGAAATGTGGTAAGCTTGGGAAGACTCGTGAAGATTTTTCAACCCGAGTACCTACGAGCGGCCATTACCGTAAATCTCCGAGTTCGAATCAGGGTAACTCGGGAGAACTCTTGAATGAACTCGTACAGTGGGGCAGGACTTTTAGACCCTTGACTTCCAGACCCATGGACCGCAAATAGAAAGGATCTGGCAAAATAGACAATAGACAATAGGTGCAGGAGGAGGCCATTCGGCCCTTCGAGCCAGCACCGCCATTCAATGTGATCAGTACCCCGTTCCTGCCTTCTCCCCATATCCCCTGACTCCGCTATCTTTAAGAACTCTATCTAGCTCTCTCTTGAAAGTATCCAGAGAATCGGCCTCCACCTGCACCTGAGGCAGAGAATACTACAGACTCCCAACTCTCTGTGTGAAAAAGTGTTTCCTCGTCTCCGATGCGCCGCAGAAAGAACAAAGAGGGACCCGGAGTGGGGGGCCGTCGAGAAGGAAGAGGGACCATTGGGAGCACATTGAACACTTTGTAACCTGTCGCCCCATATACGTGGCGAATCTTTGCATACTTTGTGTCTAATGTGCAAAGCAAAGAATTTCACTGTGAAATGTCACATGTGCCAATAAAGAATCTGCACAAATTACAGATGGTGATGAGTCAGAGTATAGAAGTGAGATTGATCAACTGGCCAAAAGGTGCCAGCACAATAACCCGGCCACTCAATGTCAGTAAGAGCAAGGAACTGAAGGGTGAGGACCCAAAAACCTGTCTATATCGACTGGATGATGGTGGGGTGAGTCAAAAGCTTCAAATTCCTGAGTTTGCATATTTCTGAAGAAAGCATATTTCCAGAGATCTTTCCTGGACCCAGCACACTGATACAATTATAAAGAAAGTACATCAACTTTCCTGAGAAGATTACGGAGATTCTGTATGTCAGAGAGAACTCTCGTGAACTTCTACAGTAGAGAGCATATTGACTGGTTGCATCACGGCCTGGCTCGGCAACTTGAACGCCCAGGAGCAAAGAAGACTGCAAAAAGTTGTGAACAGCTCAGTCCATCACTGGCTCTGACCTCCCCACCATCGAAGGGATTCACCGGAGTCACTGCCTCAAAAAGGCAGCCAGCATCATCAGAGACCCACATCACCCTGGCTATACACTCATTTCACCCCTCCCACCGGGAAGAAGGTACAGGAGCCAGAAAACTGTAACGTCCAGGTTCAGGAACAGCTTCTTCCATACATCCATCAAGCTATATTAAACACTACAACCTCCAAATAAGCTCTGAACTACATAGACGTTTTGTGTTTTTATTATATTGTTCACAGTGCGTGTGTGTATATATATATGATATATATGATATATATGATATATATGATATATATATATATATACACACACACTGTGAACAACATAATAAAAACACAAAACGTCTATGTAGTTCAGAGCTTATTTGGAGGTTGTAGTGTTTATATATATATATATATATATACACACACACACACACACACACACACACATATATATATATATATATATATATATGACCTCTGATCACACATTATAAACAAGATAATAAACAAAAAATGTTCAGAATACCAGGTTTACATATTCTGTTGTACTGCTGGGGATGTAAGACAATAAATCACTCTCAACTCTCTCTTGATGTCCAATGCTTTATAAAGCCTCAGTATTACATCCCTGGTTCAGCAGTTTAGACACTCACTCCCGTAATAAATTACAGCGCATAGTTAACAAAGCATCCAAAATCATCAGCACTCCCCTTCCATCAATAGAATCACTCCATCACAAACGGTCCGTGTCAAGGGTGAAGAAAATCATCTCTGATCCCTCCCACCCAGCTCACCACATCTTCCACCTGCTGCCATCAGGAAGGCGCTACAGCTCACTGCCCGCCAAGACATCTCGATTTAAAAACAGTTCTTACCCACACGCAATCCGAATTCTGAACACACTATGACAACAGCACATATCCTCCCCATGCATGTACTGTATATTGTATGATGTTGTGTTTTATGTTATGTTTGACGGGAATCAGCCTACCTTGTAACATCCTGTACTGAACCTGAATTCCACCAGCTTGACTGTGTGGTCATTAAATAATCTAATCTAATCTAATCTAATATCCTTGTCTTGAAATAAATGCTAACTTTGCATTTGCCTTCCTTACTACTGACTCAGCCTGCAAATTAACCTTCTGGGAATCCTGCACCAAGTCCCTTGGCATCTCCAATTTCTGACTCCTCACCCCATTTAGAAAATAGTCTGCATCTGTATTCCTTCCAAAAAGAGTGCACAGCTGTGCATTTTGCTACACTGTATTCCATCTATCACCACTTTGTCCACTCTTGCAACCTGAACAGGTCGGTCTGCAACTTCCTGCTTCCTGAACACTACTTGCTGCTCCACCTATTTTTGTATCATCCGCAAACTTGTCCACAAATCCATATCATTAACATTTAATGTGAAGAGTAGTGGACCCAACACCGACCTCTGCGGAACATCACTTGTCAATGGCAGCCAGCCTGAAACGGCCCCCTTTATTCCCACTCTTTGTCTTCTTGGTCTCCAATCCTGTGTAGCAATCTCACATGCGGAACCTTATCAAAAGTCTTCTGAGAATCCATATATCACTGATTCTCCTTTGTCTATCCTGCTTGTCAATTCCCCAAAGAATTCCAACAGATTTGTCGGGAAAAATCTCCCCTTAATATCAGCCTATTTTATCCGGTGCTTCCAAGGACTAAGACTTTCAGGGACTGAGATGAGGAAAAAACGTTTTCACCCAGAGAGTTGTGAATCTGTGGAATTTTCTGCCATAAGGCAGTGGAGGCCAATTCACTGGATGTTTTCAAGAGAGAGTTAGATTTAGCTCTTCGGGCTAAAGGAATCAAGGGATATGGGTAAATAGCAGGAATAGGGTACTGATTTTAGATGATCAGCCATGATTATATTGAATTGTGGTACTGGCCCGAAGGGCTGAATGGCTTACTCCTGCACCTATTTTTCTATGTTTCTATATTTTCTAAGTACCCTGAAATATCCTTAATAACACCAGGAAAGAGTGGATGTGGGGAGAATGTTTCCACCAGTGGCAGTCTAGGACCAGAGGTCATAGCCTCAGAATTAAAGGACGTTCCTTCAGGAAAGAGATGAGGAGGAATTTATTTCATTAGAGGGTAGTGAACCTGTGGAATTCATTGCCACAGAAGGCTGTGGAGGCCGTCAATGGAAATTTCTCAGGCAAATATTTGATTAGTACGGGTATCAGGGGTTATGTGGAGAAGGCTAGAGAATGGGCTTAGGAGGGAGAGATAGATCAGCCATGATTAAATGGTGGAGTAAACCTGATGGGCCGAATGGCCTAAATCTGCTCCTATCACTTATGATTAATGTACTCTAACATTTTCACAAACCACTGAAATCAGACTCACTGGCTTATAATTTCCTTCCTTTTGCCTTGCTCGCTTCGTAAACAGCGGAGTTACATTTGTGGATTTCCAGTCCATTGGAACCGTTCCTGACTCTAGTATCTCTGCTGTATCCATGCTGTATCTCTAAACTAAACTACTCTCAACACAGAAGTTCCAACCTGCGTGGGTGAGAAGGGGAGGGACACTCCTGCAGTCAGGTGTTGAGCTCACCTGGGTCAGGTAGCACTGCCATGCTCATGGAGGTGCCCGCTGGGCAAGGAATGCCCTCTGGAGGGGCAGGAGAGAGATACACATGACCACAGACAAAATGTGTGGGAAGGAACTGCAGATGCAGGTTTAAACCAAAAAAAGACGCAAAAAACCTGGAGTAATTCAGCGGGACCGGCAGCATCTCTGGGGAAAAGGAATAGGTGACGTTTCAGGTCGAGATCCTTCTTCAGACTGAGAGTCAGGGGAGAGGGAAACGATAGATATAGATGGTGACGTAGAGAATTATGGAAAAAATAAATTAAAGATATGTAAAAAAGAAACGAAGATAAAGGAAACAGGACGTTGTTAGCTGTGTTCTAGGTGAAAACGAGTTACAGACAACGAAACTCAACAAGATGACTTTAAGCTGGGACGACTTGGGTGAGGGAGGTATGGAGAGAGAATAGGGAAGCAAGGTCTCGACCCAAAAGGTCACCTATTCCATTTCTCCAGAGATGCTGTCTGACCCGGGTAGACGCAAAATGCTGGAGTAACTCAGCGGGACAGGCAGCATCTCTGGAGAGGAGGACTGGGTGACGTTTCGGGTCGAGACCCTTCTTCAGATCCTCCTGGGCGGGAGATGAGTGAGTGGAGGAGATGAGTGAATGGATGAAGGAGATGGACTTGGATTATAGGGGTGGGGGAGAGTAGAAAAAGAGGTGCACATGGGCAGGAAAGTGGATGAGAAAGAAGTGGGGAAGGGTTTACCTGGAATTGGAGAATATAATGTCAATGCCGTTGAGTTGTGAGTTACCCAGGTGGAATTTGAGATGCTGTTCTTCCAGTTTGTGTGTGGCTTCACTCTGGCAGTGAACAGACAGGTCTGTGTGGGAGGATTTCTAATAATGTCTAAAATTTCCAGCCGAGTATAAAATGAAAATATACTTCTATTTCCACAATACCTTCTGCAACCTCGACATGTTCTGCAGTTAATCACTGACATGCCCGTTGTCCTGGCGACATTGCAGGGTATAAAATTCTAAAACTTTTTTTTTTAGAATTTAATGTTTATATAAGATCACCCCTTATCCTTCTAAACTCCAGTGAATACAAGCCTAGTCTTTTCAATCTTTCCTCACGCCAGTCCCAGGGATCAATCTCGTGAACCTACGCTGCACTACCTCATTCACAAGGATGTCCTTCCTAAAATTAGGAGACCAAAACTGTACACAATACTCCAGATGTGGTCTCACCAGAGCCCTATACAACTGCAGAAGAACCTCTCTATTCCTATACTGAAATCCTCTTGTTATGAAGGCCAACATTCCATTAGCTTTCTTCACTGCCTGCTGTACCTGCACGCCAACTTTCAGTGACCGGTGTACAAGGACGCCCAGGTCTCGCTGTACCTCCCCCTTACCTAACCTAACCCCATTGAGATAATAAACTGCCCCCTTTTTTTTGCCGCCAAAGTGGAAAACCTCACATTTATCTATATTATACTGCATCTGCCGCATCTCCCCACTCACTCAATCTGTCCAGGTCACCCTGCAACCTCCTAACATCCTCTTCACAGTTCACACTGCCACCCAGCTTTGTGTCATCCACAAACTTGCTAGTGTTGCTCCTAATTCCCTCTTCCAAATCCGCTGTAAGGTCCACAAGCTTGGCCACTTGGAGCGTCGCCCGATCCAACTGAGCCCCAGGCTACTGCGGGACCTCCAGCGGCCCACTCCCCCGTCGACGTTGGCCACTCCCTCCCGCAGCTCGTTTGTTTACCGGCCCTCCGGCCCACTCCTTCCACTCTGGGTCCAGGTGGGTTCCTGGTCCGCGGCCCGGGTCCTCTCTCCGTGGCGGGAGAGTCGGGCCTACCTGGCGGGTCCCCGGTGGATGGGGGCAGGGGACACACTCACTCCCTGGGGCGGTGGAGAAGGTGGAAGGTGGGTGTGGGATCCTTGCTCCATGCAGAAAGGAGGGTGTGGGAGGTGACCATGTCATAGGAAAGATATTGTCAAGCTTGAAAGGGTTAAGGGAAGATTTATGAGGATGTTGCCAGGACTAGAGGGTGTGAGCTATAGGGAGAGGTCGAGCAGGCTGGGACTCTATAGACCTGGAGCGCAGGAGGATGAGGGGTGATCTTATAGAAGTGTACAAAATCGGTCTCTTGCCCAGAGTAGGGAAATCGAGGACCAGAGGACAAAGGTTTATGGTGAAGGGGAAAAGATTTAATAGGAATCTGAGGGTTAACTTTTCCACACAAAGGGTGGTGGGTGTATGGAACAAGGTGCCAGAGGAGGTGGTTGAGGCAGGGACTAGCCCAACATTTAAGAAACAGACAAGTACATGGATCGGACAGGTTTGGTGGGATATGGACCAAGCGCAGGCAGGTAGGCCTAGTGTAGCTGGGACATGTTGGCCGGTGTGGGCAAGTTGGGCCAAAGGGCCTGTTTCCCCACTGTATCACTCTTTGACTCAATGATCAGCTAACGGCCAGACCATCTGAGTTACTTCACCATTTTGTGTCTGGCATTAGTAATTATTGTTTTTTGTTTATAAAGATCAGGCTACGAACCTTGAGTGCCTCGTACCATGTTTAATCTTTTAAGTTTGAATATTATTTCTTCCTCTGCTATATCCTTTGATAGGAGAGATGCTGATTTTTTTAAAATATAGTCTTGTCCCATCAACGGTTTCAAAATAAATTAAGGTGGCACGGTGGCGCAGTGGTAGAGTTGCTGCCTCACAGCGCCAGGTTCAATCCTGACTGGGTGTTATCTGTATGGAATTTGTATGTACTCCTGCGTGAGTTTTGTCCGAGATCTTCGGTTTCGGCGTGCAGGCTTTAATTGGCTTGGTGAAATTGTAAATTGTCCCTAGTGTGTGCAGGATAGTGTTAGTGTGCGGGGATCGGCGTACTGCGCATGTTGTTCCATTGTTTAAAAAGGGTTCTAAGAGTAAACCTAGCAATTATAGGCCTGTTAGTTTGACTTCAGTGGTGGGCAAATTAATGGAAAAGATACTTAGAGATAATATATATAAGCATCTGGATAAACAGGGTCTGATTAGGAACAGTCAGCATGGATTTGTGCCTGGAAGGTCATGTTTGACTAACCTTCTTGAATTTTTTGAAGAGGTTACTAGGGAAATTGACGAGGGTAAAGCAGTGGATGTTGTCTATATGGACTTTAGTAAGGCCTTTGACAAGGTTCCTCATGGAAGGTTGGTTAAGAAGGTTCAACTGTTGGGTATAAATGCAGGAGTAGCAAGATGGATTCAACAGTGGCTGAATGGGAGAAGCCAGAGGGTAATGGTGGATGGTTGTTTGTCGGGTTGGAGGCAGGTGACTAGTGAGGTGCCTCAGGGATCGGTGTTGGGTCCTTTGTTGTTTGTCATGTACATCAATGATCTGGATGAAGGGGTGGTAAATTGGATTAGTAAGTATGCAAATGATACCAAGATAGGGGGTGTTGTGGAAAATGAAGAGGATTTCCAAAGTCTACAGAATGATTTAGGCCATTTGGAAGAATGGGCTGAAAGATGGCAGATGGAGTTTAATGCTGATAAATGTGAGGTGCTACACCTTGGCAGGACAAATCAAAATAGGACGTACATGGTAAATGGTAGGGAATTGAAGAATGCAGTTGAACAGAGGGATCTGGGAATAACTGTGCATAGTTCCTTGAAGGTGGAATCTCATATGGATAGGGTGGTAAAGAAAGCTTTTGGTATGCTAGCCTTTATAAATCAGAGCATTGAGTATAGAAGCTGGGATGTAATGTTAAAATTGTACAAGGCATTGGTGAGACCAATTCTGGAGTATGGTGTACAATTCTGGTCGCCCAATTATAGGAAGGATGTCAACAAAATAGAGAGAGTACAGAGGAGATTTACTAGAATGTTGCCTGGGTTTCAACAACTAAGTTACAGAGAAAGGTTGAATAAGTTAGGTCTTTATTCTCTGGAGCGCAGAAGGTTAAGGGGGGACTTGATAGAGGTCTTTAAAATGATGAGAGGGATAGACAGAGTTGATGTGGATCAGCTTTTCCCTTTGAGAATAGGGAAGATTCAAACAAGAGGACATGACTTCAGAATTAAGGGACAGAAGTTTAGGGGTAACATGAGGGGGAACTTCTTTACTCAGAGAGTGGTAGCGGTGTGGAATGAGCTTCCAGTGGAAGTGGTGGAGGCAGGTTCGTTGGTATCATTTAAAAATAAATTGGATAGGCATATGGATGAGAAGGGAATGGAGGGTTATGGTATGAGTGCAGGCAGGTGGGACTAAGGGGAAAAAATTGTTCGGCACGGACTTGTAGGGCCGAGATGGCCTGTTTCCGTGCTGTAATTGTTATATGGTTATATGGTTATATCGCTGGTCGGTGTGGACCCGGTGGGCCCAAGGGCCTGTTTCCGCGCTGTATCTCTAAACTAAACCATCACAGTAACTAGTCTACCCCACCTTCCATCCACTTCATTTACACTTCGCACTGCCTCTCGAGAGCTGCCACCATAATGATGAACTCCTCACACTTAAGGGTCTGTCCCACTGTACAAGTTTACCCAAGAGCTCTCCCGAGTTTAAAAAAAAATCAACCTCGTGGTAAATACGTAGAATGTACTTAGCGGGTATGTCGGAGCTCGTGGATGTCTCTTGGCGGCTCGTAACGCTAACGGCAGGTACTCGGGAAACGCGGTAAGCTCGTGAAGTTTTTTCAACAGTGTGACAAATCTCCAAGTGTTAAAAAATACTTGCAATGTACTGCCACGAGTTAGATTTTTTTTTAACTCGGGAGAGGTCTTGGGTAAACTCGTATAGTGGGGCAGGCCATTAACACCAATGTACTATTTCCATCTATACAATTTCCGTAGCTGTAACACTGTAATGCTGTTATTCTATATGTCCTCGTTCTTCAGGGAACGGGGATTCCCCTCCGCCACCATAGATGAGGCTCGCACCAGGGTCTCATCCATACCCCGCAACACTGCTCTCTCTCCCCATCCTCGCACTCGCAACAAGGGCAGAGTCCCCCTAGTCCTCACCTTTCACCCCACCAGCCGGCAAATACAACACATAATCCTCCGCCATTTTCGCCACCTCCAACGTGACCCCACCACTCGCCACATCTTCCCATCTCCCCCTATGTCTGCCTTCCGCAAAGACCGCTCCCTCCGCAACTCCCTTGTCAATTCTTCCCTTCCCTCCCGTACCACCCCCTCCCCGGGCACTTTCCGTTGCAACCACTGACTGAGCTGGTGATAAATGTCTTCATTCAGCGGGCAGTGAATCTTTGGAATTCTCTCCTCTAGGGGGCGGTGGTGGAGACTCGGCCATCAAGCTCACTCAGAACAGAGATTGATGGGGATCTGGGTGAAATGGGGACAGTGAGGGTGAATGAGGCGGCGCGACTCTCGTCTGCAGCGGCCTCTGCAGTCCATCTGCGTTTTTATTATTTTATGTCTATGTTTTTATGTAGTTTTTGTTATTTTTGTTGGGGTATGTGTGTGGGGGGGGTGGGGGTGGTGTGGGGGGGTTGGGGGTTGGGGGTAACTTTTAAATCTCTCCCTGCACGGGAGACCCGACCTTTTCTTGTCGGGTCTCCGTTGTCGTTGGGGCTGCAACGAGGAGCGGCCTCCAACAGGAAGACCGGGGACTCTGGTGCCAACTACTCACCTCACCGTCGCGGAGCTGGCCGAGTCCAGAGCGGGTGGAGCTGTGGTGGACGCTGCTGCGACCCGACCCCCGGAGATTCGGTGGCTGCAACTGCGGGTTTGGCGGACGGCACCGGGAGCCCGCGGGTCCCTGGAGGGAGACCGCTTTTCAGGGCTCCCGCAACGGCGACTTCTCCCGCCCGAGTTGCGGGGTTGAAGAGCTCCTGGAGCGGGGCCTTACAGCACCGCCCCGCGCGGCTTGGAATGGCGGCGGGACTCTGCGAGCGCCCGCCGGGGCTCTAACACCAAGACCCGGTGTGCGACCTTGCATCACCCGGCGTGGCTTAAATGGCCACGGGACAATTCGCCATCGCCCGCCGGGGGCTTTGACTTTGACTCTGACATCAGGGGGGGGAGTGCAGTGGAGAGAGAAGTTTTTTTGGCCTTCCATCACAGCAATGTGATGGATGTTTATGTAAAATATGTTGTGTCTTGGGTCTATTTGTTTGTAATGTATGGCTGCAGAAACGGCATTTCGTTTGGACCTCAAGGGGTCCAAATGACAATAAATTGAATTGAATTGAATTGAATTGAATGGCACTGAGGTAGATCAGCCACGATCTTCATGGTGGGTGGGACAGGCTTGAAGGGCCGAATGGCCTTCTACTGCTTATCTCTTGTTTAAGCAAAGGCTGCAAAGCAGTGAAAGGATGAGCTCAACATCCTCAAGCTATTCTTCCTGTTCCAGTGAAGTGAACACAGGAAAAGGTTAGCATGAGTTCTCTCTGGTATCACCGCAACCATTTCCTGTTGTAAGATAACGTTTTAAATTAAATCGTCATCTCGGTGTGAAGTGATTCAGCGATGTTGGAGAGGGTGGGAAATGGTTAAAGCACTGAATCTGAACCCTGGGTTCTGGCACTGGGGCCTGTACTGGGCCTGGGCACTGGGATACTGGATCCTGGATACTGGATCCTGGACACTGGATCCTGGACACTGGATCCTGGACACTGGATCCTGGACACTGGATCCTAAACACTGGATCCTGGGGGATTTCATTGCCACAGAAGGCTGTGGTGGCCAAGTAAATGGATACTTTTAAGGCAGAGATCGATAGATTTTGATTAGGACGGGTCAGAGGCTATGGGGAGAAGGCAGGAGAATGTGGTTGAGAGGAACAGATAGATCAGCCATGATTGAAAGGCGGCGTAGACTCCATGGGCCGAATGGCCTAATTTTGCTGCTATCACATCACCTTATGAGAGTTGCATACACAGTTTTAAATGGGTTCTGAGAGGTAATGTTTGTTACTGAGAGGTTGACATCTCAACTTGCAGCCTCACAAGGGGCTGGAATCTGATCCAGTCTGTGCTGTGGGACTCCATGATCTCAAATCCTCTTGCAATAGAAGATAAACTGTAAGTCATGGTGTCAAGCCCCAGATTTTGCATGCCCATGCTGTACCAGAATACAATATGAGATCCCAATGTGAACAGTGAGATTCAGGCGTAACTCAGCGGGACAGGTAGCATTTCTGGAGAGAAGGAATGGGTGGCGTTTCGGGACAGAGCCCTTCTTCCAGTCTGAGGAAGGGTCTCGACCAGAAACGTCACCCATTCCTTCTCTCCAGAGATGCTGCCTGTCCCGCTGAGTTACTCCGGCACTTTGGTGTCTATCTGCGGTGTAAACCAGCACCTGTAGCTCCTTCCTCCACAGTGAGATTCCTGCAAGTGGGAATTTCAATGTTCTATCCGGGACATATGATAATAAAACACTCTTGACTCTTGATGACTCTTGAGATTAGGGAGTATAGCGAGATATGAGTGGGTTTGCACATGATGAGTGTTTGACAGCACTGGGCCTGTACTCGCTGGAGGCCGGCAGTGGATAATCCTAAGGCTAGAGATAGACAAATTCTTGATTAGAACGGGTGTCAATGGTTATGGGGAGAATGCAGAAAAATGGGATTAGGAGGCAGAGATCAGCCATGAATGAATGGCGGTGTAGACTCAACCGGCTGAATGGCCTTATTCTACTATAAAGGGGCTGTCCCACTGCATCGACCCAATCCACGAGTTCATAAGAGTTTAGGCAAGTTTGAAAAAGTGTCATGTTGAAGACCTCCTTCGACCTCCTGCGACTATGTTGAAGACTAGCCTCGACTAGCTACAGGAAAATTGGACACCGAATAGTGGAGAGTGAAGACAACCTCCCTTCGACCTCCCTTCGACTACCTTCGATTACCTTCGACTACCCTCGATTACATACGATTAACATGCCGACCTACTACGACCTACTTCGACTAAACCTACGAGTAAAAAATATATAGATTTTTTCCATGGAAACCTTTTTTTACGCACGGGCATTTTTCAGCAAGAAAAATACGCCGCGACCTAGCTGAGGCCTCGAGTACACGAGGATTACCCTCGAGCATGAAGGAGAGTTACAAACACCTCCTAGGACCTCGTGTCGACCATGCTGCAAGTATGAGTCGAGGGCAAACTCTTCTGAACTCGCGGATTAGGTCACCGCAGTGGGACAGCCCCTTAACTTGTGAACTTGTGAGTCTCATCCTGCTGCAGCCCTTCTTCTGCCTTCTCAGCTGTTGTGGTGCTCCCCCTGCTGGTGGCGGCGCTGGTGAACGGCTGCGGCTCGCCTGCAGTCCGTTTGTCTTTACTTTTTTGTGCTGTTTTTTTTCGTTTTGTCTAGTTAAGTTTTTGGTTTTTAGGTTGTGTTTATGTGGGGGGGGGGGGGGGGTTGAAACAGGGCTTGCTGTCTCTCCCTTCGGGGGAATGCGACTTTTTTGTCGTATCCCCCTTCTCTGCCTCTGTCTGCGCTGAGGCCTAATGGCGGAGCTGGCGACCTCGAGACTCCGGAGGCAGCCAGTCAGGACTCGCCCTGGGCTCGCTCCCGTGAGGACGGCCCAGCTCGGGGCTGGAACGGCGCTCCCGTGAGGGGATGTGACGCTCCCGTGAGGGCGGCCTGGCGAGGGGCTGAGACACTCCCGTGAGGGGCTGTGGCGCTCCCGTCGGAGCGGCCCATCCCGAGGGTGGAATGGCGCTCCCGTCGGAGCGGCCCAGCTCGAGGGAGGAACGGCACTTCCGTCGGAGCGGCCCAGCTCGAGGGAGGAACGGCACTCACGTGAGGGCGATCCGGCTCGGGGCTGGAACGGTGCTCCGGTGGCTGGGACGGCGTTCTGGCGGCGGTGACCTGAGTCCGGGGTTCAGCCGCGGGCCAGCGGCTGCGTCCGTTGGACTGGAGGGCGGCAGCTTCGACCACCCCGGGCCGCGGTGTTTGAACCGGCCCGTTTGCGGGGTTCGGTGAGCCGCGGGACTGTTTGTGCCATCGCCCGGTGGGGAATCGCCTCAGCGCAGAGGGAGAAGAGGAGGGAAGAGACTGCAGCCCTAAGATTTTTGCCTCCACCACAGTGAGGAGGTGCTTGGAGGATACACTGTGGTGGATGTTAATTTGTGTTTAGTGTTGTTTATTATTGTATGATTGTATGTATGACTGCAGGCACGAAATTTCGTTCAGACCGTAAGGTCTGAATGACAATAAAGGAATTCAATTCAATTCAATTCAACTCTGCCGCTGTGCCACTGTGCTGCCATCTCTACATTTCGAAACCTCTCTAAGGTCACTCCTCAGCCTACGACACAGTCTCATCCTGTCGAGCTTCTCCTTCTAACTCAAGTCCTCCAGTCCCTGTAACACCCCCGGGAATCTCTTCTGTACTCTTTCCAACTTAATGGCATGCTTCCTACAGCTGATAAGGCTGAATGATGTTTAATATAAATATATATTAAATGGATTCCTGGGCTAAGATTCCACTTACATTTAGTCTCAAAGCAGGCTTCTCTCCAGTAAATTGACAGAAAGACAAGCCCAGATTTGCCCAGACTGCTGCGTGTTAAAACAATGATTTGCGCTCAAATGACTCTGTATTGAGCTAGCCCAGACACCCCCCAGGTCGATGTACATTGAGATGTGACCGATGACTTTGGAATGCGTCTGGCATTGGACGAGAGAGGAAGCCCAGATTAATCCCAGTAAGGGGTATTGAGACAATGTCCGGTGCCTTTGAGGTATGCAGTGCCTGATGACTTTGATATGCAAGTATTTTGTAACAAATGTCCGATGCCTTTGAAATGTAAAGTCCTTGCACCACATGACAAGATGCCTTTGATGCAACTGATGTGACGAGACAACTCAGACGTATCCTGTAGTAACATGTATTCTCTGTACCTCAGACCATGACTAATGCTTGTGGAATGTGCTAAGGTGACAAAATAACAGTATATAATACCATGTAATTCTGTGTTCAGCAAAGATCCTATAGCGGAGCAAGATGGCCTACTCCTACGCAAAACACGTAGTACGGTCATGGGCAGATTCATGGGTGATTATAGGACCCATGTTAGCAACCAGCATCCGCCATCTTGCTTCCGGCCAAAGATCGGATCTTTGCTTCCGCCTCCACTCCCGTATCTTCGCTTTGGTCTTTGACTTGGGCGGGGAGAGGGGGTGCGCGGCACGGGACAGCGGGGAGAGGGGGTGCGCGGCCCGGGGCAGCGGGGAGAGGGGGTGCGCGGCATGGGACAGCGGGGAGAGGGGGTGCGCGGCCCTCAACAGCGGGGAGAGAGGAGGGGAGTAGTGCAAGTGGGGTAGTGGTGGTGCTGGAGGGTTGGGATGGACCGGGGGAGGGAGAGAGCAAAGATCTTATAGCAGAGCTCCACTATAAGATCTTTGGGAGAGAGAGGTGGGGTAGGGGGTAGGGGGCGGGGTGCAGAGAGCATAGGGAGAGATGTGGGGTTGGGGGCTGGTGGGTTAAAGAACTACAGCATAGGAGGGGGGAGACATTGTAGTGTGGGGGGAGGCGAGGGAGTGCCGTGGGGGGGGGGGGGGGGGGGGAGAAGAGTTGAGGGGTGGGATAGGGCCTAGTGTGTGTGAAGTTGCGGGGAGGTTTACAATGTTTATTATTTAATGTCCCTTGTCTAGTCTGAAATAAAGTTCATCATTTGATATAAAAATCAGAAGAAATATAATTGTGTGTGTTATATGATTATATACATTTATATCACATTCATGTATGTGTGTTTATAAACATTTTATTCTTTAACAAGAATTAACAGAATTATGAACTAACAGAATTATGAATCTAACCCTATATCACACACACAAAAACTTCCCCCGCAACATTGATGACCTTGCGAGTCAGGTCGGGTCGGGTAGGTTCCGGTTAATACAAAATCAACTCAAACACAGCTTATGAGCCATTTAAAAAGAAATGATTTAAAAAACATTAAAAAAGACAATTACCAGAGTCAAATTTTATTCTTGACAAGAATTAACAGAAGTATGAACTGACAGATTTATGAATCTAACCCTATATCACACACACAAACTGTTCCCCCGCAACGTTGATTACCCTGCGAGTCGGGTCGTGTCGGGTAGGTTCCGGTTACTAAAATGGGTGGGGAAAAATGCCCAGGATCCCCTCCGTAACGTACTACACGTCAGCCCATTGCATTTCGCAGGAGTAGCCTATCTTGCTCCGCTATAGGATTTTTGGTGTTCAAGGAAGTGGAGAGAGGACAGCCAAGGGACTGTGTTGCTCACTTGGCTGGGGTTTTCCTTGCCACTTCCATCGGCCGATATTTAGTAAAGTTTTGAACAGGTCTAACAACTGTATTGTGAGTTGTCTGTTTATTAAGAAGCAAGCCTGTTTGTTTAATTAAAAGTAACTTTTTCACAGCTGGATGACCAGAACTCCACACAGTGCTCCATGTGTGGTCTCACCAACGTCTTATACTGTCTCCACCCAGCTACTGTTGTAGAGAGAGGGCAGGGGATCAGGGTGGTGGGTCTGTAACTGGGGAGGGTGTCTACCCCACTAAACTCAATCTAACTTAAAGTGTTTAGCAGCCGGGAGATCAGGAAGGTTTTGGCAGGCTGAGCAGAGATGTTCAGCAAATCGATCGCCGAGCCTGCGCTTGGTCTCGCCGATATATAGGAGTCCACACCTGGAACAGCGGATACAGTAGATGAGGTTGGAGGAGGTGCAAGTAAATGTCTGCCTCACCTGAAAGGACTGTCGAGGTAGCAATGTTACAAAATGTTGAGATTTTCAAAATCAAGTCTGTAATTTATCCCATCAGATAAAGCATAAAAAGAAGTTTAATTTGACACCTAATTCACTTTCATATCTTCAGTATTAACAAAGTTATGGTCATTTTCATACTCGGAAATTAGCATCTTGTTCCCTATTGCTTTTCCATTGACTTAACTCAAAAGCTGTGATCGAGGACAGTCAAAAGCCCATAACTTTCTTAAAAATTAAGAGAACTGAAAGAAATTTTCAGTTATTATAGATTGAAGCATTCTGAAACAAATATGAAAATCTTACTTAGATGACGAAATTAAAGCATGTAATTAGTTAGTTACCTAATTGTAGCTAATTACAAAATTCAATTACTAGATCTAAACATCTATCAATTTCTTAAGAATAGATTAACATTTTTAAATAGCCTAAGTGTCCAAATAACATTCACATAAGAATTCACAATATAACATTAAGGGGGGATCTTATAGAAACTTACAAAATTCTTAAGGGGTTGGACAGGCTAGATGCAGGGAGATTGTTCCCGATGTTGGGGAAGTCCAGAACAAGGGGTCACAGTTTAAGGATAAGGGGGAAATCTTTTAGGACCAAGATGAGAAAAAACATTTTCACACAGAGAGTGGAGAATCTCTGGAATTCTCTGCCACAGAAGGTAGTTGAGGCCAGTTCATTGGCTATATTTAAGAGGGAGTTAGACGTGGCCCTTGTGGCTAAAGGGATCAGGGGGTATGGAGAGAAGGCAGGTACAGGATACTGAGTTGGATGATCAGCCATGATCATATTGAATGGCGGTGCAGGCTCGAAGGGCTGAATAGCCTACTCCTGCACCTATTTTCTATGTTTCTATGTTTCTATGTAAACCCGTCTATAGCCCTCTGAAACCATCCCAATCCCTCTAAACAGCCCCAAACCCTCCTAAATCGCTCGGAACCAGCTCCTAGCAGCATGGTGCGCTGACAACAACCTGGCCCTTAACTCCAAGAAGACCAAGGAGCTCATTGTAGACTTCAGGAAGTCCAGGGGCGGCACACATACCCCCATCCACATCAACGGGACGGAGTTGGAACGTGTTTCCAGCTTCAGGTTCTTGAGGGTCAACATCTCCGATGACCTCTCTTGGACACACAATACCTCAACTCTGGTCAATAAGGCTCACCAGCGTCTCTTCTTCCTGAGGAGACTGAAGAAGGTCCATCTGTCTCCTCAGATCCTGGTGAACTTCTACCGCTGCACCATCGAGAGCATCCTTACCAACTGTATCACATTATGGTATGGCAACTGCTCTGTCTCCGACCGGAAAGCACTGCAGAGGGTGGTGAAAATTGCCCAACGCATCACTGGTTGCTCACTCCCCTCTATTGAGTCTGTCCAAAGCAAGCGATGTCTGCGGAGGGCGCTCAGCATCGCCAAGGACTGCTCTCACCCCAACCATGGACTGTTTACCCTGCTACCATCCGGGAGGCGCTACAGGTCACTCCATTGCCGGACCAGCAGGTCCAGGAACAGCTTCTTCCCTGCGGCTCTTACACTACTCAACAATGTACCTCGGTGACTGCCAATCACCCCCCCCCCCCTCCCCCCCGGACACTCCTCCCACAGGAAAAAGAAGTCTATGACTGTATGCATGTAAATGGATTTATTTATTGAAATCATATTCTATGTTGCTCTTCCAGGGAGATGCTAACTGCATTTCGTTGTCTCTGTACTGTACACTGACAATGACAATTAAAGTTGAATCTGAATCTGAATCTGAATCAAATGGAAAGAATTTAATGTTTAATACCTGTAAACGAATGGCCATTTAAATCATCTTGCGAGTGGGTTTTTCTGGAACGTGATCATTTGGAACGTTGCGGTTGTGGTGGATTTAAACCCGTATCGGCAAAAAAAATACTGCCAGTTCGTATGGGGAAAAAATCACCGTTTCGCAATGTAAAATGTGAATTAAAGACATCTTAAGGAGCACCTTTATACATAAAATAAACGGCTTTCTTTTACCTGTCCCGTACCTGAAATCCGACCCCGTTGTTAGCGTTGACGGCTTTAGAAGCTGATTTTAAAATTACTCTAGCGCTGAACTTGTCGGCCGATTTAAAAAGAAATACACAGAACGGCTGTCGGAACAATTCTTCAGCAAAAGCTTGCACTCCAACAAAATATAATCCAGGACAAGGTAAGAAACAAACGCGTTTTTACTCAGCCCCCCCCCTTCAAAGACGCCAAAATCGCGCACAAGGCCAGTGGCAGAACTGCAGCACTGCTGAAGGTAAATATTGTAACATGCCTAGTCGAGGTCGTTGGACGGAGTCGAGGGAGTCAATCACCCTTTCATCAAAATCTTGGGATGCAGGAAGGCACATGATCCAACAGTGGCTTTGCACAGGATCACTAGGATGGGAGAGGCACAATGTAACCGCATGTCTGCCATTTAGGCCTTGGCTCAGCTGAGATTTCTCCTCTTGGTCCAACCTACAAGTCACCTCTGGGCCCTGACATGGGTGACTGGGCCCGTGAACTGCCAGCACCCACCCACACTTGGACGGTGTGGGTGCAGAGCTGGGTGGGAACCCTGAACCATATCCCCAGCAGGAGGCTGGCTGGTAGGCAAATGTCTAGTTAGTGTAGGAAGGAACTGCACAGGAAAAAGCAACTGCGGATTCAGACTGTCTGAAGAAGGGTCTCGTCCCGAAACGTCACCTATTCCTTCTCTCCAGAGATACTGCCTGAGTTACTCCAGCATTTTGCATCTGCAACTAGTGCCAGGGTGTTCTGTAAATGCGCTCCTAAAGCTGACCCTCCTAGTCTGGTTCAGTAAAAACACTGACTCAAGCACTGGACCAAATAATCTTTATTTTTATAACAAACACAAATTCCCCTATACGATACTTAACTACCTCGGGTTCGATCCTTGTCTCAGCCTGGCCAAGCCCTTCAGCCTCGTGCAAGCAGACACTGCCCAAAAGGTCACGCAGTCCCAAGCGCCCTTCCAGAAGATCGACACCGATCTAAATAGGGGCTACCTTTTATAGGTCCAAAAATCTTGAGGGGCCGAACTACATAGGGGTGGTTCCCATTACAATCCAATCAAACATATCAATTACATCAATACATTATTGACAGTTCCCCAACCCAATTACAGCGAGTCTTAAACAATGTTTCTTACAGAAGCTTCTGGAAGGAAGTTAGTTAACTGAATAATGCAACATTTACCCTGGAACACAAAACAATTCTGTGTTAACACTCTGGCCAATTAACAAACAGGAGGGTAACTGTCTTGCGACATTATTTACATTATTTACAATCCCTTTGCAGCAATCCAATCAAAGCAATGCATTTAAGTTTCTTTGCAGAGTTTAAATACATATTATCAATTAGGAGGAAATTAGGAGAACACCTGGATCTTTCACCATCCTGCATATCAATTTGAGGCTCAGACTGGCCGGCGCCATCCACAGCCTGTATTTTTCCACTGACAAAGGTTAAGCAAATCTTACAAATGTAGGGATCCTCCATTGTATAGTGTCTTTAATTTGGTCAATATTAACAGTTCAACGATGTCAACCTAAGTCCGTGTGCACCGTTCCAGCTACAAACTTGACACACTGAGGTCACGGGATTGCAATGTCTCCCAACATGTCCTGATCTCCATCGAAAGGCCTCGTCTGTGAACAGTGCCAGGATTGTAGTGATGTTCCCTCGGGTGTTGGCCGAGATTCCGATGGATTAAAAATATTCCTAGAACACAAATGGAATTCTGAAATTGATCGGAGTCCCATTAAATTTTTGATGATCTCGCCCGATGAATGGAGATGCCGTGTATTTCCGTTCTTCAGGCAAGATTTGGAGGTTTGGAGGTGGAACGGTGCTCGCGGGCTAAGGTTTATATTATTGTGCAACCTTATCGTAGACGCAAAATGCTGAAGTAACTCAGCGGGACAGGCAGCATTAATGTTTTATGTGTCATTTCTAACGGTCACTGTGCAACATGTTGTCACTTGCGGGCGGAGCACCAAGGCAAATTCCTTGTATGTGAATACTTGGCCAATAAATGTTTTCATTCATAAACTTATTCATTAGTTCATTCATTCATTAATTCCTTCATTCAGGTTTCCCACCCAGCTCACCACCCACACCGTCCAAGTGTGGGTGGCTGCTGGCAGCTCAGGGGCATCGTCCAGGCCACATCCTGCTGATTCCCCACACACTGACCCTCAGTAATCCTCTCCCATGTATCCTTTGTCACTGACTGTATCATCGCTGACGTTAACCCAATAACCTCACACTGTTCCTCAGTAACCTTCTTCCCTCCAGTGCCCCGTGTTAATGACTGTATATCCATTAATGTTGACCCAGATCACTCACATCCTCAGTAATCTCTCTCCCATCCATCTCCCCAGCCTCCTGTGTCACTGACTGTTATTACTGTCTTTCTGAGCCTAAGGTTTCCGTTTCCAACTATAGTTGGCACGGTGGCGCAGCAGTAGAGTGTCTGTCTTGCAGCGCTTGCAGCGCCTGAGACCCAGGTTCAATCCCGACTACGGAGTTTGTACATTCTCCTGCGTGGGTTTTTGCCGCACACACTCCCAACACGTACAGGTTTGGTATGAATGTGAATTGTCCATAATGTGTGTAGAATAGTGATACCGTGTGGGGATCACTGGTCGGTACAGACTCGGTGGGCCGAAGGGCCTGTTTCCGCGCTGTATCACAAAACTAAACGATACCAAAATTCACTCAGGTGGATTTATCTGACCAACAGCTCCTGGTGGAGATTGTGGACACTTCATTGAATTATTTCCATTTATTCCACAGAGTGTGTGTGTGTGTGTGTGTGTGTGTGTGTGTGTGTGTGTGTGTGTGTGTGTGTGTGTGTGTGTGTGTGTGTGTGTGTGTGTGTGTGTGTGTGAGTTTCTCTATGTGTGTTTGTGTGTGTGTGTGTCACAAACACACAAACTCACACACACATACAGAAACTCAGACACACAAACACACAAACACACACACAAACGCACACAAACACACAAACGCACACAAACACGCACACACACACACTCACACACACACACTCACACACACACACACAGACACACACGCACAGACACACACGCACAGACACACACACACACACACACACACACACACACACACACACACACACACACACACACACACACACACACACACACACACACACACACACACACACACACACCAACTCTCTAGTTTCAGACATCTGTGCTATGGTGTGAGAATCCTCATTAACTCTCCTAACGAAGCCCTTCATAATTATATGGCCACCCACCCACACCCTACTGTTCCGTAGTTCACCCCAAGTCCTATTATGTTCATCCTATCCTCACCATTCCTCCAAAAAGCCCTCAGCTCTCACCTTCAGGATGAAATTCCATCTGCCACTATTCAACCCATCTTGCAAACTCATCCGTGTCATCCCCTGATCCATGTTTACCCTGCAGCAAGTATTTTTAACTCATTTCCACATTTGCTATTCCTATCTCCTACGTTTACATCACATTGTTGATGTACATAATAATCGTCACAGGTCCCAGTGGTGGTGGCCCAACGTTGATGAGGAAAGCATGCTTGTGTAGTCTCATGTCTTGTGGGATCTGGGTACTATCCCTGGAGCTATGTACTGTAGATGTTGCCAGAATCCCATCACCAACTGATCATCATCTCCAGACAGGGAACCATGTACCTTGCTCAATGGAGACACAGTCCCTGAGAATGGAGCCCAATAATCATCCCAACACTGTTATTCAAGGGTCTCGACATGAAATGTCACCATTCCTTCTCCCCAGAGATCAAAAGGTCATGTGATAGAAGCAGAATTAGGCCATTCGGCCCATCAAGTCTACTCCGCTATTCAATCATGGCTGATTTTCCTCTCCCTCCTAACCCCATTCTCCTGCCTTCTCCCCATAAACCCTGACACCAGCACTAAGCAAGAATCTATCGATTTCTGTCTTAAAAACATCTATTTAGATGCTGCCTGTCCCGCTGTTGCTCCAGCTTTTTGTGTCTATCTTCAGTAGACTATGCCTTGTGTCTATCTTGCTCCAGCTTTTTGTGTCTATCTTCGGCATCTGCAGTTCCTTCCTACACTGTTATTCCTTCCTCCCTTTTTAAACAACGGTAAAACACCAGCAATGCTCCAGTCCTCTGTTGCTGGTCCCGATGTCAGCCTGGGTTGGCACTGTAGTCAGTGCATCTGCAGTTTCCTCCCATGTGTTGTTTCACAATTTGGGATATATTTTAGCCTGGTGATTGATCCACTTTCTTTTGAGAAGATGACAATTATGAGCTGGAGTCAAGTCCTCAACACTACATTGCAGTCATCAAGATCACGATCGTGTTGACATCTGTGGTCGGAAAGTTATTAGAGAGAATTCTGAGGGATAAGATGCATTTATATACACAAGGGCTGATTAGGGGTAGTCAGTACGGTTTTGTACACAGGAGATTGTGTTTCACCAATCTGATTGTTGATTTTTAAGATCTAACCAAAAAGGTTGATGAGGGCAGAGTCGTAGACTTTGTGTATATGGACTTCAGAAAAGCATTCAATGAGGTTCAGCATGGTCGGCTGCTCTGGAAGGTTAGATCGCATGGCACCCAAGGAGGGATAAGCTGACTGGATAGAAATTGGCTTGATGGAAGGAAGCAGAGGGTGATGGTGGAAGGTTGTTTTTTGGACTGAAGGCTTCTGATTAATGGTGTGCCACAAGGATTGGTGCCAGGCCCATTGTCCATTTGTGATTCATATCACCAATTTGGATGAGAACGTACAAGGCAGGATTAGTAAGCTTGCAAATTACACTAAAGTGGTTTTGTAGATAGCAGAGGTGGTTATCAAAGGTTGCAACAGGATCTTGATCTGTTGGGCAAATGGGCAGAGGAATGGGTTAATTAAGTTAAATGTAGGTAAATTTAAGGTGTTACATTTTGAGAAGTCTAACCAGGGCTGGACCTTCACAGTAAATGGCAGGGCTCTGGGGAGTGTTGTAGAGCAGCGGGATCTAGGAATGCAGGTACATAGTTCCCTTAAATCTGCAACATCCAGGTTCAGGAATAGCTACTTCCCCACAGCCATCAGGCTATTAAACTCAACTCAAACAAAACTCTGAACATTAATAGCCCATTGCACTTTATCTGCTTATTTATGTGTCACCCTGGAGCCATGTCTCTGTAATCCCAACTGTATCATATCCCTTAACTACTAACTGCACATTCAATTAATCCACCTTATTTCGAATGCTCCTCGCAGTAAAGGGCCTGTCCCACGAGCATGCGACTGCATGCGGTAAGCGCGACCAAACCAGAAGTGGGGGCCGCGCGGTGGTTGAGTGATCTCCGTACAGGGCCTGTCCCACCAGCATGCGACTGCATGCGGCGAGCACGAACAAACTGGAAGCGATGGGCCGCGCGGAGGTCGAGTGATCCCGTACGAGTTGACATGAAGTTCGAGCGAAGGCGTACGCCATCAAGACGCTGCGTACGGTGTCAAGACAATTCCATACGGCTCCGGCGATCGAAGTGGGACCGGCCCCGCGAGGCCGTACAGCTCAAGCGACCACGTTAGGTCGCGCTTGCCGCATGCAGTCGCATGCTCGTGGGACAGGCCCTTTACTGTGAGGAGCATTCGAAATAAGGTGGATTAATTGAATGTGCAGTTAGTAGTTAAGGGATATGATACAGTTGGGATTACAGAGACATGGCTCCAGGGTGACCAAGGCTGGGAGCTAAACATGCAGAGATATTCGATATTTAGGAAGGATAGACAGAAAGGAAGAGGAGGTGGGGTGGCATTGCTGGTTAAAGAGGAGATTAATGCAATAGCAAGGATAGACATTAGCTTGGATGCTGTAGAATCGGTATGGGTAGAACTGTGAAATAGCCAAGGGCAGAAAACGCTTGTTGGAGTTGTATACAGACCAGCAAACAGCAGTAGGGAGGTTGGGGATAGCATCAAGCTGGAAATTAGGGATGCATGTAGCAAAGGTACAGCGGTTATCATGGGTGACTTTGATCTACATATAGATTGGGCCAACCAAATTGGTAACAGTGCTGAGGAGGAGGATTTCCTGAAATGTCTACGGGATGGTTTTTTAAACCAATATGTAGAGGAATCGACTAGAGGGCAGGCCATCCGAGACTGGATATTGTGTAAAATTGGAAGTATTAGTTAGCAATCCTGTTGTGCAAGGCCCCTTGGGCAACAGTGACCCTAATATGGTGGAATTCTGCATTAGGATGGAGAGTGACACGGTTAATACAGAGACTAGGGTCATGAACTGGAATAAAGAAGATTTTGAAGGTATGAGACGTGAATTGGCTAGGATAGACGGGCAAATTATAATTAAAGGGATGACTGCGGAGTTGCAATGGCAAAGATTAAAAGGCTGCATGGATGAACTCCAGAAATTGTTCATCCCTGTTTGGCAAAAAATAAAACTGGGAAGGTGGCTCAACAGTGGCTGATGTGGGAAGTCACGGATAGTGTTAAATCCAAGGAAGAGGCATATAAATTGGCCAGAAGAAGCGGCAAACCAGAGGACTGGGAGAAATTTAGAATTCAACAGAGGAGGACAAAGGGGTTAATTAAGAGCATGAGAGAAAGCTTGTGGGGAATATAAAAACTGACTGTAAAAGTTTCTTTAGGTATGTGAAAAGGAAAAGATTAGTGAAGACGAATGTAGGTCCCTTACAGTCAGGGACAGTTGAATGTATAATCGGAAACAAGGAAATGGCAGAACCATTAAACAAGTACTTTGGTTCTGTCTTCACTAAGGAAGATACAAACAATCTCCTGGAAATACTAGGGAACCGAGGAACTAGTGGGAGGGAGGAACTCAAGGGAATCCACATTAATCTGAAAATGGTGTTGGTTAAACTGCTGGGACTGAAGGCAGATAAATCCCCATTTCCTCTTTGCCAGCTTCCTCACCCAAACCTAATCCCCATTCTTGCTGCAAATTGTTTAGGGATTCTGTGTCTCTTCACCTTCAAGCCTGTTGTATTCCAGTTAATTTTCAGGTAATTGAAGTCCCCCATTAACACTACCCAAGTGTCTCTACGTTCATGGAGAGCAAGAGTGGAACAGGCCCTTCAGCCCACCAAGTCCATGCAGACCATCAAACACCCATTTACACAAATCCCATTATATTCTCCCCACATTCCCATCACCCCAGTCCCAGTAACATCCTTGTGAATCTTTTCTTCACATTTTCCATCTTAATGACATCCTTTCTCCAGCTGGTCAACCAGAATTGCACAAACGCACGCAGATACACACGCACATTAATGCGCACACGCGCACGTGCACACGCACACTTATGCACACGTGCACACACACACACGCACACTCACAGATGCGCACACACACTCAGATACACACACACACACACACACAGACAGGCACACACACACAGACACGGACATGCACACACATGGACATACACAAACACACACACACACACACACAGATACACACATGTGGACAAGCATACACATATATGGACACACACACACACACAAACACACACACACACACACACACATGCAGACATATACACACACACAAAGATACACACACACATGGACACGCACACACACACGGACACACACACACACACACACGGGGACACATGGAAACACGCGCACACAACCACGCAGACACAGACACTGGCACACACACAGACATACATGCGCACACAGACAGACAGACACACACGCACACATGTGCCCATGCATGTGCACAAACACACACGCATACATTCACACACACACACGTTCCCATGCATGTACACAAACTTACCTTCATTCACGCACACACACACATAAAACTGACTATCACTAGACTATTGTTGCAAGCTGTCTCAGTGAGACACACATATCTCCTGTAGGGACTTGTCAGGTGCAAAATCATCTAGCATGCCAGCAGCCTTTGGAAGCACTAAAACTAGGTGTCGTGGGCACAAGATAAGAAACACAAGTAGGCTGGTGTCAATGGGTTCACTTTCAAGGTGACAGTCAGGCAAGGCGGGGACTGTATTGAGATCAGCAGCAAACACTGGGCCAAGTGTCCCAAGAGACTGCAGCCACTGAGCTCTGGAGCAGAGAAGGGAGATCTGGTGTGTGTGATAGACCTCACAAGTTTTTGTAATCAGGATTTTAAAACCCGGTGACATCTCCGCTTTCCGCGAGACAGTGGGGGTGGGGCTGCTGATCGAGGGCGCCGATTGGACGAGAGAGACGTCGGTCAGCATGCAATGGGGGCGGGATATGATGATTCAGCGCGATGATTGGAGGAGGGAAGTGTTGGTCAGAGGCAGAAGTAGGGGGGGTGGGACTGAGGATAGAGCGCGGTGATTGGAGGAGGGAGACGTGGCACAGGCCTGCGCTTCATCCACAGCCAGAATCGATCCCGGCTCCCCGGCGCTGTCCCGTCCCCACCCACCCACGGGTGGCCAGAGAGGTCGGGAGTCAGACGGGAGCTGTACCCCCAGGCCCACAGCCAGCTCGGAAAAGCAGCACTAAACCCAGCTCAACTCTGCCTGTCCCGCCAGGTTAACCTACAGCCCTGCCTGGACTTGGGGGAAATATGGCCAGTGCGGAGAAGCAGCGCTGGTGTCCCGTCAGTCCAGGCAGGGCTGTAAGGTTAACCTGGTGAGACAGGCAGAGTCGAGCTGCATTTAGCGCTGGATTGAGCCTCCGAAGCCTCACACGCGTGTGCGCACGCGTGCCGGGCAGCCATAAAATTGTGTCCTCCCCGGTCCCCCGGTCCCCTCCATATTTTGATAGTGATTTCCGTGCCTGGTACGGAGGAAGTGGAGATAACATAAAGCGCTCAAAGACCACAACAAAGTAGATTGGGGAGCACAAAAAAACTTGGACCGTTCAGTGGGTCAGAGTTACTTTTTTTGCATATCTTTCATTCATTTGTTCAACATCTCTCTACATCACCTTCTTTCTCTCTCGTTTCCACAATTTCACAAGTTATAGTAGAAATAGGCCATTCAGCCCATCGAATGCACTCCGCCATTCAATCATTGTCAGGTCTCGCGTTTGATCTAGTTTCTGTTTCTTATTGGTTTTTAGTATTAGAGTTTGCATTCTTGTTTTATTTTGGTGTCTCACATCTCCTCTTGTTTCAGGTCCCATTTCCTGTCAGGTCGTTTACCCTCATGTGATTGTTGGCCACGCCCTGATGTGTTTCACCTGTGTCTCGTTATCCCCTGCTAGTCTGTTGGCCACGCCCTGATGTGTTTCACCTGTGTCTCGTTATCCCCTGCTAGTCTGTATTTAAGCCTTTTGTGTTTTAGTTCCCATTGCCATTGTTAGCGGTACAGTGGGTCGAGGATACTAGGCCTTTAAGGACAGTTATTTGCTCAGATTCAGGTTTAGCAATAAAGAGTTTACAGCACAGCCATTCAGACAGTAGACCAGACATTTTGATTGAAATACAACAAACACTATTCAGAATTCAAATGATGGGGCTTACAGTCATATTTTTATGGGTACCAGCACACATTGGCATTAGAGGAAATGAAATGGCAGATAAGGTAGCAAAAGAGGTAGCAAAAAGAAGTAAAATTGATTTAAGTATTAACATAGGTAAAACTGAAATCAAAGACATTATTAAGCAAAGACTGAAGGAAAGATGGCAAAAGCAATGGGATGAAGAGCGGAAAGGACGGTGGTTCTACAGAGTCCAGAGGAAAGTGGGAGAAATGAGATGTGCAGGAAAAAACAGAAAAGAGGAGACAGTAATCTCAAGAATTAGATTTGGACACACTGGTCTGAACAGTACACTTTTTATAATAGGCAAGCATAATACAGGTAGATGTGAATACTGTGGGCAAGAAGAGACAATAGAGCATGTCATTGTACATTGTGAGAGGTATGAGGAGGAGAGAGAACGGATGAGTGAGCAGTTCAGAAAAGAAAGAATACAATTTGATTTGGTAGATATTTTGCAAGGAAGTTCATATAAGTGCTATCAAATCCTGTTGCATTTTCTTAGGGTAACCAATTTGTTCGGAAGGATATAGGTTATTAGTATATGTAATGGTGTTGTTTGATCCACACTCCATGCCAGTTGGTGGCGGTAATGCACCAAAAAAGTTGTTTGCCAACCGCCAAAAAACACCACATAGAAGAAGAAGAAGAAGAAGAAGTTCCCATTGCCAGTTCGTGTTGTATGCTACTTGGTATCACCTCGTTCCAGCTCTCGTAATCTTGTGACCTTGTGATCTCGACCTTTGCCTGTATTTTCGACCACTGGTTCTTGCCTGCTCCTATATGGTACTGTTGCCTCTGTTTTGCCTACCTGTGTACTGACTTGGACCGATTAAACGCCGAAGACTGATCTGCCCTGTGTCTGAGCCTGCATTTGTGTCCTCCTCCTCGTTCAGTTCTGACATTACGAACTGGCCAACAATGGACTCAGCGGGCTCTGATCCTTTTCGTGCAGCGCTCCAGAAGCAAGAGGAGCGCATCTCGCATTACGAGGGTCAACTCTCCTCGATCGTCGCCGGGTTCCGGGATCTCGGCGAGCGTCAGCAGGGGTTCCAGGCAGACATCGGTTCACAGGTGAACACTTTAAGTTCTCGGTTTGAACACCTGGTTACTCGGCTGAATTCTTTGTTTCCTGCTGCGGCTCCCGTGCCTGCCGAGTCTGTTTCCTTGTCTGTGTCTCCAGGAGCTCCGATGGCCGCGGCTGCTGCAGCATCTCCATTCGTCCACCTGGCAAGACCGGAACACTTTTCGGGGGAATCGGAGAAATGTAGACCTTTTTTGATTCAGTGTGGACTGCATTTCGAACTTCAAGTGGCTTCCTTTTCATCAGAACGCTCAAGGGTAGCCTTTATCATCACGCACCTGTCGGGTAGGGCGGAGGCTTGGGCCACGGCGGAGTGGTCTCGGAATTCTCCTGTTTGCCAGACATCGGTCCTGTTCATGGAAGCTCTGTCCCGCACGTTTGATCACTCCAATCCTGTCCGAGAGGCTTCACAGAACCTGGTCTCCATGAAACAAGGTAATCGCTCTGTTATGGATTTTGCTATTGACATTCGAACTGTTGCTGCTAAGGGTGGATGGAATGAGGCTGCTTTGTTGGATGCTTTTCGCAATGGATTGTCTGAAGCTATCAAAGATCAATTGGCTCCTCTAACCCTGCCTTCCGACGTCGAGTCTATGATTTCCCTGGCTATCCAAGTTGACGCTAGGCTCAGAGAAAGAGATCGAGAGAGGAGATCGGCTGCAGTTCGGTCCTCCTCCCAGCAGTGGCGGCAGCGTCGCCCTTCACCTTCCAGTCGGGACTTCTTCCCTCTCGGCCGGTCCAGTCAGCCTACAGCGCCACCTGCATCTTCGGAGGAGCCCATGCAGGTGGGACGAGCCAAACTCAGTCCGGAGGAACGGCAGCGCCGCCTAAGGGAGGGGAGGTGTTTTTACTGTGGTGAACTGGGACATTTGTTGAACAGCTGTTCAGTAAAAGACAAAGCTCACCAATGAAAGAGAGGACATTGGTGAGTTGTACCGCTCCTATGAGCCGTTCCTCTCGTCCATTGTCGACGGTACAATTGTTGGTGCATTCCCAGTGGCACTCCCTGCAGGCTTTGGTTGATTCTGGGGCAGATGAGAACTTCATGGACATTCGCTTGGCTGATGAATTGAAGCTGGAACGTGAACAGCTTCAAGATCCTATGGAGGCTAGTGCACTGGATGGGCGCCTACTGTACAGGGTAATTCACCGAACTCAACCTGTTCAACTCATCGTGGCAGGTAATCACCTTGAGACCATCAGTTTTCATCTCCTCGACTGTCCTCTTCATCCTCTGGTTTTGGGGCTCCCTTGGCTGTCTTACCATAATCCTCACATGAACTGGGGTACTGGGGAAGTAATTTCTTGGGGGAATAACTGTAAACTCATCTATCTGCATGATTCTTCTCCTGAGTCTATGAAGGATCCGTCAAGGAGCAGTTTGCTGGGATCTTCCAGGACCACCCTCCGGCAGCCTCCCCGTTTAAGGGAGGAGGATTTTCCAGATCTCACCAAGGTTCCCTCATATTATCTAGACCTAAAGGAGGTGTTCAACAAGGCCAAGGCCACATCTCTTCCGCCGCATAGACCGTACGACTGCTGCATCGACCTTCTGCCAGGTACAGCGCCTCCTAAGGGCCATCTCTACTCCTTGTCTTCACCTGAGCGGCTCGCCATGGAAAAGTACATTGACGATGCCCTTGCTGCTGGGATCATCAGACCTTCTTCTTCACCTGCAGGAGCTGGATTCTTCTTTGTGGATAAGAAGGATGGAACACTTCGGCCCTGCATTGACTACAGAGGACTCAATGACATTACTGTTAAGAACAGATACCCTCTTCCTCTTATCTCCTCTGCATTTGAACTGTTAAAAGACGCTGCAGTATTCACTAAGTTAGATCTTAGAAATGCGTATCATCTGGTGAGGATAAGGGACGGGGATGAATGGAAAACTGCGTTTAACACACCCAGTGGTCATTATGAATATCTGGTCATGCCGTTTGGTCTTACTAATGCTCCAGCAGTTTTTCAAGGCATGGTTAATGATGTATTACGGGACATGCTGAACCGATTTGTGTTTGTGTACCTTGATGACATTTTGATTTTTTCTCCAGACGAGACTTCCCATGTGCAGCATGTACACCAGGTGCTAGAACGTTTGCTCCTGAATGATCTGTTTGTGAAAGCTGAGAAATGTGAATTTCATGTTAACACTGTTCAATTCCTTGGTTTTGTTGTATCACCTGCTGGTATACAGATGGACCCGAGCAAGGTCAGTGCTGTGGCCACCTGGCCTACACCCTCCAGTCGTAAGCGACTTCAGGGGTTCCTTGGGTTTGCTCATTTTTATAGGAAGTTTATCCGGAACTTTAGTGTCACTGCTGCACCACTCCATGCTCTTACCTCACCCCACGTGCCTTTCTCTTGGTCCTCTCAAGCAGAAACTGCATTTATGAGACTCAAGAGGAGCTTCTCCTCAGCCCCCATCCTGGTTCACCCTGACCCGTCACTCCAGTTCGTGGTTGAGGTGGACGCCTCGGGTGTGGGCATCGGGGCCGTACTCTCACAGAAATCCCCCACAGATGGTCGATTACATCCCTGCGCTTTCCTCTCAAAGAAGCTTTCTCCTGCTGAGAGAAATTACGATGTGGGTAACCGTGAACTGTTAGCGGTTAAAACAGCCTTGGAGGAATGGAGACATTGGTTGGAGGGTACTAAGCAGCCGTTTCTAGTTTGGACAGACCACAAAAACCTGGAATACATCAAGTCAGCCAAACGCCTCAACTCGCGCCAAGCAAGGTGGGCTCTCTTCTTTAATCGATTTGATTTTGTACTGTCTTACCGCCCTGGTGCCAAGAATGGCAAACCTGATGCTCTCTCCAGACAGTTTGATCCTGACCCATCCCCTAAGGTTTCAACTCCCATTCTGCCTGCTTCCTGTTTTGTTGGGGCGGTTACTTGGGAGATTGAGAAGAGAGTTTCCGAGGCAACTGCTGGTGTTCAGTCTCCGCTAGGGTGTCCTTCTAATCGTCTGTTTGTTCCCGAGTCTCTTCGTTCACAGGTGATTCACTGGGCTCATACGTCTCGGATCTCCTGTCATCCCGGTGTCCGCCGAACCCTGTTTGTGGCCAAACAGCGGTTTTGGTGGCCTTCCATGGAGAGGGGGATTAAGGAGTACGTCGCCGCCTGCAGTATTTGTGCTCAGAACAAGACCTCCCGTCGGGCCGCCTTTGGCCTCCTGAATCCGCTGCCTGTCCCCTCACGCCCCTGGTCAGACATCTCCATGGACTTTGTCACGGGCTTGCCCTCTTCTGAAGGTAACACCTCAGTCATGACTGTAGTGGACAGATTTTCTAAGATGGTCCATTTCATTGCATTGCACAAGCTTCCCTCTGCCAAGAAGACGGCAGAGGTCATGCTGTCTCATGTTTTTCGCATTCATGGATTTCCCAGAGACATTGTGTCTGACCGGGGGCCTCAGTTCGTGTCCAGGTTTTGGAAGGAATTTTGTTCTCTGTTGGACGCCACGGTCAGCCTTACATCTGGTTATCACCCGGAATCCAATGGACAGACTGAACGCCTTAACCAGGAATTGGAGACAGGACTGCGGTGCTTGGTGGCACAGAACCCTTCAACTTGGAGCAAACACCTTATTTGGGTGGAGTATGCACACAACACACTTCCTTGCTCATCCTCTGGTCTCTCTCCATTCCAGTGTGCCTATGGTTATCAACCGCCATTGTTCCCTGCTGTGGAGAAGGAGTCCAGTGTGCCCTCCGCTCAGGCTCTCGTCCGTCCCTGTCGCAAGGTTTGGAATGGGGCTCGTCAGATGCTGTTGCGCAGTTCTGCGCGTTACAAGAGGATGGCTGACCGTGGAAGAACGCCGGCTCCAGTATACTCGCCTGGTCAAAAGGTGTGGCTCTCCACTCGAGACTTACCGCTGAGGGTGGAATCCCGGAAGCTGGCTCCTCGTTTTGTTGGTCCTTTCCCCATATCGAAGGTCATCAATCCTGTGGCGGTTCGTCTCAAACTCCCCCGTGCCATGAGGGTCCACCCTACTTTCCATGTCTCCCGTCTGAAGCCATTTAAGGAGAGTCCTCTGGTCCCTGCCTCCACACCCCCTCCGCCCCCCCGGTTCCTTGATGGGGGTCCAGTGTTTACGGTCAGCCGGTTGCTGGGGATGCGCCGGCGTGGTCGTGGTTGTCAGTATCTTGTGGATTGGGAGGGGTATGGACCTGAGGAGCGGTCTTGGGTGCCAGCTCGCAACATATGCGACCCGGAACTTATCAGGGACTATCGGCGCCAACATCCTGAAGATCCTGGGCCGTCAGGAGCCGGCCGTGGAGGGGGGGGTACTGTTAGGTCTCGCGTTTGATCTAGTTTCTGTTTCTTATTGGTTTTTAGTATTAGAGTTTGCATTCTTGTTTTATTTTGGTGTCTCACATCTCCTCTTGTTTCAGGTCCCATTTCCTGTCAGGTCGTTTACCCTCATGTGATTGTTGGCCACGCCCTGATGTGTTTCACCTGTGTCTCGTTATCCCCTGCTAGTCTGTATTTAAGCCTTTTGTGTTTTAGTTCCCATTGCCAGTTCGTGTTGTATGCTACTTGGTATCACCTCGTTCCAGCTCTCGAAATCTTGTGACCTTGTGATCTCGACCTTTGCCTGTATTTTCGACCACTGGTTCTTGCCTGCTCCTATATGGTACTGTTGCCTCTGTTTTGCCTACCTGTGTACTGACTTGGACCGATTAAACGCCGAAGACTGATCTGCCCTGTGTCTGAGCCTGCATTTGTGTCCTCCTCCTCGTTCAGTTCTGACAATCATAGCTGATCACTGCCTCCTCAACCCATTTTCCTCCCTTCTCCCCAGCTTTGACAGTCCAGAGTCGCCTTCCACTGGGAAGTGATTCAATGAGTTTGTGGCCAGGGTAAGAGGGGTCTGAGATGATCTTACCCACTCTCTTCCTGGCCCTTGTAGTGTACAGGTCGTCACTGGGGGGAAGGTTGCAACCAACAACTTTCTCAGCTGATCGAACAATGCGCTGCAGTCTCCGGATGTCCTGCTTGTTGGCTGAGCCAAATCAGACCATGATGGAGGAGGTGAGGACAGACTGTGGTAGTAGTGTAAAACTGGACCATCATTGCCTGTGGCAGATTGTGTTTTCTCAGCTTCCGATGGAAGTACATCCTCTGTTGTGCCTTTTTGACTGTGGAGTCGATGGTGGCCCCCCATTTAAGGTCCTTGGAGATGATGGTTCCGAGGAACTTAAAGGACTACACAGTTGTGACTGTGGTGTTGTTGATGGTGAGTGTGGGAGGGGAGGAGGAGCTCTCCTAAAGTCTACAATCAATTGAGAGCGCCCATTAATTCTGAATTTCCCCTGACTCTCAGTCTGAAGAAGGGGCACCACCGCTCTCTCTTGTTCGGAGCCAGAGTCTGTTGAACGCAGCCGGTATTGGGCTGGTAAACAGCTCTACCAGTCAACTTCATGCTGAAGCCCAACGAACCATTTCCTCCAACAACGCCCTCGGGCCGTGAGCCGGTCTTTGAGGAGTGGCTGGTTCTCTGTACGTAGCAGGGACGGGACTGGGACACACACACACACGCACACACACGCACGCACACACACACACACACACGCACGCACGCACGCACGCACGCACACACACACACACACACACACACACACACACACACACACACCCCACACGCACGCACACTCACACATACACACACACACACACACACACACACACACACACACACACACACACACACACACACACACACACACACACACACACACACACCCCCCACACGCACGCACACACACACACACACTCACACACACACACACACACACACACACACACTCACACACACACACCCACACACACGCACACACACACACACACACACACACACACACACACACACACACACACACACACACGCACACGCACACGCACACACGCACACACACACACACACACACAGTGTGTAAGCTGTTCCCTGCCCACTATATAAACACGGAGCCCGAGAGGCAGGTACTTTTGGAGAGAGACACAGACAGTGTGTGAGTTCGTTCCTGGCAAAGGACAGAGCAGATTGTGGACCAAACATGTCCAATTGCCCAGGTTGCAAAAAAGATGTGCTCTTTGGTAAGCAGACCCACCTATCCTGCATGACTTCCATCAGCTCAAACTCTGTGTTAATATGCTTCACCTTTCATTCCAAAGCGTCTCAGTAGCATTTCTACCTAACTTGTTATAACACCTCTCCGGCGGTATCGGTTTATTTATAAACACATGACTAACTTGCCTGTTAGGGTTAGACCAATACATGTATTTATAAATATATTTATCATATATTTATTTTTTAATTTATAATTAAATGTTCAATGTATACATTTATTTTTGGTCAGAATTGCTTTAACATGTTGTAAGTATCCAGACTGGTTTTCTGATTTAAGGTGCTGCAATCTTTGTTTTTTGTTTTTTATTTAATGCGTTAATGGTTTGGGGTGGGGACTAGTTGTTTCTCCGGCTGTTTGAGTGGTGGAGTTTTTTTTACGATGGTGTCGATTAAAATCTCGCCTCGCATCGGTTTCGTGTTAAATGTGTGAACGGGTGCTGCAGATTCATTTGTTGTTTGTAGATTATCCACTTTGTTGGGCGTGGCCTGCCGACCATGTTTAATGGAACTTAAAGATAGTATTGAACTTAAAGCAAAATGGTAATGCAATTAAAAGAATGAGGAGAAATTTACAGAACTGGAGTCAAGAGACAAGTGTATTTTATTATCATATATCCCAGAGAGAACAATAACATTCTTGTGTAGGAAGGAACTGCAGATGCTGCTTTAAACCTGAAAAACTGGAGTAATTCAGCAGGTCAGACAGCATTTCAGGAGAGAAGGAATAGGCGATGTTTCAAGTCGAGACCATTTTTCAGTGAACAAACCTACTTCAGTCTGAAGAAGGGACTCGACATGAAACGTCACCTATTACTTACTTGCTGCAACACAACAGAATAACAGTGCACTGCAAACAATATAATCAACGAGAAAAAAGTGCCGTGTGTGTGTGTGTGTGTGTGTGTGTATATATATTAGACTAAGTGGGACCCGTTGGGTCCCAGCATCACATGGGAGGGCTGGTCACCAACACAATATTCCACCTCTCCACCAATTCCAATACTGCTCGCCAGTGGGGGGGGGCTGTCTGTTTCGCTAGCATGGGTGTTGCTGGCCGAAGGTACTGGTATCCAGAGGGCTAGTATAGACATTGTGGGCCGTATGGATGCTTGGGCAGGCATCCAACTGTTGCAAAGATTTTAAAAGCCAAGCCAAGGCAAACAATTGGACTGCAGCCACCCGACAACCAAAATTCATTTTGTGAACACAAACTTGTTAAAAAAAAGGCGAGGCAAAAAATTGGGCTGCAGACCCCCGACAACCATGGGCAGGCATCCAACTGTTGGCAGGTCCAGACAACCTTGAGCCTTACTTCCTAAAGTTAGCTGCTGATTTTATTGCATTGCTTCTGACTTATCTTTTTAATCTATCCCTGGAGACAAACGAAATTCCCCTTATTTGGAAATCTGCCTTTGTTCTCCCACTGTTAAAAGGGGGGGACCCCACTGTGCTAAACAACTATAGGCCCATCCCCAAACTGTCTGTTTTAATTAAGGTGCTGGAATCCATTGTAAACCAACAACTGAAGGACTTTTTATCAACTAACAGTATTTTATCTGAATTTCAATCTGGTTTTAGGAAAAAATATAGTACGTCAACAGCTGCTTTAAAAGTAGTAAATGATTTTATTGAATTTTTAGACAATAAGCAACACTGTGCAGCCCTTTTCGTTGACCTATCAAAGGCTTTCGATACTGTGGATCATGCCATTGTTACAAAGACTATGCAGCATCGGTTTGTCTGATCAAGCTGTCTGTTGGTTTAAAAACTATCTATCAGGCAGATCCCAGTGTGTGCGAGCAGAAGGTATTACTTCTAGCTCTCTTAATGTATCAAAGGGTGTGCCACAGGGATCGGTTCTAGGACCTTTATTATTTACTATTTATATTAATAGTCTAGATCATAAAGCTCCGAACGCAAATTTTCACTTTTATGCTGACGACACAGTGATATATTGCTCTGCGTCTACCCCAAATCAGGCTCTCTGTCAGCTCCAAACGGCTTTTAACACTGTGCAACGTAACCTGTGTGATTTAAAACTTGTTTTAAATGCTGACAAGACAAAGCTCATGCTGTTCACTAAAGCTAAATCAAAGCCCTCGGACCTCCCTCCTATCACCACTTTGCAGGGCTCTGTGGTTGAATCTGTGTCTCAATATAAATATCTGGGAATTATAATTGACAATTCTCTCTCTTTTAAACCTCATATCCAGCAACGTGAAAAACTAAAGATAAAATTAGCTTTTTACTTTAGAAACAAATCTTGTTTTTCTTTTGAAGCCAAAAAAAGACTTGTTGCTGCAACGTTTATGTCTGTGTTGGACTATGGTGATGTTTTATATATGAATGCATCTTCAAAATGCCTACAGTCTTTGGACACGGTCTACCACGAAGCACTGAGATTTGTTACTAATTTTAAAACCCTCACGCACCACTGCACTTTGTATGCTCAAGTTGGATGGTTTGCCCTGTCCACCCGCAGACTCCATCATTGGCATATCCTTATTTATAAGACTATCCTCGGTGTTCTTCCTTCATTCCTGCAGAAGTATGTAATTCGAAAAAGCACAGGAACTTATCAGCTCTGCTCTGAGGACTTGTTCTTACTAACTGTTCCTAAAGTCCGTACTGAACTGGGGAGAAGGGCATTTAGTTATGCTGCTGCCTTCGCATGGAACCAGCTGCAGAATGAACTGAAACTTAAGGAGCTGGTTTCTATAAACAGATTTAAATCCCTTCTTAATGATGTTGTACATGCTCTTCTGTCTGTACATGCTTTGTTTGATGATGTTATGATTGTGACTCTATTTATATGTTCTCTATTGTTTTTAAATTATTGTCTGTAACTGTGGAACTGTGCTGCCGCCTGTCTTGGCCAGGACTCTCTTGTAAAAGAGATTTTTAATCTCAATGAGACTTCTCCTGGTTAAATAAAGGTTAAATAAAATAAATAAAATAAAATAAAAACCAATATTCATTTTGTGAACACAAACATGGGGAAAAAAGGCAAGGCAAACAATTGGGCTGCAGACACCCGACAACCAATATTCATTTTGTGAACACCAACTTGTTAAAAAAAGGCGAGGCAAACAATTGGGCTGCAGACACCCGACAACCAAAATTCATTTTGTGAACACAAACTTGTTAAAAAGGGCTGCAGCCACTTTACAGCCGCATCGAGGGGACTCACCATTGATTAGACGTGCATTCAGTGTTATTCGCAGCTCAGAGATCCGTGACCCTCTCGCTTCCTGGGTCTGGCAGACACTGAGTGAGGCACAACACTTCCTGGTTTTATAGTCCCTCCCCCTGCCGCCAGCGGGGCAGCAGAGAGAATGGGGAATTTTGTAAAAACATTAATATCTCTCTCATTTTTCATCGACGGAAAAAGTCTTCCACACTCATACGGCGGAGGGGGGCTCTGAGCGAGGTGGCCAAAAATGACGGCCGTAGGTGGCGGCGTTCTCTCGGAAATCGCAGCACAGTCGGCCAAAAGCGGTCAAGATCAGAGATTTAGTCACATACTAGACCAAGTGCAGACCCGTTGGGTCTGTTCCCCCAACGTGCGAAAGTGGGAGGGAGGCGGCATGCAGCGTCACACACACTAACTATTCCCCCCCCCCGCACCCACGCTAATTACCCCCTTGATATATTAAGTAATACTTACGTAAGAATGCTGTTCATCGATTACAGCTCAGCATTCAACACCATTATACCATCAAAACTGATCACCAAACTCGGTAACCTGGGCATCGATTCCCTCCCTCTGCAACTGGATACTGGACTTTCTAACCAACAGACCACAGTCTGTTAGGTTAGACAAGCACACCTCTTCAACCCTCACCCTGAACACCGGCGTTCCACAGGGCTGTGTGCTGAGCCCCCTCCTCTACTCCCTCTTCACCTATGACTGCACACCTGTACATGGTACTAACACCATCATCAAGTATGCAGATGATACAACGGTGATTGGCCTCATCAGCAACAACGATGAGTCGGCCTACAGGGAGGAGGTCCAGCACTTAGCAGCATGGTGCGCTGACAACAACCTGGCCCTTAACTCCAAGAAGACCAAGGAGCTCATTGTAGACTTCAGGAAGTCCAGGGGCGGCACGCACACCCCCATCCGCATTAACGGGACGGAGGTGGAACGTGTTTCTAGCTTCAGGTTCCTGGGTGTTAACATCTCCGATGACTTCTCTTGGACCCACAATACCTCAACTCTGATCAAGAAGGCTCACCAGCGTCTCTTCTTCCTGAGGAGACTGAAGAAGGTCCATCTGTCTCCTCAGATCCTGGTGAACTTCTACCGCTGCACCATCGAGAGCATCCTTACCAACTGTATCACAGTATGGTATGGCAACTGCTCTGTCTCCGACCGGAAGGCATTGCAGAGGGTGGTGAAAATTGCCCAACGCATCACCGGTTCCTCGCTCCCCTCCATTGAGTCTGTCCAAAGAAAGCGTTGTTTGCGGAGGGCGCTCAGCATCGCCAAGGACTGCTCTCACCCCAACCATGGACTGTTTACCCTCCTACCATCCGGGAGGCGCTACAGGTCTCTCCGTTGCCGGACCAGCAGGTCCAGGAACAGCTTCTTCCCGGCGGCTGTCACTCTACTCAACAACGTACCTCGGTGACTGCCAATCACCCCCCCCCCGCCCCCCCGGACACTCCTCCCACAGGAAAAACACTATGTCTGTATATATGCCAATGTAAATATTTATTCAAATCATATGCTATGTCGCTCTTCCAGGGAGATGCTAAATGCATTTCGTTGTCTCTGTACTGTACACGGACAATGACAATTAAAGTTGAATCTGAATCTGAATCTGAATATTATTAATTTGCTCCTTTTACCCCATAACCACCCTATCTACTGACGCATAGCCCCCAACTTGCAGTCACATCTAGAGAGGGGGGAGGGGGGGGGTAGAGAGTGAGGGCAGAGAGAGAAGGGGCAGAGACACAGAGAGAGGGGCAAGAGGGAGAGGGGGTGGTGAGGAGGAGGAGAGGGAGGGTGGGTGAGAGGGGAAAGTTGGGGGCTGGAGGGAGAGAGAGAGGGTGAGAGTGAGGGGGGGAAGAGGGGGAGAGGAGAGGGGGGGAGAGGAGAGGGGGGAGAGGAGAGGGGGAGAGAGAGGGGAGAGGAGAGGGGGGGAGAGGAAGGGGGGGAGAGGAGGAGGGGGGGAGAGAGGGGGAGGGGGTGGGGAGAGGAGAGGGGGGGGGAAGTGGAGAGGGGGGGAGAGAAGAGGGGGGAGAGGAGAGGGGGGGGGGGGAGAGAGAGTGCCTTTTTATTTCAACCCAAACCCCCCAAACAACCCTTTGCAGGCAGTGCTTTTTTACTTTAACCATATTTTCATTTTCAAACCACATTAATGGTACTTACTCACAGTTGTGTTCACATGTGTTCAGTGTTATTCACAGCTCAGAGAAACGTGACCCTCTGCCTTCCTCCTGCTTGCAGACCAATTGAGGCACACCACTTCCTGGTTTTATAGTTCATCCCCCCTGCCGCCAGCGGGGGCAGCAGAGAGAATGGGGAATTTTGTAAAATCATTAATATCTCTGTCATTTTTCATCGACTGGAAAAATCCTCGGCACACATGCGGCGGAGGGGGGCTCTGAGCGAGGTGGCCAAAAATGACAGCCGTAGGTGGCGGCGTTCTCTCGGAAATCGCAGCACAGATCGCCAAAACCGGTCAAGAACAGACTTTTAGTAATATAGATAGATAGATGACCTTCATGGCCCTTATAGTTTGCCATTAAGCATGCTGTCAGTTCTCCCACTTGCACAGCTGCATCACATCTATTACATTGCCAGTCTAATGAATAGAAACTGCTTTATAACAATAAGGCTGTTCCAGGTTTCTATTCACTCCAATCTGTTGCCCAGGGCGGAGTCACAAGCCAACTATCCATTTGATAACAACCTAATTTAACTGGATAGGAGAGAACAATTTCTCAAGTAGCTTGAGACTAAAACATTGGATTTTAGCCAAATACAGCGTCAAAATATAATCCAGACAATACATCACAAGTGCTTTTGAACTCTTGAGTAGTCCTTTGAATGATTTATTGTTATCATACTAATAAATTGCCTCATCATAGCAATGCCTTCAAATATCTCTGATGATCATTGTACATGGAAAACCCTATGAACTCAGTTTGATCACCCTTCTTTCATAATGAACAGGCCACGCCTGCCATCATTTCGTGTCTGCCCTGAACGGCAACTCTGGCACGGTACCGATAATTCTCACATGTCCCAAGACAACTCTTGCCATAATTCTGACCTTGCCTTGAAAGACAATTCCCCATATCTCCGATCCTGTCTCGAAGGCAAACCTGGCTAAAATACTGGACCTGGCTCAACACTCTTCTGGCCTAATTCCAACCTTCTTGGAATACTAGTAATGTCCAGTTTACCTCCCCTTATCTTGGGTACCTCTGCGGTCTGGGCACCACATAGCTGGTGGATTTCCCCTCCCCAGGGAATCCCAGCACCCATATATATTACCGGAGGGAAACCCCCTACCGGCACCAGGCTGACCGTTCAGGTCCGTTTAACTCCTTTCCTGGGGACCTCTGTGGACTGAAAGCCGCATAATTACTGTATTCCCCTACCTGGGAACCCCAGTATCTATGTATATATCGGGGGGGAAACCTCCCGACACCCGGCATCTATATTATATCGGGGGAAACCCTCCCAACACCCAGTCTACTGGAGGTCCCCTCCACGCGGACCCCAGCATAAATATTTATGTTCGAGGAAAAACCTCCCGATACGCGGCCTCGCGAATCCCCCAGCAGGAAGCCTCTGGAACAAGAGGTTCCTGCAAGGAACAAAACAGGTAAGAAAAACAAGCTTACCTTGAGTTTAAAACTTACCGGTGACTCCGAAGTAAAATGGTTCATTGTTGGCTGAGGGGAGGGTGACAGAGGCATACACTCAGTAAAATTACTGATGACTGATTATAGATCGAGACCCTTGTCGATTAGCTTGGTGTGGATTACTTTGGGCTTGGATGCCAGTTCCAATTCTGGGGGTGGACGGTGAACTTGTGTACAATGTTCCCTAACCATTGTGCTTGTCTCTTGCAGTCGAGCAGAAGTCAGCCCAGGGCAAGGTTTGGCATCGCGGCTGCCTGAAGTGTGCAAAATGCAATAAAGACTTGACTTCTTGCATCTTCACTGAGGTCAGTTGGTCTTGTATATTACAAACGTTTCATTATTTCCTTGTGACATAAACGAGGCCATTCAGTCCATTATCAATTCTGCACTGGCCCTCGAAACACTCCAGCCAGTCCCATTTCTCCTCCTGTTCCTCTAATCTATTCTTACATTGCTGTGATTCTTCCCCTCATCTGCACAAATCCTTTTAAAGTCGTGCGGCACGGTGGGGCAGCCTTATGGGGCTTTTTCACGGGGCGAGTTGACGCAAGATGTCACCAGAGTGAAGTGGTCGTGGTCCAGCACGAGTCTCGCACGATATAACGGGGGGTAGATAAAGAGTTCCCACGGTACTCGGCATTTCTGTTATTTGTGCGAGTGACTTGTCCGTCTCCCGAGCTTTCGCGTTAAATCTTGAATGAACATCGTGAACTACACGTGACACAAATGATGTAACTTTTTTTTTCACACACTATAAATATCCTCCCTTGGTTGAATTGGCTCATTTGGAGACATGTTTTACTGTGTATGTGGGAGACACAGAAGGACTGAGCACAGTACCTCGGTCTTACTGTGTGTGGGAGAGGGGGAGAAAGAGACGTACACTCACAGAGGCAGAGTCTCTCAGCCTGTGTAAGAGGGAGGGAGAGAGAGAGAGAGGCACACACAAGGTGGATGTGAAATCTCACCTGCCTGTTTCAGTGACAGACACCCGCCGCCAGTAAATGAAGACACCCCCATCTGTCTCCCCCTCCTCTCCCTCGACTCCCCCACCTTTCCCTCCCAACTCCAGTCCTGTCCCGATCCCCTGGGAAACTGAATAGAGCAACAATATAGATATAGAAACTGAAACAATATAGAAACTGAATAGAGCAACATGGCAAAAACATCTCTGACACGCTTTACCCCCTTTCTTTGAGATTTTCTGGGAGCCATCTCTGCAAGTGTTCCTGTTAAAAAGATTATCCAACAATGACAATTAGGTGGGACGTCCTCGAAGGACACATGTTCCCTTGTCGATATTGAGACCACCTTTTTTACTCACCTTTCCGGGTTCACCATTCGCAGGAGTTCCCACGGTACCCGCAAGAGTTATTACGGATATCGCACTGGCCACTACGTCCATATAATATTGCAATGCTCGACCACAAGTGTACAAGTCACTCTTGGAGAAATTCAAACTTTCTTGAATTTTCTCCCGAGTGACCAAGATACACGATTACCTGCCGTTAGCGCTACGGTGGTCCACGAATGCCGTACTGTTATCGCACGAGGTTCCCACGATGTTAAACTCTGGTCAACTCTTGCGTCAAGTCGCCCCGTGAAAAGGCCGCTTTACAGCGCCAGAGACCTGGGTTCCATCCCGACTACGGGTGCTGTCCGTACGGAGTTTGTACGTTCTCCCCGTGACCCCCGTGGGTTTTCTCCAAGATCTTTGATTTCAATAGACAATAGACAAAAGAATAGTTTCCTCCCACACTCCAAAGACGTACAGGTTTGTAGGTTAATTGGCTTGGTGGAAATGTAAAAATTATCTCTCATGTGTGGAGGACGGTATTAATGTGCGGGATTCCCAGGAATCCTGCCCTTGTTCAGCCTATAGACATTTCCACAGTGCCGGGGTTCAGTGAGTGTGAGTCTCGGTGTGTGTTTTAGACCAGTGCTTCTTAAACTGGTGAATGGTTCACACAAGGGTGAATTAAATTATTTTGGGGTGAATTACTTCATTTATTCAGATATTTATATATGTTCTTCTATACTTAAAGGCATTGCCATGAAAGTGGATAGTAAGCTCTTATTGGTTTTAATGGCAGTGGAGCTGAAAATTTGATGATTTTTTTTCTCTCTACCTACGGTTTTCTAATTTCAAATTAGCAGGAATATTTCCCAAATTTACTGTAATATAACCTTTCAGGGAAGACCATGTTTTTTTGAGCTAGTTTTCCCAGAAAAAAACTGCAGTAACCGAAGCCTGAAAGGATAGGATGGGGCTGAATCCCAGTGTTTAGATGTCGGAATGTGTTTTTTTTATCATTCTAATAGAATGATTTTCCAGTGGAAATTAAACTTTTTTTTTCACACCTAGTTTATTTTAACATATTTTTAGGATGTTTAAAAAGTTGAATAAAATAGACACGTAAGAAATTCGTTACTTTATGTTTTTTTTCTCATGTGACAAAATAAATAATATATAAAATTATAAACAGGGGAGAATAAGACGAAAATTACCCAAATTTCTTTTTACAAATCTAGTGGAGGATGAATGAAATTTTGTGATGAAGACTCCAGGATGAATGACATGTAAATAGTTTAAGAGGCACTGTCTCAGACCATCGCCCCCTAGAGGCTGCCTTGAGTTGGCCAGTCGGGTGACCTCCTGTAGGCTTCTGTGTGTCGAGGAGATATCTGTGGCTGATTCCTCCCATTGTTCTTGCAGCATGATGGGAACCCGTACTGTACCGAACCCTGCTACGTGGCACTCTTCAGACCCAGAGGTAAGGCCTTTGCTCAAACTCTAGCCCGGGAGAGAGGTTTGCAGCGAAGATAGACACAGAAAGCAGGAGTAACTCAGCGGGACAGGCAGCATCTCTGGATGGAAGGAAAGGGTGGCATTTTGGGGTCGAGACTCTTCTTGCATTTAGTATAAGAGTCAGGAAGTCATGTAGCAACTTTATAGGACATTGGTTAGACCACATTTGGAGAATCGTGCAGTTCTGGTCGCCTCATTACAGGATGTAGAGGCTTTAGAGAGGGAACCGAGGAGATTTACCAGAATACTGCCTGGATTAGAGTGTGCAGATGATAGACACAAAATGCTGGAGTAACTCAGTGGGACAGGCAGCATCTCGAGAGAGAAGGAAACATCATCGGAACGTCACTTATTCCGTCTCTCCAGAGATCCTGCCTGTCCCGCTGAGTTACTCCAGCATTTTGTGTCTATCTTCTGGATTAGTGAGTGTTAACTATAAGGATAGATAATTTTGGGGAAAGGCCAGGAGTAGATAAGCAGCCTCCCCACTGACAGCCCTCTCTCTCCCTCTTTCTCGTTGCAGGGTGTGGACAAGAAGGGAACGAGAGCTCCAAATGAACCCAGGTGCGTGGATTTGGGCACCAGGGCACAGGTTAAAAATCACCCACTGTCGCCGCTGCCTGACTCTCTGACACTCCCTCTCTTCTCTTCTTCCTCTTCTTGCGTATGGCGTGCACAGCCTAAAGTTGTAGGACAACTTGTTCTGTTTGATCTTATGTGATTGTGCACGCCGGGTTGATTGCATTCATCGAAACAGGGCGGACCACGCGAAGGTTGCAATCTCCCACCCCCTCCCTCTCTGACTCTCTCTCTCTCCCTCTCTCTCTGTAACTCTCTCTCTCTCTTTGAATCTCTTTCTCTTTGAATCTCTTTCTCTCTTGACTCTCTCTTTCTCTCTGACCCTCTCTCTTTCCAAGGACTTTATTCAACAAGGGCATATTACAGTGTACCAAGAGTGTATAAACACTCAAAGTCACAATACATCAAGCAGTCATTATAATACAATGGTGCAATCAATATTAACAATGCTCTAGACCCCGCACGGCAACCAGCGTTGACGGAAGGCCTCCAGCATCCCAGTGGACACCGCATGTTCCCTCTCCAGGGACACGCGAGCACGGACGTAGGCCCGGAAGAGGGGCAGGCAGCCGACTCTGGCGTGACCATCGACCGCCCGCTGCCTGGACCCGCGAATGGCCATCTTGAGCAAACCGACAGGGAGGTCCCACAACCCCCTCTGATCGGCTCTCCCCACTCACTGCCTTGTGTCCAAACACCAGGATCGTGGGTCTAAAATGCAACCCGAACTTGAGGAGCAGCCCCTTCAGATATTGGTACAGGGGCAGCAACCTCACACACTCCATATACACGTGGAACACGGTCTCTTCCTCGCCGCAGAAAATACAGGCGGCCGGCGAGCCTGTGAAATGACTCAAATGTTTATTACACGCCACCACTCTGTGCAACACTCTCCACCCCAGGTCCCCAATGTAGAGGGTGATGACGCCCTTGTAGAAAGATCTCCACTGGGGAACAGCACCTCATATTTCACTTGGGCAGCTTACACCCAGGTGGTATGACTATTGAGTTATCTAACTACAAGTAACCCTTGCATCCCCCCCTCTCTCTCCATCCCTCACCCACCCAAGTCGTACCAGCTTCAAAGCCGTCTTGTTGCGTTTCACTATCTGTAACTTGTTTTCATCTACCACGCAGCTCACAATCATCTGTTTCCTTTATCATTGTTACTTTTTTGCCCATCTTTCATTCATTTGTTCCATATCTATCTACATCGTTTCCCTCTCCACTGACTCTCAGTCTGAAGAAGGGTCTCGACCGGACACGTCACCCACTCCTTCTCTCCAGAGCTGCTGCCTGTCCCGCTGAGTTACTCCGGCAATTTGTGTCTGTCTTAACCGGACTCTTCTCCTTCCCAGGTTCCCGGTTTGTGCTGAATCCGGGGCGGAGGAGGAAGAGGAGGAAAGTGCGTTTCGTAACAATGACCCGGATTCAAGTTTTTCCCAGCCATGATCATAGTGAACCTTGATAGAAATTTGCCCCCTTCACCCCCCCCCCCCCCCCCCCCCCCCCCCATATCCCCGACCTTTCTGGACACCAGCAGGCTTTGCAAATGTCTACAAACTTAATTGTACTGATAAACTTCCATTAATTTGCTTGTTTTCACATTTAAAACAAAAATAAAGCATCACGTTAAACCTGATGTAGTTTGTGCCTACGATCCCACTGTTCAATGGACCTTACAAACCTGATTGCATTTCATCATCCACTGCCTCATTTATCTGATATTTCTTCCACTCACTGGCTTGCCTGCCGAGTGTTTTCTAAATCAAAAACTCAACAACCAGTGGAACTCAGTGGGTCAGGCAGCATCTCTGGAGAACATTCATGGGCCAGAAGGGTCCCAACCTATAAAGTCACCCATCCATATTCTCCTGAGATTCTGCCTGACCCACTGAGTTATTCCAGCACTTTGTCTTTTTTTTGGTTAACCAGCACCTGCAGTTCCTCGTGTCAGCTGGAGGAACTCAGCAGGTCAGACAGCATCTGTGGAGGGAAATGGGAAGGGGATGTTTTAGGTCGAGACTCATCTTCAGACTGATGGAGTTATGGGGGTTAGCTGGCACAGAGAGATGAAGGGAGGGGGTGGACCAAGTGATTCTATGGTTAATTGGAACATGCAGAAGTACAAACACACGGTGAAATTATTTTCTTACAAACAGTCCAGTAGAGTATTGCCGAACCCAAGCACATCCCCGACTAGGGTCATGGTCTCAGAGTAAGGGGGCGGCCACTGACTGAGCTGGTGATAAATGTCTCCATTCAGCGGGCGGTGAATCTTTGGAATTCTCTCCTCTAGGGGGCCGTGGTGGAGTCTCGGCCATCAAGCTCACTCAGAACAGAGATTGATGGGGATCTGGGTGAAATGGGGACAGTGCGGGTGAATGGCACTGAGGTGGATCAGCCACGATCTTCATGGTGGATGGGACAGGCTTGAAGGGCCGAATGGCCTTCTACTGCTTATCTCTTGTTTAAGCAAAGGCTGCAAAGCAGTGAAAGGATGAGCTCAACATCCTCAAGCTATTCTTCCTGTTCCAGTGAAGTGAACACAGGAAAAGGTTAGCATGAGTTCTCTCTGGTATCACCGCAACCATTTCCTGTTGTAAGATAACGTTTTAAATTAAATCGTCATCTTGGTGTGAAGTGACTCAGCGATGTTGGAGAGGGCAGGAAATGGTTAAAGCACTGAATCTGAACCCTGGGTTCTGGCACTGGGGCCTGCACTGGGCCTGGGCACTGGGATACTGGATCCTGGATACTGGATCCTGGACACTATAGACAGTAGGTGCAGGAGTAGTCCATTCGGCCCTTCGAGCCAGCACCGCCATTCAATGTGATCATGGCTGATCATCCACCGCCCTCTGAGGCAGAGAATTCCACAGACTCACAACTCTTTGTGTGAAAAAGTGTTTCCTCATCTCCGTTCTACACAGCTTACCCCTTATTCTTAAACTATGGCCCCTGGTTCTGGACTCCCCCAACATTGGGAACATGTTCCTGCCTCTAGCGTGTCCAAACCCCTAATCATCTTATATGTGTCTATCTTCGGCTTAAACCAGCAACCTGCAGTTCCTTCCTCCACAACCACAACCTGTTTGGATGGTTTCCCGTATTAGTCAGGAACTGCAACAGTGTGGATAAGAACATAGATGACGTGATGTGTAAGCTTGCGGATGGATGACACTAAAATTGCTAGTATAGTTGAAAGTGAAGAAGTTTATCTAAGATTACAATGGGACCTTGATTAACTGGGCCAATGGCCAAGGAATGGCAGATAGAGTTTCACTCAAATAAATGTGTGGTGTTGCATTTTGGTAAGACAAACCAGTCCAGGACTTACACAGTAAATGGTAACGGCATGGGAGGTGATATAGTGGAAAAATACCTTGGGACCAGGTAGATATTTCCATGAAAGTGGTCACACAGGTAGATAGAGCGGTAAATTGGACATTTGACATTCTGCCCTTTATCAGTTGGAGTATTGAGTACAGGAGTCAGGATGTCATATTACAGCAGTACGAGACATTGTAAGGCCACATTTAGAGTGTTGTTTGCAGTTCTGGTCACCCTACTGCAAGGAGGATATCATAGAGCCCAAATGCCCCTGTCCCACTTAGGAAACCTCTGGAGACTTTGCGCCCCACCCAAGGTTTCCGTACGGTTCCAGGAGGTTGCAGGTGGTTGCCGGAGGTTGCAGGTAGTGGAAGCAGGTAGGGAGACTGACAAAAACCTCCGGGAACCGCACGGAAACCTAGGGTGGGGCACAAAGTCTCCAGAGGTTTCCGTTCATGTTTCCTTAGTGGGACAGGGGCATTAGACTCCTATAGCATGGAAACAGGCCAGCCCAACTCATCCATACTGACCATGGTGCCCCATCTTAGCTGTCCCATTTGCGTTTGGCCCATATCTCTCCATACCTTTCCTGTCCATGTATCTGTCCAAATGTCTTTTAAATGTCATTACTGTACCTGCCACAACTATTTCCTCTGGCAGCTCGTTCCTTATGCCCATCACCGTCTGTGGAAACATTACCACTTAGGCTCCTATTAAATCACCATCTCTCACCTTAAACCCCCCTCTAGCTCTTGATTCCCCAAACCTGGATCAAAGACTCCGTACATTCACTCTATCTGTTCCGCCCATGATTTTACATATATATATATGATGGTGTAGTTAGTTCACTGTAGCTCAGAGATTGGTCCCATCCACACGGATTTTAGGAAGATGTTTGAGAATGCCACGTGACTATAGAAAAGGCCCAGGGGATTCTAGGAGAGGGGTGATGTGGACACAAGTTTAGCTCTGCGGTCAGATATAAAAATTAACGGGCCTGGTTTCACAGCTCAAAGATTGTACTGAAGATAGACACTGCATGCTGGAGTAACTCAGCGGGACAGGCAGCATCTCTGGAGAGAAGGAATGGGGGAAGCTTTGGGTCGAGACCCTTCTTCGGACTGCTAATTCTCAAGGTTCTGCTAATGGGCTTGTTCAGGACTCAGTGCTGGGCCCTAGTGTGTCTGTGGAATTCTCTGCCTCAGAGGGCGGTGGAGGCAGGTTTTCTGGATGTTTTCAAGAGAGAGCTCGATAGGGCTCTTAAAATATAGCAGTCAGGGGATATGGGGAGAAGGCAGGAACGGGGTACTGATTGGGAAAGATCAACCATGATCACATTGAATGGCGGTGCTGGCTTGAAGGATTCCTCCCACACTCCATAGACATGCAGGTATGTAGGTATATTGGCTTGGTATAAGTGTAAAATTGTCCCTAGTGTGTGTGTAGGATAGTGTTAATATGCGGGAATTGCTGGTCGGCGAAGGCTCGGTGGGCCAAAGGGCCTGTTTCCACGCTGTATCTCTAAACTAAACTAAATTGACCACGTGTTTGCTGGTGTGGAGGGAGGTTGTAGACTGCCTATGCCTCAGAGGGTGGTGGAGGCCGGTTCTCTGGATGCTTTCAAGAGAGAGCTAGATAGGTCTCTTACAATAGCGGAGTCAGGGGATATGAGGAGAAGGCAGGAACGGGGTAGTGATTTGGGATGATCAGCCATGATCACATTGAGTGGCGGTGCTGGCTCGAAGGGCCAAATGGCCTACTCCTGCACCTATTGTCTATTGTCTATTGACTGCAGGTGAGCTACAGGGACAAGTCAGGTGGACACACGGGTGGCCAACAAGAACTGTGTACACATGAGATGCTCAGAGTAACTGAGGAACCTTGGCTCCCGCTGCTGATGCCCAAATGCAAGCTGAGCAGGTACGTGAGTCTTTTGGGAAGTTTGCTCTATTATTCAAGGCACAGAGTGCAAGATATTCAGTAGCCAGTCTGCTGTGGGAACTGTTCTGGTTTCACTGGAATTGGCAGGGGGACGAAGACTACTGCACTGTTGGGTCTGAACGAGGGTTGCCATGAGAAAAGATTCAGACAGGTTGAGATGCTTTCCTGGGAATCAGCTGCTTGATTAAGGCACATTAAATAACTAGCAGCCTAGATGGAGGGGAGAGCAGTATTGAGAGCGTTTTGAGCCCCATATGTGCTGGCTCTGGAGAGGGTCCAGAGGAGGTTTACAAGAATGATCCCAGGAATGAGTGGGTTAACATGTGATGAGTGTTTGACGGCACTGGGCCTGGACTAGCTGGAGTTTAGAAGAATGAGGGGGGACCTCATTGAAACTTACAGAATAGTGAAAGGCTTGGACAGGGTGGATGTGGAGAAAACATTTCCACTAGTGGGAGAGTCTAGGACTAGAGGTCATAGTCTCAGAATTAAAGGATGTTCTTTTAGGAATGGGATGTGCAGGAATTTCTTTAGTCAGAGGGTGGTGAATCTGTGGAATTCTTTGCCACAAAAGGCTGTGAAGGCCAAGTCAGTGGATATTTTTAAGACAGAGATAGATAGATTCTTGATTAGTACAGGTGTCGGGGGTTATGGGGAGAAGGCAGGAGAATGGGGTTAGCAGGAACAGATAGATCAGCCATGATTGAATGGCAGAGTAGACTCCATAGGCCGAATGGCCTACTTCTGCTCCTATCACATCACCTTATGAGACAGTTGCATACACAGTTTTAAATGGGTTCTGAGAGGTAATGTTTGTTACTGAGAGGTTGATATCTACAACTTGCAGCCTCACAAGGGGCTGGAATCTGTTCCAGTCTGTGCTGTGGGACTCGATGATCTCAAATCCTCTTGCAATAGAAGATAAACTGTAAGTCATGGTGTCAAGCCCCAGATTTTGCATGCCCATGCTGTACCAGAATACAATATGAGATCCCAATGTGAACAGTGAGATTCGGGAGTAACTCAGCGGGACAGGCAGCATCTCTGGAGAGAAGGAATGGGTGGCGTTTCGGGACGGAGCCCTTCTTCCAGTCTGAGGAAGGGTCTCGACCAGAAACATCACCCATTCCTTCTCTCCAGAGATGCTGCCTGTCCCGCTGAGTTACTCCAGCATATTGTGTCTATCTGCGGTGTAAACCAGCACCTGCAGCTCCTTCCTCCACAGTGAGATTCCTACAAGTGGGAATTTCATTGTTCTATCCGGGACATATGACGATAAAACACTCTTGACGACTCTTGAGATTAGGGAGTATAGCGAGAGATGAGAGGGTTAGCACATGATGAGTGTTTGTCAGCACTGGGCCTGTACTCGCTGGAGTTTAGCAGGTTGAGGGGGGACCTCATTGAAACTTACAGAATAATGAAAGGCTTGGAGAGAGTGGATGTGGAAAGGATGACTATTTGGGAGCCTGTAGTACACTCCCAACAAGGTGATCATCCCTTTCCATTTTCTCAGCTAGACTCCTACAGCCGAGCTCTGTTACATTAGACCCCAGTAATGTTTCTTGTGCCCCAGGATGTGGTGAATGGCCACTGTGTACATGCAAATGACAAGGGATGACACCATAACATTGATTGATTGAAAGATGCAGCATGGGAACAAGCTCTTCTGCCCATCGAGTCCATACTGACCATCGATCACCCGTTCACACAACTTCTGTCCTCTGACTTCCTCACCCACTCCCCACACAATAGGGGTAATTTTACAGAGGCCAATTACCCTATCAACCCGCACGTCATTGGGATGTGGGAGGAAACTGGAGCACCCGGAAGAAATCCCCCGCGGTCACTGGGAGAAAGTGCAAACTCCACACAGACAGCACCGAAGGTCAGGATCGAACCCAGGTCCCTGGCGCTGTGAGGCAGCAGCTCTACTGGTTGCGCCATTGTAAGGCACAAACAATCTGAGAACAGTTACCCACAGAGTTAGGAAACGTGTGAATGGCTATCATTTGCAGACAACCTTCCTTAAAGGTTGCCGCATACCCTGGGGATCTCTACAGAGAAGATTTACGAGGATGTTGCCAGGACTAGAGAGTCTGAGCTATAGGCAGAGAATGAGTAGACTGGGGCAGATAAAAGTGCTGGAGAAACTCAGCAGGTGCGGCAGCATCTATGGAGCAAAGGAAATAGGCAATGTTTCAGGCCGAAACCCTTCTTCAGACTGATGTATTGTGCTATTCCTTGGAGCGCAAGAGGATGAGGGCTGATCTTATCGAGGTGTATAAAATCATGAGAGGAATAGATCTGGCAGATGCACAGAGTCTCTTGCCCAGAGTAGGTGAATTGAGGCACAGAGGACAATGGTTTAAGGTGAAGGGTTTAATAGGAATCTGAGGGGTGAGGTTTTCACACAGAGGGTGGTGGGTGAATGGAACAAGCTGCCAAAGGAGGTAGTTGAGGCTGGGACTATCCAAATGTTTAAGAAACAGTTAGACAGGTACATGGATAAGACAGGTTTGGAGGGATATGGACCAAACGTGGGCAGGTGGGACTAGTGTAGCTGGGACATTGTTCGCTGGTGTGGGCAAGCTGGTCCGAAGGACCTGTTTCCACACTGTATCACTCTATGACTCTATGACAGCTCTGTGGAAAAGAGCGTTGGGGCTGGTATGGGGAGCCTTCTTCACCCCATGATCGGCATGCAGCAGCCCTGTAGAGAGGGCAGATGGGGTGCATCACCTCACCCATATCCATTCCCTGCCCCACTTGTGTGGGAGAGTCTGTGGTTCTCTCATCGACCACCACAGAACCCACAGCACTGGAGTGTAAACAATCCTTCCTCAAACATGAGACACTGCCTCAGAAGGTCAAGAATCAAGAGTCAAGAGAGTTTATTGTCATGTGACCCAGATAGGACAATGAAATACTTGCTTGCTGTAGCCTGACATAATATTTTAGGCATAAATACAGATCAGACCAGTGTGACCATATACCATAGAATATATGTATATATATATATATATATATACACATAAATACACAGATAAAGTGCAATAGGTTGTTATAGTTCAGAGTTTGTTTGAAGTTGTGTTTAATAGTCTGATGGCTGTGGGGAAGAAGCTGTTCCTGAACCTGGATGTTGCAGATTTCAGGCTCCTGTACCTTCTACCTGATGGCAGCGGAGAGATGCGTGTGTGGCCAGGATGGTGTGGGTCCTTGATGATGCTGGCAGCCTTTTTGAGACAGCGCCTGCTATAGATCCCCTCGATGGAAGGAAGGTCAGAGCCGATGATGGACTAGGCAGTGGTTACAACTTTTAACCGCCTTTTCCACTCCTGGGCGCTCAAATTGCCGAACCAAGCCACGATGCAGCCGGTCAGCATGCTCTCTACTGTGCACCTGTAGAAGTTCGAGAGAGTCCTCCTTGACGTATCGACTCTCCGTAAGCTTCTCAGGAAGTAGAGGTGCTGATGTGATTTCTTAATAATAGCATCAGTGTTCTAGGACCGGGAATCTTCAGGTTTTATCAAAAACATGCATGCTTGGCAGTGAAAATCTGAATTCCAAATTAAACATTTATCAAAAGAATTCTGACCCAGCCCAGGAGATCACACAGGGGGCAGCACCACCTATAGAAGTTGGGAGGTCATGTTACAGTTATATAGATGTTGGTGGGGCCACATTTAGAGTATTGTGTTCATTTCTGGGAACCATGTTATAGGACAGATATCGTCAATCTGGAAAGAGTACAAAGATTTGTATTACAAGTGCAGCACAGTGGCGCAGTGGGTAGAGCCGCTGCCTCACAGCGCCAGAGAGCTGGGTTCGATCCTGATCTCGGGTACTGTCTGTGTGGAGTTTGCACTTTCTCCCTGTGACCGCGTGGGTTTCCTCCAGGTGCTCCTGTTCCCTCGCACTTCCCAAAGATGTGCGGGTTTATAGGTTAATTGGTCTCTTTAAAATTGTCCTTAGTGTGTAGGGAATGGATGAGAAAGTCAGATGACAGAAGTTGTGTGAACGATGGTCGGTGTGGACAGAAGGGCCTGTTCCCCTGCTGTATTTCAACCAATATCAATCAAACAATCGATCAATCAATCAATCAATTAATAAATCAATAAATCGATCGATCAATAAATCAATCGATTATTCCATCTATCAATAAATCAATCAATAATCAATCAATCAATGCATAAAGTTAAATTAAGAATTGTGTTATTTTAGTCGGTGCATATTATAATTAATGAATCATAAACTTAAATTTAACTTGTGGGGATATTAGAACTGAAGCAAAATGCTGAAATGTCGCCCTCTGGTGCAACAAAGTGAACACTACAAGTACGCAAACTCCACCAACTTTATTCCTTTGGGTATGTTGTTACAAACGTGAAACTGTACAAAATAGTTCATCTACGAAAAAATCATACAAAATGGAAACTTGTCACAGAATCTAGAATAACGAAATACCTTAAGTTATGCTGTTAGTTCACTGTTGAGGCAGCTGCAGTAAATACTGGACAATTGTCCCATCTTTCAGTAATAATAATAATAATAAATTTTATTTAATGGGCGTCAATGATCAGCAATGATCAGGACAGCAGCTTCAGCATTTACTGTGCAGGACAAATGCTCGTGAGACCAACCGCAACCTTACAAAGTGCAGTGTGAAGTACACTCATCCCATACTCCACAGAGTGGAGCCAGGTCTGTCACTGTAGTGATCACACAGGGGGCAGCGCCACCTATAGACGTTGGAAGGTCATGTTGCAGTTATATAAGATATTGGTGGGGCTACACTTAGAGTATTGTGTTCATTTCTGGGCACCATGTCATAGGACAGATGTCGTCAAGCTGGAAAGAGTACAAAGATTTACGAGGAGAACTTAAGAATCTCCTGGGCTGGTTCAGAATTCTTTTGAGAACCTATTTCCTTCGCTCCATAGATGCTGCCTCACCCGCTGAGTTTCTCCAGCATTTTTGTCTACCTAAGATTTACGAGGATGTCGCCAGGACTCGAGGGTCTGAGCTATAGGGAGAGGTTGAGCAGGCTGGGACTCTATTCCTTTGAGCGCTGGAGTGCCCAGAGTAGGGGAATCGAGGACCAAAGGACATAAGTTTAAGGTGAAGGGGAAAAGATTTAATAGGAATCTGAGGGGTAACTTTTTCACACGAAAGGGTGCTGGGTGTATGGAACAAGCTGCCAGAGGAGGTAGTTGAGGCTGGGACTATCCCAACATTTAAGAAACAATTAGGCAGGTACATGGATAGGACAGGTTTCGAGGGATATGGGCCAAACGGGGGGCAGGTGAGACTAGTGTAAATAGGACATGTTGGGCGGTGTAGGCGAGTTGGGTCGAAGGGCCTGTTTCCACACTGTATCACTCTCTGTCTCTTGTCTCTATCACTCTATCACTCTATGTCTCTATGTCTCTATCACCTCCCCGCAGCTGTGGTCAGTACCTGTCACCTGGGGCCACCACAGCCCCCTCGCCCACCTCTCCCCCTCTCGTGGGCTGGGCTGGGCTGAAGCAGGTGGGCTTCAATAGCCAGTCGATGCCGCAGTGTGGGGGTGAGTGGGGGTGAGGAGGAGGGTTCCAGAGCATCAGGCCACTGCCAAGCTTCAAGCTGCACCACTGACACAGTCTCATAGAGTCAGTTGTACAGCATGGAAACAGGCCAACTCATCAGCCCAACTCATCCATGTTGACTGTGCCTACCTGAGCTTGTCTTCAATACATCCATTTGGCCCAAACCCCTCGAAATCTTTCCTAACAATCTACGTCCAAATGTCTTGTAAATTGTAATTGAATGCATCTCCACCACTTCCTTTGGCAGCTTGCTCCATATACCTAACACCCTCTTAAACCTACGATCTCTGCTTTCAGAATCCCTTGCTCTCGATAAAGATGCACCTTATCTACGTCTCTCATTTTTTATCTCATCTCTACATCTTCTCACCTTATTTTTCAGTTTAGTTTCGAGATACAGAGCGGAAACAGGCCCTTCGGCCCACCTAGCCCGCGCCGACCAGCGATCCCCGCACATTAACACTATCCTACACACATTAAGGACAATTTACACATATACTAAGCTAATTAATGTACAAACCTGTACGTCTTTGGAGTGTGGGAGGAAACTGAAGATCTCGGAGAAACCCATGCGGGTCACGGGGAGAATGTACAAATGGCGTACAGACAGCACCCGTAGTCGGGATCGAACCCGGGTCTCCAGCGCTGTATTCGCTGTAAGGCAGCAACTCTACTGCTGCACCACCGTGCTGCTATCTCTACATTTCTAAACCTCTCTAAGGTCACTCCTCAGCCTACGACACAGTCTCATCCTGTCGAGCTTCTCCTTATAACTCAAGCCCTCCAGTCCCTGTAAAAATCCCCGGGAATCTCTTCTGCACCCTTTATAGCTTAATGACATGCTTCCTACAGCTGTGCAACCAGAACTCTACACAGTGCTCCAAGTGTGGTCTCACCAACGTCTTATACTGTCTCCACTAGGATTGCTAACTGTTCCGTATTAGCCGGGACATCCCGTATATTGGGCTAACTTGGTTTGTCCCATACGGGACCGCCCTTGTCCCGTGTTTGACTGCTACTACTTGGGTCGAGTGGACTGTCGGGTCAGAGCGCCACATCCGGCCCTGCCTCACCCGTCCCGACGTAGTGCAGCCCATGGAGTGCAGCAGCAGCAGCGCCTCGCCCGTGGCCCCGTCGGTCGGCAGCCCGGCCAGCTGTCCGACCTTCGCTTACCGCCGACACCACCACCCCTCCTTCTCACGGCCGATCATCGGTTCATGAGTTGGACGGGGCGCCGGACTTTGCGTTCGACGTTGCGCGGCCCGGGCCAAAACTCCTCAGCTGGCCCGCCGGCTGGGCTTTGTGTGCAGTTCAGCACCCGGGACATCTCATCATTCACCCAGCCACGGTCAAGTCGGTCAACGAATTGTCGTTGGGAATCTGTCCCTTATTTTGACCTTTTGTCCCTTATTTGGGAGTGAGAACGTTGGCGACCCTAACCTCCACCCAGCTACTGTTGTAGAGAGAGGGCAGGGGAGCAGGGTGGTGGGTTAGGTGGAGAACGTACAAACACCGTACAGACAGCACCCATAGCCGGGATTGAACCCGGGTCTCCGGCACTTCAAGTGCTGCAAGGCAGCAACTCTACCGCTGCGCCACCGTGACCGCCTGTAGTACAAGGGCCAAACAAACCATGTCAGCTAAAATGGAGTTGTCGGTTAAATTAGCAGCACAGCATTCCAGCCCCTTTGAAAACAAGTAGATGTTTGAGTAGATGTTCCCAGACAATGACTGTGAATGTCTAGATTGGCTGAGCAAAACACTGCAGTAGTTGTCGGACCACCTGCGCCCCCTACTGGTAGTAGTGTAGAAACGTAGCGCACAAGGGGATAATGATTGGTTCACGGGAGGCGGTATGGCACGGTCTGAATGGATAGGACGTGCCATAAAGGACCGTGTCGGCGCACTTCCAGAGAGGAGAGAGCCCCAGTCTTGGACTGTGTGGCGAACAGTCCCAACAGGATAGGGTCTGGTGGCGCTCTCTGCCGTGTACTCGTGAGTGGTAACACGGATACGTGAGTCTATGTGCCCTGTTTGGTAGTGTGATAAATTACCTTGTTGTTCAAACTCTGTTGTCCGAATCTGGGGTGATTTATTGAACACAACACTGCTCTATTTTTTTTTCTCTCTCTCTCTATCCCCCACCCCCTCAACGGTGGGCGAGTGGCCAGCGGAGAGAGAAACAAGGGGCTACGGAGCCGGGCACGGACGTAGAGGCTGCCGCCCCATCCTGGGCAAGCGCAAAATTGCTCGAATCAGCTGAATCTCCAACAATAAACCTTTCCGATGGCAAATGAGGTGCTTCTGTAACCCACGGAAAAGGAGGCAGTCAGCACTCCAAGCTCTCCGTTCATAAGTGATAGGAGCAGAATTAGGCCATTCGGCCCATCAAATCTACTCCGCCCATTCAATCATGGCTGATCTATCTCTCCCCCTCAACCCCATTCTCCTGCTGTCTCCCCATAACCCCTGACACCCGTACCAATCAAGAATCTATGTATCACAATGCTTCCTCACCTAAAAACCCCACATCACTCTTCACCGCTGATGAAGAACTCTTCCCCCTCAAACTTAATTCCAAAGACACTTCCTTGTTGGAAGTTCCCTTTCCCCTTTATTGTTAGTACGAGTGTCAGAGGTTACGGGGAGAAGGCAGGGGAATGGGGTTAGGAGGGAGAGATAGATCAGACATGATTGAATGGTGGAGTAGACTAAATGGGCTGAAAGGGCCTAATTCTACTCTTATTCCTTATGACCTTATGACCCTTGTCTCTCTCAGAACACCATTCAATTCAGAAACCTGTTGATCCCAGGCAATCAAGGTGAATGTCACATCTTAAAGGGCCTGTTCCAATTGATGCCGGCATCATTGACTGATGTATCCGGTCACTGAAAAATTTGCGGCGTGATGCGGTGTGACGCGGCGTGACGCGGCGTGACCCGGCGTGATGCGGTGTGACGCGGCGTGACGTGGTGTGATGCGGTGTGATGCGGTGTGACGCGGCGTGACGCGGCGTGACCCGGCGTGATGCGGTGTGATGCGGTGTGACGCGGTGTGACGCGGTGTGACGCGGTGTGATGCGGTGTGATGCGGTGTGACATGGTGTGATGCGGTGTGATGCGGCGTGATGCGGCGTGATGCGGTGTGACGAGGTGTGATGCGGTGTGACGTGGTGTGATGCGGTGTGATGCGGTGTGATGCGGTGTGATGCGGTGTGACATGGTGTGATGCGGTGTGATGCGGTGTGATGCGGTGTGATGCGGTGTGATGCGGCGTGACGTGGTGTGATGCGGTGTGATGCGGTGTGATGCGGTGTGATGCGGTGTGATGCGGCGTGATGCGGTGTGATGCGGTGTGATGCGGTGTGATGCGGTGTGATGCGGCGTGACGTGGTGTGATGCGGCGTGATGCGGCGTGAAGCGGCGTGATGCGGCGTGACGTGGTGTGATGCGGCGTGATGCGGCGTGACGTGGTGTGATGCGGCGTGACGTGGTGTGATGCGGCGTGATGCGGCGTGACGTGGTGTGATGCGGCGTGATGCGGCGTGACGTGGTGTGATGCGGCGTGACGTGGTGTGATGCGGCGTGACGTGGTGTGATGCGGCGTGACGTGGTGTGATGCGGCGTGACGTGGTGTGATGCGGCGTGACGTGGTGTGATGTGGCGTGATGCGGCGTGACGTGGTGTGACGCGGCGTGATGACATATTGACGCGCGGTGTTTTTTCATGTGTCGCAACAATTGTTTTGTTCAAACTCTTTGGCGACCCTCGAAAAAAATCGCCTAGTGTGACAGGCCCTTTAGACTCACAAACTCTTCACATAGCAGCAGAAATCATCGCACTCTTCCCCACCAGTAAAACAAAGCCACCCCTCACAAGTTTCATTGTGAAACAAATGGTTCCATAATAAATAGCTATCAATAAATACGACTATTGGATTGAAATACACTGTTACAAACATTCCAGAACATTTTACGCTTGCTTTTGCCGAGGCAGAATACTGTGGCTGGAGCCGTTACATTTCAACAATTTTACTTAATTAGGGTGAAGTTTATAAGTATTACCTACCTACACTGTGTATTGAGTATAAGATATAAAGTTTATTCTGCCATCACTAAGCTGAGGGATTATTGTGTCTAATGCTCCACATATGTTAAGCATAAAGTCATTTTAATGTTGTTTAAAGCTAAAAACTGTCAAACATGGCTGCAGGTTGTAAACGCAGAGGTGTATCTAAAACAATCACTGATGTATGAAAGACAGACCCAAAATGCTGGGGTAACTCAGCGGGACAGGCAGCATCTCTGCAGACCCTTTCGGGTCGAGACCCTTCTTCAGACTGAGAGTCAAGGAAGAGGGAGACACCGAGATGTGGAAGGGTAAGATGTGAAAAAGAGGCCTCGTAGGGGATGCAGATCAAGGAAAATGTTGAACGGTTCATTGTTAGCAAGAAGAAGGTGACAAAAATATAATCGGGGATAGTCAGATTGGTCGGGGGGGTGGAGATGGAGGGAAAGCAAGGGTTATTTGAACTAGAAGTCAATGTTCATACCACTGGGGTGTAAGCAGCCCAAACAAAATATGAGGTGCAGTTCCTTCAATTTACGCTGGGCCTCACTCTGACAGTGGAGGAGGCCCAGGACAGAAAGGTCAGTGTGGGAATGGAGGGGGAGTTAAAGTGTTGAGCAACCGGGAGATCAGGTAGGTTCAGGTGGACTCAGCGGAACGATCGCCGAGCCTGCGCTTGGTCTCGCCGTTATATAGGAGTCCACACCTGGAACAGCGGATACAGTAGATGAGGTTGGAGGAGGTGCAAGTGAATGTCTGCCTCACCTGAAAAGACGGAGTCGAGGGAGTCAACCACCCTTTCATCAAAAGCTTGGGATGCAGGAAGCACACGAACCAACAGTGGCTTTGCACAGGAACACTAGTGAAACCCCTCCTGCTCCTCCCAGCGTGGTGAGCTACCAATGTCTCTGACACGTCGGTGTGCATGGGGTGGGAGGAAGGGGGGAGGTAGGTGGGGATGGGGGCAATGGCCTTGAGGGACCCCTTCGATAATCATTCAGCACATTTAAAAACATAGAAACATAGAAACATAGAAAATAGGTGCAGGAGGAGGTCATTCAGCCCTTCGAGCCAGCACCGCCATTCATTGTGATCATGGCTGATCGTCCCATATCAATAACCCATATGTGAACGTGTATATTCAATGAGACACTCTAAAGCAATCCATTGTAATTTCCTACGATTTAAGTTACCTTGTCGTGGAAACAGAGATCTCATGAATCAAGATAGACACAAAATGCTGGAGTACCTCAGCGGGACAGGCAGCATCGCTGGAGAGTAGGAATGGGTCGAGACCCTTCTTCAGACAATCATGATTGGTCCACCTTACAGTTTTCAGTCTTGGTTGGAAAGAGCAGGCAAGATGAACCCAAGGAACCTGACAGCGTTTATTAACAGGGACAAGTTTTGGACTTACATACAGGCCTTCCCTAGGTAAGGTGGGTTTCCAGTTTTACAGATGTCCATTTTGTCCATAAGTCGGAACAATAACTTGTTGTGGTGATGACACATTGTAGTGAATGACATCAAAAGCACATAAGACAGATCAGCAATAACAATGACCCAAAATGCAGAGAGAACGGACTTCTATATGTGCTATTCTATATGTCCCACTTTTCAATTGAATGATATTTTGGGAGCCTGCTCATATAGTCATGCTGCATGAAAACAGGCCCTTCAGCCCAACTTGCCTATGCTGACCAACATGCCCCATCTACACTGTGTTTGCCCCATATCCCTTTAAACCTGTCCTATCCATGTACCTGTCTAATTGTTTTTTAAACATTGCATTTGTTCCTGCCTCAACTACCTCCTCTGCAGCTTGTTTCATACACCCATCATCCTTTGTGTAAAAAAGCTGCCCCTCATGTTCCTATTAAATCTTTTCCCCCTCACCTTAAACCTATGTCCTCTGGTTCTTGATTCCCCTACTCTGGGTTGAATACTCTCGCATTTACTCTCTCTATTCCTCTCATAATCCGATACATCTCCCAAACATGTAGATGTGTCCATGTCAGATGTTCATAACCCAGGCCGACCTGTATAGATTGGCCTAGCCCATAAATACATCATAGTGCTGGAGTGACTCAGCGGGTATATAAAATTGTGAGGCATAGATAGGGTAGACAGGCAGAACCTTTTTCCCAGGGCGGGAATGTCCAACATCAGAGGGCATGGATATAAGGTGAGAGGGGTAATGTTTAATGGAGATGTGCGGGCAAGTTTTTTACATGGAGGATTAGTCTGGGGCCTATTACGCATTGCTAGGGGTGGTGGTGGAGGCAGATGCGATAGTGGCTTTTAAGAGGCCTTTCGATAAGCACATGGAAGTGCAGGGAATAGAGGGATAAGGATCATATGCAGGCAGATGAGATCGTTCAGCTAGGCATCATGTTTGGCACAAGCATTGTGGGCTGAAGAGCCCATTCCGTTGCTGTACAGTTCCATGTCCTGTGGGTCAGGCAACATCACTGGAGAACATGGACAGGTGACATTTCGGGTAGGGCCCTTCTTCTGAACTTTGTGTCCTTTTTTGTCAACCAGCATCAGCAATTCCCAGTTTCTACCTATCAATACATAATTGGATTGTCAAGAGATCATGGAGTGCCTGCAGTCAGTCCAATCCGACATTGCCTGAAGAGAAGACAGTACCAGGGATTTCAAGTAGAGAGTGGATGTTGCCAAATATTCCCCTGCAGATATTGTTCCCGGAGGCCCATCTTTAATTATACCTGTGAGTCTGCTCCGGATGTTTCCCAGTATTACAGGGCCCAGATAAATGTAAATTTAGTTTAGTTTTGTGTAGAGATACAGCGCGGAAACAGGCACTTCGGCCCACCGAGTCCGCTCCGACCAGCGACCCCCGCACACTGACACTATCCTACACACCAGGGACAATTTACACATGCACCAAGCCAATTAACCTACAAACCTGCACGTCTTTGGAGTGTGGGAGGAAACCGAAGATCTCGGAGAAAACCCACGCAGGTCACGGGGAGAACGTACAAACTCTGTACAGACAGCACCCGTAGTCGGGATCGAACCCGGGTCTCCAGCGCTGTAAGGCTGTAGCTCCACCACTCTGCCACCATGTGTGGGAGCGCGGCAGCGACAGGAGATCTGGCTGCAATGTGAGGCTTGAGCAGGCAGGTGTGGGTGGAGGCAGTTGGTGTTGGGAGCAAAGGCTCGGGCTGGTGGAAGAGGTGTGTAGGAAGGAACTGAAGATAGACACAAAATGCTGGAGTAACTCAGCGGGACAGGCAGCATCTCGGGAGAAAAGGAATGGGTGACATTTCGGGTCAAGACCCTTCTTCAGACTGAGAGTCTGGGGAAAGGAAAACTAGAGATATAGATGGAGATATAGAGAGATATATAGAACAAATGAATGAAAGATATGCAAAAATGTAATGATGATAAAGGAAACAGGCCATAGTTAGCTGTGTTCTAGGTGAAAACCAGTTACAGACAATGAGACTCAACAAGACGACTTTGAAGCTGGTATGATTTGGGTGGGAGAGGGATGGAGAGAGTGGGAATGCAGGGGTTACTTGAAGTTAAAGGAATCAATATTCATACCGCTGGGATGTAAGCTTCCCAAGCGAAATATGAGGTGGTGTTCCTCCAATTTGTGTTGGGCCTCACTCTGACAATGGAGGAGGCCCAGGACAGAAAGGTCAGTGTGGGAATGGGAAGGGGGGGGGGGGGGGTTAAAGTGTTTGGTGATGGAAAAGCCTCAGCAGTTAAACCAAACCTCCCCTTACCTGCAAGAACAGTCAGCGTGCACAAGTCAGTCACACCACGGCCAAAAGGTAACTGCCACATTTCTGGATTAAATGATCTAATCCTTTCCCCAGTGGGGGTAGAGTGTGATACATTTAGCATGAGGAAGAAGAAGGAGAAAGCAGGCACGGGTTATTGATTGGGGACGATCAGCCATGATCACAATGAATGGTGGTGCTGGCTCGAAGAGCCAAATGGCCTCCTCCTGCACCTATTTTCTATGTTTCTATGCTTGTGGTAAGTTGGGGAGAAATGGGCAAACGGTGTAGCCTGTGGAGGAAGGAACTGCAGGTGCTGGTAAACGTCAGAAGAAGGGTCTCGACCCAAAACGTCACCTATTCCATCTCTCCAGAGATGCTGCCTGTCCCGCTGAGTTACTCCAGCATTTTATGTCTATCTTCCATTGAAACCGAAGATAGACACAAAAAGGTGGAGTAACTCGGCGGGTCAGACAGCATCTCTGGAGAGAAGGAATAGGTGACGTTTCGGGTCTGAAGAAGGGTCTTGAAATCTTGAACCCTCACTGCCTGGCTCGGTCTAGAATGCTGTATAAATCTGTAGGGGCAAATACAGAAATAAGTAAACGCAAAACTGAGCGTGCTTTCGCTTTTTGTAGCATCTTTCGCGATCTCAGTGCCCCAAAGTGCTCTCAGCCTGTGATCTGCTGGGGGGCTGCAGATGTAACTCAGAAATATGCTGAGTAATGGGGGAGTCCAGAACCAGGGGCCATAGCTTAAGAATAAGGAGTAAGCCATTTAGAACGGAGATAAGGAAACACTTTTTCTCCCAGAGAGTTGTGAGTCTGTGTAATTATCTGCCTCAGAGGGTGGTGGAGGCCGGTTCTCTGGATACATTCAAGAGAGAGCTAGATAGGGCTCTTAAAGATAGCGGAGTCAGGGGATATGGGGAGAAGGCAGGAACGGGGTACTGATTGTGGATGATCAGCCATGATCACATTGAATGGCGGTGCTGGCTCGAAGGGCCGAGTGGCCTCCTCCTGCACCTATTGTCTATTGTCTATTTGTCTATATTAATGAAGATGGCACAAAACAGATCATGTGCTTCAATTATGTTGGCTAAAAGGATAAATATTGTCAGGTAACAACCCCCTCACACCCCTTGTTACTCAAAATACTGCCGCTGAACGGTTACTAAGAAAGGTTGGTGGCGTTTGGCGTAACACGTCGCTCCAACTCTCTGACACTGTAGCCTTAAGCATATCACAATAATTCTCAGCTACAAGAAAATACGTTAAAAGACTACCTTGAAGATCTGAACTATAAACAGATTTAAGCACAGACAATCTCTACAGTGGTATTAAGTCTGGTGAGCTCTATTAAATACTGATACTGGCATGCTAATATGCTTAGTTATTAACATCACACAATAACCACAATGGCATTGATTTTTTCCACCAAAGTCTAATATAATGGAATTTTCTTTCAACTCATCCCAGTATATTCTGGCATCTTATTTTGGAACTTGTGTGAAATTACGTAGGAATGCAGCAGCAAAATGGCAGGACTGAGTAGATCCTGCGTTCTGCATTGATGAGAGTCTCTGAAGCAATTATTCTCCGCACACAATACTTAGATAGAAACGTAAACAGGAAACAAGCCAATGAAATAACCTCGCCAATGTTCCTACGTTCATAATAGCTATTTGTAAAATGCACTAATACTGTTGAAATGTGAGCCTTTAGAGTTTAATTAGCTCTGGCTGTTATTTATTTTTTTGCAATGTTTAATTTTAAACCAGCATTGATAATTGGCTGTTTGGTTGCACTCCCTGGGGTCATTGACACCTGAGACCAAGGATCTTAGAGCGGTCTCAGATCGTTGCATGAGACTCACCAGAGCTCAGAGTGCAATCGGGGTAAAGTTCCATGTGGAAAGGTCCCATGAGAGATCTGTTACGATTTTGTTTTAATAGGGCATTCTAGTTTGAAACAAGTTAACATTTGCATGTAATATGCTTTTTCAATCCTCCTGTAAGTCCACAACCTCAGAATATATGATAACTCCGAATATTTAAGTCCCCTAGTTTAGGAACACTAAAGGCAAATCTACTTATTAACGTCTGAAACCATGGGCCTCTGTGTGATTTTGTCAAGAGAATGTGTCAGGAACCTGTGATCTGAATGATAAAATATGTTGAACTGTTACCACAGCCACATTTAGCAGAGGGGTGACACTGCAAATCACTGGCTGCAACACATACATACAGGGTGATCACATTGATCAATATGCCTGCAATATTGAGCCACAAGCTAAATGCAGTAACACTTTGCTTTGTTACACATTTTGTGAAAAAAAGTCTGCATTTTCGCCTGAAAGTGCAAATCCTGACCGCATGCATTCAAATCAAACTGATCTTAAAAAAATATAAAAAAGTTGACGAGACTGAACTAGGGCTTGCTTTGCCAGGCAGAAGCCTTCTCCTTCAGCTGCTCCAGGCACAAGTGACAGCTCCAGCTTCCTGCAGGCGAGAAAGAACGCAATGTTTACAAGGACAGAATCCCACCACATTTCTCAGTAATTACAGATCATTCTGAAACCCTTCCATTAATTCAACCTCGCGCCAAAGGCGTCATCGCATGTCTTAACCTTTCTATCTTCCGCTCATTTCATTTTGCAGCTTTGAATTCTCTCTCCCCTTTTCCCTGACTGGCAATAGCACCATCGACCTCTCTAGAAATAGCTTGACAAGCCTACCAAGGAGAAGGACATACCAGGGCCTATACAAAGATCCTGTAATAGATGTTGCAATAGAATCTAATATTATAGAAAGCATTTATTTTGTAGTCATTTATAATTCACAGCTTTAAGTTGCGGTCTAATGCAGATTATCAAACAATGTTAAATTTAATCGCAGTAAGCCTTGTATCTGTAACTAATACAAGACGGCCATGTTAAGCCCCTGTCCCACTTTCACGACCTAATTGGTGACCTCTGCCGAGTTTGCCCTTGAAATACTCGCAGCATGGTCACCACGAGGTCGTAGGAGGTCTTTGTAACTCTTCCTCATGCTCGTGAGTGGTCTCCGCGTACTCGTGGCCTCAAGTCGGTCGCGGCGTTTTTTCCAGCCTGATAAAAAATGTCCACGAGTAAAAAAAGGTCGGCTTGGAAAAAATGCACACTTTTTACTCATAGGTAGGTCGTAGTAGGTCATGATGGTTGTCGTAGGTAGTCGTAGGTCGGTAACTGACCCGAGAAAAAAAAATGCAAACATGACATAATTTTATCATGTGATCATTTTCCACTCATAGCTAGTCGTAGTTGGTCTTAGGTGTGGAAGACTGAGGTCGAGGGGGATCGTAAGAGGTCGTAGACATAGTCGTGGGAGGCCGTGGACAAAGTCGTAGGAGGTCATAGGAGGTCTTTTACTTCGGCAAGTCAACGCGACCTTGACATTTATTCAACTTGTCCAGGGTCTTCTAAACTCGTGGATTAGGTCGTCTAAGTGGGACAGGCCCTTTATTTTGATCGCCAATGCAAAAGTTTGGGTTAAGCTTAAGGAAAATGTTGCTGCAGTGTTGAAGTACATAACTATTTTGAATGTTCTAGTTTTGAAAACTTTCATTTGTAATTCTGAAATGGCAACATTTGCTCAATCTATTACATGTCAATACTTTTGATGCTTAATGAAGTCTTCAAAGGTTAAATACAAAAGGACAATGGAGAACAGTAAGATCAGGACAGGGACTACTAATAGAGCAGCTTGAGATTAGTAGGAGGTTGTGTTGGTCTTCTTGGAGAACATTAAGGTGAATAAATCCCCAGGTCCTGGCGGAGTCTATCCCGTTATTGAGGGAGGCAAGAGAGAAGATTGCAGGGGCCGTGACGAAGATCTTTGCATCTTCTCTAGCCACAGGCAAGGTCCCGGAGACCTGGAGAGTTGGTGTTCCTATGTTCAAGAAGGGGAGTTGAGATAATCAAGGAAATTAACGGCTGTTGACCCTCGCATCAGTGGTGGGGAAGCTACTGGCGAGGATTCTTCAGGATAGGATCTACTAACATCTGGAAGAAACTGGGTTATTTAGGGACAGTCGGCATAGCTTTGTATGTGGCAGCTTGTGTTATGATCTTGATTGAGTTTTTCAGGAGGTGGGTGAGAACATTGAACTAAGACAAACACAAGGTAGTGACAACATGCTTCAAGAAGTCTCAAATAAACAACACAATAGGTATCCGTGTGATGTGGGTACTGTACCTTCAGGTGGCTGAACCATCGGTGGCTTTAGACAGTACATATGATAACCACGGTCACAATCATCACAAAACAACAACTGGTCCTAGAAAAGAAAGAGAGTTCCGTTTACAAAAGCACCCAGAAGCCATCGAGGTAGTCATCTTCAAAACTGTCTCTGCTGACGGTTGGGACAAAATACTATCTGCTCTGTAGGAGACAGTTATTCACAGTGTAATGTGGTGCGGCACCTGTCTGTAAGGAGAAGGCAGGAAAAACTACAAAGATGGCTGCAGCATGGATGAAATGAAAAATAATTTGAAAGTGCACACTGAATGAGCAAGTCATTTTCAATCTATGACACAACCTATACCCAATCATCCCTGTCCCGCCTGCAATTGGTCCAAAACGCCGCAGCGAGACTTCTGACGGGCACCCGTAAAAGGGACCACATCCCCCCCGATTCTGACCTCTCTCCACTGGCCTCTCAGAACGGTATAGAATCAATTTCAAGCTCCTCAATTATGTATACAAAGCCCTTAACGGGCTTGCCCCCACCTATATCAAAAATCTGCTAACCCACCACTCTACCTCCAGGTCACCGACTTCGGGCTGCTGACTATCCCACGGTCCAGGCATAAACTCAGGGGTGACCGCACTTTTGTGGTTGCAGCACCCGGACTGTGGAACAGCATCCCTCTTCTTATCAGAACTGCCCCCTCCAACAACTCATTTAAGTCTAGACTTACAACCTATTTCTACTCACAAGCATTTCTTGAGGTCCTCTGATCCCGACTACGGGTGCTGTGTGTATGTATTTATGTATGTATTGTTAGATCTATGTACCGTTGTATGCAGCACGTTAGTACCTGCACTGATGTAAAACACTTCGGTCAATGAGAGTTGTATTTAAATGTGCTATAGAAATAAAATTGACTTGACTTGACTTTATTTGATGTTCACTAGTTTTGTCACAGTGTGTTGAACATTGAACAGTATTGCACAGGAACAGTCCCTTCGGCCAACGATGTCAGTGCTGAACATCAGGCCTATATAAACTAATATATATTATATATATAATAAACTCTATAAGCTAATCTCATCTACCTGCTCGTGATCCATATCCCTCCATTCCCTGCATATCCACGTGCCTGTTTAAAAGCCCATCAAACAATATGGTATCAACTTCCGGCAGCACCTCATCTCATCATATTTTGTCGGCCTTCCCCGGCCCTAGCAATCTTGGCGTCATCTGCAAACTTACTAACCAACACTATCCAACACATCTATGTTGACGTCCAAGTCATTTATATATATCACAAACAGCAGAGGTCCCAGCAAACGTCCTGTGGAACTCCACTGGTCACAGACCTCCAGCCTGAATATTGTCCTTCCACCACAACCCTCTGTCTTCTATCAGTAAACCTGTTCTAAATCCAGACGACCATGTCACTATTAATCGCATGCATCTTAATCTTCTGGATAGGCCTACCATCAAATGCCATGATCACCATTATTCAATGCCTCACTAAAATCCATGTAGACAACATCCACCTCCCGAGCCTCTTTGATCATCTTCATCACCCCCTCAAACAATAAGGGCGGCATGGTGGTGCAGCGGTAGAGTTGCTGCCTTACAGCGTTTGCAGCGCTGGAGACCCTGGTTCGATCCCGACTACGGGTGCTGTCTGTACGGAGTTTGTACGTTCTCCCCGTGACCGCATGGGTTTTCTCCGAGATATTTGGTTTCCTCCCACACTCCAAAGATGTGCAGGTATGTAGGTATGTGTGTGTCGGATAGTGTTAATATGTGGGGATCGCTGGTTGGCATGGAGCCGGTAGGCCAAAGGGCCTGTTTCCACGCTGTATCTCTAACCTAAACTAAACTAAACATGATCAAGTTAATAAGACACAACCTGAAAGTACAAAGCCATGCTGACTGTCCCTCATTAAACCTTTCTCTTCCAAATGGGAGTAAATCCTATCCAGAAGAATCCTCTCCAATAGTTTCCCTGCCACTGATGTGAGGCTCACCAGCCTACAATTCCTTGGATTCTCTCTACATCCTTTCTTAAATAAAGGAACAACATTCACTCCTCTCCAGTCTCCCAGGACCTCACCTGTAGCTAGGGAAGACATGAGGATATTTGGCAAGGCTCCCACAATCTCCTCTCTTGCCCCTCTCAATAACCTGGGATAAATCCCATCAGGTCCTGGGGATATATCCACCTTTATACTCTTCAAGAGCCCCAATAGCTTCTCCTTCTTAATCTCATAATGTCCTCCACACTAATCTCACTATCCTGCATGTCCTTATCCCTAGTGAAAACCCATGGGCGGAAATCCTGGGTGGGGGGGGGGGGTGTGGGTGGGCCTGTCTCCCCATGTTTTGAGAGGTGGGGGACAATCCCCCCACCCCCATGTTAATTGTGAAACATGTTGCAGCAAAACCACCCGGGACTAACTGTAATGCCCAAGTCAGCTCGCCTGCCCCGGGACTGGCTGTAATGCCCAGGTCAGATGGTAGGTCTAGCTGAAGCGCCCAGGTCGCCTGCGGGCCCCGGGACTGGCTGCAGTTCCCCGGTTGCGAAAACTTATTGAAAAAAACCGCCTGCGGGCCGGATGATTTCGGCCTACGGCCGTAGGTTGCTGACCTCTGTCCTATATGTTAGGGCCCCCCCCCCCCCCCCATGTTTTAAAAGCGATTTCCACCCAAAGTACTTGTTTAATATCTTGTCCCCATCTTATATGCACAAATTCCCTCCTTTATCCTGAGCGGTCTTGCCTTCTCCCTGGTCATCTTCCCGTTTTAAATATAGTTATAAAAAGCTTTGGGATTTTATTTAATCCGACTCATCAAAGAAATATTGTGGCCCCTTTTGGCCCTTCTAATTGTTTACAGGAGTTTTTTCCTCCTTTCTTTATATTCCTCAAAGACCCTGTCTGATTCCATCCTATTAAATCTTACATGCACTTCCTTTTTCTTTTAGACTGAATGTACAGTCACTTTGGTCATCCAAGATAGCTTTACGTTGCCGTCCTTCGCACTCCTACATGTGGACTTACCCAATAACAGTCGCTCTGAATGTACCCTCCCGAGCTCCTGCCTCATAAAATTGGAGTTTGCCTTTACTCCAATTTAGCATTTTCCCACAAGGTTTAGTCTTCTCCCTATTCAAACCAATCTTAAAATTTAAAAGAGCTGTGATCACTATCCTCAAAATGCTCTTCCACTGATGCACCAGTCATCTGGCCAGGCTCATTTCCCAACAAAAGGGTCAGACAGCATCTCTGGAGAAAAGGAATAGGTGACGTTTCAGGTCGAGACCCTTCTTCAGTTTGGAGAAGGGTCTCGACCCGAAACGTCACCTATTCCTTTCCTACAGAGATGCTGCGTGACCCGCTGAGTTACTCCAGCTTTTTGAGTCTATTTTCAGTTTAAACCAGCATCTGCACTTCCTTCCTACGCATTTGGACTATCCACATACTGTTTCAAGGAACCCTTTCAGATACACCTCACATATTCGGCCCCATCTAAGCCTTTGGCACTGAGAAAATCCCAGTCATCATTGGGAAAGTTAAAATCAACCACAGAGACAACTCTGTTGCTCTGGTAACTTTCAGTAATCTGTCTACACTTCTGTTCCTCTATCTCCTGCTTGATATTGGGCATCTTTAGTACAATCTCATTTGAGTGCTTGCACCTTCCTTATTTCTACGCTGCACCCATTCAACTGGAGAACAGTTCTGAAGTACTATCTTTGGTGACCCTCGGACTATCAAGGATCGGACTTTACCTTGCACCAAACGTTATTCTCTTTACGTGTATCTAAACACTGGCAATGGCTCGATTGTGATCATGCATTGTCTTTCTGCTGACTGGTTAGCACGCAACAAAAGCTTTTCACTTTACCTCGGTACACGTGACAATAATGTCCTCTCTGAGTTCTGTCCAGTATGTCCTCTCTGAGTTCTGCTGTGATCGTCACCCTGACCAGTAGCACAACTCCTCCACCTATTTGGCCTCCCTCCCGATCACATCTGAAACATCGAAACCCCAGAACATTGAGCCCCCCTGCAACTACGTTTCCGCAATGGCCACAACATCATTGTTCCAAGCGTCTCCTTTCAACTTTGCCCCTCTCACTATAAAGCTATGCCCACTAGCCTTTGGTATCACCACACAAGCACGTAAGAAAGAGGAAGTCGAGCAGACTATTCAGCCCGAAGGCAGACACAAGAAGCTGGAGTAACTCAGCGGGTCAGGCAGCATCTCTGGAGAATAAGAATACGTGGCATTTCAGGTCGAGACCCTTCTTCAGACTCCCAGGCCATTCAGCCCCTTGTGTTCTGCCATTCAGCGATCACAGCACACCTCCCTTGACATCCAAAAATATATTGACCTCTGACTTGAACAAACTCAGCGACTGAGCCTCCACAATTCCCTGTGGAGAATTCCAAAGATTCACCGTCCTAGTGTTGACATTTCTTTGAGTCTCAGTACTGAATGTTTTACAGCGCTTGCAGCACCAGAGACCCGGGTTCGATCCCGACTACGGGTGCTGTCTGTACAGAGTTTGTACGTTCTCCCCGTGATCTCGTGGGTTTTCTTTGGGTGCTCCAGTTTCCTCCCACACTCCAAAGGTTTGTAGGTTAATTGGCTTGGTATAAGTGTAAATTGTCCCCAGTGTGTGTAGGATAGTGTTAATGTGCGGGTATCGCTGGTCGGTGCGGACTCGATGGGCCGAAGGGCCTGTTCCCGTGCTGTATCTCTAAACTAAACTAAACTAAAAATGGTGCACCTTTGAATGAGGTCACCTCCCATTCTTCTGCCAAATGACTCCTCACAGACAAAACTGTGGCCCTGGCAACCAGTCTGCATAAGCCTCTAACCTTCTTTAGATAAGAATGGAACCGCACATAATAGCACAGGTATAATCTCACCAAAGCACTGTATGAGGCAGTGTTTTACAATGTGGAAACAAGCCATTTGGCCCACGGCCACACTGACCAAGGTGCCTAACCAAGGTAGTCCTATTTGCGTGCAGTATCTCTAAACTAAACCAAAAACGAAACCACCCTCTGTGCAATATGATTGCTCCTTAGGTCCCTTAAAATCTTTCTCCTCTCATCGTATATTTATGCCCTCTAGTTTTAGACTCCCCTTCCCCTTGACAAAAAACTCTGACCATTCACCTTATCTATGCTAGACACAAAATGCTGGAGTAACTCAGCGGGACAGGCAGCATCCCTGGTGAGAAGGAATGGGTGACGTTTCGGGTCGAGACCCTTCTTCAGACTGACTTCTTCTTGAGTCTGAAGGGTCTCGACCCGAAACGCCACCCATTCCTTCTCTCCAGAGATGCTGCCTGTCCCGCTGAGTTACATAGAAAATAGGTGCAGGAGGCCATTCGGCCCTTCGAGCCAGCACCGCCATTCATTGTGATCATGGCTGATCGTCCCCAATCAATAACCCGTGCCTGCCTTCTCCCCATATCCCTTGATTCCACTAGCCCCTAGAGCTCTATCTAACTCTCTCTTAAATCCATCCAGTGACTTGGCCTCCACTGCCCTCTGTGGCAGGGAATTCCACAAATTCACAACTCTCTGGGTGAAAAAGTTTTTTTCTCACCTCAGTCTTAAATGGCCTCCCCTTTATTCTAAAACTGTGGCCCCTGGTTCTGGACTCGCCCAACATTGGGAACATTTTTCCTGCATCTAGTTTAAATATCCTTTCATAATTTTATATGTTTCTATAAGATCCCCCTCATCCTTCTAAACTCCAGTGAATACAAGCCTAGTCTTTTCAATCTTTCCTCATATGACAGTCCCGCCATCCCAGGGACCAATCTCGTGAACCTACGCTGCACTGCCTCAATCACAAGGATGTCCTCCCTCAAATCAGTTACTCCAGCATTTTGTGTCTGCATTCGGTTTAAACCAGCATCTGCGGTTCCTTCCTACACAACATATCTCTACCCCTCATTGTTTTATACACCCTCATGATTGTTGTGAGGCCTTTAATGCAGTAAAGGTCAACTCACCATGCACCTTACTGACTGCCCTTCAGGGATGTCTACATGGATCCCTAGGCATGATTGAGTTACAATTTTGCACTTCTTATCTGAAGAAGGATGTTCTTGCCATGGAGAGAATGCAGAAAGGATTCACCAGACCTGTTTCTGAGTCGGTGTGTTTGATGTAGAAGAGGTTTACACAGTAGAATGTAGAAACAAGGAACATCAGTTGCAAAACACTTTAACTCCCAAACCCACTCCCACACTGACCTTTCTGTCCTGGGCCTCCTCCACTGTCAGTGTGAGGCCCAGCACAAATTGGAGGAACTGCATCATATTTCGCTTGGGCAGCTCACAACCCAGTGGCATGAAGATTGACTTCTCAAACTTCAAGTAACCCTTGTGTTCTCTCTCTCTCTCACTCCCTCTCTGTCCCTCCCCCTTGCTAATGTCACCGTTTGTATCCCTTCGTTATCACCTCGCCTCCAGCCAACAATGGGCCATTGTGGGATCGACCTTTTCTGAATGATCGATATTCCCGTACCTTCAGTGTCCCCCTCCCTGGCTCAGTCTGATGAAGGGTCTCGATCCGAAATGTCACCTATTCCTTTTCTCCAAAGATACTGCTTTACCCATTGAGTTACTCAGGCACTTTATGTCCATCTGTCGAACTTCAGATGCTGTGTAGGAGCCATTAAGCTTAAGTCCGTATATTATAGCCATGTCTAATATTTTTATTTCATCTGTCTGTACTTTTGTGGGTGGGATGGTATACGTAGAGAGATGTGTCTACTTTGGAGGAGACTAGCGCAGACTCATTGATTTGAGTTTTAGTCTGTCTCGAGGGATGTGAAAGCCAACTGTTTTTTCCACGCTCACGATCTCACGATCTCACGAGACTCGAGACGCCACACTCTTATATGATGTTTATGCCACAAATGCAACAGCTATTGAGAACGGAAAGTTATGAGTTATTTCTTTGTTATGTATTACTTCAATAAAGACCAATTAATGAAGAAGCAACATCTGGAGGATTTGTTTTTCCTATCATAATAGTTCGGTGAGTGCGTAAACTATAGCTCCATCATGTTCCCGAGAAGTAATGGCTATCGAAGTTGGACTTTGAGAAGGTATAGAAACTGCCATTACATGCTGGTTCACTAAAAAGACACAAGATTCTGGACATAAAGTAACACAATGGGTCAGTTAGCATCTCTGGAGAAAATGCATAGGTGACTTTTCAGGTTGGGACCCATCTTCAGTCCCAATATCCCATTCGGAGTGTTGTAGAGCAGAGGGATCTCGGAGTACAGGTACAGAGTTCCCTGAAAGCGGTGTCACAGGGAGATAGGGTGATAAAGAAGACATTTGGTACATTGGCTTTCATCAGCTGGGCCGAATGGTCTGAGGAAGGGTCCCAACCTGAAACGGCATGTTCTCCAGAGATGCTGCCTGACTCTCTGAGTTACTCCAGCATTTTGTATCTTTTATTTCAGCGCAGTAGATATGGGGTGGATGATTCTTCAGCTGAGGAGTCTAGAGTCAGGGTTCAGAGTCTAAGAGTTAGAGGTGGTATCATTACCATGCAGCTCCAGAGACTCCGGTTTGCTCCTGACCTCTGGTGCTGTCTGTGTGGAGTATTCACATCTCACCCTTGACCGTGTCCGATTCCCCCTGGAGCTCTGGTTTCCACCCACATCCCAAAGGCTTGTGTGTTGGCAGGTAGATCGACAACTGTAGATTGCCCCCTAGTGTCGGGATGAAGGATAGAATCTGGAGGAGTTAAAGTCCAAACACACAACATGGAAACAGGCCCTTTGGCCCATGGCGACCAAGACACATCATCTCAGCTGGTCCCATTTGTCTGCGTTAGACCCATGTCCCACTAAACCTTTCCTATCCATGTAGCTGTCCAAGTATCTTTTCTAGCACCTGTCTCAACTGCCTCCTCTCGCAGCTCGTTCCATATTCCCCTGAATTGCCTGTCAGGTTCAAATTAAATCTTGCTCCTCTCAGTTAAAACTATGTCCCCTGGTTTTTGACACCCCTACCCTGGGTAAAAGACCCTAGCTAATCCTCGCACCATTTTATGCACCTCAATGAGGTCACTCCTCAGCTTCCTGGGCTCCAAGGAATAAAGTTCTAACCTGCCCAAACCCCCCAACAGCTCAGGCCCCCGAGTCCTGGCAGCATCCTTGTGAATCTTCTCTGCACTCTTTCTAGCTTAAAGGCATCCTTCCTCTAGCAGGTGGGCCAACGCTGAACACAATACTCCAAATGTGGCCTCACCAATGTCTTGTACATCTTTAACATAATGTCCCAACTTCTATACCCAATACCCTGAACGGTGAAGACTACCCGTGACTCATGTACAGTACCTCTCCCTGTTGGATTGCAACCTTGTCATGGTCGGGGAGCTTGTGTGTCTCAGTGACCACTAGAGCTATGCCAGCGGGAGATTCGTCTCCTGTTAGGGTCTCCCATGCTGGACAGGTGGAAGGGTAGAGGCGAGATGAAGAGCGATCCACTGGTCCTCCAGGTTGGAGGTTGAGCACTGGGCTAACAACCCTGTCTCGCAAAACAAATATGGTACGGAAACAGCAACTGAAGGAATCAACACTACTGGGTGGAGGACCTTCGTTGCTGCACTACATGCCAGGAGGCATAATAGGCAGTAAGTAAGTAAGTATGTACAGTACCTGTACTCCTAGATCTCTCTGTTCTACAATATTCCCCAGGGTCCTGCTCTGATTTGACTTCCGAAATGCAACACCTCGCACTTCTCTGCATTAAACCATTCCTCAACTCATTTGCCCAACAGAACTCACATTATTTTCCACACGTATTCTAAATGCTATGTTTTTGTTGTCCAGCCCATATCCTCCTGAACCTCTCTGTATCATCTTCACACTAGCACCAAACAAGGTAAGGTCTCCCTCTCCCCTGAACCTCAGTCTGAAGAAGGGTCTCCACCCGACCCGAAACGTCACCCATTCCTTCTCTCCAGAGGTGCTGCCTGTCCCGCTGAGTTACTCCAGCATTTTGTGTCTTCCTTCGGTGTAAACCAGCATCTGCAGTTCTTTCCTACACGTATCCTCAGCAGACTTGAATAAATTACACTTAGTCCTCTCACCCAACCATTGTTATGGATTGTACGAGCCAGCATCCATCTCTAGAGCATGCATGAGATATAAAGAGAAAGTATCTGTCCTTTGGCGGACCTACGCTACAGTGACAAGTGATATTCGGCTGCACTCTAAAGAGAGACTATCCAAGGAAGCCCCAGGGTTGGGATAAGTCCTGCTTGCCAAACACTTTAATTCCCCTTCCCATTCTCACACTGACCTTTCCGTCCTGGCAATAGACAATAGACAATAGGTGCAGGAGTAGGCCATTTGGCCCTTCGAGCCAGCACCGCCATTCAATGTGATCATGGCTGATCATCCACAATCAGTCCCCCGTTCCTGCCTTCTCCCCATATCCCCTGACTCCGCTATTTTTAAGAGCCCTATCTAGCTCTCTCCTGAAAGCATCCAGAGAACCTGCCTCCACCGCCCTCCGAGGCAGAGAATTCCACAGACTCACCACTCCCTGTGCGAAAAAGTGTTTCCTCGGCTCCGTTCTAAATGGCTTACTCCTTATTCTTAAACTGTGGCCCCTGGTTCTGGACTCCCCCAACATCGGGAACATGTTTCCTGCCTCTAGTGTGTCCAAGCACTTAACAATCTTATGTGTTTCAATGAGATCCCCTCTCATTCTTCTAAACTCCAGAGTGTACAAGCCCAGCTGCTACATTCTCTCAGCATATGACAGTCCCGCCATTCCGGGAATTAACCTTGTAAACCTACGCTGCATTCCCTCAATAGCAAGAATGTCCTTCCTCAAATTATGGGACCAAAACTGCACACAATACTCCAGGTGTGGTCTCACTAGGGCTCTGTACAACTGCAAAAGGACCTCTTTGCTCCGATATTCGATTCCTCTTGTTATAAAGAGGAATCGAATATCCTCTGGCACTCCTCCATTGTCAGAGTGAGGCCCAGCGCAAATGGGAGGAACAGTATCTCATATTTCGCTTGGGCAGCTTACATCCCAGTAGTATGAATATTGACTTCTCTAACTTCAAGTAATCCTTGCTTTCCCTCTCTCTCCATCCCTCCCCACCCAAGTCGTAACAGCTTCAATGTCGCCTTAGTTAGATACAAAATGCTGGAGTCACGCAGGTAGCATCTCTGGAGAGAAGGAATGGGTGACGTTTCGGGTCGAGATCCTTCTTCAGACTCTTCGACAAAGTAGTCTTGTTGGTCATATTGCCTGTACTCGTTCTCACCTCGCACACATAGAAACATAGAAAATAGGTGCAGGAGTAGGCCATTCGGCCCTTCGAGCCTGCACCGCCATTCAATATGATCATGGCTGATCATCCAACTCAGTATCCTGTACCTGCCTTCTCTCCATACCCCCTGATCCCTTTAGCCACAAGGGCCACATCTAACTCCCTCTTAAATATAGCTAATGAACTGGCCTCAACTACCTTCTGTGGCAGAGAATTCCAGAGATTCACCACTCTCTGTGTGAAAAATGTTTTCCTCATCTCGGTCCTAAAAGATTTCCCCCTTATCCTTAAACTGTGACCCCTTGTTCTGGACTTCCCCAACATCTGGAACAATCTTCCTGCACCTAGCCTGTCTAACACCTTAAGAATTTTGTACGTTTCTATAAGATCCCCCCTCAATCTTCTAAATTCTAGCGAGTACAAACCGAGTCTATCCAGTCTTTCTTCATATGAAAGTCCTGACATCCCAGGAATCAGTCTGGTGAACCTTCTCTGTACTCCCTCTATGGCAAGCACACAGCTCACAATGGCCTGTTTCCTATATCATCGTTACTTTTTTGCATATCTTTCTTTCAAATATTCTATATCTCTCGACATCACCATCTATATCTCTCGTTTCCCTTTCCCGACTCTCAGTCTGAAGAAGGGTCTCGACCCGAAACGTCACCCATTCCTTCTCTCCAGAGATGCTGCCTGTCCCGCTGAGTTACTCCAGCTTTTTGTATCTGTCTTTGGAATGAAACTATTTCTCTTTCATCTGAAGTTGACCATTGTCCTGAGTTACACACCTTGGTTATTCGGACAAACGATGAGCACACGATTTAAAAACCCAACAATGCCTCATGCAGTTTAAGTGTACTTGAGAGTGAAATCATCTCTTTGCTTATGAACTGCTGTGATTGGAAATATCAGAGCTAATTGATTTTGGATTGAAACCATGTTGGAATTCAGATGTGGCTGAGGGGCTGTGATACCTTCTCCGCATCGCAAGAGCAAGAAGATACTGGAAAAGAATAACCACACAAACTGCAGATGTTGCAGATGTCCTCATTCTTTAGGGAACGGGGGTTCCCCTCTTCCTTCATAGATCAGGCTCTCACTAGGGTCTCCTCGATATCCCGCAGCTCCGCTCTTGCTCCCTCTCCCCCCATTCGCAACATGGACAGAGTCTCCCTTGTCCTCACCTTCCACCCCATCATGTTGTGTAAATTACGCGCAAATGACGGCCAAGTGGGAAAGGCCCTTTGCCTTGCAGAGAGTGAGAAGAATCAAGAATTGTTGAGTGTGTTGCAGGGTAACCAATAGTGAGGGCTAATAATTAGTAAATAGCGATGTGGATTGGACTAATGCGGTGACAGGAAACAGCAGACCATGCCTAACAGGAATGGAATTTCATCGATCATGCCTGCACCCATCATTGTAACAGAAATATGCATCTCCTGTTAATTAATTTAGACTTGTGGATAATCATCTCAGTCTGTTTGTGACCTAATTAAGTCTTTCTGAGTTCCATTCTGTAATTAAGACCTTGATTTACTGTTAATCATGTTTCTGAGTAACCTTGTCATCTGAGAATATAAAAAATGTACCAAAGTCACACTTCTTTGATTATGTGTGCACCCATCAATGTAACAGACATTTAGACCCAGTGTTCAGGTCAGCTTTATCTGGTGTCCTGGTGTGGACCAGTTTAAAAAATCGCACCTTACCTCAAACACCAACTCCGTGTGGTCTTTCCATTTTGCTCCTACATTGAGAGTGAGGACTAGTTCCGGAGGAGAGTGTCAGAGGAGGGAAATGGATTCAAGGAAGAACCGGTGGGTCTTAAGATCTTCCTGGTGGGGGATGGAGGTGTAGAGGGACTGGACATCCATTGGAAAGATGAGGCAATATGGGCCGAGAAATTGAAAGTTATTGAAGAGTTAAAAGGTGCTTGAGGTGTTTCGTTCAGTTTAGTTTAGAGATATAGCGCGCAAACAGGCCCTTCAGCCCCCCGAGTCTACACTGACCAGCGATCCCCGCACATTAACACTACCCTACACACACTAGGGACAATTTACACTTATACCCACTTATACAAACCCAAACCAATTAACCTACAAACCTGCATGTCTTTGCAGTGTGGGAGGAAACCAAAGATCTCGGAGAAAACCCACGTGCTCACGGGGAAAGCGTACAAACAGCATCCGCAGTCGGGATCGAATCCAGATCTCTGGCACTGCAAGCGCTGTAAGACAGCAACTCTACCGCTGTGCCACCATGCCACCCTTGGATGGCTTGGATGTAGGTCGAAGGGCCCGGACAAGGGGCGATCGGATGGATTCAAGGTCTGTGGAGATGAGTTCAGTGAGGGGGGAGCAGGCAGAGAGCTGGTATCTTGCCTCAGCACAGTAGAATGAATGAATGAATGAATGAATGAATGAATGAATGAAAGAATGAATGAATGAATGAATGAATGAATGAATGAATGAATGAATGAATGAATGAATGAATGAATGAATGTATGAATGAATGAATGAATGAATGAATGAATGAATGAATGAATGAATGAATGAATGAATGAATGAATGAATGAATGAATGAATGAATACTTTATTGTCACATGTGAGGAGTCACTGGGAAATTTATTGTTTTGCATACCCAAGGTATGTAAAGAGTCACCACCTAAAGGGCGGCCATAAAGTTATATGTCAGCTGGCTAGACTACAGCAGCACCTCTCTTGTCAGTGGATTTAATGACAATGTTGGGATTGTTGCAGAGTGAACGGTGGGGTGGGTGTTCAAGGGCCGTTAGATTGTAGTGGGTATGGGATGTGGAGAATTCAAGATGGTGGATGTCACGCCAGCTGTTGGAAATACAAAGGTCCATAAAGGGTAGAAGGTTGGCAGTGGGAGTCGACATAGTGTCAAAGAGTCATACAGCGTGGAAACAGGCCCTTCATCCCACGCCAACCAACATAACCCATCTACACCAGTCCCACCTGCCTGCGTTTAGCCCATAAGGCTCCAAACCTATCGTTTACATGTACCTGTCCATGTTGTTTTAAACATTGTAATAGTAGCTGCCTCAACTACCTCCTCTAGTAGCTCATTCCATAGACTTTTCCATTTAAAAAAGTTGCTTCTCAGCTTTCTATTAAATCTCTTTCCCCTCATCTTCTGGTTCTTAATTCCCCAACTCTGGTTAAAAGATTCTGTGCATTTCCCTTATCTATTCCTCTCATAATCTTATACGCCTCTTTAAGATCGCTCCTCAGTCTCCTGTGCTCCAAGGAATAATGTCCCAGCCTGCTCAGCCTCTCCCTATAGCTCAGGCACTCCAGTCATGGCAACAACCTCGTAAAACTTATCTATACCCTTTCCCAGTTTAACAACATCTTTTCCCATAAAAGAGTGACCAAAACTGAACACAATACTCCACATGGCCCAATACTCCACACGTGACCTCACCAATGTTTTGTACAATTGTAACATAACAGAGAAACATAGGAAATAGGTGCAGGAGTAGGCTATTCGGCGTTTCGAGCCTGCACCGCCATTCAATATGATCATGGCTGATCATCCAACTCAGTATCATGTACCTGCTTTCTCTCCATACCCCCTGATCCTTTTAGCCACAAGGGCCACATCTAACTCCCTCTTAAATATAGCCAATGAACTGGCCTCAACTACATTCTGTGGCAGAGAATTACAGAGATTCACCACTCTCTGTGTAAAAAATGTTTTTGGCAACACAGCTCGGCGTGCACCCTGCGGGATTTGGTGAGAATAATTCATTTTTATATTGGAATTAACATATATGTCTTTATTGATACTATCACTTGTAGTAGTGTTATTAACAATACATATTGTGGTTTTTCATTTTTTTTTTTTTTTTTTTTCCTTTCGTTTCTCTTTTCTTTCTTATATATAATCAAATTATTATTTAATCACTCTCTTAATGATTTATAACTGTTCTATTCTTTTTCTATCATTATTTCTAAAAAAAATAGTAGATAAGTATTACTAGTGTTTTACTTAATGCAAATTGAATTAATTTGATATAAAGTTGTTTGAAGCATTGTAATTGATTACCTTTAATAAAAAAATATATATACAAAAAATGTTTTTCTCATCTCAGTCCTAAAAGATTTCCCTTTATCCTTAAACTGTGACCCCTTGTTCTGGACTTCCCCAACATCGGGAACAATCTTCCTGCATCTAGCCTGTCCAACCCCTTAAGAATTTTGTAAGTTTCTATAAGATCCCCCCTCAATCTTCAACCTCCAAACCTCTAGACTCCACACTGACTAATGAAGATCAATGTGCCGAAAGCCTTCTTGACTACTCTATCTATCTGTGACACCACTTTCAAGGAGCTATGTACCTGCACTCCTAGACCCCTTTGCTCTACAACACTTCCCAGAGCCCTTCCATTCATTGTGTAGGTTCTGCCCTGGTTAGACTTGCCAAAATGCAAGACCTCACACCTATCTGTATTCAAGGCCATTTAACCATTCCTCAGCACCACCTGCCTAATCAATCAAGATCCTGCTGCAATTTTTGACCACCATCTTCGCTATCGACAAAACCACCAACTTTGTTGTTGTCTGCAAACTTACGAATTATGCCTCGTATCAGGTCATGCCCGGGAGATTTGTCTACCATCATACATAGAGTCATAGAGTGATACCGAGTGGAAACAGGCCCTTCGGCCCAACTCACCCACACCGGCCAACAATGTCCAAGCTACACTAGTCCCACTTGCCTGCGCTTGGTCCATAACCCTCCAAACCCGTCCTATCCATGTACCTGTCCAACTGTTTCTTAAATGATGGGATAGTCCCAGCCTCAACTACCTCCTCTGGCTGCTTGTTCCATGCACCAACCACACTCTGTGTGTAAAAGTCACCCCTTGGATTCCTATTAAAACTTTTCCCCTTCACCTTGAACCTATGTCCTCTGGTCCTCGTTTACCCTACTCTGGGTAAAAGACTCTGTGCATTTACTCGATCTATTCCTCTCATGAGTTTGTATACCTCTATAAGATCTCCCCTCATCCTTCTGCGCTCCATGGAAGAGAGACCCAGCGTACTCAACCTCTCCCTGCAGCTCACACCCTCTAGTCCTGGCAACATCCTCGTAAACATACACGTTAGACCTTCAGCACCTCCTTTACTGCCCCAATTTCCTGTGATTTCTCATGTCTTTCTCCACGGTAAACCCAGAGGAGAAATACTTATTGAGGACCTTGCCCATCTCCTATGGCTCCACACAGAGATGACCACTTTGATTCCTGAGCGGCCCCATTCTCCCTGAATACCCTTTTTTTCCCCAGAGGAGGAGGAATGTTGGAGATGGGACAAGGGGTCATCACTGGGTACAAAGATACAAATCCCCTGTTGAGGTCTGAATTCTGCAAGGGGTCATAACCAGAGGAGTGGAGTATAGGAGCAAAGAGGTATTTCTGCAGTTGTCCAGGGCCCTAGTGGGACCACACCTGGAGTATTGTGTGCAGTTTTGGTCTCCCAATTTGAGGAAGGACATTCTTGCTATTGAGGGAGTAGAGAGTAGGTTCACGAGGTTAATTCCCGGGATGGCGGGACTGTCAAATGTTGAAAAAATGGAGCGACTGGGCTTGTGTACACTGCAATTTAGGATGAGAGGTGATCTTATTGCAACATATAAGATTATTAAGGGATTGGACACACTAGAGGCAGGAAACATTTTCCGATGTTGGGGGTGTCCAGAACCAGGGGCCACAGTTTAAGAATAAGGGGTAGGCCATTAAGAACGGAGACGAGGAAACACTTTTTCTCGCAGAGGGTTGTGAGTCTGTGGAATTCTCTGCCTCAGAGGGCGGTGGAGGCCAATTCTCTGGATGCTTCCAAGAGAGAGTTAGATAGAGCTCTTAAAGGTAGCGGAGTCAAGGGATATGGGGAGAAGGCAGGAACGGGGTACTGATTGTGGATGATCAGCCATGATCACAGTGAATGGCGGTGCTGGCTCGAAGGGCCGAATGGCCCACTCCTGCACCTATTGTCTACTGTCTATTGTATAAAGAGGGAAAACACAGCAGGAATGTGGGCTGGGGTCAGAGGGGGGCAGCAAGGCTCGAGCCAGGTACTGTGTGGAGATGATGTGGGTTCGGAGGGGAGGGGGGTGTGAGAATGGGAGATGGGAGAAGGAGCATGGTTAGAATAGGGAGAATGACAGCAGGACCCAGGTACCATTATAGAGAGGGGAAGTAGCAGGACCACATGGTGTTGTAGGAGGTGACAGCATGGAGGCTCTAACACCTCCATAGCTGCAACTTGACTTCCTGAATACATAATTCCTCACTTGCTTTGTACTTACTATGTTTGCCAATTCAGGTGCTTGTTTCAGTCTGAAGAAGGGTCTCGACCCAAAACGCGACTCCAGGTTTTTGTGTCTACCTTCACTTGTATCGATAAATGTGAGAGTCTCTGACTCCACTACCCTCAAAGGCAGTGAGTTCCAGACTCCAGCATCCTCTGGCTGAAAAGATTGTCTTCAGAAATAAATTCCATCACAACCCGCACCTGCAGTCTCGTTTGAATCAGCCCCTGCTGTGGGGTGAGGTCCCACTAATAATTTCCATACCTCCCTCAGTTGCTGCCTGCCTCGGGGAGTGTTTTCTGCTTCAGGAAGAACAGAGCCAGCTTTTCCAGTCTCTCCTGAATGTGGTGATGCTCTACCGCAGGCTCCATATCCTCCTGTCTGGGTCGCGGGGTATTGGCTACAAGGAGAGCTCGGAAACGTTTGGACTGCTTACTCTTGAATGCCACAGGTTGAGGGGGCACCTGATAGAGGTATATTAAATTATGAGAGGCATAGACAGGGTGAACAGTCTGAAACGTTCCCCAAAGGCGGAAAGGTCAAGGACAAAAGGGCATAGCTTTAAGGTCAGAGGGGCTAAGTTTAAAGATTTGTGAAGTTTTTTTTTACACACTGGAACGTGGTTGGAAACAGATACGTGGCCATTGAGGCTTTTAGATAGGCCTGTGATGTGCAAGAATTAGAGGGGTATAGATCATGTAGATTAGCTTATCTTGGCATTAGGTTTGGCATAGAATCAATAGAATCACTCCATCACAAACGGTCTGTGTCAAGGGTGAAGAAAATCATCTCTGATCCCTCCCACCCAGCTCACCACATCTTCCACCTGCTGCCATCAGGAAGGCGCTACAGCTCACTGTCCGCCAAGACATCTCGATTTAAAAACAGTTTTTACCCACACGCAATCCGAATTCTGAACACACTATGATAACAGCACATATCCTCCCCATGCATGTACTGTATATTGTATGATGTTGTGTTTTATGTTATGTTTGACGGGAATCAGCCTACCTTGTAACATCCTGTACTGAACCTGAATTCCACCAGCTTGACTGTGTGGTCATTAAATAATCTAATCTAATCTAATCTAATCATAGACATTGTGGAGCGAAGGGCCTGTACATGTGCTGTACTTTTCTATGTTCTATGCTATGAACCTCTGCTGCACCGTCTCAAGTGAAATCGTGTCCTTCCTGTAGTGTGCTGACCAGAACTGTACAACTAACTGTGGCCTAACCAATGTTTTATAATAGAGTTCCAGAGCTCCACCACCTCCTTGCCTTTATGTTCCCTCGCTAAACCTACAGCCAACTTCAAATGGGCTTCATGAAATCCAGTGTATTTGTAATTCTCCTTTTCCCACTACACATCTGCAAAGTTGTTTGGACAAAGTTGTTTGGACCAGACCACTTGAAAATTTAGAGTTAGGAAAATATTTGGATCGTCCAACAAAACACAAAGTGCTGGAGGAACTCAGCAGGTCAGGCAGCATCCATGGAGGGAGTAGACAGATGGCATTTCAGGTTCGGTCCCTTCTTCAGTCAGTCTGAGGACCTAAAATGTCATCAGTCCATTCCCTCCGCAGACGCTGCTGAGGTCCTCATGTACTTCACATATAACTCATGATTTCAGCATCGAATGTTTCTTTGGGGATGTTCCGCAGTAGTTTCCGTGAATTAGGTGCACGCGATCATGAGGAAATGTTCGGTGGCTATAAGCTTACTGTGGAATTGCAGGGTTTGGAACTCATTGCTTGGGAGTTTAGTGGGAACTAGGACCTCCACTATGTTCACTCAAGTGTATGCACCAGCTTCTGAAATGCCAGAGCCCACAGGACTACTGAGCCGGGATTAGATTAGTTTACAGATACACCATGGAAATAAGCACCTTGGCTCACCGGGTCCACACCGATCACCCATTCACACTAGTTCAATCTTATCACTCTCTCATCCACTCACTACCAACTAAGGGCAGTTTACAGAGGCCCGCACATATTACAAAACCGCACATATTTGGGACGTGGGAAGGAAACCAGAGCATCGGAGGAACCCATATGGTCACAGGGAGAAGGTGCCAACTCTACACAGTCAGCACCCGGGGTCAGGATGCAACCCAGGTCTGTCGTGCTGTGAGGCAGCTGCTCTACCAGCTGCACCACAGTGATGCCAAAAAGCTCTGCAGGTGAAGCTGTAACAGCAAAGAGCAGGCCTTTCATCAGACCAGAAATGCCACCTATTCCTTTGCTCCAGATATACTGCCTGACCTGTTGCGTTACTCCAGCTTTGTGTGTCTACACAGTTTAAACCATAATCTACACATTCCTTCCTACACATTTTGGCTGCCCCACTGTGAAATCTCCTCAAGGTATGCCTACTTTGAAGAAGTTCTCCTCCTCTCTCCGACGAGAGTTCTGCAGCATCCTCTCATCTCTCTACCTCACCATCCATATCTCTCGTTTCCCTTTCCCCTTGACTCTCAGTCTGAAGAAGAGTCTCGACCCGAAACGCCAGCTATTCCTGGTCTCTAGAGATGCTGCCAGTCCCGCTGAGTGACTCCAGCTTTTTGTGTCTATCTTTGGTGTAAACCAGCATCTGCAGTTCTTTCCTACACATCAAAACTCGAACACGCTCTCTTTTTCACTCTCCGCAGATGCTGCCTGACTACTGGGTGATTCCAACATTCTTGATTTTATTTCAAAGTCCAGCACCTGTAGCTTTAGTTTAGTTTAGTTTAGAGATACAGCACGGAAACAGGCCTTTTTTCCCAACGAATCCGCGCCGACCAGCGATCCCCGCATGTTAACACCATCCTGCACACACTAGGGACAATTTACACTTGCACCAAGCCAATTAACCTACAAACCTGTACGTCATTTGAGCGTGGGAGGAAACCGAACATCTCAGAGAAAACCCACGCAGGTCAGGGGGAGGACGTACAAACTCCGTACAGACAGCACCCGTAGGCAAGATCGAACCTGTGTCTCTGGGACAGTAAAGCAGCAACTCTACCGCTACAACACCATGCCACCCAATTTTGTTTTTTGGATTTCAGCATTTTGGTGGTTCTACTCTAAATCAGTTACTTTAAAACCTCTGCCAAGGGAAACAGCCCACTATCCTTTCTGTTTCTTAACCCCTGGCCCCTCCATCAGGTCTTTCTCAGCCTCTTCTGCTCATAAGGTCATAACGTCCTGTGATAGGAGCAGAATTAGGCCATTCGGCCCATCAATTCTACCCCACCATTTAATCATGGCTGATCTATCTCTCCCTCCTGACCCCATTCTCCTGCCTTTTTCCCTTAACCCCCGACACCAGTACTGATCAAGAATCTATCTATCTCTGCCTTAAAAATGTCCATGCATATTAATACTATCCACACACACTAGGGGCAATTTACACTTATATTAAGCCAATTAACCTACAAACCTGTACGTCTTTGAAGTGTGGGTGGAAACCGAAGATCTCAGAGAAAACCCACGCGGTCACGGGGAGAACGTGCAAACTCCGTACAGACAGCACGCGTAGACAAGATTGAACCCAGGTCACTGGCGCTGTAAGGCAGCAACTCTACCGCTGCACCACCGTGCCGCCCTTCTACACTTTCTCTGCTCTATGTTGTACTAAACTCTTGGTGAATCTTAATATCTGTGTCTCTAAATTTGGCAGTCCCATTCTTTACCACAAACATCTTGAATGCTTCTTGAAACACCTTCCTTGGTTCCGTGACAGGTTGTACAACTGGGTTCAATGTGTGAGAATGGTTGGCTTGTACTGAGTCTCGTCCATTTCATCAAGACCAGTCCCTGTGGATGCACAATGAGCCAACCAGCATGCACACAGCTCGGCCAGTTCTAACGAAGGGAGGGGCACTGGGGCACAAGAAACTGCAGATGCTGGAATCTTGAGAAAAACACAAGTGCTGGAGGAACTTAGCGGATGTTTCCGTTTCAGTTGGGCAGACAGATGAGAGGTGATCTCATTTGGGAAAAGATTCTGAAAGGACATTTCCCCCCTGAGGAATCATTGTGGGACGATAAGTTTGAACAATTAGCTGCAATTGACATGTCAGCGATGAGCAGCAGTAGCAATCAGGTCTATGCGTGACTCCGAGCCTGACTCAGTTCAGTTTAGTTTATTGTCACGTGTACCGAGGTACGGTGAAAAGCTTCTGTTGCATGCCATCCAGTCAGCGGAAAGACAATACATGATTACAATCGAGCCATTTACAGTGTATAACATGATAAGGGAATAACATTTGGGCCAGAACTCTCTCCGGACTTGAGCCATTAGGAGGTAGTGACCATAATATGATTAGTTTTAATCTACAATTTGAGAGGGAGAAGGGTAAATCGGAGGTGTCAGTGTTACAGTTGAGCAAAGGGGGCTATGGAGCCACGAGGGAGGAGCTGGCCAAAGTTGACTGGAAAGATATCCTAGCAGGGATGACAGTGGAACAACAATGGTAGGTATTTCTGGGAATATTACAGAAGGTGCAGGATCAGTTCATTCCAAAGAGGAATAAAGATTCCAAGGGGAGTAAGAGGCGACCGTGGCTGACAAGAAAAGTCAGGGACATTATAAAAATAAAAGAGAAGAAATATAACATAGTGAAGATGAGCGGGAAGCCAGAGGATTGGGTAACTTTTAAAGAGCAGCAGAATATACCTAAAAAGGCAATACGGGGAGAAAAGATGAGGTACGAAGGTAAACTAGCCAAGAATATAAAGGAGGATAGTAAAAGCTTCTTTAGGTATGTGAAGAGAAAAAAAAAACAGTTAAGGCCAAAGTTGAAGACCCTTGAAGACTGAAAAAGGTGAATTTATTATGGGGAACAAGGAAATGGCAGATGAGTTGAACAGGTACTTTGGATCCGTCTTGACTAAGGAGGACACAAACAATCTCCCTGATGTATTAGTAGCCAGAGGATCTAGTGTGGCGGAGGAACTGAAGGAGATTCATATTAGGCAGGAAATGGTGTTGGATAGACTGATGGGACTAAAGGCTGATAAATCCCCAGGGCTAGATTGGCTGCATCCCAGGGTACTTAAGAACGTGGCTCTAGAAATTATGGATGCATTGGTGATCATTTTCTAATGTTCTATAGATTCAGGATCAGTTCCTGTGGATTGGAGGGTAGCTAACATTATCTATCCCACTTTTTAAGGAGGGTGGCAGAGAGAAATCAGGGAATTATAGACCAGTTAGCCTGGCATTGGTGGTGGGGAAGATGCTGGAGTCAATCATAAAAGATGAAATAGCGGCACATTTGGATAGCAGCAACAGGATCAGTCCGAGTCGACATGGATTTACACAGGGGAAATCATGCTTGACTAATCTTCTGGAATTTTTTGAGAATGTTACCAGGATAATGGACAAGGGACTAGGGAGAGCCAGTGGATGTGGTGTATCTGGACTTTCAGAAAGCATTTGATAAGGTCCCACATAGGAGATTAGTGGGCAAAATTAGAGCACATGGTATTGGGGGTAGGGTGCTGACATGGATAGAAAATTGGTTAGCAGACAGGAAATAAAGAGTAGGGATTAACGGGTCCCTTTCAGAATGGCAGGCAGTGACTAGTGGGGTACCGTAATGCTCGGTGCTGGGACCGCAGCTATATACAATATACATTAATCATTTCGATGAAAGGATTAAAAGTAACATTAGCAAATTTGCAGATGACACAAAGCTGGGTGGCAGTGTGAACTGTGAGGAGGATGCTATGAGAATGCAGGGTAACCTGGACAGGTTGGGTGAGTGGGCAAATGCATGGCAGATGCAGTTTAATGTGGATAAATGTGAGGTTATCCACTTCGCTGGCAAAAACAGGAAGGCAGATTATTATCTAAATGGTGTCAAGTTGGGAAAAGGGGAAGTATAGCGGGATCTGGGGGTCTTGGTTCATCAGTCACTGAAAGTAGGCATGCAGGTACAGCAGGCAGTGAAGAAAGCGAATGGCATGTTGGCCTTTATAACACGAGGAGTTGAGTATAGGAGCAAAGAGGTCCTTCTGCAATTGTACAGGGTTCTAGTGAGACCACACCTGGAGTATTGTGTGCAGTTTTGGTCTCCAAATTTGAGGAAGGACATTCTTGATATTGAGGGAGTGCAGCGTAGGTTCATGAGGTTAATTCCCGGGATGGCGGGACTGTCATATGTTGATAGTTTGGAGCGGCTGGGCTTAGAAGGATGAGCGGATATCTTATTGAAACATATAAGATTATTAAGTGTTTGGACACACTAGAGGCAGGAAATATGTTCCCAATGTTGGGGGAGTCCAGAACCAGGGGCCATAGTTTAGGAATAAGTGGCAAGCCATTCAGAACGGAGATGATGAAAAACAGATAGTTGTGAGTGTGTGGAATTCTCTGCCTCAGAGGCCAGTGGAGGCTGGTTCTCTGGATGCTTTCAAGAGACAGTTAGATAGAGCTTGTAGAGATACCGGATTCAGGGGATATGGGGAGAAGGCAGGAACGGGGGACTGATTGTGGATGATCAGCCATGATCACATTGAATGGCGGTGCTGGCTCGAAGGGCCAAATGGCCTACTCCTGCACCTATTGCTTGATCCACTGAGTTCCTTCAGCACTTGTGTTGTTGAGTCAAGAAGAGTTGACATAGATCTCTTACTGCGATTTGTGGGGATAATATAAGAAGCAGGAGTGAGAGTGGGCAGTAGGCCCTTCGAGCCTGCTCCACCACAACTTGCACAAATCGTGTTGAGTTCATGTTTCGTTGTTCAAGCACATTGAGGTGAAAACGCTGAGGGACTTGAACTGGAAACAGATGCTTCCCGACCTGCTGAGACACCTCATGCCTCCATTAACTACTCATTTGCAGCCTCTACCCACAACAATCCTGCCCCATCAGAGGTTTCTCCTTGCTCCTATCCATCCCCAACCTCCCCGCAGCTTATACCCAGCTTGCTTTCTTTATCCCTGCTCTGACTGACTGTTTCTCTCTCCACAGACGCTGCCTGCCCTGCCGAAGATTTCCGCCACTTTCACCTATCTTGTCAAATATTCAACCCGGGAATTGTTTTGATATGCGAACTTGGGTGTTTGTCACTCGATGAATACAACTGACCAAAGATCATTTAGTCACTAATCTGGTACAAACTGGTTCAGGTAGAAGGGACTCGACCCGAAACGTCACCAATCCCTTCTCTCCAGAGATGCTGCCTGTCCCGCTGAGTTACTCCAGCATTTGGTGTCTATCTTCGGTGTAAACCAGCATCTATAGTTCCTTCCTACACAGTTAGTTTTCCTTCTCTTCCCGTCGTAGCTATTTAGTGAGGTTTGGCTTTAATAATTGTTAAAGACAGACACAATGATGCTCCAACAAAAATCTGTAAAACAACATGAAGGTTTACACTGACTCAACGTTGTCAAAGGTATTGAATGCTCTTTCAGCGTTTAGTTTTAGTTTAGTTTAGAAATGCAGCGCGGAAACTGGTCCATCGGCCCATGGAGTCCGCACCGACCAGTGATCCCCGCACTATCCTATACACATGAGGGTCAATTTTACATTTCTACCAAGCCAATTGACCTACAAGGTACACAAAAATGCTGGGGAAACTCAGCGGGTGCAGCAGCATCCATGGAGCGAAGGAAATAGGCGACGTTTCGGGCCTAAACCCTTCTTCAATTGACCTACAAACCTGCACGTGTTTGGAGTGTGGGGAGAAACCGAAGATTTCGGAGAAAACCCCGTGCAGGTCACAGGGAGAACGTACAAACTCCACACAGACAGCACCCGTAGTCAGGATGGAACCCGGGTCTCTGGCGCTGTAAGGCAGTAGCTCTACCGCTGCGCCACCGTGCAGCCCACTGCAAGGGAAGCCTTTGGCAGAGTTTGCGCACACTCGTGTCAGAACCCGATCTCCTACTATGTAACTACAGCTCATCATTGAGGCTCGGGTTGCAAGAATGCTGGAGTCAGTGTGAGGTCGACATGACAGAGATACAAGGGACAGCAGAGTCTCAAATCTATATTTTTTACAGGTTTGATATATCAGTTGTGCACTTTCAAGTGACCTGTACACTAAATTCTCGATTCCATTAGAGTCGTGTGCCTTAAGCAAATGGTTATAAAGGGCTGTGTAACATTACCTTTGCAGCAATCAGCTGATCTCTCTGGGTGGGACCACCCATCACCTGAGCACATCGGGGTGAAGGGGAGAATAACATGGTTTTAACCATGCACTGAAGTCCATAAGTTCATGAGATAAGAGCAGAAGTAGGCCGTTCGGCCCATCAAGTCTACTCCGCCATTCAATCGTGGCTGATCTATCTCTCCCTCCTAACCCCATTCTCCTACCTTCTCCCCATAACCTCGGGCACAGAAGTCGGGTCTCGACCCAAAACATCACCCACTCTTTCTCTCCAGTGATGCTGCCTGTCCCGCTGAGTTACTCCAGCTTTTTGTGTCTTATCCCTGAAGAAGGGTCTCGACCCGAAACGTCACCCATTCCTTCTCTCAAGTGATGCTGCCTGTCCCGCTGAGTTACTCCAGCATTTTGTGTCTAACCCCCTGGCACAGAAGACTAACGAAGCTGGGTTGGCTGCCGGCCAGACCCTATCTACCCTGAATACAAAGCAAGGCAGCAATACGTCAAGCTAGGACATTATATTGCTGACCGCATATCCTTACTGCTCTCAGATCTCCAGACAGCAGAGTGCTTCACGGGGTGCTGCAAGATCAGAACGGCTTCACTCACTGATGCAGAGGAGTCCGTCACGGTCAGAGACCACATGGACTTGTCGGGTCCCCTGGCAATTCGCCCAGCTGGAGTGTAGCAGAATGCAGTCCATGGATTGGAACCCAAATGGAGATCAGGCTGGTTTGAGCTACGCCAATCGCTGCAGAGACTAAATTACTTGTGATTCAACAGATGAGGGTTCCAGTCTAGTCTTATTCCCACACGTTGGGCATGGCAATGGACCAGGGCCACCCCAAGCACACTAGCATGGAGCTGGGGGAAACAGTCTCATCGGTAATTAAACTCATGGGCCACAACCACAAGAGAAATGGATTCCAACCAAAGTGTTTTATTCATATGTGATAGACGATGGACAGGTAAAATAAAAACTTACGTCATTCTCGGAAGTCCCGCACAGGCTGCAGGATTTGCACTCAATACATTGCCAGTGATAGGTTTTCACAGCTGCAGTCATATTGACTGTGAACTGCAAACAGGAGGGGTGACCTGAGGGGATGCAACAAACAGGAGACCTTTACACACCATTTCCTGAGTCGCAGAGAGAGGGGGTGGGAAAGAGGAGGGTGGGGGAGAAAGAGTGGGAGAGAGGGAGGGGGAGAGAGAGAGCAGGGGGAGGTATGGAGCAGGAGAAAGAGAGGGGAAGAGAGGGGGGGGAGAAAGAGGGGGAGAGAGGGAGAGGAAGAGAGGAGGCAGGGGAGGTATGAGCAGGATGAGGAAGATGAGGAGGGAGAGGGAAGATTGGGGAGGTAGGCGGAGATATGTACGGTAGAGGGGGGTTAGAGAGAAAGACGAGGGGAAGAGAAAGGAGAGAGAAAGAAAAAAGGGGGGGAGAGAGAGAGGGGGTGTGGGAAGAAAGAGTGGGGAGTGTTTGGAGGTGAAAGAAGAGGGGTGGGGATAGAGGGAGGAAGGTGAGATGGGAGGAGGGGATGAGGGAGAGATGGGAGGAGGGAGAGAGGAAGAGGGGATGAGGGAGCGATGGGAGGAGAGTGGAATGGGAGAAGGGAAAGGGAGGGATGGGAAAGAGAGGGGATGCAAAGCAGGACTAGAGGGCACAGAAAAGAAGAAAGGGGGAGCAGGGGAGAGACGGGGAGGAGAGAGAATGATGGGGCGATTTGAGAAGATAAGAGAGGAATGGAGGATGGAGTGAGCGGAGAGAGGGGGAAGAGAGAGAGGACAATGAGGAGGAAAAGGGGAGAGAGAGGAAAAGGAGGAGGAAAAGGAGAAGAGATGCTGGGAAAAGAGGAAGGAAGTGAAAGAGGAGGAAGTGCAAAGCAAGTGAAAGTGCAGAGAGGAAGCAGTGAGAGAAGAGGACAGGGAGAGAGAGGTTGAGAGGAACCTAACAGGAGAGAAGGTGAGGGGGTGAGCATTTAAAGGAAGTATAGGGCAGTGGGGGCGAGAGAGAGACAAGGCGGGGGTGGGGGGGGGGGGGTGGGTAGGGAGGATTGGGGAAGAGAGAATGGCAGTGGGAAATGGATGCGGAAGGGGAAAGATGGAGGTGGCAAGAGCTAGGGATGGTGGGGGGGGAGATAAGGAGAGGTAAAGAATTGAGAGTAAGTGTGGGTGAGACGATAAGATGAGGTTAGTGAGGTAACCACTCCCCACCAAAAAAAGAAACACAATGGCCAAACTATGATGGTGGAGGAGTCAGGGTGAACGAGAGATGAAATACACATAACTAAAAAAGAAAAAATGAATAAGATTCAGAAACAAAAACTATTTAATTGAGTAATTAACCCTTTCGCTGCTGGGCAGAGCTGCTGTGTAGAATGCATGTTTGTCCTAACTAATCTACAGCTACACCATTAGAATAGCCAACACTATCCAACCCAATATTAAGTGCAAATACAAATTAAATACCAGTGAACCATCAAAAATTAATAAACACTGAGAAATTGGACACAATTGTGAGACCATTCGGCAATTTATTTTTCTAACAAATAAAGATTTCATAAGCTCCACAGCATTTTAATCGGCTTTATAAAGAACTTTTTTTTTTATACATTTAACATTGTACAACAAAACAACAGCATCCATGTTAGTTGATGGTGACAATACCATAACTTCATCACAAAGGGCGGAGGAAAGGAGTTACAGCAGATTACGGTGAGACTAATTAATAAATAGAAAGTAGGACTAGACTTCCAGACGGGCTATGCACATATCAGACACTTACCACATCCACATTGTAGCACTCCTATTCAGATTCAATCAAATGGCCTTGATAACAAAAACTGAGCAGAGTTGACGCTTTTTCTAAGGGTTCATCGGGCAAAACAGCCGCCATGCCCATTAAAAAAAAAAAATGATCCATTTCTTTTTCAAAGGAAGCAAGGTATCTACATAAAAACGTTTATTTTTTGGGGCTAAATTGTCAAACATTGCCAAGTGTGATCAGTTCTTTCCTCTCCATTGCCGTCCTCTACCTGCGAATGCCGCAGAAGACCTGATTTAAGGTTTCCAAATCAAATTGGCAAAGAAAGCAGTCTTCCTCAGTGACGGACTGACCAGGGTGTCAGCTTGCCCGATGGCAAGTGGGCCCCTGATGAAGTGGGCCCCCTATATCAAGTGGGCCCCTGATGAAGTGGGCCCCCTCTGTCTCCTGGCAACCAATATTTTTAGACCCAGTCCGCCACTGGTCTTCCTTCACACAGCTAGAGTGCTCAGCGGATTCCCCAGGCTGGCTGCCATTAATGAGGAGCTGGAAGGCAGTGCCTCCTAGAGGTGAAGGTGGTCACAATTCTCCCCTTCCTTGTCTCCTCTGAGGACTAGTATGCACGGTGACCACTGCCATCTGGGATGTCTGGTGAAGGAAGGAAAGCTGTTTGTTTAGAAGGCAAGTCTTTTTTACAGGTTCACCCATCCATTTTAAAACAATCAGGCTGGCAACTTGGTTACGGAAAATACATCGCCAGCTCACATCTCAGCGACTGCTCCAACAGAGGCAACCCTCCCTCTCCCCCCCCCCCCCCCCCCCCCAATTAGTTCTAATCATGCAACCGATGAAACATATTTTCAATTAAAAGCAAGTTAAAACACAAACCATGCTCACATACCTTGCGAGGTTATTGATGACTTCTTTTCAAGTTAACAAGATGATAGGTTGGTGGTGTAATTATATTTCTCGGGCAAAGAACCTGTGCTCAAGGGTCGTGGTCCTCTCAATAGAAGCCCCCGCATGGATGTTAGCGCTGGGTAACACCACCAGGCCAATTCAGATGAATGAGATGGGTCAACGAGGGGGGGGGGGGGAGGGGTTGACCCTGGAGGTGGGCTGCGTTCTCCTCCAGGGAACAAAGACACAACTGCTTCTTCCACCTCCGCTGTAAAAGCCGAGGACTACAGGTGTTAGAGGTGTGCAATCCTCTGGCGAAGAGGGTCCCAACTCAGGTGCATTGGCTAACTCTACCCACATGAGAGAAGAGAGCTGACTGAGGGCCATTGCACTGTGCAAGGATCGAGGCAGCCCGCATATCCCTGTGTTCCCCACCGATTCACTCATTTAAAGTCAATCAAATGTCTTTTTTTGTTTGTTTTAAAAAAAATAAATAAAAAATAAATCCCAAGTCAAAAGCAATCCCGATCATCTTCGAAGTGACAGATTCATCGTGTTTACTGATGAACGATTAAATGCATCAACTCTGCTCAGTTTCACACAAAAAAGGTCTAGACTTCAGCAGAAACTTTTCGTTTCGGCTCCAGGCGGCTTCCACTGTTGTCAACACCATTCATTAAATCCTGCCCGAGTTGATGGGTTGGTTTGTGGTGCGCGGGCAGGTCATCGCCACGATGGCTCAGTTAGCCGCTGCACGTGTGATTTGCATCATTACTAGGCGGGAGGGCACTGTTGGTTGATAGCAGCTCGTCCATATCCTCATCGTCAAAGCCATGAAACGTGGAAGCATCGCTTTCAGATGAGACAGCAAACAAGTCCTCTGCCGTGCGCAAGTCCGGCTCCTTAACGGCTCCTTGTCCAAAATAAGCTAACATGTATGATGATGTACATATCAGCACATGGGTTCAGTAAAACACACACACACACACACACACACACTCACACACAAAATGATTTTTTTTTAAGTCAATAGCAGATCCCACCTCTAAACACACAATATCTAAACTAGCAAAATCCTCTTAATCTCAAACCCTGCTATGTTGTTATTTGCCAGACAGCGAAAGGGTTAAAAAGCTAATCATGAGATAATATAAAACATGGCTTAAAACACAAATGGAACAGCCCCTTTCATTGCTAGATCGAAGAATTCTAACACTTATGCACAAAATAATTCCAACATAGTTTTATTAAACCACGCGCATATTTCAAACCACAGCCAGTTTGCTGTATAAATGTTAAGGTTATAAATTGCCTTTGGCGTGGTGTCGTATTTATGTATTGTATTATTTCATTTGATTGGATCGCAAGCTAAACAAAGCTTCTCAGTATATCTTGGTATACGTGACAATAATAGATCTAGTAATAAAGTGAACCTAGCATTTTTTAATCATTGTATTTGGAGAATGGGATGGTAATAATGCACAATAGCCCAAGGGTATTAAAATGTTTCATAGTACTTGGACAACTCAGTCTCTTCACATACTCGTGTCGTTTAAAAAATGTAAGGCTTCTGGCATTAAGGTTAATTTAAACAGAGCTGGTAATACACAGTGTTAGAGATGTCTAAACAGAAATAACCACTGTTGGGGCAAGCGGTCTTGAAAAGTGCCAAATCCCACCATCACCCCAGTCCCCCCTCACCTCCACCTCAACATCATTCAATGGCGATCGTTCCACTCAACACCTTCGCTCAGCCCACCTGAACCAAACCTGATCTCCCGGTTGCTAAACACTTTAATTCTCCTTCCCATTCCCGCACTGACCTTTCTGTCCTAGGTCTCCTCCATTGTCAGAGTGGGGCTAAACGCAAATTGGAGGAACAGCATCTCATAATTCGCTTGGGCAGCTTACAGCCCAGTGGTATGAATGTTGACTTCTCTAAGTTCAGGTAGCACCAGCATTCCCTCTCTCTCTCTGTCCCTCCACCACCCAAGCCGCACCAGCTTCTCGTTTTCACCCAACAAACAGCTAACAATGGCCTGTTTCTTTTATCATCGTTACTAGAAGGGCCTCAACCTGAAACGTCACCCATTCCTGATGCTGCTTGTCCCGCTGAGTTACTCCAGCCTTTTGTGTCCATCCCATCTCTCTTTCTCTCTCTGTGTGTGTGGTTAATTAACCTTGTGGACCTTTTTAATTTTTTGTTATCTTGAGTGCGCTCTTTTTTCTCTTCCCTCGTCAACAGCGGAGGTTAGGATGTACAATAACCAAAGGTCAGAATTCACTCGTCTATGTGTAGCTACAAAATTCGTCAGGCATGTTCTCAGTAACTATTTGGAGGGGGGGAGTGGTAGAAGATAAAATCTTACTTTGATATTGTATCTTTCAAATCTCTATCAAAGCCCTTTGCAACCCATCAGATTGCCGTTATAACCTCAGAAAGATGGCAGCCAGATTGCAAAGTGAAACTCCCCACAATGACGTGTCAGCGGTCAGATAGAGTCTTTGAGAAATTAATGTTGCACAGGGCAATAACTTCTCTGCTCTTTTCTTTTTAGGACTGTGCCCTGCAATCTATGGCAGAGAGGCCCTTGGCCAATGTCCCCACCCTCAGAGGGCAGCTCATCTGACAGGCTGGCACTGCCTCAGCACTGAAACACAGCACTCATAGAGTCATAGAGTGATACAGCGTGAAAACAGGCCCTTCGGCCCAACTTGCCCACACTGTCCCAGCTACACTAGTCCCACCTGCCTGCATTCGCCCTATATCCCTCCAAACCTGTCCAGCTTGACAACACCTTTCCTATAATGTGGTGCCCAGAACTGTACTCTAAATGCGGCCTTATACAACTGCAATATGACCTCCCAATTTCTATACTCAATATTTTGTTTAAGAAAGAACTGCAGATGCTGGTAAAATCGCAGGTAGACACAAAATGCTGGAGTAACTCAGCGGGTGAGACAACATCTTTGGAGGGAAGGAATGGGCTCACCCGCGGAGTTAGGGTTAGGGTTAGGGTCTACCTTCTATACTCAATACCTGACTTATGAAGACCAATGTGCCAAAAGTGTTTTTGACCACCTGCGACTCCACCTTCAAGGAACAATGCACCTGCACTCCTAGATCCCTCTGCTCTACAACACTCCCCAGAGTTCTACCATTCACTGTGTAGGTTCTGCCCATGTTAGACTTCCCATCTCTGAGACTCTAAGGCTACACATGAATCTGAAGTCTTCCATCTTGTGCAAGAAGGCTCTTCCTCCCCCACACTGCTCCTTGAATCCCTAAGACTTCGGGTAGGCTGTCTGTACGGAATTTGCACGTTCTTCCCGCCTGGGTTTTCTCCAGGGGCTCTGGTTTCCTCCTAAATCCCATGCAGACTTGTAGGTAATCGGCTTCGATGAAAAATTGTTAATTGTCCCTAGTGTGTAGAATAGTGCTAGTGTACAGGGTGATTGCTGGTCGGCGCGGACTAGACGGGCCGAAGGGCCTATTTCCACGCTGTATCTCTAAATAAACTAACAGAGTTAACCCAAGCTTCTAGCAGACAAGGTGTGAGAATCAACTGCAGGGGATTTGCTTTCAGTTTTAACACTGTACAGAATGGAAAGAAGGTGGCATCGGAGATAAGACCAATTTTTATTTAATGTGCTTTTAACGTAAGCTTTGGAGCAAAATTAGTTTATCGTTCTCATGATTTTTCATTGATGTGTACAGAGTAAGAGTCCAATGAAGAAACAGGGTGAAGAACTGAAAACAAGGATAGACACAAAATGCTGGAGTAACTCAGCGGGTCAGGCAGCATTTCTGGAGAAAATGGATAGGTGACGTTTCAGGTTGGGGCCCTCCCTCAGACTGCTGTCCACGCTCTCCAGAGATGCTGCATGACCCACTGAGTTACTCCAGCATTTTGTGTCTATCTTCGGTATAAACCAGCATCTGCAGTTCACTTTTTTTTTAAATTATAGACTGAAAACAAAGATTCTGTTTGGACTGCATGGAAAATTCAAGTAAGATGAGGGTTGAACTAATGTTCATGACCCCACACCCAGTCCAACAAGTTAGGGTAGGTGTCGCTAACCATTGGGTAGTTAGTGACCACTAGATTAGTGTTATAGTTGAAACACCATGTCTGTTTAAACTGAACTAGCGGTTTGTTTAAAGCAGTTTTTAAAGATGCATTAGAATTAGTTTTTAAAGTCCAATCATCTTGAAGTTTAATACTCAGACTTGAATGGTCTCTCAGTTTAGCGTCTCGAGTTCCAGCTCTGGTCTACGTGTTATGTTCAATATTAGCACCAATGCAGTACAGATACTGATCTAGTGGAGAAGCATGTCACTTTAAAAATAGCGTCTCACGCCTATCCTCAGGGTGCTAGTTTTGTTCTGAGAACTCACCCGGCACCTGTACGTGTTCACCAGATTGCCGGGTGCATAAGTGCATGAAAAGAGCGGGCAGGAACTGATCTAATCAGTGGCTGCCTCAGGTCAGGTTACGGTTCATCTGATAATATTTCATGGGTGCACCTACCAGAACGGCCACAGTCAGAGCAGGAAACCAGCTCCTCCGCCCTGCCCGTCTTCTTGTTCATGTTCGACCCACCCAGGCAGAAGTCACAGTAGTTGTTGGAGATGATTGCCCCGTCTGGGCCCTTCCGAGCTGCGTAAACACAAGACACCAAACCAGAATAAAATTTAAAAGGGCAGCACGGTGGGAGAGATACAGCCTAATAGCGCCAGAGACCCGGGTTGAATCCAGACTACGGGTGCTGTCTGTATGGAGTTTGTACCTTCTCCCCATGGCCTGCGTGGGTTTTCTCCGCGATCGCCGGTTTCCTCCCACATTCCAAAGATGTGCAAGTTTGTAGATTAATTGGCTTGGTGCAAGTGTAAAATTGACCCTAGTGTGTATAGGATGGTGTTAGTGTGCGGGGATCGCTGGTCGGTGCGGACTTGGTGGGCTGTAGGGCCTGTTTCTGCGCTGTATCTCTAAACTAAAGTAAAGAATGGGGCTCCACAAGCGACCCAAGTAAAACACAGAAACTGTTGGAAGCTCTTAGTGATCGGTTGATTGAAGGATACAATGTGGAAACAGGTCCTTTGCCAAATGAGTCTACGCTATTCTCCCACTTTGGTGTCCACCTTAGGGGCAACATACAGAGGCCAGTTAACCTGCATGTTTTTGGAATGCGGTTGGGAACTGGAGCACCTGAAGGAAACCCACGTGGTCACAGAGAACGTGCAAACTCCACACAGATCGCACTCGAGGTCAGGATTGAACCACGGTCTCTGACGCTGAGAGGCATTTTTAGTCTCAACTCAAGCTTTTGTCTGGCGAGGTATATTTGCAGAAAATCAGAAGGCAGATGGGAGTGTGGGGGGGGGGGGGGTGGAAGGGGGACATTGAATCCCACTCATTTAATACTTCTATTAAAGTGAATTTACTGCCACTAACAACAGTCTCTGCACACCCACCATCCTCATCTTTGGACACCCTGTGCGTAGGCGAGAGGGCAGAGCTGAAGATGTCCTGGTTGGGTTGTTCCTGGGCTTGGCCAAGCTGGTCATCTGCGAGTTACGGTGCCAGGCGGAGGAGGGCTCTGCCCGAGCCGGCTGCCTGCCCCTGTTCCGGGGTTACGCCCGCACCCGGATGGTACTAGAAAGGGACTACGCGCTGTCCACGGGCACCATGGGGGATTTCCAGGACCGCTGGGTACCGCATGGTGGGGGGTGGAATGCATCCTTGACGAGGATTATGATATAGTTGTGCAGCAGTATATTTAGTTATAAGAATATAAGAATATTTGTTTAGATAATTGGGTGATTTTGTATTGTTGGTGGGTTTGTTTGGTATTGTTTTGAATTGTACATATTATCGCCATAAGCAGTTACATTTATTTTTTGTAATAACATTTTTAAAAACAGTCTCTGCTTTGAGCCGTGATTTGCACGGATGATGCCGGCTCACCATGACTTGTTCTGGTGGTCTCCTGCACAGAGTTGTACGGGACGATCGCATATTCTGATCGCAGGACCTGGTGTGGCCGCGGACAGATTTGACAATGCATCCTGGTAGGATCATGAACCCCAGCCAATTTTTTTTTCTGCTGCCAATGCCCAGATTCCTAACCCGGTCCCTACTTTATCCCGTCTTGGGTTAGCGCCCAGCACAGTCCGAGATTCCAGCCTGGCTGCTGTAGCTTATCCACGTGGACTAACGATGAGATCTTAATCAAATATTACCTCTGGAGTCCTCCAACGTTCTATTCTTGCCCCTGCTCCTACTTCGCAATGACACGCCGCTCCCTGGTAAACCAAAAACATAACATCAGTCTCCTGGTGTACAGTCATAGAGTCACAGAGAGATACAGTGTGGAAACAGGCCCTTCGGCACAACTTTCCCAACAATGTCCCCGCTACACTAGTCCCACCTGCCTCCATATCCCTCCAAACCTGTCCTATCCATGTACCTGTCTAATAGTTTCTTAAACGTTGGGATAGTCCCAGCCTCAACTACCTCCTCTGGCAGCTTGTTCCATACACCCACCACCCTTTGTGTGAATATGTTACCCCTCAGATTCCTATTAAATCTTTTCCCCTTCACCTTAAGCCTATGGCCTCTGGTCCTCGATTCACCTACTCTGTGCAAGAGACTGCATCTACCCGATCTATTCCTCTCTGTGGATTTCGCCTTCAACTCACCATGGGTCTGCCAAATATTTGTCTGGTCGTCAATCGACACCGGGGAGACAAATCTACTTCCCTCAGCCCACGCTGCAAACCCCATTCCCTTGATATAAAAAATAACAGCCAATGTTTGCACAGCACCTTCGGAAACATCCAAATGCTTCGCAGAAACAAGACCTGCAGGTATGTGCAGGGAACCAAAAGCTTGGTCAAAGAGGCAGGGGGAGCATCTGAGAAGAGGATAGAGAAGGGCTAGTAGGAATGGAATCCCAGAGGGGTCAAGGTGCAGAACTCAATAGGTTAGAACTGGAGGAGGACTTAAGGGCCTGTCCCACTTTCACGAGGTATTTCACAAATTCTCCCGAGTTTTCCCCTTGATTCAAACTCGCAGAATGTTCGTAACAAGTCCGTAGGAGGTAGTAGGAGTTCGTGGATATATCGTAGCGGCTCGTTATGCCAGCCGTAGGTACTCGTGGCATCAGGTAAGTCGGGACGTTTTTTCCAGCCCGGTAAAAAATGTCCACGAGTAAAAAAATGGTTGGGATGAAAGAAATTGCAACTTTTTACTCGTAAGGAGGGCATCGAAATAGTGGTGGGAATTCGTAGACATACTCGTAGAAGTTTGTGAACATAGTCGTGGAAGGTCGTAGGAGTTCGTAGAATACCACGATCTTGATTTTTTTTTTAGGTCCTTCAATGTCGGCACAGGTTTTGAATTAAGTTGTGAAAGTGGGACTGGCCCTTCAGGAGAGAAGAAGAGCTGTAACTGGTGCAATGAGGGTGAAATCTGGGAACTGTTATTGGTACACCATCGTCAGGTGCATTGAGATAGTCAAAGCCATACAGTGTGGACATAGGCCCTTCGGCCCAACTTGCCCACGCCAACCCCATCTACACTAGGCGCACCTGCCTGTGTTTGGCCCATAACCGTCCAAACCTTTCTTATCCATGTACCTGACCACAGTGAAAAATTCTGTTTGCGTGCTATCCAGTCAAATCATACTACAAGATGGACGCAAAATCCTGGAGTAACTCAACGGGACAGGCAACATCGCTGGATAGAAGGAATGGGTGACGTTTCGGGTTGAGACCCTTCTTTAGACTGGATCAGAAAGGTCACCCATTCTTTCTCTCCTGTAGTGTTGCCTGGCCCGCTGAGCTACTCCAGCATTTTGTGTCTATCTTCAGTGTAAACCAGCATCTGCAGTTCCTTCCTACACAAACCATGCTGTATATGAGTGTAGTCAAGCCATGCACAGTGAAACAGTGGGATGATTCTAGTAGACCCTATTCTGACCGCGCGGATTCTCTCCGAGATCTTCGGTTTCCTCCCACACTCCAAAGATGTACAAGTTTGTAGGTTAATTGGCTTGGTATAAGTATAAATTATCCCTTATGAGTGTAGGGTAGTGTTAATGTGCGGGGATCGCCGGTCGGCGTGGACTCGGCGGGCCGAAGGACCTGTTACCGCGCTGTATCTCTAAACTAAACTAAAGTAGCCTAGTTGGGCCGAATGGCCTAATTCTGCTCCTATCACTTACGAACATATGAATCCCATGTTATAAGCGGAGATGCTTTCCTGAGGGACATTCGTCTCTCATATTGAGCCACTTATATCACATATCTCCCAGCTGCATGGCCCATGCATTAGGAAAGCGTTTAGGAAATACCAGTGTCAGGGAAAGGGATGGGGTCCAGGGATCAGAGAGGCAGTGTAGGAGGAGTTCAGGAGGAAAACGGGTTAAAGGAGGGGGATGTGGTGGAAGTTGATTGTAGGACAAAGTATTACTTTGAGAGGCGACTACAGCTCCCCTTAACGCAATGCCTCAGAGAAAATGCATTGCACGTCATATCACGCACAGTAGAGAGCATGCTGACCGGTTGCATCGTGGCTTGGTTCGGCAACTTGAGCGCCCTGGAGCGGAAAAAACGGCAAAAAGTAGTAAACACTGCCCAGGTTCAGAAATAGCTACTTCCCCACAGCCATCAGGCTATTAAACTCAACTGAAACAAATCTCTGAACACTAATAGACCATTATCTGCTTATTTGCACTTTATCTGCATATTAATTGATGTGTGTATATATTTATATAATGGTATATGGACACACTGATATGATATGTTCTGTATCCGTGCCTACTATATTTTGCTGTGCTGATGCAAAGCAAGAATTTCATTGTCCTATCTGGGACATATGACACTAAACTCTCTTGTCTCTCTTGATCTAAATCTTAGCGCACTGTTCACTCAAACGTCGACCCTCCACAGCCCCGCAGATTCACCACATAAATAAATTTCTTCTCATCTTTGTCCTGAAGAGCCTGTTTCTGCTCTGTATCTCTAAACTAAACTAATCTCTGCCCTTCACATATACCCTCCCCACCCAAAAGCAAGGGGAAGCTTGGAGATCACCGGGCAAGCAAGCCCTATCGGGGAAAAGTCCCTCATTCTGGGAACCACATCTGCGGAATCAGCATTGGAGGGCCTCTGTTGCATTGAGATTGTTCTCTCTGGATCAGAGAATATTCAAGAAAGATTTAATAGTAGTGCTGAAAATTGTGAAGCATGTTGAATACCGTCAAAGAGCAACTAATTGCGTCTACTCTAATGCCTTTTCTCCCCCACAGTCTTTTTTCACAGTCTCGTAGCATTTGTGTACTTCAGTTTTGATTTTAAAGATGCAGCGCAGAAACAGGCCCTTTCGGCCCATCAAGTCCGCACCGACCAGCGATCGTCACACATTAACACTATCCTACACACTCCAGGGACAATTTACATTTATACCAAGCCAATTAACCTACAAACCTGCACGTCTTTGGAATGTGGGAAGAAACCGAAGATCTCGGAGAAAACCCACGCGGTCACGGGAGAGCGTACAAACACCGTACAGACAGCACCAGTAGTCAGGATCGAACCTGGGTCTCTGGCGCTGAAAGGCAGTAGCTCAACCTCTGCACCGCCCAATTTATATATAATTTATGTGTCTGTGTGTTATTTGTCATTGTGCCTGTAATGCTGCTGCAAGATTTACATTGAGAAACAAGGAACTACGGATACTCAAGATTGTCATTGTGCCTAAACCTCACGTACTTGTCAAAAAGACAATAAATTTGACTTGACAACTCTTTATACTTGCATTTAAATATGTTCCAAAAAAATGTCCATTGAGGGAAAGAATCTTGTTATTTGGCATGGCTAGAAATGAGGGGGGACTTGGTTCACGATATTTTGCAGCAGCTTTCAATGGGGAACTCTGACAGTGTGTAAAGGTGTTTGCTGAGCTGTGAACAAAGAGGGACATTGTGGATAATTATCTGCACTTTGAGAGAAAGCTAGGGTGGGCAATGGAGTGGAAAGTGGGCAGACCAGGGTATCTCGGGCTCAGTAGAGTCCATGACCTGGGACCATCGTTATTGTCAGTACAGTGCAGTCAATCGAAACGGTGATAAGGAACAATTAATTCACTCTTCCTATTCTATTAAACTGTAAACTATAAATATGTTAAAACATTGCTGTATGCAATTTTTAAGTTATTTTCAACAGCAGATTTGTTGATGGATAGATTTCTTTAGTCAGAGGGTGGAAAATCTCTGGAGTTCATTGCCACAGAAGGCTGTGGAGGCCGTCAATGGATATTTTTAAGGCAGAGATAGATCCTTGATTGGTACGGGTGTCAGGGGTTATGGGGAGAAGGCAGGAGAATGGGGTTAGAAGGGAGAGATAGATCAGTCATGATTGGATGATGGTGTAGATTTGATGGGTTGAATGGCCTAATTCTGCTCCTATCACTTATGAACATGAATTATGGAAACATTACTCTTGTTGCTTTGGAATCCTTGGGTGCAGGCATCAGGTTCAGGCGATGTCGGCTTCTAGTCCCAGCTACCCACGTATTTTCTCCAAGGAGATATTGTGGAAAGGGCTCAGATATACGGCACATGGCCAACTAGGGTTGGCTTGGTCTTTCCATCAATCGTGAAGGAATGGTTTATTCCTCTTTCTTTGTTTCCTCTATCCATTAACCAATTCTAATCTATTACAGGGCTGCATGGGCGATGATAGGGCAGCACAGTGGCGCAGTGGTAGAATTGCTGCCTTACAGCACCGGAGACCCGGGTTCAATCCCAACTACGGGTGCCGTCTGAATGGAGTTTGTATTTCTCCCCGTGACCTTGTGGGTTTTCTGAAACTACAGGAATTTATTTCACTGGTGCCTTCTTCGATTTCCTCCCACACTCCAAACACGTACAGGTTTGTAGATTAATTGGCTTGGTATAAATGTAAATTGTTCCTAGTGTGTGTAGGGTAGTGTTAGTGTGCGGGGATTGCTGGTCGGCGCGGACTCGGTGGGCCGAAGAGCCTGTTTCCGTGCTGTACCTCTAAACTAAACTCCACCCCAGATTATGACGGGGTTCCGTTCCTGAGAACCAGCTGTAATGCCAACAGTTCTCAAGCTGTAAATGTGGCCGTCAGGAAATACATTTAAATGGAAACGTAGGCCGACGAAGAGCAGCAGGTGGTAACTAGGGCATTTAACGCACCCACTCAGATAAGGTACACAACAAAAATGCCTGCAGCCCCACAGCTGCCGGTAAATCCATCCCGTCGAACTCTCAAACACTTGCTCACGTGTACGGGCCATACACAAGTCAGGCATTCATAGTCCGGAGACAACCTGTACCATCAATTCCATGTGCTCACTAACCTCGTGTGGGCCCTCTGGATATCAAAATGCACAACATCCACCTGTTCCCCCCTCAGATACAAATCTATCTATTTCTGCCACTTCATCTGGCAGCTCATTCTACATATACAGCACCCACTGTGTGAAAAAATTGGCCCCAAATATATATATCTTTCCCCTCTCACCTTAACCTGAACCTGTAGTTTTAGACTCCCCTAGCCTGGGCCTCTAGTTGTAGACTCCCCTAGCCTGGGCCTATAGTTTTAGACTCCCCTAGCCTGGGCCTGTAGTTTTAGACTCCCCTAGCCTGGGCCTCTAGTTGTAGACTCCCCTAGCCTGGGCCTATAGTTTTAGACTCCCCTAGCCTGGGCCTCTAGTTTTAGATTCCCATAGCCTGGGCCTCTAGTTTTAGACTCCCTTGGCTTGGGCCTGTAATTTTAGACTCCCCTAGCCTGGGCCTCTAGTTTTAGACTCCCCTAGCCTGAGCCTGTAGTTTTAGACTCCCCTAGCCTGGGCCTCTAGTTTTAGACTCCCCTAGCCTGGGCCTCTAGTTTTAGACTCCCCTAGCCTGGGCCTCTAGTTTTAGACTTCCCTAGCCTGGGCCTCTAGATTTACACTCCCCTATCCTGGGCCTCTAGTTTTAGACTCCCCTAGCCTGAGCCTGTAGTTTTAGACTCCCCTAGCCTGGGCCTCTAGTTTTAGACTTCCCTAGCCTGGGCCTCTAGATTTACACTCCCCTATCCTGGGCCTCTAGTTTTAGACTCCCCTAGCCTGGGGAAAAGACTGTTCACTTGATCTATGCCCGTCATGATTTTATAAAACACTATAAATCTCAACCTCCTACGCTCCAGGAAACTCATAAAATCTCTTAGAATTACATCTCCCTGTTAAATTACCCTCGACTTTACAGAGCAATTAGACTTCATAAGAGCATAAAATCACCCTGCTATAACAAAGGATGTCATTAATCTGGAAAGAGTGCAGAGAAGATTTACAAGGATGGTGCCAGGACTCGTGGGCCTGAGCTATAGGGAGAGATTGTGCAGGCTAGGACTTTATTCCTTGGAGCACAGGAGGCTGAGGAGTGACGTTATAGACGTGTGCAAAATCATGAGAAGTTGCTATGTTTTAGATTAGTTTAGTTTAGAGATGCAGAGCAGAACTAGGCCCTTCGTCCCATCGAGTCCCCTTCGACTAGCGATTCCTACACACTAACACTATCCTAGTCAGACTAGGGACACTTTACAAGTCTGAAGAAGGGTTTCGGCCCGAAACGTTGCCTATTTCCTTCGCTCCATAGATGCTGCTGCACCCGGTGAGTTTCTCCAGCAATTTTGTGTACCTCCGATTTTCCAGCATCTGCAGTTCCTTCTTGAACACTTTACAAGACTCTGGGCAGCACTTTGGCACAGGGCAGCACAAGTTAGAGAAGTCAATATTCATACCGCTGGGGTGTAAACTGCCCCAGCGAAATATTAGATGTTGTTCCTCCAATTCCTCACTCTGACAATGGAGGAGGCCCAGGACAGAAAGGTCAGTGTGGGAATGGGAGTGGGAGTTAGCGTGTTTAAAAACCGGGAGATCAGGTAGGTTTAGGCAGACTGAGCGGAGGTGTTCAGTGATACGATCGCCGAGCCTGCGCTTGGTCTCGCCGATCTATGGGAGTCCACACCTGGAACAGCGGATACAGTAGATGTGGTTGGAGGAGTTGCAAGTGAACCTCTGCCTCACCTGAAAAGACTGTATCTTCGCAAAAATATTGCTCATATATTTGGAGTCTGGAATTCTTAGCGTGGTAATTTGTGTGGTAATTGGCCATGGTTAAAGGGATTGTAGGCGTTCACTGTTTTGCAGTGATAAGTCCATCAAACTTTACGAGCTGAAATGATAAAGCCTTCTATGTGGGAATATCCATTAATAGATGAATAGAGATTGATAATATTAATATTCTATTGAAAATTATACTGCATTGCTCAGCATCGGACCAAAAATGCTGGAAAAACTCAGCAGGTCAGAAGCTGCTGCACCCGCTGAGTTTCTCCAGCATTTTTGTGTACCTTCGATCTTCCAGCATCTGCAGTTCCTTCTTGAACACAGTATCTATGGATATGTGCACCAGAAAGATACAGAGTCATAGAGAGTCAGAGTGATACAGCCTGGAAACACCTCTTGTATATATTTTATACACCTCTATAAGATATATACTTCTAAAGCAAATTAGATCCTTCTCTGCTGTTTAACAATTAAAAGGACACTGCCTTGAATTTATTGAAGCTTGGGTTTAGTTTTGTTTATTTTAGTTTAAAGATACAGCACGGAAACAGGCCCTTCGGCCTACTGGGTCCACGCCGACCAGCGATCCCCACACATTAACACTATCCTGCACCCACTAGGGACAATTTTTACATTTACCAAGCCAATTAACCGACAAACTTGCACGTCGTTGGAATGTGGGAGGAAACCAAAGATCTCGGAGAAAACCTACACAGGTCACGGGGAGAACGTACAAACTCTGTACAGACGGCACCCGGAATCGGAATCGAACCCGGGTATCCGGCGCTGCATTCGCTGTAAAGCAGCAACTCTACCGCTGCGCCACCCTGACTGCCTCCGCTCCACATATCCACATCTCCAGGTACCTCTGCTCCACATTGGAGCACCGGCCTTCTCCACTTCAGTGTCAGTTCAGTTTATTGTCACGTGTACCGAGGTACAGTGAAAAGCTTTAGTGGCGTGCTATCCAGTCGGCAGAAAGACAATTCATGATTAGATTACACCGAGTCAGTGGGACAACTTCAGTGTCGTTGTTAGAGCTGGTTTCCATACTGTGTCACTCTATGAGAAGCATTCCACTCAAGCATCAACATATAACATTCAGAGCTGTTTTAGTGTTGTTTAGAGATACAATGCTGAAACAGGCCATTTGGCCCACACCGACCAACAATTCCCACACATTAACACTACCCTACACACACTAGAGCCATTGTTTTTACAATTACACCAAGCCAATTGGCCTACAAACCTGGACGTCTTTGGAGTGTGGGAAGAAACCGAAGATCTCGAAGAAAACCCACGCAGGTCACGGGGAGAACGTACAAACTCCGTACAGACAAGCACCCGTAGTCAGGATTGAACCTGGGTCTTTGGGGCTGTAAAGGCTGTAGTTTGACTGCTACACCGCCATGCTGACAACATGGAGTAGTAAGTCCCATTGTCACTTATCCCGGGATCCTCCTCGACTCCGTTGTGTGATACTTTGTTGTGTAAATTGATTGGAATTGGTTGTCTGTTACGCTGATTAGTCTCATCTACCTCGGGCACACGCTGTCACATATCCTGGTCAAAATCACATACCCTGGTCAATGAGTCTTGCAGCTGCAGAAAGTTTATGATCTACATACTTCTTCTGCAAGGCACGTTTGCTTATTACCTTAATTGAATGCATGCAGCGATAAGAAGCGTGCATTGAGAAGGACAAAGAGACTGAGAGTTATTGAACTATCTGGAAACAAATAGCTTGATGTAACCTTGACAAGGCGACGTGACTGGCTGTTATTTCTTTAACCGATGCATGAATATTTTACAGTGAAGATTGGGCAGATCTGTGCTGGGAAAAGGTTATTGCTCTTTCAAAGTGTTCGCAATGGGCAGTACGGTAGAGATACTGCCTTACAGAACTTGCAGCGCCGGAGACCCAGAGTTCGATCCCGACTACGGGTGCTGTCTGTACGGGGTTTGTACGTTCACCCCGTGACCGCGTGGGTTTTCTCCGAGATCTTAGGTTTGTAGGTTAATTGGCTTTGGTAAATGTAAAAATTGTCCCTAGTGTGTGTAGGACAGTGTTAATGTGCGGGGATCGCTGGTCGGCGCGGACCCGGTGGGCCGAAGGGCCTGTTTCCGCCCTGTATCTCTAAACTAACCTAAACTAAAAGCCAGAATAATTTATCCCACTGCTGTTATTAGACTACTGACAGACCTCGCCTAGGATAGGGGAGTAGCCCTGATTTCCCAACCTGCCTAAATGTGGCCCTTGCTCATTTTGTTTATTCACCACTTTATCTGTAAGGGTAACGCTATATTCTGCACTCTTTAACTTTTTCGCTTTGCATTCCCTGTTGTACTTGTGTCTGGCATGATAGTACTCATGTGTAACATGTTATGTCTAGATAGCACGCAAACTATATTTTTTAACTGTATGTCGATACAAGTGTTATGCTGCTTAGTGTAGTTTAGAGATACAGCGCGGAAACAGGCGCTTCGGCCCACCGAGTCGGCACTGACCAGCGATCCCCGCACACTAACACTCTCCTACACCCACTAGGGACAATATTACAATTTTACCAAAGCCAATTAACCTACAAACCTATCTGTCTTTGGAGTGTGGGAGGAAGTCCGAGATCCTGGTGAAAACCCACGCAGGTGACGGGGAGAACGCACACACAAGCACACGTAGTCAGCATGAACCCGGGTCTCTGGCGCTGCACGGCATCAGCTCCACCGCTGCGCCACAGTGCCGCCCACCGTTCTTGAAAGTAAGGATTTAATTGTTCCGTCATTAAACATTAAACACTCTTGGCTGTCTCTTGACCTGACAATAATAAATCTATTCCAACACAAAGAAATTGTACAGAACCCATCTACCAGACAAGAATTTCCACACAATCCTACAGTATGCATCAGACGATTTCATTACATGGCCCGTAAGAGTCAGCTTCAGTTATTAAGTGGCACAGTCTCGACCTGAAACATCCCCCATTCCTTCTCTCCAGAGATACTGCCTGTCCCGCTGAGTTACTCCAGCAGTTAGCGTCTATCCTATTAAGTGACACAGATTGCTTGCAAGCAGGATAAGGGAGTAAAGGGAGCAGACAAGGTAAACAAAGATATTTCACACCCAGGACTGCCCTTCTACAGCTGGGGAATTGGGGCCTAGTTCCCCCATCCGCTGGCATCTTAGCCAGCAGCATTCCCCACTACACAGCTGTGGTGAATCTAACGGCTGTTAGAGTGGGCTTGAGCTGAAGACAGACACAAAATGCTGGGGTAACTCAGCGGGCCAGGCAGCATCTCTGCAGAGAAGGAATGGGCGATGTTTCGGGTCGAGACCTTTCTTCAGACTGAGAGTCAGGGGAGAGGGGGACACAGAGATATGGAAGGGTGAGGTGTGAAAATTAGACATCAAAGGGGACAAAGTTCAAGGAAAATGCAGAATAGAGCATTGTTAGCTAGGGTAACAACAAAGCAAACAGAGATAAAATGTAATTAGGAAGGCAGTCAGACTGGTGGGAGAACTGGGATGGCGGATGGATGGATGGAGAGAGAGGGAGACCAAGGGTTACTTGAAGTTAGAGAAGTTAATATTCAGACCGCTGTGTTGTGAGCTGCCCAAGCGAAATATGAGGTGCTGTTCCTCCAATTTGCGCTGGGCCTCACTCTGACAGTGGAGGAGGCCCAGGACAGAAAGGTCAGTGTGGGAATGGGAGGGGGAGCTAAAGTGCTAACTGGTTCACTATCAAGTAAATGCCTTACGGAAGGATGGTGCACTAAATCAAGAATCTTTCAATCTAATGGCATATGGTCACTAGTGGGGGGGGGGGGGGAGAAAGTAATTTCCCTTCATCAAAGGTCAACTCCCACTATTGCTGCTGTGAAGAGCCCCAGTCAGCCTGCCTCCCACCCTGGCTGCCTCTGCATAAAGCTGCTCGTGCTGACAACACTAGACGGCAGAACACACAAGACCATTGACGGTGAGGCCTCTCCCTGACACTCAGCCTTCACAGAAAAGACAGGAGTGGAAATTTCCCCTCGGACCGGCTCGGCCTCTCAATAACATCACAAGCGGTTCTGTTGAAAGGCAGCATGACTGGAGGAATGATACTCCATCCGAGTGGTCTACAACCCAAGGCTACGAACATTTAATTTTTCAATTTCCGGTGACTTTAATTTGAGTTTAGTTTAGACATTCAGCGTGGAAACAGGCCCTGCGGCCCACTGAGTCCAAACCAACCAGCGATCCTAGCACCTTAACACCACCCTACGCACACATTAGGGACAATTTACATTTATACCAAGCCAATTAACCTACAAACCTGTACTTCTTTGAACTCTTAACCTCCTGTGTTCCATTCATTCTCATTCCAATCCACCTCAGCTCCCTCTCCAACTCATCTGCCTCAGACCTCTTCCCCTCCCCCATTTTCATCCCCATTCCCTACCTAGTTCCATTCACCAATTACACACTCATTTCATCCACACCCGTTTACTTTAGATTAGTTTAGTTTAGTTTAATTTAGAGGTACAGCACAGAAACAGGTTGTATGGCCTACCGAGTTCGCACCGGCCTGTGATCCCCGCACACTAACACTATCCTACACACACTAGGGACAAATTACATTTATATCAAGCCAATTAACCTTCAAACCTGCACGTCTTTGGAGTGCGTGAGGAAACCAGTGATCCCGCAGAAAACCCACGCAGATCACTGGGAGAACGTACAAACTCCAACAGACAGCACCCGTAGTCAGGATCGAACCCGGGTCTCTGGCGCTGTGAGGCAGCAACTCTACCGCTGCGCCACCGTGCCACATCTCCTCCCCCATCTGGTGCCATTGGCCCTTCATCACTCCTTAATCATTCCTATTGTCACCTTCCATATTTAGCAGATTGAATGTCAGTCTTTGTGTCCTCTGCACACTCCAAAGACGTACAGGTTTGTAGGTTAATTGGCTAGGTATAAGTGTAAATTATCCCTAGTGTGCGTAGGACAGTGTAAGTGTGCAGGGATCTCTGGTCGGTGCAGACTCAGTGGGCCGAGATGTGCAGGGATCTCTGGTTCGGTGCTGTATCTAAAAATATTCGCAAATCAAAAATTCAAATTCAAAATTCAGCAGTGAGGAACACGGTACACAGGGGAGTCTGATGTAATGGAGTTTAGCTTAGTTTAGTTTAGTTTAGAGGCACAGAGCAGAAACAGGCCCTTCGGCCCACCGAGTCCGCACCGACCAGCAATCCCCGCACATTGACACTACCCTATACACACGAGAGACTATTATACATTTATGCTCTTTGGAGTGTGAGAGGAATCGTTCTCTCGGAGAAAACCCATGCAGGTCATGGGGAGAACATAAAATCTCTGTACAGCAAGCAACCATGGTCAGGATCAAACCAGGGCCTCTGGCGCTGTAAGGCAGTAGCTCTACCGCTACTGCGACGACACTGTGCCACCCCATTCAATATTCCGAATTGAGCTACTAACGAGGAACAGAGTACTTCGGGGAATCTGATGTAATGGAGGAAAAATAAAATTTAAGTTACCGATCTTTAATTAGCTGCAATGTGCTGTTGTGTAGGGACTCACCAACTTCTGGAAAAGTGAGTAACAGTTCAAGGATGCAATATAATGAATGATATTTATCTGTAAATAGATCTGGGTTATTCTTTATGTGTAAGAAAGAATTGCAGATGCTGGTTTAAATCAAAGGCAGTATGAACATTGACTTCTCTAACTTCAGATAGCCCTTGCTTTCCCTCTCTCTCCCCTTCCCCTTCCCAGTTCTCCCACTAGTCTCACTGTCTCTGCCTACATTCTATCTTTGTCCCGCCCCCTCCCCTGACATCAGCCTGAAGAAGGGTCTCGACCCAAAACGTCACCCATTCCATCTCTCCAGAGATGCTGCCTGTCCCGCTGAGTTACTCCAGCATTTTGTGTCCACCTTGGGTTATTCTTTATTTTGGCTTCGTCATAGAGTCATAGAGTGATACACCATGTAAACAGACCCTTCGGCCCAACATGCCCACACCAGCAAACATGTCCCAGCTACACTCATCCCACCTGCCCTTGTTTGGTCCACAGCCCTCCAAACCTGTCCTATCCATGTACCTGTCTAATTCCTAACCAGTCTGAAGAAGGGTCTCAACCCGATACATCACCCATTCCTTCTCTCCAGAGATGCTGCCTGTCTCATTCCTTCTCTCCAGAGATGCTGCTTGTCCCGCTGAGTTACTCCAGTTTTTTGTATCTAACTGTTTCTTAAACATTGGGAGTCTCAACCTCAACAACCTCCTCTGGCAGCTTTTTCCATTCACCCACCACCCTTTGTGTGAAAGAGCTATCCCTCAGATTCCTATTAAATCTTTTCCCCTTCACCTTAAACCTATGTCCTCTGGACCTTGATTCCCCTACTCTGGGTAAAAAACTCTGTGCATCTACCCGAACTATTCCTCTCATGATTTTATACACCTCTATAAGATGCTTGCAAAGCTCGTGTCTACATTCACTAATTGGCACCGTCCCAATTCCTAGCTGTCACACCCCACTACCTTCCCCTTGTCAGGTGCCGTGTAAGCTTTTCAACACTAAAGGCCATGGGAAATAGAACACATGGAATTAAATTTTAAAAAGAATCAATTCCTATGCTATTAGAATGAGGTCCATTTTCCGCTCTCCACGCTTTGAATCTATCAGCCAGCCTTACTTGCAAAACTATCGCTGTTGTTAGTTTAGTTTAGTTTAGTTCAGTTTATTATCACGTGTACTGAGGTACAGTGTAAAGCTTTTTGTTGCATGCTAACCAGTCAGTGGAAAGACAATACATGATTACAATCGATCCAGTTACAGTGTACAGATAGGAATCGTGATTTAAGAGTGTGGAGCGAATGCAATATGAGTTTGTACATCTGCTTCTGTGGCCAGCGTGCAAACAGTCTCCTGGTTTTGCGCCGATATTGCTGATTACTGATACACAGCGAGCTAGCAAAACAAGGAAAGGACGCAGCTGAGCAAAATAAATTATTTTTAGCTGCTGTCGAACGTAACCACACTCAGGTCGGTGTGGTTTCTATAGTAACCGGCTAATCAGGACAATCATCACACCTAGGCCTCAACTTCCTTCATTCGCTTCGATGGGGCAAGGCATCAGTCCGTGACCTTGCTTACTTGAGCAAAAACTGATCAATATTCAGCTGTCTGTTGCTCCCAGGACAATTCTTCACACTCTCTCTCGCCTAACCACCACTCCTTAATCCTCCTCAGCTCAATCTGTGCTGTCACTGCAAAGCTGTCAAACGCTGCATCTTGCAGTCAGACCTCATTAAACGACCGCTGGTCAGGGCAGAAAGGCTTTCTCTCCACACCTCTGAAGCTTCCAGCAATCATTCCTCTGCTGCACTGCACCACTTCAGTTTACATTTAACAAACGCTCCTGTTTCAATCTCACAATACTCTGTGTTTTGCTGACAGGAAATGTTATCTTTCGTTTTAGTTTTACACATAGAGTGTGGATATATATATATATAGGCCCTTCAGATCACCGAGTCCACACTGATGTTCACAATCAGCCCTTCACACTGGTTCTATCTTACTTTCTCATCCTCTCCCTACACACTAGGGGCAATTCAAAATGCCAATTGACCTACGACATCGCACGTCTTTGGGATATGAGAGGAAACCATAGCATTCGGAGGAAACCTACGCAGTTACAGGGAGAACATGCAAACTCCACAGAGACAGTGCCGAGGTCAGGATCAAACCTGGGTCTCTGGCACTGTGAGGCAGCAGCTCTATCAGCTGCAGCACTGTTCCGCCCTCTGATGAGATTGCTTTCATCACAAATAAATCCAACTGCACTGTAATTATAGGCAGGCACAGAATGTTGGAGTAACTCAGTAGGACAGGCAGCATCTCTGGAGAGAAGGAATGGGTGATGTTTCGGGTCGACACCCTGCTTCAGAAAAGAGTCTCGACACGAAACTTCACCCATTCCTTCTCTCCAGAGATGCTGCTTGTCCCGCTGAGTTACTCCAGCATTTTGTGTCTATCTTTGACGTAAACCAGCATCTACAGTCACTTCCTACACACTACAAGCAATCATAGGTGGCAGATGAAGAGTATATAAAGAATAATATTTCCCAAATGAAGTAGTGGTCTCCAAATGCCCCTCTTTCGCTTCCTTCGGTTAATATTAATGTTGATTGCCTTCGGCACATAGATATGCAGGGATTGGAGGGATGTGGATCATATGTGGGCAGAGGAGATTAGTTTAATTTAGCATCCTGTTCAGCATGGACATTTTGGGCTGACGGACCTGTTCTTGTGCTGTACTGCACTGTTCTATGTTCTTAGTGAAAGCAGCATTCTTGCAAACAGTCTCTCTGTAACTTTGTTCATGTTATTCATTTCTCACGATGTGGGAGTCACAGGTAATGCCAGCATTGTATCAGCAAGGGTACAGTCCTGACCTCCCATCTACACCAATGAAGTCCTTTGAGCTATCATTAATCTGTCATTATCTGGCATTAAATATTGTATCCTTTACCCTTAATCTGTGCTCCGTGGCCGGCTTGATTGTATTTATGAATAGTCCTTTATTTAACTGTATAGCATACAAACAAAAGCTTTTCACTGTAACTCGGTACACGTCACAATAACAAACTCCAGTTATACCTCACGCCAAGGCCAGCAGAACAATCAAGGACGAGTCACACCCAGGCCACTCCCTCTTCTCCCCTCTCCCATCAGACAAAAGGTATAGAAGTGTGAAAACGCACACCTCCAGATTCAGGGACAGTTTCTTCCCAGCTGTTATCAGGCAACTGAATCATCCCACCACAACCAGAGAGCAGTGCTGAACTACTATCTACCTCTTTGGTGATCTTCGGGCCATCTTTGATCGGACTTTGCTAGCTTTACCTTGCACTAAACATTATTCCCTTATCATGTATCTGTACACTGTAAATGGCTCGATTGTAATCATGTATTGTCTTTCTGCTGACTGGATAACACGCAACAAAAGCTTTTCATTGTACCTTGGTACACGTGACAGTAAACTAAACTGCACTAAAACTAAACAAAAGAAACTAATCTAAGCATTTATTGCCCATCTATAACTGCCCTTGTGATGGTTGGTGGTTAGCTGTGTCCAACCAAGCAGTTTTTGGAAGGTATTTAACAGTCAGCCTCGTGGGATGGGTCTGGAGACACATAACAGGGCAAACCAGGTAAGGGTGGACGATTCCTCCCCTGAAACCGGATGGATTGTTAACAGCAATTGTGTTGCTTTTATGACCCATACAGCAAAGAGCAGTCCCAACACAAACCATTGCCTGTCCATTTCCCTCCACAGATGTTGCCTGGTCTGCTGAGTTCCAGCACTTTGTTTGTGAACAAGTACAAGTTTGGTTGAGAGATACCGTACAGAAACAGGCCCTTTGGCCCACTGAGTCTGCACTGACCAGCGACATTAACACTAGCCTACACACATTAGGGACATTTTTCACTTTCATGCCAAGCCAATTAACCTACAAACCTGTACGTCTTTGGAAAGTGGGAGGAAAACGAAGATCTCGGAGAAAACCACGGGGAGGATGTACAAACTCCGTACAAACTCCGTACAGACAGCACCCGTAGTCGGGATCGAACCTAGGTCTCTGGCGCTGTAAGCGCTGTAAGGCAGCAACTTTACCGCTACACCACCGTGGCTCCCCTAGTTCCTTTTCTAAATCCTAGGCTATGAAAGAGCATTGAAATGACGCAGCTAGCCTGGTATGATCTGAACACTCTGGATTGTTAGTCTGGTCCTTTAACTGATGTGCCAACAAGGTGAGGGATTAAAACTCCCTCTGGTCGGTACACCTCGCAAACACTCACAGCACTACAGGCCCTTCGACCCAACCTGTCCATGCTAACCAAGACACCCCATCTGAGCTAGTCCCATTTGTCCACACTTGACTCATCTCCCTTTCCCTTACATGAGCAGGAAACCTTGCCTATCATGTGCCTGTCCAAGTGTCTTTTCGATGCTGTTAAACTACCTGCCTCACCTACCTCCTCTGGCAATTCGTTTCACATGCCCCACCACCCTCTGAGTGTAAACGTAGTCCCTCGGGTTCCTATTAAATCTTTCCCCTCTCACCTGAAACCTGGTTCTCGACTCCCCGACATTGGGTCAAAGAATGTGCATTCACCCTACACACCCCCCCTCATGATTTTACATATCTTTATCCGCTTTATCAGCATGATTACAGACAATGGGACTCCACAAGACGACAAGTGACCCTTGCATCCCCTCTCTCTCCATCTCTCAGGCTCTCTCCATCTCTCCATCCCTCCCCCACCAGCTTCAACGTCGTCTTGTTGTGTCTCATTGTCTGTAACTCGTTTTCATCTAGCACACAGCTATCAATGGCCCTTTTTCTATATCATCATTACTTTTTTGCATATCTTCCATTCATGTCTTCTACATCTCTCTGCATCACCGTCCATATCTCTTGTGTCCCTTTCCCCTGACACTCAGTGTGAAGAAGGGTCTCTACTCGAAAGGTCACACATTCATAAGATTATAAGATCATGTGATAGGAGTAGAATTAGGCCATTCGGCCCATCAAGTCTACTCAATCATGGCTGATCTATCTCTCCCTCATAACCCCATTCTCCTGACTTCTCCCCATAACCCCCGACACTCGTACTAATCACGAATCTATCTATCTCTGCCTTAAATATATCCACTGACTTGGCCTCCACAGCCTTCTGTGGCAAAGAATCCCACAGATTCACCACCCTCTGACTAAAGAAATTCCTCATCATCTCCTTCCTAAAAGAACGCCCGTTAATTCTGAGGCCGTGACCTCTAGTCCTAGACTCTCCGACTAGTGGAAACATCCTCTCCACATCCACTCCATCCAAGCCTTTCACTATTCTGTACGTTTCAATGAGGTGCCCTTCTATCCCGAGATGCTGTCTGACCCGCTGAGTTACTCCAGCTTTTTGTCTCCGTCTGACTGCAGAGTTAAATGTGGTGCGTGTTTATGATGCAGATGGGGAAACCCAGGCTCTGGACGAGAGGGTGTGTATGGCTCGGGACTTCGGCAGTCACGGTGGTGCAGCGGTAGAGTTGCTGCCTTACAGCAAAATGCAGCGCCAGAGACCCGGGTTCGATCCCGACTATGGGTGCTGTCTGTACGGAGTTTGTACGTTCTCCCCGTGATCTGCGTGGGTTTCCTCTGAGATCTTCGGTTTCCTCCCACACTCCAAAGACGTACAGGTTTGTAGGTTAATTGGCTTGGTAAAAATGTAAAATTGTCAACGTTGGCGATATGCTGAGTACTGCCCTGCCAACTACAACATTCAGAAGATTCGAGCTCAACTTACTTTTATGCCCCTCGTTCTTCAGGACGGGGGGCGAACAAGGCTCCGAATCTTGGTCATCGTCTCCTTCCTCATCGGCTAAATGGGTGTGAGCATAGTGATAGCTGAGGCCAGGCCGGTTCTTGTAGCGCTTGCCACAGACTGCAATCAGAAAGAGAGAGAGAGACCAGGAAGATTGTCCATTAGTCATGTGAAACCACACTGTCAAGATATTAAATTGATCATTTTCTCTCCAAAAGTGGCTAATCGTTTTAGTAAGAGTGAAGTATTAAAAGGATATATTATGAATAAAAAAGTGCACACAAATAGGTAAATTAAAAATAGGTAAGAAGAGGAACAGCACAGCTGCAGTCTATGCAAAGTTACAGATAGACTAGATCGGCAACTGCATAGTACCTTTGTCAGATGTTTTTGAGTTATGCTTTTGTTTGAAACTATCTGAAACAGAGAAGAAGAAACAAGAGAAAAAGGAGTGAATTTCACAGAAGACAGAGCAGAGAAGGGATGAGACGGTTCTTACGCATGCCAGAAAAAAGGTGTAGAGGCAGGAGGTGGAAGCCCACAGCTTCTCGTCGCCACCACGAGCTACTTACTGTCGCACACATATGGCTTGTCCTGGTCTTCCTGGGAAGAGGCGTCTGTTTTTCTTTTCCCTCCTACACCCCGTGTCTATAGGATAAAGGAAAAGGAACGCACGTTTAGTGGAGGCCAATGAGGGGGGACCTCATTGAAATGAACCAAGCAGTGATAAGGCTTGGATAGAGTGGATGTGGAGAGGGTGTTTCCACTAATCGGAGAGTCTAGGACTAGAGGCCATAGCTTCAGAATTAAAGGGTGTTTCTTTAGGAAGGAGATGAGGAGGAATTTCTTTAGTCAGAAGGTGGTGAATCTGTGGAATTTGTCACAAAAGGCCAAGTATAAGAAACATGCAAGTCCTTAATAGATATTTTTAAGGCAGAGATAGATAGATTCTTGATTGGTGCGGGTGTCAGGGGTTATGGGGAGAAGGCAGGAGAATGGGGTTAGGATGGAGAGATAGGTCAGCCATGATTGAATAATAATAATAATAATAATAATAATAATAGATGGGATTTATATAGCGCCTTTCTAATACTCAAGTCGCTTTACATCGCATTATTCATTCACTCCTCAGTCACACTCGGTGGTGGTAAGCTACTTCTGTAGCCACAGCTGCCCTGGGGCAGACTGACGGAAGCGTGGCTGCCAATCTGCGCCTACGGCCCCTCCGACCACCACCAATCACTCACACACATTCACATACATTCACACACAGGCAAAGGTGGGTGAAGTGTCTTGCCCAAGGACACAACGACAGTATGCACTCCAAGCGGGATTCGAACCGGCTACCTTCCGGTTGCCAGCCGAACACTTAGCCCATTGTGCCGTCTGGCGGAGTGGACTTGATGGACCGAATGGCCTGATTCTTATCACTTATGATCCTATCACTTATGACCTTATGACCACACCCTAACAACTTTGCAACAAAAAGTTACGGCCTGGTGTGAGTTAATTTCACAATGCAGTCGCACTAAGATTTCAGAGATGCAGAATTTAGTTCAGTTTAGTGTAGACATGCAGCACGGAAACAGGCCCTTCTCCCCACCGGGTCCGCGCCGACTAGCGATCCCCACACACTAACACACACTGGGAACAATTTACAATATTACCGAAGCCAATTAACCTACAAACCTGTACGTCTTTGGATTGTGCGGGGAAACCCCATGCGGTCATGGGGAGAACGTACAAACTACGTCCAGACAGCACCCGTAGTCGGTGTTGAACCCCGGTCTCTGCTGCTGGAAGGCAGTAGCTCTACTGCTGCACCACTGTGCCACCCCTAAAGAGGTTCACCTCAGATGTGCAACGTGTTCAGCTGTCGAGCCTGACTGCTCGAAGTTAAATCGGACCATTGATGCTGGGGCTTGTATTAAACACACATGCCCAACATGCTTCATTATTTTGGTAGGGTGGTTGGGCTCTGGTAGTCGCCTACTGGTGGCATGGTGGCGCAGGGGTAGAGTTTCTTACTTACAGCGCCAGAGACCCGGGTTCGATCCCAAGTACCTACGGTTACTTTCTGTACGGAGTATGTACGTTCTCCCCGTGACCTGCGTGGGGTTTTCTCCGAGATCTTCGTTTTCCTCCCACACTCCAATGACGTACAGGTTTGTAGGTTAATTGGCTTGGTGTAAATGTTAAATTGTCCCCGGCGATTGTAGGATAGAGTGTTAATGTGCGGGGATCGTTGGTCAGCTCGGACTTGATGGGCCGAAGGGCCTGTATGCGCACTGTATCTCTAAACTAAACTGCTGGCTCCCTCCAGCTTAGCCTCTGAAGCCCACAGCACTTGAATTATATATTTTTTTAAGCAGCAAATTTACAGATGAATGTAAATCAGGGGAAGCAAATGAACCACAATGCAATGGATTTTGAGCAGGACACCTGAGGTGTCAAGGGATGCAGGCTTGTCAGCTTTGGAAGGGGAGACAAAAGACAGCGAGATGACAGATTTTGAGTGGTAGAGAACACTGAAATGCCACCGCATAAATACAGGCAACCCAGTGAGCGTCGGTACTGAAATTATCAAATGCTACCAACACTGGAAAGCATAATTCTAAAGGTTACTGCCGAATAACCTCACTGTGACAGTTAAAAGGATAAAAGGCACCATGAAACACATTTACTGGCTGGAAAAATGAAACGATATGCTGTCGCTCTGCACCGATATACTGGGTGGCACGGTGGCGCAGCGGTAGAGTTGCTGCCTTACAGCACTTTCAATGCCAGAGACCTGGGTTCGATCCCGGCTCCGGGTGCCGTCTGTACGGAGTTTGTACGCTCTCCCCGTGACCTGCGTGGGTTTTCTCCGAGATCTTCGGTTTCCTCCCACACTCCAGAGACGTACAGGTTTGTGGTTAATTGGTTTGGTGTAAATATATATTGTCCCTTGTGTGTGTGTAGGGTAGCGTTAATGTGCGGGGATCGTTGGTCGGTGCAGACTCGGTGGGCCGAAGGGCCTGTTTCCGTGTTGTATCTCTAAACTAAACTACATACCAGCTGGGTATCAGTGCAGTCTTAAGGGCCTGTCCCATTTGGGCGTCATTTGCGCCTCACGCAGATGGCGTGCAAAGATTTTGTACATCCCAAAATCCTGGGGCGCTGCGTGCGACAACGCATCACTGCCTACATCACCCCGCACCATGCGCGCGTAATGCGCACCATGCGCGCGTCACGTGCTCGTCGCGACGCGTAAATGATGTAGCGTAAATTACGTGCAAATGACGCCCAAGTGGGAACGGCCCTTTAGGCATTATGTTCAAAACACTTCAGGCTTTTAATCATTTTTGGAAGAATCTATAATATTTACATTATCATCTAAATTCTATCGTTGACACCCTGCTACCTTAGATGGGGGCGGAACGTTGGCGCAGCGGTAGAGTTGCTGCCTTACAGCGCCAGAGACCAGAATTCAACCCTGACTACGGGTGCTGTCTGTACAGAGTTTGTACGTTCTCCCCATGACCCACGTGGGTTTTCTCCGGGATCTCCAGTTTTCTCCCACACATCAAAGACGTACAGGTTTGTAGGTTAATTGGCTTAGTATCATTGTAAACTGTCCCAAGTGGGATAGTGCTTAGATTGCTGGCCAGCGTGAACACGATGGGCCGAAGGGCCTGTTTCCGTCCTGTGTCACTAAACTAAACTAAACATGAATACAATACGTTTCTTCGTCAATTTGGAAATTTTAGTTGAACTGTACACTAAACTGTCTCCAAAGTTAAAAGCAAAATCAAACAACTGACTGCTTTCAATAAACCCCTTAATAACCATCATAAGAGTTGGAAAACCTACTCTTCCAGGCCAATGGAACAAACAAAGCTCACATTAGCTCACTCCAATGATCACTGACATTTACAGCCATCTGCAATTTAGGAAGAAATTGAGATAGAAACATACAGTACCAGGAGCAGCCCTCGACCCAAAATGACACCTATTCCTTTACTCTAATCTACTCTATTCCTTTCCTGGACACGCTAGAGGCAGGAAACATGTTCCCGATGTTGGGGGCCCAGAACCAGGGGCCAACTATTCTTAAACAGTTTAAGAATAAGGGGTAAGCCATTTAGAACGGAGATGAGGAAACACTTTTTCTCACAGAGAGTGGTGAGTCTGTGGAATTCTCTGCCTCAGAGGGCGGTGGAGGCAGGTTATCTGGATGCTTTCAAGAGAGAGCTAGATAGGGCTCTTAAAGATAGCGGAGTCAGGGGATATGGGGAGAAGGCAGGAACGGGGTACTGATTGGGGATGATCAGCCATGATCATATTGAATGGCGGTGCTGGTTCGAAGGGCTGAATGGCCTACTCCTGCACCTGTTGTCTATTGTCTATTGTCTATTGTTTACTCCAGTGATGCTGTCTGACCCACTGAGTAACTCCAGCATTTTGTGTCTATCTTGTGTCTATGTTTGTTTAAACCAGCATCTGCAGTTCCTTCCTTCGCACCTCTTCATTGTTCGTCAAGCATTTGTACTGGAGCAGGGCAGACGTTCCCACTAATAACAGCCAGTTCATTCTTCCACACACCCAAGATATTGGCTGAGATATGTTGTGATATTTAAACGGAGCCATAGAGTCATAAGGCCATAGGGATAGGTGTAGAATTAGGCCATTTGGCCCATCAAGTCTACTCCACCATTCAATCATGGCTGATCTATTTCTCCCTCCCAACCCCATTCTCCTGCCTTCTCCCCATGACCCCTGACAACTGTGCTATTCAAGAATCTATCTATCTCTGCCTTAAAAATACCCACTGATGGCCTCCACAGCCTTGTGTAGCAAAGAATTCCACAGATTCACCACCCTCTGACTGAAGAAATATCTCCACATCTCCTTCCGAAAAGAACATCCTTTAATTCTCAGTCTATGACCTCTGGTCTTAGACTCTCCTACTAGTGGAAACATCCTCTCCACATCCACACTATTCCAAGCCTTTCGTGCAGCTCGGAGCTCTTTATGCCCTTCTACACTAACCTCATCTGCCTGCATGATCTTTACAATCTTCGATGCTTTTAAGTGACTGTCTAAATCCTTGTGAAGCACAGTGATTGTATCTAATCCCACCACTACCTCTCGCAGTGTGTTTCAGACATCGACCACACTCTGTGTAAAAAGCAACTTGCTCCTCAGATCTCATTTAAAACTCCTTTCATTCACCTTAAACCTCTGCCCGCTTGTTTTAGATATCCCCAATACAGGAGAAAGATTCGGACCATCTACCCTATTGTTCCAGGGAAAACAAACCTAGCCTATCCAATTTTCCCCATAACTAGATTTGTTTAATAATGGATGGGCCGACTAGAATACTCAAGGCGCTTTACATCGCATTATTCATTCACTCCTCAGTCACACTCGGTGGTGGTGAGCTACTTCTGTAGCCACAGCTGCCCTGGGGCAGACTGACGGAAGCGTGGCTGCCAATCTGCGCCTACGGCCCCTCCGACCACCACCAATCACTCACACACATTCACACACAGGCAAAGGTGGGTGAAGTGTCTTGCCCAAGGACACAACGACAGTATGCACTCCAAGCGGGATTCGAACCGGCTACCTTCCGGTCGCCAGCCGAACACTTAGCCCATTGTGCCATCTGTCGTCCTGAGATATAGATTAGAGATATAGCGTGGAAACAGGCCCTTCGGCCCACCGAGTCCGCACCGACCAGTGATCCCCAAGCACTAACTCTACCCTACACACACTAGGGCCAATTTACGTTTATACCAAGCCAATTAACTGACAAACGTGTACGTCTTTGAAGTGTGGGAGCAAACTGAAGATCTTGGAGAAAACCCACGCAGGTCATGGGGAGAATACACAACCTCCGTATAGACAGCACCCAGTGGTCAGGATCAAACCCGGATCTCTGAAGCAGTAGCTCTACCGCTGCACTACCATGTGAAAACGAACACCTCCAGATTCAGGGACAGTTTCTTCCCAGCTGTTATCAGGCAACTCAATCATCCTACCACAACCAGAGAGCAGTGCTGAACTACTATCTATCTCTTTGGTGCCCCACCGACTATCCGTGATCAGACTTTGCTGGCTTTACCTTGCACTAAACGTTATTCCCTTATCATGTAGCTGCACGCTGTAAATGGCTCGATTGTAATCATGTGTTGTCTTTCCACTGACTGGATAGCACGCTATAAAAGCTTTCCACTGTACCTCGGTACACGTGACAATAAACTAAACTGAGTTTGGTGAGTTAACTATTTCTTAATGAATCGTCACTCTAAGAAAACTTCCCCAATAAAAAGCACCCACGTGACGTGACCCATTTCATTTGTCTGGATTTTTATATAATCAGAGAGAGATGCAAATTGCTGTTTCAATTCAAATACATTTGGTTTATTACTTAATATTATCTGACTTTCAGACTGAGAAAAATAAAGTGAGAATTTAATTTAGTTTAGTTTAGTTTAGACAATGGACGATGGACAATAGACAATAGGTGCAGGAATAGGCCATTCGGCCCTTCGAGCCAGCACCGCCATTCAATGGGATCATGGCTGATCATCCCCAATCAGTACCCCGTTCCTACCTTCTCCCCATATCCCATGACTCCGCTATCTTTAAGAGCTCTGTCTAGCTCTCTCTTGAAAGTATCCAGAGAACCGGCCTCCACCGCCTTCTGAGACAGAGAATTCCACAGACTCACAACTTAGTTTAGAGATGCAGCACGGAAACAGGCCCTTCGGCCCACTGAGTCAGCACCAACCAGCAATCCCCGCACATTAACACTATCCTACACCCACTAGGGACAATTTTTACATTTACCAGGCCAATTAACTTACAAACCTGTACGTCTTTGGAGTGTGGTAGGAAACCGAAGATCTCTGAGAGAAAACCCAGGCAGATCACGGGGAGAACGTACAGACTCCATATAGACAGCACCCGTAGTCAGGATCGAACACGGGTCTCCGGGGCTGCAAGCACCGTAAGTGCAGCACCTCTACCAGTGCACCACTGTGTCGCCCCTAAATTCTCTGCAAGTTCCCTGCAAAGTATTGCTACCAATTAGAGTCCAGAGTTATAACTAACTCTGTATTCACAGGGTGAAAGGTGCAAGTTTCAGATCATTAACAAGCTCCAGTAGAAAAGGTCACCAGTCTAAAATTAACCTTAAAATGCCTGTACGCTGGACCATGCACCACTGTGCTGTTACCACAGAATTTAGATATTTGTGTGAGCAAATCCCAGCTCGCAACCAATACATAGAATTGAGCAGTTCACGAAACCCGTTCACAAAAGATTCCTGGAGGATTTGCACCGAGCTGCAAGATCCACTGAAAAACGCACACCAGTGTTGGTCCTGTAGAATGGACGTGGAGCAAAGAGGGAACAGAGGCGCGATCTGGGGCCATTCCCCCTGTGCCCCCACCCACATTGCTCTCATGGAGTACACTCCCATCTCCAGCTCTCAGGGATAATTGCACTCCCAGATTTGGATTCTCCAAGTCGTCTTGTTGAGTCTCATTGTCTGCAACTCATTTTCACCTAGCCCACAGCTAACGATGGCCTGTTTTCTTTATCATCGTTACTTTTTTGCACCTCTTTCATTCATTTGTTCTATGTCTCTCTACATCACCGTCTATATCTCTCGTTTCTCTCTCCCCTGACTCTCAGTCTGAAGCAGGGTCTCGACCCAAAACGTCACCTATTCCTCTTCAGAGATGCTGCCTGTTCCCCTGAGTTACTCCAGCATTTTGTGTCTATCTTCAGTATAAACAAGTATCTGCAGTTCCTTCCTACATATTTCGTCTTATACAAGTCGGATATGTGCTTCAGCTGTTACAAGGAGTGCTGCTAGAGCATGATAGTTGCTTGCCGAAGAAATCTTGTGTTGTAGAGGGTAGACAAAAATGCTGGAGAAAATGCTGGTGAGGCAGCATCTATGGAGTGAAGGAAATAGGTGACGTTTCGGGTCGAGACCCTTCTTCAGACTGATGTGGGGGTGGGGGGGTCGGGAAGAAGAAAGGAAGAGGCGGAGACAGTGGGCTGTGGGAGAGCTGGGAAGGGGAGGGGAAAGAGGGAGAAAGCAGGGACTACCTGAAATTGGAGAAGTCAATGTTCATACCGCTGGGGTGTAAACTACCCAAGCGTAATATGAGGTGCTGCTCCTCCAATTTATGGTGGGCCTCACTCTGGCCATGGAGGAGGCCCAGGACAGAAAGGTCAGATTCGGAATGGGAGGGGGAGCTGAAGTGCTGAGCCACTGGGAGATCAGGTTGGTTATTGCGAACTGAGCGGAGATGTTGGGCGAAGCGATCGCCGAGCCTACACTTGGTCTCACTAATGTAGAGCAGCTGACACCTAGAGCAGCGGATGCAATAGATGAGGTTGGAGGAGGTGCAGGTGAACCTCTGCCGCACCTGGAAAGACTGCTTGGGTCCTTGAATGGAGTCAAGGGGGGAGGTAAAGCGGCAAGTGTAGCATTTTCTGCGGTTGCAAGGGAAAGTGTCAGGGGAGGGAGTGGTTCGGGTGGGAAGGGACAAATTGAACAAGGAATTACGGAGGGAGCGGTCTCTGCGGAAAGCCGAAAGGGGAGGAGATGGGAAGATGTGGCCAGTGGTGGGATCCTGTTGGAGGTGGCGAAAATGTCGGAGGATTATCGGTTGTATGTGACGGCTGGTAGGGCAGGGGGGACTCTGCCCATGTTACGAGTGGGGGGATGGGGAGTAAGAGCAGAGTTACGAGGTATAGAAGAGACCCTGGTGAGAGCCTCATCTATAGTTTTAAGCGAGGAACCTACGTTCCCTAAAGAATGAGGACATCTCCGATGCCCTGGTTTGGAACATCTCATCCTGGGTGCAGATGCGGCGTAGACGGAGGACTTGGGAGTAGGGGATGGAGTCCCTACAGGAAGCAGGGTGGGAAGAAGTGTTGTAGAGCATCGCGTTACAAAAATAATTGTACCATTGGGGAAAAGGGATTTATGGAATAGAAAGTTTCAGACCCACAATATAAAAATTATTTTAATAGCTGCATGTTTATTTTTGTAACCACAAGCTAAAAATATTGGAGGCTGCACAGATCTTGCTGGGATTGGAGTTCCCTGGAAGGATCCCTGCCACTGCAGGACAGGAAGCAGCCATTCCTTCTCTCCAGAGATGCTGCCTGTCCTGCTGAGTTACTGCAGCTTTTTGTGTCTATCTTAGGCAGCCACATTACATCCAATTTATGGTTTATGAAATGTGTGCATATGATTGACCAATAAAGGACTACAATGTAAGTCACCATGGGAATGTGATGAGGGGGAAGACCACCCAATTTAGTTTAGTTTAGTTTAGTTTCGTTTAAATATACAGCGCGGAAACAGGCCCTCGGCTCAGCGAGTCTGAATTTCACTGACATCCAGTTTAATCATTGTACAGAAGATAGACACACAATGCTGGAGTAACTCAGCGGGACAGGCAGCATCTCTGGGGAGAAGGAATGGGTGACGTTTCGGGTCGAGACCCTTCTTCAGACTGAGAGTCAGGAGAGAGGGAGATACAGAGATATGGAAGGGCAGGGTGTGATAAGCGCAGATCAAAGGGGACGATGGTAAGGAAACGTAAAATGGTTCATTGTCGTAAAATGGTTCATTGTTGGCTGAGGGGAAGGTGACAATGAGGCACACAATGAGTAAAATTAATCAGAAGGACAGTGAAACGTGGGAGAACTAGGGTGAGGGAGGGATTGAGAGGGAAAGCAAGGGTTACTTGAAGTTGGAGAAATCAATACTCATACTGCTGGGTTGTAAGCTGCCCAAGCGAATGTTTGCACAAGTGTCTTCTTGTCAATTTCTATGGTCACCTACAGTGAAAATGACAGACTGTTTGCTTAAGAGACAATTGTGTCTGATTACTGCAGGAAGGTTACATGGAAACAGTTTTTCCCCTTCGGGGAAAGATTTTTTTCTGCTTGTCAATTTCCAAAGCAACCCTGAAGTGGTTCTCTAGTTCCTGATTGAAGCTGTATTACAACCAATTCCTCCTGCAGAATACCAATAGCGATCCCCAATTCATATCCAATTGGTGTTGGGGCAGGACTACCTGTGGGAAAATGGACGCAGGGCCACAAAGGGGCTTTGTGGGGAGTGGTGTCAGGGACCTCAAGATACAACCCAGTGTCTGCCCAGCTCTATGTGCTTTCCATAGGGACCATCATATACTTTACACACTGGCTGCTGGCTCCTGTTCTACCTCTCCAAAGAAAGAGAGGTAGGGACTGTAGTCATCGAAAGATGCTGGCAAAGAAAGGTCCTCATGTTCAGAATCCCTGAAGGATCCCACACCAATGGCTCCTATAACGATACACTAAATAGAATACACACAATACAATACACGGTGGCGCAGCGGTAGAGTTGCTGCCTTTACGGCGCCAGAGGCCTGGGTTTGATCCTGACTACGGGTGCTGTCTGTACGGAGTTTGTACGTTCTCCCCATGACCTGCGTGGGTTTTCTCCGAGATCTTCGGTTTCCTCCTACACTCCAAAGACGTACAGGTTTGTAGGTTAATTGGCTTGGTGTAAATGTAAATTGTCCCCAGTGTGTGTGGGATAGTGTTAGTGTGCGGGGATCGCTGGTCGGTGCGGACTCGTTGGGCCGAAGGCCCTGTTTCCGCGCCGTATCTCTAATCTAAACTAAAGAGAGGTCCTCAAAGGACAAAGGAGTCCCTGAAGGATTCCACACCAATGCCTCCCAGCACAATACACTGAAATAGTTTACACGGAAGATAGACACAAAAATCGAGAGTAACTCAGCAGGTCAGGCAACATCACTGGCGAAAAGGAATAGGTGGCGTTTGAGATCGAAACCCTTCTTCAGACTGAGAATCAGGGAGAGGGAAACCAGAGGTATGAAAATATTCAGAACAAATAAGAGTCGGCACCGATGACCAAGGAAAGGTGGAGCCCACAATGGTCCATTGTTGGCTGTGGAAGAGGTCATAACGAAGAGAACCTGGATGTGAACATCGGAACTGGCAGGCGACTAGGGTGGGGAGGGGTGGAGAGAGAGGGAATGCAAGTGTTACTTTAAATTAGAGAAATCAATATTCATACCGCTGGGTTGTAAGCTGCCCAAGAGAAATATGAGGTTCCTTTTCAGACCTCTAGTTTCCCTGCCCCCCCCCCGACTCTCAGTCTGAAGAAGGTTTTCGACTCGAAACATCATCCATTCCTTTTCACCAGAGATGCTGCCTGACCCGCTGAGTTACTCCAACATTTTGTGTCTACCTGAAATAGCACTGTTGTTTTCCATTTGCGTTACGTCCATCAACCTTGCTGGCTCTTACCATTGTGTGCAATAACAGGGCCGTAGCCTGTTATAAGGCGGGTGGAAAGATTGTCCCAAGAGCCCCTCCACCTATGGCTACAGAAAGGCTGATGACTGTGGTGTCTCAGGTCATGGACGAGCTGGACCGCCGAGAGCAACATCTCCGGGCTGCGGGTCTGCGGAGCGGAGAGGCGGCAGTGCGGAGAGGCGGCGCCGACTTTATCATCGGGAGCCTGGGAGCTCCAAACCGGCGCGGCCTTGTCGGCTTCGGCAGCCGCGGGCTCCAACCAGGAAGCGGCCGTTCCAGGTGGCCCATCCGCCGAAAGGACTCTCCCGACGCCGGGGCAAGACCACCCGGTGAGAACGGCCAGGGACATCGGGCCTCCGTAGAGGCAATTGCGGTGGCCTCAATAGGCCTGACTTTGGGGTGAACATGGGGTGGGGACTGGACATTGTGCCTTCCTCCACAGTGGTACCCACTGTGGGGGGATGATTTTTTTTGTCTAATTGTAGTCCTGTAGGTCTGTGTCCAAGATGGCTGCCGTGAAGAGAGAATGGACGCTGGCGCGCTTTGGCTGCCGCTGCTCTCTCTTCACACTGTGTTTTTGATTTTCTGTTTTTGGATTGAATTCTGTTTTTAATTTGTGTCTCTGTGATGTCTTTTTTACTTGTTAAATTCCGATTATATGTTTTTATGCCGATTACTATGTAAGGTGTCCTTGAGATGTCTGAAAGGCGCCCATTAAATAAAATGTATTATTATATTATTATTATTATGAGCCTAAATGTTCGATCGTTTCGCCGAACACCTCCGCTCGGTCTGCAATAACCAACCTGACCTCCCGGTGGCTCAGCACTTCAACTCCCCCTCCCATTCCGTATCCGACCTCTCTGTCCTGGGTCTCCTCCATGGCCAGAGCGAGCAACACTGGAAATTGGAGGAACAGCACCTCATATTCTGCTTGGGTAGTCTGCATCCTGCGGGCATGAACATTGAATTCTCCCAATTTTGTTAACCCTTGCTGTCTCCTCCCATCCCTCAGCCCTCGGGCTCCTCCTCCTCCTTTTTCCTTTCTTCTCCCCGCCCCCCTCCCCCACCCCCCATCAGTCTGAAGAAGGGTTTCGGCCCGAAACATTGCCTATGTCCTTTGCTCCATAGATGCTGCTGCACCCGCTGAGTTTCTCCAGCATTTTTGTGTACCTTCGATTTTCCAGCATCTGCAGTTCCTTCTTAAACAAAAGCCTAAATAGTTAGTTTAGTTTATTTTCTCCCCGTTGGATTGCAACCTTGTCGTGGTCGGGGAGCTTGTGTGTCTCAGTGACCACTAGAGCTACACCAGCGGGAGATTCGTCTCCTGTTAGAGTCGCCCATGCTGGACAGGTGGAAGGGTAGAGGCGAGACGAAGAGCAATCCACTGGTCCTCCAGGTTGGGGATTGAGCACTGGGCTAACAACCCTGTCTCGTAAAACAAACATGTTACGGAAACAGCAACTGAAGGAATCAACACTACAGGGCGCGATGGGCTTCCAGGGCTATCGACAGATGCTAGGATGAATGTCGATGGTGAAAGCCGAAAGGAAGCCACTGGCAGGAAGGTGGAAGTTCTAAATGCCAAACAAAAGCAATGCCAACAAGAGACCATGGACACCATCATCATGAAAATGTCGCTGGATCCTGGAACTGGAATGGCCATATACTGAGAGGAGAACCAGACAGCATCCCAAGAATAGCCCTGCACTGGACACCGGAAGGGAAAAGGAAACGAGGGAGACCCGAAACCACCTGGCGTCGAACTGTAGAGGAGGAAATGAAAACAATGGACCTGACCTGGGGTAGTGTCCAGAAACTAGTCCAGAACATACAGGAGTGGAGGACCTTCGTTGCTGCCCTACATGCCCGGAGGCATAATACGGAGTAAGTAGGTAAGTAAGTTAGTTTAGTTTAGAGATACAGTGCGGAATCAGGCTCTTCGGCCCACCGAGTCCGCGCCGACCAGCGATCCCTGCACACTAACACTATCCTACACACACTAGGGACAATTTACACTTATACCAAGCCAATTAACCCACAAACCTGCACGTCTTAGGAGTGTGGGAGGAAACCGAAGATCTTGGAGAAAACCCACGCGATCACAGGGAGAACGTACAAACTCTGTGCAGACAGCACCCGTAGTTGGGATCGAACCCGGGTCTCTGGTGCTGTAGGCGCTGTAATTGCGGCAACTCTACCGCTGCGCCACCGTGCCTCTACATCGTCCACAGCTATCTCTCCCCTTAACACTGGTCCAACTTTCTAAGTCATGGATCAAATTGAACCCTTTCACTTTCCTGACCAGTCACCACAACGCTTGACTCCAATTCAATCCATCATTTTTAGCCTTTGTAGGGAAACATAGAAACATAGAAATTAGGTGCAGGAGTAGGCCATTCGGCCCTTCGAGCCTGCACCGCCATTCAATATGATCATGGCTGATCATCCAACTCAGTATCCCGTACCTGCCTTCTCTCCATACCCTCTGATCCCCTTAGCCACAAGGGCCACATCTAACTCCCTCTTAAATATAGCCAATGAACTGGCCTCGACCACCCTCTGTGGCAGGGAGTTCCAGAGATTCACCACTCTCTGTGTGAAAAAAGTTCTTCTCATCTCGGTTTTAAAGGATTTCCCCCTTATCCTTAAGCTGTGACCCCTTGTCCTGGACTTCCCCAACATCGGGAGCAATCTTCCTGCATCTAGCCTGTCCAACCCCTTAAGAATTTTGTAAGTTTCTATAAGATCCCCTCTCAATCTCCTAAATTCTAGAGAGTATAAACCAAGTCTATCCAGTCTTTCTTCATAAGACAGTCCTGACATCCCAGGAATCAGTCTGGTGAACCTTCTCTGCACTCCCTCTATGGCAATAATGTCCTTCCTCAGATTTGGAGACCAAAACTGTACGCAATACTCCAGGTGTGGTCTCACCAAGACCCTGTACAACTGCAGTAGAACCTCCCTGCTCCTATACTCAAATCCTTTTGCTATGAAAGCTAACATACCATTCGCTTTCTTCACTGCCTGCTGCACCTGCATGCCCACTTTCAATGACTGGTGTACCATGACACCCAGGTCTCGCTGCATCTCCCCTTTTCCTAGTCGGCCACCATTTAGATAATAGTCTGCTTTCCTGTTTTTGCCACCAAAATGGATAACCTCACAACAAGCAGCAAGAAACAAATAGCTTCAGTGGTAAGCTGCATAACTGGGGACATTGTTTCAAATTCAGCTATAACACAGCTCAGTGAGTAATTAGCCAAAGGCCAGAAATTCCACAAGCACTTGACCGTGAGAATGTGGATCCCACTCACAAAATGTCGCTGATCTTCACAAGGAATTACGTTTAACGTTTGTAAATTTGCTGACGATAGCTACCGTTTTCATGGTTAAGAATTGAGCAAGGCACAAATCCACATCGCTGTTAAGCTTTGCACATTTGCTACTTCAGAATGGACTCCTGAATGAATGAATGAATGAATGAATGAATGAATGAATGAATGAATGAATGAATGAATGAATGAATGAATGCATGAATGAATGAATGAATGAATGAATGAATGAATGAATGAATGAATGAATGCATGCATGAATGAATGCATGCATGAATGAATTAATACTTTATTGTCACATGACAAGTCACAGTGAAATTCTTTGTTTTGCACACCCAAGGTATGCAAAGAGTCGCCACATAGAGGTCGCCGACAAAGTTTAGTTTAGTTTACTTTAGTTTAGAGATACAGCGCGGAAACAGGCCCTTCCAGTCCACACCGACCAGCGATCCCCGCACATTAACACTATCCTACACACACACGAGGGACAATTTATACTTATACCAAGTCAATTAACCTACATCTTTGGAGAGTTTCAAAGTATCCTGCGTCAGTTCCTCCTTTGTTCTCTAATCCCACCCCCCCCCCCCCCCCCTCCTCCACGGTGGTCCCCCCCCACGCCGGGTTCTCCTTTGATCCCTGCAGAAATCAAAGGCAAGACCAGATGAAAGGACCAGCTAGCACCTCCAGTAGATGAGAAGGTCATCACCAGATTGAAGGGGTGTCTGGGACATCCGCAGCAAATGCCAGCCCACAGCTATAAGTGGATGCAATAATACTAACCAGTAATGTTTTGAAACATCGAACATACAGTACGTGATTGCAAGAGGAGATGAGGAAGTGGGATCAGTTTTGGGGAAGCTGCAGGGGGCACTGTGGACATGGCCGATCACCTGTACGCAGGTAAACGCACCTCACACAGCTGATCACGTGGGTTCAGGTATCAAGTCCTTGGTGCTCATAGCAAAAGGATTTGAGTATAGGAGCAGGGAGGTTCTACTGCAGTTGTACAGGGTCTTGGTGAGACCACACCTGGAGTATTGCGTACAGTTTTGGCCTCCAAATCTGAGGAAGGACATTATTGCCCTAGAGGGAGTGCAGAGAAGGTTCACCAGACTGATTCCTGGGATGTCAGGACTGTCTTATGAAGAAAGACTGGATAGACTTGGTTTATACTCTCTAGAATTTAGGAGATTGAGAGGGGATCTTATAGAAACTTATAAAATTCTTAAGGGGTTGGACAGGCTAGATGCAGGAAGATTGCTCCCGATGTTGGGGAAGTCCAGGACAAGGGGTCACAGTTTAAGGATAAGGGGGAAATCCTTTAAAACCGAGATGAGAATAACTTTTTTCACACAGAGAGTGGTGAATCTCTGGAACTCTCAGCCACAGAGGGTAGTCGAGGCCAGTTCATTGGCTATATTTAAGAGGGAGTTAGATGTGGCCCTTGTGGCTAAGGGGATCAGAGGGTATGGAGAGAAGGCAGGTACGGGATACTGAGTTGGATGATCAGCCATGATCATATTGAATGGTGGTGCAGGCTCGAAGGGCCGAATGGCCTACTCCTGCACCTAATTTCTATGTTTCTATGTTTCTATGTAAGTCAAGTATGATCACTTTCACCATGTGTAGTGCACATTATTGTGAATGAAGTACAGGGTTTGATTCAACTATACTATAATATTATCGTGCACCTTTAATTCCACCTCAAGTTAATAGGTCCAGATAGGTCCAAAGACGTGCGGTTAATTGGCCTTTGTACATTGCTCCTGGGGACTAGATGAGGAAGAGGGATAACATAGAACCAGTGTGAATGGATAATCGATGGTCGGCGTGGACTCAGTGGTCTGAAGGTCCAGTTTCCACACTGTATCCCTACACTAAAACTAAAAACGTTACCAGTTGCAGAATCACAGAGTCAAATACCATACAGAAACATGCCCTTTGGCCCATGCTGACATGGTTTTATAACTGGGCGAGTCCCATTTGTCTGCATTAGGCCCAGATCCCTCTAAAGCCTTCCTATGCATATACTTGTCTAAATGTATTGTAAACATCTAACTATTGTTCCCAACCCCACAACTTCTTCTGGAGTTTGTATCATACAAGTACAGGTACTACCTTTTATGTGAAGAAATTACACTCAGGTCATTTTAAAACTCTTTCCCCTCATACCTTAAATCTATGTTCTCTAGTTCTGGACTCCTCTACCCTGGGGAAAAGACTGTGAGACATCTACCTTCTCTAAGCCCCTCATTATGTTATATACCTCTAAAAGGTTATCTCTCAGTCCAGGGAACAAAGCCCCAGCCTATTCAATCTCTGCTTGTATCTCAAACCCTCCAGTCTCGGTAACATCCTGGTGATTCTATTCTGCTCGGACTGAGCTGTTTCAACCTGAAACATTAACTCTGCTTCTCCTTTCACCACCTGCTGAGTATTTGCAACATTTTCTGATTTCAGAATTCCAGCATCTGCAGTTTCCTTTTGATTTTCCAGGCAAAAATGTCCTAATTGGCATCTTCACCCAAGCATAAGATAGGGCAGGTTTGGAGGGATATGGACCAAATGCAAGCAGGGGGGACTCGTGTTGCTGGGTTATCTTGGCCGGTGTGGGCAAGTTGAACCGAAGTGCCTGTTTCCACACTATGACTATGAACAAGGGAATAACTGCAATTTGCTTTTTGTTTTCAGAGGTATATATGGCAAGGTTATTTTGGTCATGTCGATCTGTCCTCTCTTTTGTGGGAGTTAACACAGAATAGTATTAATCATACTCTATTAAAAATGCATACATCACTCAGCTTATTTTAAATTTCTATCAAATTATTTTTTGCAGGTTAAGGTAGAACTGTTTCTCAACAGTTTTATGTACTTCTTGCTTTCCTGCATCATGCTTACCCTTCCCCGTGGCTTGTTCTTGCGCTTTGGCACTTCATCTTCAAGTTCTTCCTCCTCTAAGTCTTCCACATTCTCCTCGTTGTTTAGAACTCTCTGCGGTCAACAAAAAATGCAATTACTCGAAACGCCTCCAGTCCAGCTCAATTGCAGTGGGACAGACAAAAATGCTGGAGTAACTCATCAGGACAGGCAGCATCTCTGGAGAGAAGGAATGGGGGACGCTTTGGGTCCAGACCCATCTTCAGACTGAGAGTCAGACTCTCACTGATAAAGGGTCTCGACCCGGAACATCACCCATTCCTTCTTTCCAGAGATGCTGCCTGTCCTGATGAGTTACTCCAGCATTTTGTGTCTATCTTCGGTGGTAACCAGGATCAGCAGTTCCTTCCTATGCATTATTGTTGAGTTTGTTTTGTCGTGGTCTGTTTCATTTTCAGGATCGCTTTCTCAGGAAGGTGAATGAAGGGTTAAAACTTACATGAAAGGACACAGGTCAGAGGCCAATAATGACAGTACACTGATGTCGCATCCCCCACTGGAGCAATCAATGAAACATTCTTACTTTAGTTGGTAGATTCACAATTGCGGCAATTATACTTTTTAATTTTAAGAACACCAGCTCACTGGACACAAGATTGTCAATATCAAATCTGGGCTTGCTAAATTAAAAGGGCATATCACAGTTAATATTAAGATAGACACAAAAAACTGGAGTAACTCAGCAGGTCAGGCGGCATCTGTGGAGAATGGGTGACGTTTCGGGCCGAGACCCTTCTTCAGACTGAGAGTCAGGGGAACGATAAACAAGTGATATAGACGGTGATATGGAGAGATATAGAAGAAATTAATGAAAGATATGCAATCAAGTAACAATGATAAAGAAAGTGATCCATTGTTGGTTGTGGACTAGACAAAAACAAGTTATGGGCCTGTCCTGCCAGGCGATTTTTTCAGGCGACTGACATAGTCGTAGCAGGTCGCCGAAAAACCGGCGACTGGGCTAATGGGCCTGTCCCACTTAGGCGATTTTTTAGGCGACTGCCGGTGAATACGACAATGGAATTCACCGATGTCAGCATCAGCGACAGCCTACGCCATCCTGGCGACAACCTACGACAACCTACAACAGCACCTGCGTCAGGAGAAGACAAGCTATGACAAGCCGACTGTCGCCGAAAAGTTTTGAACATTTCAAAATCCAGCTGCAACCAGAAAGACGCTACGACTCTTTGGGCGACTGAGGGGACGACTCACTACCATACAGGCGACAGCCTTGTCGCTGGCAGTCGCCTAAAAAAATCACGTAAATGGGACAGGCCCTTAATACAGACAATGAAACTCACCAGAACTACCGTAAAACTAGTATAACGACTAGGGTGGGCGAGGGATGGAGACAGAGTGGGTGTAAGGTCACAAGGTCATAAGTGATAGGAGCAGAATTAAGCCATTCAGCCCATCAAGTCTACACAGCCATTCAATCATGGATAATCTATATCTCCCTCCTAACCCCATTCTCCTGCCTTCTCCCCATAACCCCTGACATCCATACTAATCAAGAATCTATCTATCTCTGCCTTAAAAATATCCATTGACTTGGCCTCCACAGACTGTGGCAACATCCTCTCCACATCCACTCCATACAAGCCTTTCACTATCCAGTACATTTCAATTAAGTCCCCCCCCCCCCCCCCCCCCCCCCCCCCCCCCCCCCCCCCCCTTCATTCTTCTAAAAACCACAGGTCCAGTGCTGACAAATGCTCATCATATGTTAACCTACTCATTCAAGGGTCACTTGAATTTAGTGAGATCAATATTCATACTGGTGAGTTGTGTGCTGCCCAAGTGAAATATGAGGTGCTGTTCCTCCAATTTGCGCTGGGCCTCACTCTGACAATGGAGGAGGCCCAGGACAAAAAGGTCAGTGTGGGAATGGGAGAGAGGGGGAGTAATACCCCTCTCCCACTTAGGAAACCTGAATGGAAACCTCTGGAAACTTTGCACCCCACCCAAGGTTTCTGTGCGGTTCCCGGAGGTTTTTGTCAGTCTCCCTACCTGTTTCCACTACCAGCAACCTCCGGCAACCACCTGCAACCTCCGGGAACCGCACGGAAACCTTGGGTGGGGCGCAAAGTCTCCAGAGGTTTCCGTTCAGGTTTCCTAAGTAGGATAGGGGCATAATCCACAGCTCCTCACCTGCTCTCTTGTCTGGGTCAATTCACTTTCTTTTTGAGAATACAAATGGCAAGGATTTTTTTTCCGTTACTTTGCTTTTGAAATGTCGTTAAGTTAGAAACCACCCTCACAGCCATGACCACAGTGGAAAAAGAGGTGTAATTGTTGAAACTTTCTAGTTACCTGACGCACGTCACTGGATATTTACTGCTATGAGTTATTGCTGCTGTAGTTATAAGGAGCAGCGAGATGACTGAACATAGACACAGCATGCTGGAGTAACTCAGCGGGACAGGCAGCATCTCTGGAGGGAAAGGAATGGGTGATGTTTCGGGTTGAGACCCTTCTTCAGACTGAGAATCAGGGGAGAGGGAGACTAGAGATATGGAGGGGTAAGGTGTGAAAACAACAAGTCAAAGCAGACGATGATGAGAAAATGTATAATGTTTCACTAGGTAGACAAAAATGTTGGAGTAACTCAGCGGGTGAGGCAGCATCTATGGAGCGAAGGAAACAGGCAACGTTTCGGCCCGAAACGTTGCCTATTTCCTTCGCTCCATAGATGCTGCCTCACCCGCTGAGTTTCTCCAGCATTTTTGTCTACCTTTGATTTTCCAGCATCTGCAGTTCCTTCTTAAACAAAATAGAATGTTTCACTGTTAGCCGAGCGGAAGGTGTCAAGGAGGCAGACAATCAGTAAAATTAATCAGAAGGACGGTAAAACTAGTCAGAGAAGTAGTGAACATACTGGATGAGTAAACTGGGTTATTGATCTGCTTGGCAGCTATGAACCCATTCATTGCGCTTTGAGGTAATAATAAAGAAAGTAACAATGTCACAACTTCAACCTCAGAACCCTTCCTGTAATGCAGCAACTCAATTATCCAAATGTGACCTTAATAAAGCTGCAATGTCATTTCCTGATGCATACATTCAGCACCAATGAAGGCAACCTTGCTGTACACCTTCTTGATCAACCTATTTACTTGCGTTGCCACTTTCAGGGAGCTAGGGGCTTAGTTTTAGTTTAGAGATACAGCGCGGAAACAGGCCCTTCAGCCCACCGATTCCACACCGACCAGCGATCCCCGCACATTAACACTATCCTACACACACTATGGGCAATTTACTTTTATACCAAGCCAATTAGCCTACAAACCTGTACATCTTGGGAGTGTGGAAGGAAACCGTAGATCTCGAGGAAAACCCACGCAGGTCACGGGGAGAAGGTACAAACTCTGTGCTGACAGCACCCGTAGTCGGGATTGAACCGGGGCCTCCGGCGCTGCAAGTGCTGTTAGGCAGCAACTCTACCACTGCGCCACCGCGACCGCCCCATGTAGCTTGCATGTGGCGGTCAGTGGAGAAGTGCCTCCTCCTGCGCTTACTTGGAGAAATGCCACAGATTCAGAAAATGCCATTTAATTTATCCCCACAGGAATTGGTTTACGAGAAAGAGTCCATTGTTGGGCACAGGGAATTCTTCCTGCGTCAGGTCTGATGGGACAAAAAAAAGCAAGGAAGGACCATCCCAAATATGTAGAACAACAGAGGCTCAGCTGGTAGAATTGTTGGCCCAGCACCACAGGCCTGGACTCAATCCTGACCTCGGGTGCTGTCCATATGGAGTTTGCGTGTCCTTCTGTGATCATGTGGGTTTTCTCCGGGTGCTCCAGTTTCCAACCGCATCCCAAAGATGTGTGGGTTTGCAGGTCTATCTGCAAAATTGCCCCTAATGTGTAGGGAGTGTACGCAAAAGTGGGATAACATAGAACTAGTGTGTACATGTGGTCGATGGTCGGTGTTGACTCAGTGGCCTGTTTCCCTGCTATATCCTTAACCTAAAGTAAACACTATGATTATTAACAGCATCACGGTTTAAAGAGTGGGAAATTACACAGGTGGCAATTCTCCAAAGAGGTAAAAGGACTGACCTGAATTTCATTAAGTGTTTCATCTTCTTTAGGATCATTTCTTTTCTCCAGCGCTTCCCCGCGCAGTAGGGCTTCCAAAGTGGTCCCTTCAGCCGACACGCCGTCCCGTTTCAAAGTGATCTCTCCTTCTGCAGAAAGAAAATGAACATATTCCAACCAAGGATTCAAAATTATGGAGTTCCAAAGTAAATAGACATGGAATGGGGAGACAGATACATGTCCAAGAACTTTAGAGGAGTGTGGCAACTTGCAAGAACATGAACGTCAAGGCTTATAACCTATGAAGATCGTTTGGCGGCACTGGGCCTGTATACGCTGGAGTTTAGAAGGATGCGGGGAGGGACCTCATTGAAACTTAAATAGTGAAAGGCCTGGATAGAGTGGATGTGGAGAGGATGTTTCCACTAGTGGGAGAGTCTAGGACCAGAGGTCATAGCCTCAGAATTAAAGGACGTTCCTTTAGGAAGATGAGATGGGATTTATTTAGTCAGAGGGTGGTGAATCTGTAGAATTCTTTGCCACAGAAGGCTGTGGAGGCCACGTCAATAGTTATTTTTACGGCAGAGATAGATAGATTCTTGATTAGTACGGGTGTCAAGGGTTGTGGGGAGAAGGCAGGAGAATGGGGTTGGAGAGATAGATCAGCCATAATTGAATGGCAGAGTAGACTTGATGGGATGAATGGTCTAATTCTGCTCCTATCACTTATGACCTTATGACATACAGTTTTTATTTAAAGAGGGTATTATTAACAAAAGATTTGACGGTCAGGAGGCAAAATGCCCAAGAGGCAACTTTCAACTAGTGAATAGTGAGGGTTTTTTTGGCGTAATGGTTCGTGCATCCATGAGGTGAGACTCATGATTCTCAGAGAGGGTAAAGGTAGCAGAGGAAGCTCCAGAGGACCGTGAGAAGCATCCCTAACCTGTGGCTGAGAAACAGCACAAAAGCTGCCTTGCGCTCATTCTGTAACGTGACTGATGACGGAAGAGATAGAAGATATTTGGCCCATCAGATTGGTGCTAGTTGGAGCAACATCAAGCAGTGTGAAACCACTGATCAACTTGCTGCAATAGACTGCTCACAATCTCACGCAAAAAAAAGCGACTGCAAAAGAGACTAAATAATATGCCAAGGGAAAACAGCAATGCAACAAAAATAAATGCCCTTAATTAAACTGAGACAAAGTTAATTGCAAATTGGCTGATGTTAGGGAGCTGATTTCATGAGATCTCGTAATTCCCGAGATAGACGCAACATGCTGGAGGAACTCAGCGGGACAGGCAGCAACGCTGGAGAGAGGGAATGTGTGACGTTTTGGGTCATCACCCTTCTTCAGACTGAAAGTCAGGGAGAGAGGGAGACATAGAGATAAGGAAGGGTAAGGTGTGAAAACGAGAGATCAAGGGGGAATGTAGAATAGATCATTGTTAGCTAGGGGAAGGTGACAACGCGGCATGGGAGAACTCATGGGTGGCACGGTGGCGCAGCGGTAGAGTTGCTGCCTTACAGCGCTTGCAGTGGAAGAGTTCGATCCCGACTACGGGTGCTGTCTGTACGTAGTTTGTACGTTCTCCCCGTAACCGCGTGGGTTTTCTCCGAGATCTTCGGTTTCCTCCCACACTCCAAAGACGTACAGGTTTGTAGGTTGATTGGCGGTTTCATATACTTGGTATGAGTGTAAATTGTCCCTAGTGTGTGTAGGTTTGTATTAATGTGCGGGGATCGCTGGTCGGTGCGGACACGGTGGGCCGAAGGGCCTGTTTCCGTGTTGTATCTCTGCCTCGACAACTACTTGCTGAAATAAGTTCCACACTCCGACCATTCACTGGGCAATGAGCTTGCTGCCCAGATACCTGCTAGAATTTAGTAACTCTAGCTTCAAGCTCCTTTGCAATTGGAAACAAACTGACTGCAGCCCTTTCATTACCTGAAAGAGATCCAACAGATCACCTCGCAGCTTTCCTGTTGCAGAAGGAGAACCACTCATGGAGCAGACACAAAATGCTGGAGTAAATCAGCGGGACAGGCAGCATCTCTGGAGAGAAGGAATGGGTGGTGTTTCGGGTCTGAGACCCTTCTTCAGGAGCTTGGGAGGCAACAAAGGCACTTCCACAGGTTGTGGAACCCAGGACTAAGTGAACTTGGAGTTAAAGTTGAAGACAACCATTTCAAGAGGAACGTTAGGAGAGAGTTTGACATACCATGATTGGGAGTAATTAGAGACTTAAGGGCTTGTCCCACTTGGGCGTCATTTACACGACATCGTTTACGAGTCACGGCATTTCGTGATGCGCGCATGACGCGTGGTGACGTAAGCAGTGATGCGCAGTCGCGCACGGCGCCCCAGGCATTTGGGATTCACAAAATATTCGCGCGCCATCTGCGTGACACGCAAATGACGCCCAGGTGGGACAGGCCCTTTAAAATGCCAAGAAGCAATGTTAGGATCATTTGTTCGATTTAAAATCTATGACCAATAGACTTTCATCATGCAGAGAAACTCCAGGGTGTGGGACAATGGGGTTGGTATGATAGATGGAATTAGTCTGGGTTCAGCCTTTAGATTATTCAGAAGCAGAGCAGGCTTGTGGGAATTAAATAACCTTTATCTTTTTACACATTCATAGTGTAACCAGTATTCTGTTCAAAATCAACACACTTCTCGCCTTTTTGATTCTATCCTGGCAGGAATGAATCCCAGTGCATTATTATTTTTAACTGAGTTACTTTAACATTCAGCTACTTTCAGCAATTTAACTTCCTGCTTTGTCAGTTTCCTCTATTCTTATTATTAATTACTAAAGATACAACATGTAAAGAGGCCCTTTGGCTCACGAGTCTACGATGACCATCGATCACCCGCTTACACTAATATCACTAGATATTCCATGTTCGCATCCGCTCCCTACCACATGGTGGGCGATCAAACAGCGGCCAATTAACCTACAAACCCATGTTACTTTGGGATGTGGGACGAAACCATAGATCCAGGAGGAAATACATGCAGTCATAGGCAGAAAATGCAAACTCGACACAGAGAGCAATAGAGACCAAGATTGAACGCAGGCCTCTGGTGCTGTGAGCCACCTACTCTACTACTGCATCACTGTGCCTCCTAAACTCAGTTCTCTGCCCAGTTCATACCATCATGGAGCTACACTGGAACGAGCTGGGAAACAGGCATTGTGATATCATGTTTATTCACCCCCTTTAACATGCTGAAGAATGGAGGCTGAGTGCTTTCCCAGAGACCAGTGGCCATAATCACAAGGCATAGTTTCACAAGTTTAATACAGTTTCATGGACTTTAATACAGAGAAATATGAGGTGGTGCACATAACCACAACCAGAGAACAGTGCTGAACTACTATCCACCTCGTTGATGACCCTCGGACTATCCTTGATCAGACTTGCACAATACGTAATTTCCTCATCATGTAACTGTTTTGTATCATTATATAATCTATTGAAATTAAGTATTGTCTTTCCGCTGACTGGATAGCACTCAAGAAAAGCTTTTCACTGTACCTCGGTACACGTGACAATAAACTAAACTGAACTGAACAGGGAGGCAAGAGAAATGTTCTTTCTGTTAAATACTGGATCTAGATTTTTTTAATGCTTGCTATTAGCTGTGTCACTGAAGCATTCAGCAAGGTCTGTGTAAAATCAGTGGCACATTGATTAATGACACAATTTGACTACTGCAAACATGCAATGCCAACATTACCAACATGCCTGCGCGCAGACTAACCTCCAGTGAGCTCGCCCCCTTAGGACCCCACTTTGCATCTACTTTGCAAGCTATATACGGCTTTTATATATATTTTTGAAAATGCACCTTACATTTCGTTTTTTCCTATGAAATAAGGGTCACCTTACACCTCAGGTTCCACGGGTCTTATTCCCCTAGAAACTAAGAGCAAGCGAGCAAAGAAGTTGAAGCCAACACTCCGGAGATGGAAAAATCAGAAATTCTGATGACTTAAAAAAAAACATGCACATTATTCCACGTGAATCTGTGCAATTCCTGCCACATGTTTTTTCTATTTTTTTTCTATGAAAATGCACTTTACATTTTATTTGTGATTGGCAGATAAACCAATATAAATATACCTTCTTCAGTTTAGTCTATTGTCACGTGTACCGAGGTACAGTGAAAATCTTTTGTGCATGCTATCCAGTCAGCGAAAAGACAATACATGATTATAATCTGGCCATTTACAGTGTATAGATACAGGATAAGGGAATAATGTTCAGTGCAAGGTAAAGCCAGATCAACGGATAGTCCGAGGGTCTCCGATGAGGAAGACAGCTTGCCTGCTCCATATTAAGTACGTTCCCCAATTTAGAGTCATCCACAAATCTGCAGGTTGTGCTTGTGTTACCTGAGCCAGATCGTTTGTGAAAAGTGAACCCATTTCTGATCCTTACAGAACACTATTTTAGCTCTTTTGTTGGCATCTCTAACCCCCCCCCCCCCCCACCCCCCCACCCACTCCCCTCCCCCGCCCGCCTTTCTCAGACCTCAGACAAACACTTGATGAGAAAAACAGTTTGAAAGCAACAAAGAGCTGCCGGAGAGCATGGATTTTATAAGATTGATGTTGTAAGGGATTGACAAACGTGCAGTTCCAGTGGTTTTACCCGAAAGTCGAGCATCCTGTTGCGCTGAGATAGATTAAGGGATAGAGAGGGTGGGTCACCTTATCCCTCAGCTTGCAAAGGAAACTAGGAACAAGCAGGCCAAAAGGTTGAAGCCCACGCTCTGCAGATGGGAAGATCAGAAATTCTGCCGACTTAACAACAAAAAACACATACACATTCCACCCCTCAGAGGGTGGCGAATCTGTGGAATTCATTGCCACAGAAGGCTGTGGAGGCCAAGTCAATGGATATTTTTAAGACAGGGGTAGATAGATTCTTGATTAGCACGGGTGTCAGGGGTGCTGGCGAGATGGCAGGAGAATGGGGTTAAGAGGGGAAGATGGATCAGCCATGATTGAATGGCGGAGTAGACTTAATGGGCCGAATGGCCTAATTCTTCTCCTATCACTTATGATCTTATGACCCACTAAAGATGCTGCCTGACTAGCTGAGTTACTCCAGCACTTTGTGTTGTACACAAGATTCAAGCATTCTGCAGTTCCTTGCGACTCCATGCAGATTACTTTGCATATTTTATTCAAAGCGTGCTGTTATAGATAACAGTACGAATCCAAACACAGGCACTGTGCTTATTCTTTTCAAGCCTTTAAGCGGAGTAATGCTGCACCTATTCTGCACCTATTTTCTATGTTTCTATATTGGGGATGATCAGCCATGATCACAATGAATGGCAGGGCTGGCTCATAGGGCCGAATGGCCTTCTCCTGTACCTATTTTCTATGTTTCCACGCTGCAGGAAAGGGTTAAAAATGTAAATGCAACATTTTTCATCCTTTGGGGCAATGATTTACTAATTTATACCGTGAAAATAAATCCTTGACTTCCCTGCTCCAACTTCCTCATGCTGTTTGGCGCTGTATTGCATGCATTTTTAAGGAGTACATAAACACAGCTTCCAAAGGAGAGTTTGCTCAGCAATTGCGACGTTAAAATAATTGCGGGGGAATTGACAAAGCCCTGATGTCAGAGGAGAGTGAATTTAATTGAAGATGCAACGTCCACCTTCAGGCTCTCTCTCTCCCGGCCCCCGCCGTCCTCTGTGCCGCCCCTGACAAATCTCTTTCTCCCTGGGGTTTCAGTGTTAGAATAACCCAGCTGTAGGAGACCAATCTGTCTTCTGATCGCAGCATGGATTTTCTCAGAGTGTGACTCAAATGGGCCGTGCACAACAAAAGGTAGATCAACACAACACAAGCAGCTAATTACACGACACACTGACAGAAGCCGGAGACAGCGGAAACTGTCCATCCCTAGATCATTAGTACAGAAACTTCATTCAGTTAATAATGGCCGCGAATTCCATCGGAAATGCAAAAAGGGAGGGTTGTCCGCGGGCATCGAGTTGGAATACAAATTCTCCAGGCAGCGGTTAGAGACTGACCTTCAAAATGGGAGATTGACACAAAAAGCTGGAGTAACTCAGCGGGACAGGCAGCATCTCTGGAGAGAAGGAATGGGTTACGTTTCGGGTCGACACCCTTCTTCGGACTGGTTAGGGATAAGGGAAACGAGAGATATAGACGGTGATGTGGAGTGATAAAGAACAATGAATGAAAGATATGTAAAAAATTAACAATGATAATGGAAACAGGGCATTGTAAGCTGTTTGAAGAAGGGTTTCAGCCCGAAATGGTGCCTATTTCCTTCGCTCCATAGATGCTGCTGCACCCGCTGAGTTTCTCCAGCATTTTTGTCTACCTTCGATTTTCCAGCATCTGCAGTTCCTTCCTAAACATTGTAAGCTGTTGGGTGAAAATGAGAAGCTGGTGCGACGGATGGGTGGGGGAGGGATGGAGAGAGAGGGAATGCCGGGGCTACCTGAAGTGAGAGAAATCAATATTCATACCACTGGGGTGTAAGCTGCCCAAGCGAAATATGAGATGAGTTCCTCCAATTTGCGTTTAGTCTCACTCTGACAATGGAGGAGACCGAGGACAGAAAGGTCTGTGTAGGAATGGGAAGGAGAATGAAAGTGTCCAGCAAATGTGAGATCAGGTTGGTTCACGCGGGCTGAGCGAAGGTGTTCCGCAAGACGATCGCTCAGTCTGCGTTTGGTCTCGGTGGATATGAGTGAGCAGTGATAGCATACACACACACACCAAGTCCTTTCACAGCAAGGTACAACCACAAACAGTCTTCAGCGGCCAGCTCTGCCAATTCCAGTCGCTTGGTCTTGAGTACACTTGGCCCACAAAGAAAAAGATAATGTCATGTGATAGGAGTAGAATTAGGCCATTCGGCCCATCAAGTCTACTCCACCATTCAATCATGGCTGATCTATCTCTCCTTCCTAACCCCATTCTCCTGCCTTCTCCCCATAACCCCTGACACATGAACTAATCAAGAATATATCTATCTCTGCCTTAAAATATCCATTGACTGCCTCCACAGCCTCCTGTGGCAATAAATTCCACAGATTCACTACCCTCTGACTAACGAAATTCCTCCTCATTGCCTTTCTAAAGGAACGTCCTTTAATTTTGAAGCTATGACCTTTAGTCCTAGACTTTTCCCACTAGTGGAAACATCCTCTCCACTCTATCCAATCCTTTCACTATTCTGTATGTTTTAATGAGGTCCTCCCTGTTACTTCTAAACTCCAGTGGGTACAGGCCCAGTGCCGACAAATGCTCATCATAGGTTAATCCACTAATTCCTGGGATCATTCTTGTAAACCTCCTCTGGACCCTCTCCAGAGCCGGCACATCCTTCCTCAGATATGGTGCCCAAAATTGCTCACAATATTCCAAATGCGGTCTGACCAGCATTACATTACTGTTTTTGTATTCTATTCCTCTTTAAATAAATGCGAGCATTTACCATGCTAGTATAATAGAATTATGCAGCAGAAAAAGTAATTCATCCCATCATGCCTATGCTGGCTCTGTGAAAGAGTTGTCTAACGAGTCCTGATTTCCTGCTCTAACCCACAGCCCTGCCTGCCTGCCTGCTTGCAACTGTTTTTCTTTAGGTCTAGACCCCATTTAATAATAGCACCACAATGTCATCAACAATTAAAATCTGCACAGTTAAAAAGCACAGTGTTTGTGGTTGGCCTGGGTTGAGCAAGGGCAAAAATAAAGTCAGAGTTTGCTTTGCTGCAATTCCATCGTGACAAAATGGACAGATACTTTATCCAGTTAATAATGACCATGCATTCCATCAGAAACGCATTGATGCTGCAGAGGGAAGTAATGTTGAGGCTCTATAAGCCGCTGGTCAGGCCGCATTTGTGAGCAATTCTGGGCCCCATATCTGAGGAAGGATGTGCTGGTGCTGGAGAGGGTCCAGAGGAGGTTTACAAGAATGGTCCCAGGAATGCGTAGGTTAACATATGATGAGCGTGGGGGAGGGGGTGTGGGGGAGGGGTGGGTGTGAGGGAGGGGGTTGTAGGGGAGGGGGGTGTTGGGGAGGGGGGGGGTGTTGGAGGGGTGTGTGGGCTCACCGGTGCCCGTCCCAGGCTCCGATCGCACTCCTGTCTCCAGGACCCGGCTCCGGACTCACTCAGCTGCTCCCGTCCCCTGCTCCCGTCTCGCTCACAGCCCCCACCCATGAACACAGCCCGCCCCCGCCCGCGAGCACAGCCCACAAGCCGCTGCTTCAGCTTTATTCTGGGCGGCTTCTGGACGTGCTCACGGATACAGCCCCGCCTCCGGGACTTTATTCTCCAGTCGGTGCCGGAAGGGGCGTTACCTTCATGGTGACTGACAGGCGAGAACAATCTGCTGATCTCACGATTTTTTAAACCTTCATAACTTTTGTAATCTTCCACCGATCGGAACAAATCATGGCGCGCTTGGATCAGAGGAGAACGGTGAGTAAGGAGGCGAAAAATCCTAGCAATATATGGTACCGTTTTTGCGCAAATTTAAAAACAACGCAGACCGGAAGTGGTCAAGATGAGAATTTTAGTAATAGTATAGATGTGAAAAAAGGCCCTTTGGCCCACTGATCCCAGGACAACCATACTTCCACATCCACTCGTTACACACTAGGGGCAATTTACAGCAGCCAATTAACCCACAAACCCACATGTCTTTGTCAGCCTCGTTGTCAGCTTCCCCTCAGCCAACAATGAATCATTGTGCATATCCTTGATCATCGTCTGCTCTTTGTACCCTTCCATATCTCTAGTTACCCTCTCCCCTCACTCTCAGTCTGAAGAAGGATCACGACCCAAAACGTCACACATTCCTTCACTCCAGAGACGCTGCCTGCGCTGCTGAGTTACTCCAGCATATTGTGTCTAACCGGTGTAAACCAGCATTTGCACTCCTTCCGACATAATAATCATCGAACCATCGGTAATGTCACCTTGACCACTGCCGTGACATCCTCCTTAATCAATAGACCAACACCCCCTCCTCTTTTATCCCCACCTCTATCGCTGCTGAAGCACCCGTACCCAGAAACATTAAGCTGTCCCGCTCTTAACCAGGTTTCTGTATTAGCTGCAATGCCCCAGACACACGTACCTAAGCACACCCTGAGTTCATCAGCCTCTCGCATTAAAATAAATACAATTCAAACCAACAGCCCATCCATGCTCCCTGCCTTTAACCTGCCTATTCTGTCCACTGTCTTTCATTACCACACATACTGCCTTCCAGCCTCTCAGCTTCCTTGGTCATGCACAGGATCCCACCCCCTTGCCAGTCTAGTTTAAACCCAACCCGTGTAGCACTAGTGAACCTGCCTGCCAGGATGTTGGTTACCCTCCAGTTAAGGTGCAACCCATCCCTCTTGTACAATTCGCCTCTGCCCCAGAAGGGATCCCAATGGTCCAGAAATCTGAATCCCTGCCCCCTGCACCAACTCCTCAGCCAAACATTCCTCCCCCCCCCTCTTATCTTCCTGTTCCCAAACTCACTAGCACGGGGCACTGGGAGTAATCCACAGATCACTGGAGTCCTGCTTTTTAGTCTTTTACCGAAGTCCCTCTACTTTCCCTCTTTCCCTACTCCATCATTTGTGCCAAAGTGCACAACAACTTGCGGCTGCTCCCTCTCATAGAAACATAGAAACATAGAAATTAGGTGCAGGAGTAGGCCATTCGGCCCTTCGAGCCTGCACCGCCATTCAATATGATCATGGCTGATCATCCAACTCAGTATCCCGTACCTGCCTTCTCTCCATACCCTCTGATCCCCTTAGCCACAAGGGCCACATCTAACTCCCTCTTAAATATAGCCAATGAACTGGCCTCGACTACCCTCTGTGGCAGGGAGTTCCAGAGATTCACCACTCTCTGTGTGAAAAAAGTTCTTCTCATCTCGGTTTTAAAGGATTTCCCCCTTATCCTTAAGCTGTGACCCCTTGTCCTGGACTTCCCCAACATCGGGAGCAATCTTCCTGCATCTAGCCTGTCCAACCCCTTAAGAATTTTGTAAGTTTCTATAAGATCCCCTCTCAATCTCCTAAATTCTAGAGAGTATAAACCAAGTCTATCCAGTCTTTCTTCATAAGACAGTCCTGACATCCCAGGAATCAGTCTGGTGAACCTTCTCTGCACTCCCTCTATGGCAATAATGTCCTTCCTCAGATTTGGAGACCAAAACTGTACGCAATACTCCAGGTGTGGTCTCACCAAGACCCTGTACAACTGCAGTAGAACCTCCCTGCTCCTATACTCAAATCCTTTTGCTATGAAAGCTAACATACCATTCGCTTTCTTCACTGCCTGCTGCACCTGCATGCCCACTTTCAATGACTGGTGTACCATGACACCCAGGTCTCGCTGCATCTCCCCTTTTCCTAGTCGGCCTCTTGTGGATGTCATGCTGGGCCCTGGCACTCCTGGGCCCTGGCGCCAGGCAGGCAGCACATCATCCTGGAGTCTTGACTGCTGCCGCAGAATCTCCTGTCTGCACCCCGAACTATAGTCACCTACACCATGTCTCCACCTAACGGTACCCTTCCCTGACGAGCCGCAGTGCCAGGCTCTGTGTCACAGCCCTGCCTGGAACTGCTGCTTAGCTTGCAAGTGTCACCACCCCCCTCCCCCGACAGCACTAAAAACATGACACCCATTTTTAAGGGCACAGGGGTCTCCTGCGCTCCCTGTCTATTTCCCTTCCTCGTGGCCACCCACCTTCTCTCTTCCTGGACCTTGGGTGTGTGACAACTTTGCGATGCGCCTTAGCCAAGAAACTCTTATTCCCCCGTTTAGTGGCCATTTGGCTTGTTTTGTGTATCATTAATTATGGCATGCATCTTTAAATTTTAGACTGCCCATTATATTGCGGGTGGGATTTATGACGTATTTTAGTGCGTGTTTGGAGCTAAGTTTCTTGCGCAGAAGCTTAGTTTTTAGTTTAGTTTGGGACCAGCATGGGGAAGGTTTACCCTTTGACCATGCGAAGTGTAACGGAGACACGAGGAGTTTTCTAACCTTTAAAGCGATAAGCTGGAGTTCGATGAAGATTATAGTGTACGAGTCGGAAGAAGGTTGGATGTACCTTATTGTTTTTCATCAACAATAAAGAATTTATCAATCAAAAGACTGTGTTTTGAAGATTTATCTGGGAATAAGCTCTGAAGGTCTCGCATGCATACAGAGACATTCCCCTTAACCATGCTGTCCATTTAGTGGCTAGAGGGAGTATTCTCTTGAACGATATAAAAATCTACCGTTACACCCCAAATGACCCTGGGTTCATCCAGCTGCAACTCCATTTCCCTAATGCAGTCTTTAGGGCACTTGGACACAATCTCCACTTGTGTTGTCATCAGAGACACCAGCAGTTTCCTTGTCTCCCCACTTCCTGCAAGAGCAGCATCGTACCAACTTACCTGACAGCACCACTGCAACTGGACCATGAAAGGGAGCGAAATAAAAAAATAACAAGACTCACACACAGGGAGACTGTACCTTATCCTCCTATCCACCTGTGATAGCCTCCTTCCTCCAGCCTCCTCGCCAAAAAATCTAGAGCCAAAGACTCTAACTTGACGTCAACACAGTCTCTCTCTCAACATGGCCGCTCCACTACTATCCACCTCATTGGTGACCCTCGGACTATCCTTGATCGGACTTTTCTGGCTTTACCTTGCACTCAACGTTATTCCCTTATCATGTATCTGTACACTGCGAATGGCTGGATTGTAATCATACATTGTCTTTCCACTAGCTGGTTAGCACGCAACAAAAGCTTTTCACTGTACCTCAGTACACGTGACAATAGACTGAACTGAACTGAACCTTGCCTTGCTTTTATCCGCTGCTCAATTAGGCAATGTGGATACAATTAGGTGAATCAACGGGCTTGCTGCTAAAACCTGCTACTCCTGCAACAACGCAGAATTAACTTACTTTAGTTTAGAGACACAGCATGAATACAGGCCCTTCGGCCCACCGAGTCCATGCTCACCATCGATCACCCGTTCGCACTGGTTCTAAGTTAGATCACTTCCTCATCTACCTCCTACGTACTGGGGGCAATTTACAGGGTCAAATTAACCCACAAACCCGCACATCTTTGCGATGTTGGAGGAAACCGAAACATCCAGAGGAAATCCAATGTGGTCACTGCGAGAAAGTGCAAACGCCACACAGTGAGCACCTGAGGACGGGATCGAACCCGGGTCTCTGGTGCAGTAAGGCTGCAGTTCTGCTGTTTTGTCACTGGGCCACCCAAAACATCTCCATAGACTTGATTTTTGATGTTCACGCTACTGCATCGACCTGAGATTCACTTGCTGCAACTAATTAATGGGATTGCAGCCCAAAGCTGTTCCTGACCTGATGTAAGTTCAAGACATTCAAACATTCTGCTCAACTTCTGCAAAAATAACGAGCTAAAACAATGACGACTAGAACACGGAAATTACTGAGAGAATGTGTAGGAAGGAACCACAGATGCTGGTTTAAACAAAAGTGGACACAAAAAGCTGGAGTAACTCAGCGGGTCAGGCAGCATCACTGGGGAGAATGAATAGGTGACTTTCGGGTCGAGACCCTTCAGACCTGAAAAGAAGAGCATCGATCCGAAATGTCACCAATTCCTTTTCTCCAAAGATGCTGCCTGTCCCGCTGACTTACTCCAGCTTATTATGTCTATCTTCAGTTCAAGCCACCATCTGCAGTTCCTTCCTAAACAACCCACTATCTTTGCTGAGCACAAGAGCCTCGGCCGCTGGTGGCTGGAAGGCCAGAGCACACGGTCAAAGTCTGACCAAAGACTTTGCTTTATCTGAAGGTAGACAAAAATGCTGGAGAAACTCAGCGGGTGAGGCAGCATCTATGGAGCGAAGGAATAGGTGACGTTTCTTGTCGAGACCCTTCTTCATTTATCTGAATATCTTTCTTTATACTTTATCCTTTCTTTATCCTTTACCCTTCTTTATCTGAAAGTCACTGTTGACAAAACAGGGAACAATTACACTGTATAAATGGAATAACCACAGCAAATACATTTCTGCATCAAATTCTGGTTTAGGCCAAAAATAAGCCTGTCTTTCCTTCCAGCAGGGTCTATGGAATAAGACAACTTTAGCAATTAGTTTTTAATAATGTCAATTCCTTGCCAGAGGCAATTTATTCCGCAGAAGATCCTCGTAATAAACCTGTATTTAAAAGGGGCATAATTAGCCACTGTAAAGTGGTTACGGCTGAGTCTGGAGCAGCAGCGTCTGTCTGTCTGCAGTAGCCCTCTCACCCAAAACAGAAGGGGACCCAGAGATGCCAATGTGACAGCAGACAATGGTTCCACACAGTAGCATTACTACACCAAGTTACTCATCACATTTCTAAGTTGCTCCAGCACTTTGCGCTGAAGCAGTGCTGAACTACTATCTACCTCATTGGTGACCCTCGGACTATCCTTGATTAGACTTTGCTGGCTTTACCTTGCACTAAACGTTATTCCCTTATCAGTTCAGTTCAGGTTAGTTTATTGTCACGTGTACCGAGGTATAGTGAAAAGCTTTAGTTGCGTGCTAACCAGTCAGCGTAAAGACAATACATGATTAGTACAATCGAGCCATTCACAGTGTACATGATAAGGGAATAACGTTTAGTGCAAGGTAAAGCCAGCAAAATCCAATCAAGGATAGTCTGAGGGTCACCAAAGAGGTAGATAGTAGTTCAGCACTGCTCTCTGGTTGTGGTAAGCGCTCAGCTACCATCTGCACACTGTGAATGGCTCGATTGTAATTATGTATTGTCTTTCTGCTGACTGGATAGCACGCAACAAAAACCTTTCACTGTCCCTCGGTAAGAGTGACAGTAAACTAAACTGAACCTTATTTTCTAAACCAGCGTCTGCTATTCTTTGTGTCCGCACCAAATTATTGTTCTCAGGCTCGCTTTACAATTATGCTTCTCAGTGATTGCTCCAGCAATTTAAATTAGTTGCTTGGAAAGGTACGAGCATGAATTAAAGAAGACAGTGTAAGATGGGATGGGGAGAGGAAGAGTGACTTTGGACCATAATACCAATTTGAAACATGCAGCACCCTCAGGTACTTGACAGGTGGATGTGTGAGAACTCTGGGTCACTGTGAACAAAATAAATGGTCACCAATTTGAGACAAAGAGGTGGTGAATTTTTTTCTCTCCGCCCCAAGTCAGGAATGATGATAAGGTCAAATGTGATAGGAGCAGAATTAGGCTATTCGACCCATCAACTCTACTCCTCCATCAATCCTATATCTCCCTCCTAACTCCATTCTCCTGCCTTCTTCCCATAACCCCTGACACCCGTACTAATCAAGAATCTATCTCTCTCTGCCTTAAAAATATCCACTGACTTGGCCTCCACAGCCTTCTGTGGCAAAGAATTCCACAGATTCATCACCTTCTGACTAAAGAAATTCCTCTTCACCTCCTTCCTAAAGGAACGTCCTTTAATTCTGAGGCTATGACCTCTAGTCCTGTCCTCTCCCACTAGTAGAAACATCCTCTCCACATCCACTCGATCCAAGGCTTTCACATGGGAGAGCTTTGGAAGTCTGACTGCATTGGAGAAGAGAGTCATTGATAATTCTTGAGGCAGGGGTGGCTATCCAGCAGGAGCAGTGGAAGGTTATCGTGGCTGTGGAGGACCGACTGCAGAGTGGAAGTCACAGTCAGATCACTCATGAGCTTGTCTGATGGTACAGCAGACACTGCCTGCTCCCAATTCTTTGTATGTTCATGTTTCCAACATTAACACGGAAACAAAATGCAGAAAATGCACGGCTGGCCACCAAGCATCTTTGGAGAGTCAGGTTTAGTTTAGTTTAGAGATACAGCGCGGAAACAGGTCCTTCAGCCCACCGTGTCCGCACCGAACAACGATCCCCGCACCTTGGTGCTATCCAACACACACTAGGGACAAGTTACAATGATACCAAATCAATTAACCTACAAACCTGCACATCTTTGGAGCGTGGGAGGAAACCGAAGATCCCGGAGAAAACCCACGCGGGTCACTGGGGGATCTGTACAGACAGCACCCGTAATCAGGATTGAATCCGGGTTTCTGAGCCTGCAAGGCAGCAACTATACCACTGTGCCACCGTGCTGAGAGGTTAATGCCTTTCATCAGCTAATGTATATTTCAATCGAGTTTCCCATCCAGAAAGCACATTCGCTGTGAGACCAGCTTTAAATCAGGGATGGAGTGGAAACGTTAAATAGCTTTGCAGCTGGGCCTGATCATATATATCCGAGGACACTGTGGGAAGCTAATGAAGAAATGGCAAGCGCCATGGCTAAGATTTATGAACTATCATTAGACAAGGGGGAGGTGTCGGAAGACAAGGGCAGCTCGTGTCATGCCCTATTTAAGAAGGTCTGCAAGGAAAATCCTCGGCGCTATAGACCAGTGAGCCCAAAATCTGTGGTAGGCAAGTTAATGGAAAGGATTCTGAGAGATAAGACATAAAGGCATTTGGCAGTCTGAAGAAGGGTCTCAACACAAATTATCGCCTATTCCTTTTCTCCAGAGACGCTGTCTGACCCGCTGAGTCACTCCAGCTTTTTGTGTCTCTATTTGGCATTTTGATAGTCTGGGGCTGATTAGGGATAGTCAGCGTGGTTTTGTATGTGGGAGATTGTGCCTTACTAGTCCGACTGAGTTGTTTTTGAAGAGTAACCAAAAAGATTGATGTAGGCAAAGCTGTAGATGTTGTCCACATGGACTTCAGCAAGACGTTCAATAATGTTTTGCATGGCAGTTTCCTCAGGAAAGTTAGATCGCATGGGATCCAGAGAGAGCCAGCTGACTGGATAGAAAATTGGCTTCATGGAAGATGGTGGAAGGTTGTTTTTCATTCTGGAGGTGTGACTAGTGACTAGTAGTGTGCCTCAGGGTTCGGTGTTGGGACCATTGCTGTTTGTGGTTGATATCAACGATTTGGATTGAGAATATAAAAGAATGATTAATAAGTTTGTTGATGCCACTAAAGCGGGTGGTATCGTAGATAGCGAAGATGGCTATCAAAAATTGCAGCAGGCTCCTGATCAGCTGGGCAAGTGGGCTAAATAATGATTCATGTAGATAAGTGCAGGTTGGTGCGTTTTGGGAAGATAAACCAGGACAGGGCCTTCACAGTGAATGGTAGGGCCCTGGGGAGGGCTATGCAACAGAGGGATCTAGGAGTGCAGGTACATAAGTCTTTGAAAGGAGCATTAACAGATAGATTAGGTGGTCAAGAAGGCTTTCAGTACATTGGCCTTCATCAGTCAGGGTATGGAGTAAAGACGTTGAGGATGTTATGTTACAGTTGTACAAGATGTTGTTGAGGCCTTATTTGTTGTATTGTGTTCAGTTTTTGGTCACCCTGTTATAGGATGGATGCTGTTAAGCTGGAAAGAGTGCAGAAAAGGGTGTTGACAAGGATGTTGCCAGGACCTGAGTTGTAGCGAGAGGCTGGACAGGCTTGTTCTTTATGCCTTTGAGTGCAGGAGGCTGAAGCATGATCTTACAGTGGTGTATAAAATCATGATGGTGAATGCAGAATCTTTTACCCAGAGTAGGGGAATCAAGAACCAGAAGGCACAGGTCTAAGGCAAGAGGGGAAAGATTTAATATACCTGGTGGTGCTTAAACCTTCAAAACCCAACTGGAGTATTGTGTCCAGTTCCAGGAACTACAATTTGTATAATATATGAAAGCTTTTCAGAGGCAAAGAGGAGACTAACCAAAATGATTCCAAGGTTGAGGGATTTTAGTTATATAGAGAATCTGGAGAAGCTAGGTCGGGGCGCTTTGGGGTTAGAAGGGGATTGATAGATTATTTTAAAACCATATTAGGTGTAGACAGAGGAGGGCGGCAAGGTGGCACAGCAGTAGAGCTACTGCCTTACAGCGCCAGAGACCAGGGTTTGATCCCGACTACAGGTGCTGTCTGTATGGAGTTTGTACGTTCTCCCCGTGACCAGCGTGGGTTTTCTCAGAGATCTTCAGTTTCCTCCCACACTCCAAAGACGTACAGGTTTGTAGATTAATTGGCTTGGTATATATGTTTTTCAAAAATTGTCCCGTGTGTGTAGGATAGTGTTAGTGTGCGGGGGGATCGCTGGTCGGTGCGGACTCAGTGGGCCGAAGGGCCTGTGTCCACGCTGTATCTCTAAACTAAATTAGAGAGAAAAAAATTGTTCCAATTGGCAGGGAGTTAAGAACTAAGGACACAGAATGAAGGCATTGCGGGTGGGTGGGGGGTGGGGGCAGAGAATTAAAAAAATCAAAGATCAAATTCAAAAATTAGGTTAGGGTCTGTGATGCACTGCTGGGCGAATTGCAGGGACTAATTTAATTCTAATATTCAGAAAGAAGCTGGATAAATATCTGAGTTCTCCATGGAAGGAATGGGGCAGGCTGGGTTGCTCTTACAGAAGAGCCAGTACAGATTAGAGGGGCAGAATGGCAAAGACCATTTGTAAATTCTATCTCATCTGAGACCCCATTGTTCTAAATAAAACACTTCTATTCCACTGAGGACATTGGACTTTGTCTAAGGAATCAATGTGTTGCAATGCTAGCAGCTATATTCTGCATTTTGTAAATTCCTCTTTGCTCTATCTAGTGCAGGCTCGAAGGGCCGAATGGCCTACTCCTGCACCTATTTTCTATGTTTCTATGTTTCTAATGCCCTTGGGTTTGGACTGATTGTATCTATGTATGGTATATCTGATCTGTTTTGATGGCATGAGCAAGTGTTCCTGATCAAGTATCTGTACACTGTAAATGGCTCGATTGTAATCATGTATCGTCTTTCCGCTGTCTGGATAGCATGCAACGAAAGCTTTTCATTGTACCTCGGTACACGTGACAATAAACTAAACTGAACTAAAGCCCAATAGAATGCATTGACTTGATGACACAACCAGAGGAGGGTGCAGATTGTGTTACTGTATATACTATAAAAAGTGTTAAAAAATCAAAATCGTTAGAAAATGGTCCAACAGAAATAGGGGGTATATTTTTAACCATGGGCAATTACCACCCAAATTACCACACGAAGAATTCCAGACTCCAAATATCTTAGCAATATTTTTCAGGTGAGGCAGAGGTTCACTTGCACCTCCTCCAACCTCATCCACTGTATCTGCTGTTCCAGGTGTGAACACCCATGGATTGGTGAGACCAAGCGCAAGATCGGCGATCGTTTCGCCGAACACCTCCACTCAGTCCGCCTAAACCTACCTGATCTCCAGGTTTTTAAACACTTGAACTCCCCCTCCTATTCCTACACTGACCTTTCTGTCCAGGGCCTCCTCCACTGTCAGAGTGAGGCCCAGCACAAATTAGAGGAACAGCTCCTCATATTTCGCTTGGGCAGCTTACACCCCAGCGGTGTGAATATTGACTTCTCTAACTTCAAGGAACTCTTGCTTTCCCTCTCTCTCCATCCCTTCCCCCTTCCCAGTTCTCCGACCAGTCTAACTGTCCCTGATTACATTTTATCTGTTTGCTTTGTTGTCACCTTCCCCTAGCTTACAATGATCTAGTCTACATTTTCATTGATCTCCATCCCCTTTGTCTCATTTTCACACCTTACACTTCCTTATCTCCGTGTCTCCCTCTCCCCTGACTCTCAGTCTGAAGAAGGGTCTCGAGCAGATAAAGTGGTGAAGAAGACATATGGTATGCTTGCCTTCATTGGTTAATACATTGAGTCAGGAAGTCACCTTGCAGCTTCAACAAAGCTTTTAACAAAGTTCTGTTCACCCCCATCAGTGGATAGATGTGGAGGCTTTGGAGAGGGAGCTGAAGAGGCTTAATGCTGCTTGGATTAGCGGATATTAGCTATAAGGAGGTTGGACAAACTTGGAATATTTTCTTTGGAGTGATATAGTTTGAGAGGAGACCTGTTAGAAGTATAAACAATTATGAGAGGCAGAGAGAATCAGAATCTTTTTTTATCAGAGTACGTTTTTTTCCCGTACAGAGAACGGTGGGTGCCTGGGTGAATGCCCTGCCAAGATTGGTGGTGGAAGCAAACACAATAGTGGCATTGAAAGGCTTTTGGGCACATGGATATACAGGGAATGTAATGGATCGCACACAAGCAGAGGTGATTATTTTAACTTGGCATCATGCTCAAAATGGGCATTGTGGGCCAAAGGGCATGTCCCTGTCCTTTACAGTTCTATGTTCTCAATTAAGTTCAAGTTCAAGTGAGTTTATTATCATGTGTCTCTGATAGGACAATGAAATTCTTGCTTTGCTTCAGCACACAGAAAATAGTAGGCATTGACTACAAAACAAATCAGTGTGTCCATATACCATGAAATAAATATGTACACGCATGAATAAATAAACTGATAAAGTGCAAATAACAGATAATGGGCTATTAATGTTCAGAGTTTTGCACGAGCCAAGTTTAATAGCCTGATGGCTGTGGGGAAGTAGCTATTCCTGAACCTGGTCATTGCAGTCTTCAGACTCCTGTACCTTCTACCTGAAGGTAGCAGAGAGGTGCAATTAGTTTTAATTATACAAAAAGAAGTGCTCATAACCATTTTTGCCGACTTATTCAGGGTCCGTTGATTGCACAATGGTTCCCTTCTCATCTATTTTAGATAGCTATTCCAATAAAGTCCCGACATCCTGCAAGCTTTGCCCGGGATGGCATTTAACCAAGTTGAAAAGTGCTGGTGTATTGGCTTGTAAGGTCAGAGGGTCCACGATCACCAGCACCCTGCTACCTCTGTTCTCCACAGCTGGTCAGTAACTCTCACTCCCCACCCTAATCTAGAGGCAACCCTTTATCTCTCTATGTGTTCTATCAAAAGCCTTCCATGTTGAAACAAATCTAACCTCTTCATTTCCAGACGGCTGTGAACTGGGCAAGTATGAGGACGTATAAGCTGCAGGGATGCCTATTTAAGATGTATCGAAGTGCTTATTTATAGTGATACTTGGACTGAACTGTGCACAAAATGAGTTTCACTGTACCTCGGTGCATGTGACAAGTTAAGGAGCAAAGTACCATACCGTAGGGCTGCAGGGAAATAAGAGAGGGATAATGGGACTGCTCTGTGGGTGGCCAGCATAACATGATGGGCTGAAGGGCCAGTTTGGGTGATAGTTTGGGGCAATAGGTCATCCACTCTGCCTCCAAGTATTATGGAAATATTCCAGACAAGTTATATCCAGATTATACAAGTTAATTTACACACCCATTACATCCTGCAGAAACACTGGAAAAACGGTGCAAGTGTGCTAAACCTGTCAAAGAGTGAGTGGGAGGTCTTACAGCTGTGCGCCTGGGGCGGCACGGTGGCGCAGCAGTAGAGTTGCTGCCTTACAGCGCTTGCAGCGCCAGAGACCCGGGTTCGATCCCGACGACGGGTGCTTGTCTGTACGGAGTTTGTACGTTCTCCCCCTGACCGCATAGGTTTTTCTCCGAGATCTTCGGTTTCCTCCCACACTCCAAAGACATACAGGTTTGCAGGTTAATTGGCTGGGTATACAGTAAGTGTAAATTTATCCCTAGTGTGTTTGTAAGATAATGTTAATGTGTGGGGATCGTTGGTCGGTGCGGAGACGGTGGGCCGAAGGGCCTGTTTCTGCGCTGTATCACCAAACTAAACTAAACTAAAGAGTGAGAGGGGGAGAATTTTCTTCATCCCTCTAGGGGTGATGAATCCATGGAATTCTCTACCCCAGAAGGTCATGAAGGCTCAGTCAGTCAGAGTTTATTCAAAGAAGGGACTGCTTGATCAAACGGGGGGAGCGAGAAAATGGCATGGAGGTAGAAGACTGGCATCTTGGTTGAAAGGTAGAGCAGGCTGAAAGCAGGCCCTCTCATAGATGAACTGAGGCCCAGGCTAATTTCAATTTTAGAGGCCCCCAAATCAAGATCCCTTTGAAGCAGGCAGGCATGAGGCCCATACCAAATGGCACTCGTTGCCCCACCTTCTGATAGGGCCTGGCTGAAGGGGAGGGCAGTAGGAGGCCCCTACCACAGCTTCTTATAATCTGATATCCGATGAAAATGTTGGAACCACACCGATACCTGATGTTGGAACCACACCTGGTCCAGAACCGAGAGTCACAGTTTCAGAATAAGGGGTAGGCCATTTAGGACTGAGATGAGGAAAATCTTTTTCACCCAGATAGTTGTGAATCTGTGGAAATCTCTGCCACAGAAGGTAGTGGAAGCCAATTCACTGGATATAGTCAAGAGAGAGTTAGATATACTTCTTAGGACGAACAGAATCAAGGGATATGGGGAGAAAGCAGGAACTGGGTACTGATTTTGGATGATCAGCCATGATCATATTGAATGGCGGTGCTGGCTCGAAGGGCCGAATGGCCTACTCCTGCACCTATTTTCTATGTTTCTATAATTTAATGCATGTTAACTGTCCTCCTCACCACTTCCTCCTTCGAAGTTAACAGAGCAGCTAATTCCAACGCATACAATGTACGATTTGAAGCACTTCGTGGCTTGTTTTGTTAAAGTGTGGTTTGTACAGGAAACCTCCAATGCCGTTATTCTACCGGTGTCAGGCTTCAGGGCGGGGGAAGAACAACTCACCGAGTTTTATTTCACAAAGTCTCAACCTGGGGTCTTCCGGGGGGTGCAGACGCCTCTTCTTATGCCAACAGCGGGCGGGGTAAGTGTACAGTTGACCAGGAGCCAAGCCTGCAAGAGACAGTCACTGAATTAGCGTGCAGCAGCTTGTACACAGTCAATTACAAACTCTGTGCAACACAAACATTTCTTTAAGGTTAGGAGATTTTGTACACAGATTGTGCTCATGTCTCACAAAGACGCACCCAACACACAATATTGGCAGCAACATGTAAAACCAGTTTTTTAACCAGATCTTTCCTGGACACTAACGCAATCATAAAGAAAGCCCATCAACGTCTCTACTTCTTGAGAAGATTGCACAGATTCTGTATGTCAGAGAAAACTCTCTTGAACTTCTACAGGTGTACAGTAGAGCGCATATTGACTGGTTCCATTATGGCCTGGTTCGGCAACTTGACTGCCCAGGAGCTAAGAAGACTGCAAAAGCTGGTGAACACTGCCCAGTCCATCACGGGTTCTGACGTCCACAACATCGAAGGGATTTACAGGAGTTGCTGCCTCAAAAAGACAGCCAGCATCATCAGAGACCCACACCATCCTGGCCACACACTCATTTAATCGTGCCACTGGGAAGAAGATATAGGAGCCTGAAAACTGTAATGTCCAGATTCAGGAACAGCTTCTTCCCTACAGCCATCAGGCTATTAAACACTACAACCAAGCTCTGAACTACATAGACTTTGGGGGGCACTGGTTTTGTCTTTTTGCACTATTATTGTTTGTGTTTTTTGTGTTTTTGTGTGTGTGTGTGTGTGTGTGTGTGTGTGTGTGTGTGTGTGTGTGTGTGTGTGTGTGTGTGTGTGTGTGTGTGTGTGTGTGTGTGTGTGTAGGCGAGAATGAAGAAACGTAAACAGGTATTTAGACATTTTTGCAGAGAAATTAAAAAGAAATAACTGAAATATCACATTTACGTAAGTATTCAGACCCTTTGCTATGGTGTTTCCATTGATTATCCTTGAGATGTTTCTACAACTTGATTGGAGTACATTAAATTGATTGAACATGATTTGGAAAGGCACACACCTGTCTATATAAGGTCCCACAGTTGACAGTGCATGTCAGAGCAAAAACCAAGCCATGAAGCCGAAGGAATTGTCCGTAGACCTCCGAGACAGGATTGTGTCGAGGCACAGATCTGGGGAAGGGTATAAAACAATTTCTGCAACATTGCAGGTCCAGAAGAGCACAGTGGCCTCCGTCATTCTTAAATGGTGGAACTTTGGAACCACCAGGACTCTTCATAGAGCTGACCGCCCGGCCAAGCTGAGCAATCGGGGGAGAAGGACCTTGGTCAGGGGGATGACCAAGAACCCGATGGTCACTCTGACAGAGCTCCAGAGTTCCTCTGTGGAGATGGGAGAACCTTCCAGAAGAACTCCACCAATCAGGCCTTTATGGTAGAGTGGCCGGATGGAAGCCACTCCTGTGAAAGTCACATGACAGCCCACTTGGAGTTTGCTAAAAGGGTTGTTTTCTCTGGTGCTCTGGTCAGATGAAACCAAGATTGAACTCTTTGGCCTGAATGCCAAGCATCACGTCTGGAGGAAACGAGGCACCGCTCATCACCTGGCCAATACCATACCTACGGTGAAGCATGGCGGTGGCAGCATCATGCTGTGGGGATGTTTTTCAGCGGCAGGAACTGGGAGACTAGTCAGGATTGAAGGAAAGATGAACGGAACAAAGTACAGAGAGATCCTTGATGAAAATCTGCTCCAGAGCATTCAGGACCTCAGACTGGGGTGAAAGTTCACCTGCCAACAGGACAACGACCCTAAGCACACAGCCAAGACAACGCAGGAGTGGCTTCGTGACAAGTCTGTGAATGTCCTTGAGTGGCCCAGCCAGAGCCCTGAGTTGAACCTGATCGAGCATCTCTGGTGGGACCTGAAAATAGCTGTGCATCGACGCTCCCCATCCAACCTGACAGAGCCTGAGAGGATTTTCAGAGAAGAATGGGAGAAATTACCCAAATACAGGTGTGCCAAGCTTGTAGCATCATACCCAAGAAGACCTGAGGCTGTAATCGCTGCCAAAGGGGCCTCAACGAAGTACTGAGTAAAGGGTCTGAATATTTATATAAATGTGATATTTCAGTTATTTGTTTTTAATTACTTTGCAAACATTACTAAACACCTGTTCGTGTTTTTATTTAATTATGGGGTATTGTGTGTAGTTTGATGATTTAAAAAAAAGAATTTAATCAATTTTAGAATAAGACTGTAATGTAACAAAATGTGGAAAAAGTGAAGGGGTCTGAATACTTTCTGAATGCACTGTAGATATAGCTCTTGGGGCTAATGGAATTGAGGGATATGGGGAGAAAGCAGGAATGAAATGCTGATTTTGGATGATCAGCCACAATCATATTGAATGGCGGTGCTGGCTCGAACGGTTGAATGACCTATTCCTGCACCTATTTTCTATATTTCCATGTTTAACTTTGGGAACACCCAGATTCACACCAGCATATTACCCGGGCCACGGTGTCTCTTCTCCATCCAGATGTAGCAGTTGTTTTGAGCGACTCCGGTTTGCGAGTCCAGGAACGGCAGCCGCACACTGCGCTCGGCACACAGGCGGGCATTGTAGTTACGGCAATGTTCGATGGCTTCCTTGTAGAACTGCTCTCCCAGCCTGTGGAAACACAGAGGGATTTCTTGCAATGGAGAAAGTCGCAATTGGCACACATGCGCCCGCACACTCATGCAAACGTCAGGCAATCAGACTGCATGAAACAAATTAATAAAGACAGGTTAAGAATGTCAGCATAATACAGGCACAATAGGTTAGCATACATTATTGTTTTTCCAAAGAACAGGAGCATGCACTGCTCCTTCAATGGTCTCCTGTGCTAAGATCCACATTATCATTATGAGGAGAAGCTAAATAGAGGTTACTCAGGGTCCCCCTTCCTACGGTTGAGCTGTGTTAAGGGCCTGTCCCACTTTCATGACCTAATTCACGACGTCTGCCGAGTTTGCCCTTGACTCGTACTCGCAGCATGGTCGTCACGAGGTCGTAGAAGGTCATAGGAGGTCGTAGGTAGGTCGTAGGTAGGTTGTGATGCTAGTCGTAGGTACTCGTGGCATCAAGTAGGTCGGGGCGTTTTTCTAGTCTGATGAAAAATGGCCACGAGTATAAATGGTTGTGAATTAGGTCGTGAAAGTGGGACAGGTCCATTAGAATATCATGGCATTATACGAGAAGAGAGAGGGAGTAGTTATGGCCTCCAGATTTCATATCCTTCGAACAACATTAAAAAAGTTTAAAACAGACATTAATCATGTACTGTGTCGGAAGGAACTGCAGATGCTGGCTTACACCGAAGATAGACACAAAAAGTCACACAGAGTCTGAAGAAGGGTCTCGACCCAAAGCATCACCCATTCCTTCTATCTAGAGATGCTGCCTGTCCCACTGTTACTCCAGCTTTTTGTGTCTGTCTTTAATAATAGAATCTCAGCACACAAGCCGTTATTTGATGGTATGGAAGGAGAGGCAGATAGAAAAAAAAAAACAGAGATGGGCAGTTCTGTTGAGAAAGAACAAGATCAAAGAGAAAGGATCTGGGTGCAGAGAATTTTAAACCAGTTTGGGTGGAGATAATAAAAATCAAAGAAGAGAAAGCATAGGAGTGAGATGTTAAACAGGAGCTTCCCTCCAGCACAGAATATAAACTAAGAAAGAACAGCGGCTTGTAACAAATGTCATAAGGTCATAAGTGATAGGAGAATTAGGCCATTCAGCCCATCAAGTCCACTTCGTCATTCAATCGAGGCTGATCCATCTCTCCCTCCTAACCCCATTCTCCTGCCTTCTCCCCACAACTCCTGACACCCGTACTAATCAAGAATCTATCTACCTCTGCCTTAAAAATATCCATTGACTTGGCCTCCACAGACTCCGTGGCAAAGAATTCCACAGATCCACCACCCTCTGACTAAAGAAATTCCGCCTCACTTCCTTCCTTATGGAACGTCCTTTAATTCTGAGGCTATGACCTCTAGTCTTAGACTCTCCCACATTAGTGGAAACATCCTCTCCACATCCACTGTATCCAGGCCTTTTACTATTCTGTATGTTTCAATGAGGTCCCCCGTCATACTTCTAAACTCCACCCATTACAGGCCCAGTGCCGTCAAACGCTCAACGTATGATAACCCGCTCATTCCTGGCATCATTCTTGTAAACCTCCTCTGGACCCTCTCCAGAGCCAGTACATCCTTCCTCAGATATGGTGCCCAAAATTGCTCACGATACTCCAAATGCGGCCTGTTCACCACCTCATAGAGCCTCAGCATTACATCCCTGTGTTTGTATTCTAGCCCTCTTGAAATTTGCATTTACTTTCCTTATTACTGATTCGACTTGCAAATTAACTTTTAGGGAATCCTACATCAGCACGCCCAAGTCCCTTTGCACCTCCAAATGTACTGCAATAATTGAGCAACAGCAATTTTACTATAGATTAGACAACTTGGCGTAGCTAGGCATGGCAACAAATTCCCTGCATATTCAGTACAGGTTCTTGGAACAGTACATCACAGAGTTAACTGAGAAAAAAACATTTAAATACTGGACAAGTGTTACAAGACAGGGCAATTTAAATGACGCCTGTCCATTCCCTCCACAAATGCTGCCTGACCTGCTGAGTTACTCTCACACTGTGTTCTGCTCAGGCCTTCAATTATGCCCTTTGAGGGAAGAGTGATCATAACATGATAATTTCATGTTCAGTTTGAAAGTTAGAAATTGGGCCTGAAGTTAATGTCTCAAACTGAAATAAAGGGAATTACAAAGGCCTGAAACTTTAGCAGTTAAAGTTGACTGGAAAAATAGGAAAGATAAAATGGTCTATAATCAATGGCAGACATGAAGGAAATATTTCCGAACTCTTTAAAAGTACATTCCACTGAGAAATATCCCACTCAAGGAGTAATCTATTTGGAGCTAACTAAAGGGCCTGTCCCACTGTACGAGGTAATTCAAGAGCTCTCCCGAGTTTAAAAAAAATCAAACTCGTGGTAAGCACGTAGAATGAACGTAGCAGGTACGTCGGAGCTCGGGACGTCTCTTAGCGGCTCGTAACGCTAACGGCAGGTACTCGGGAAACGCGGTAAGCTCGTGAAGACGGGTAAAGATTTTTCAACATGTTGAAAAATGTCCACGAGAGCCCCGAGTACCTACGAGCGGCTATTACCGTAATTCTCCGAGTTGGGATCAGGGGAACCTCAGGAAAACTCTTGAATGAACACGTACAGTGGGACAGCCCCTTAAGGAAGTTGATGATGGTAGTATTAAACATAATTTTTTTTTCGATTTGAATGGTAGACCAGAAGAAATTTTGGAAGCCTGCAGAAAATAACAAAAATTATTTTAAGGGGAGCAAAGACACAGAGAATAAACTTGTAGAAAACAAAAACAAATCAAGTTTCTCGAGGGAGATTTAAAAAAAGGGAGAAACCAAGGATGAGACTTGGAAATTACTGAAGAGAAATAAGATCCAATAAAAATAAATAAAAAGGAAATAAAAACAATCCAGCAGTATGAATATTTATTTCTTTAATTTCAACTAACCCTTGCTTTCCCCCTCTCTCCATCCCTCCCCCACCCTAGTTCTCTGACAAGTTTCACTGATTATTAAATATTGCTGATTGTATACCTCGTTCCCCTCAACTAACAAGAACCATTCTACATTTCCTCGAGCATTGTATGCTTTGATCTGTCCTTTTCACACCTCACATTCGCTTTGTACCCTTTGCTTTGTATCCTTCCACATCTCCAGTTTCCCTCTCCCCTGACTCTCAGACTGAAGATGGGTCTCGACCCGAAATGTCACCCGTTCCTTCTCTCCAGAGATGCTGCCTGTCCCGCTGAGTTACTCCAGCATTTTGTGTCTATTTCCGGTGTAAACTAGCATAGAAACATAGAAAATAGGTGCAGGAGTAGGCCATTCGGCCCTTTGATTCATTGTGATCATGGCTGATCGTCCCCAATCAATAACCTGTGCCTGCCTCCTCCCCATATCCCTTGATTCCACTATCCCCTAGAGCTGTATCTAACTCTCTATTAAATCCATCCAGTGATCTGGCCTCCACTGCCCTCTGTGACAGGGAATTCCACATGTTATTATCCTTCTTCCTGAAGGTCTTCGGCAAGACCTCATCATTCCTTCTCCCCAAGCCATTGAAAAGAACGTGTGCTCTTCCCTCTGGCTGTTCTTGCTACCCCTTCAGAGTAGGGATATTCACTCCGTGCTGGCGGTGCCCCTTACACCTGGATCCCGTATATAAAATTATGATTAGAAATGGCCATGCATTGCTGGTCGTATATACAGCCAGCAATAACTAGACAGTACATTCATCGAGAGAAACCAACACACACAAAAGTGAATGAGCCAGATGGGAATTGTTGCATGGTCTGGAACTGTGAGCAAGCAGCATGGTATGGTACGGTATGGTATAGTACAGTACTTTATTTGTCACCTGTACCGAGGTACAGTGACATTTATTTTTGTACACAGTTCAGTAGAAGTATCACAATACATAAGCACTCAGATACATGTTAGATAAGCATCTCAGATACAGTACAAGTGTACAGCAGTAATACACTGAGACTGTGTAGAGAATCGCCATTTTCAAGTGCCAGTTGTTGTAAGTGCAGGGTTCTTGACCTGGCCATGAAGGCCCGTTGTCCTGGTGGGGTTGCCCGGGTCACTTGGTTGGTGTTCTCTGCTGCTGCTCCACCGCTGTATGCTGCATCTGTTCCATGTGCTTGGCATCTTGGAGCGGGGCCCAGTCCAGGCGAGCTCCAGGCAGCTGCAGGACCTCCAGCGGCCCACTCCCCAGTCGCGTTGTGCTACCTCCTACAGCCGGTCTGCTTACCAGTCCTCCGTTTGACTCCTTCCAGTCTAGGCGTGCGAGCCGATCATATACCAGGTGGGTTCACAGTCCACGGCGTGGGCCGTCGATCCACAGCGGGCCTTCCTGGAGGGGTTCCGGTCTACGATACAAGTTCTTTGACCGTGGCAAGCAAGTCGGGCCTACCGGGTGGGTCCTCCGTCCACGGCGGGCGAGCCCCCGGTCTCCATCAGCATTGACCACCTGATGTGGAATTCTAAAATTTAACATTAATCCTGCTTTAATTCCACTGTTTCCCCCCCGAGTGCTCTGGTTTCCTCCCACTGGCTCGAAGGGCCGAATGGCCTACTCCTGCACATAATGTCTATTGTCTATTGTCTCCCAAGGACATGGTGGGTGGGTTAATTGGCCCCTGTAAATTGCTCCCAGTGGAATTCTAAAATTTAACAATAGCAAGTCTTGGAAGATCCAAAATTGCATGGAAGACATGGGAAAAAGGACAGGTCTCTTTCCTTGTAATGAGGTGTGTTGTGAAATAATCCAGATATCCACCAACTCCAAAGATGAATAGCAATGCCCATCATTTTACCATAACCACAATACAACAGTAAGTTCTTGTTCATAAGTGATAGGAGCAGAATTAGGCCATTCGGCCCATCGTCTACTCCGCCATTCAATCATGGCTGATCTATCGCTCCCTCCTAACCCCATTCTCCTGCCTTCACCTCATAACCCCCGACACCCGCACTAATCAAGAATCTATCTATCTCTGCCTTAAAAATATCCATTGAAACCCTCCACAGCCTACTGCGGCACAGAATTCCACAGATTCACCACCCTCCGACTAAAGAAATCCCTATTCATCTTCCTAAAGGTACGTCCTTTAATTCTGAGGCTATCACCTCTGGGGTCCTAGGCTCTCCCACTAGTGGAAACATCCTCACCACATCCACCCTATCCAGGCCTCTCACTATTAGATACATTTCAATAAGGTACCCCCTCATCCTTCTAAACTCCAGCGAGTGCAGGCCCAGTGCTGGCAAACACTCATCGTACTGTATGTTAACCCACTCATTCCTGGGATCATTCTCATAAATCACCTCTGGACCCTCTCCAGGGCCAGCACATCCTTCCTCATATATGGGGCCCAAAATTGCTCACAATACTCCAAATGTGGCCTGACCAGCGGCTTAAAGAGCCTCAGCATCACATCACATTTTTGTATTCTAGTCCTCTTGAAATAAATGCTGGCAATGAATTAATCTCTGTCTGCTTTACATATGGAAGATAAAATTGATTAGGAATAAAACTCCTATAGGAGAGAATACAGTGGTGCTGTTACTGCCTCACTGTTGCAGAGGTCCAGGTTCAATCCTGACATCAGGTGGTGTAGGCATGGAGTTTGCATATTCTCCCTGTGACCATATGGGTTTTTCCCCCCGAGTGCTCTGGTTTCCTCCCACTGGCTCGAAGGGCCGAATGGCCTACTCCTGCACATATTGTCTATTGTCTCCCAAGGACATGGTGGGTGGGTTAATTGGCCCCTGTAAATTGCTCCCAGTGTGTAAGTGGGCGATATACAACCTGAGGGCAGTCGACAGGACTAGGAGGTTAATAAGAAAAAGCAGAGTTAATGTAGGATTAGTGTAAATAGGCATTTTTGAAATTAAAAAAAGTGGAATTAAAGCAGGATTAATGTGGATGGACACAGACTAGGTGGCCCCCAAGGGCCTGTTTCTGTTCTGCATCTCTGTATGAAAATTGGACATAGAAACATAGAAAATAGGTGCAGGAGTAGGCCATTCGGCCCTTCGACCCTGCACCGCCATTCGATATGATCATGGCTGATCATCCAACTCAGTATCCCATCCCTGCCTTCTCTCCATACCCCCTGATCCCTTTAGCCACAAGGGCCACATCTAACTCCCTCTTAAATATAGCCAATGAACTGGCCTCAACTATCTTCTGTGGCAATACACGATAAGAGAGAAATATCTATTTATTCTTTCCAATAACCAAACGTGTCAGCCATGACCTGCGGTGATATGAGGCTGAAAGTCCCCATTGTCTTCATGATTGGATTCCACTCGGCATCACATGCTGTGAGCAACACTTCATTCATAACCTGTGAATCAATAATGAAGTGAATGTTTCTGGAAATCAATAACCAAGCAAGTCCCAGTAACTACTCAGCGGAGATATATTTTCGGTACTAAGAGAGTCTAGGGATGTGGGGACAGGGCTGGAGAGCGAAGGAAAGATAAAAATCAACCTTGATAATCAATTATGGATGTGTAGGAAGGAACTGAAGATGCTGGTTTACACAAAATGCTGGGGTAACTCAGCGGGACAGGCAGCATCTCTGGAGAGAAGGAATGGGTGACGTTTCGGGTCGAGACCCTTCTTCAGACTGTCTATAATCACTCAAGGAGCCGGCTTGAAGGTTTGTGGCTTCCAACTCAGGCCTGTACAAAACAAGCTCAGAAAGAATTAATATTTTACATTTTTTGTCTAATGTGAGGAGTACACGAGAAAATCTGAGGCGGAGTAGGTCATCAGGCCCCTCAAGCTACTGCTTTACAGCGCCAGATACCCGGCTTTGATCCTGACTGCGGGTGCTGTCTCTACGGAGTTTGTACGTTCTCCCTGTGACCTGCGTGGGTTTTCTCCGAGATCCTCGGTTTCATCCCACACTCCAAAGATGTACAGGTTTGTAGGTGAATTGGCTTGGTATAAACGTATAAATGTACAAAATGTCCCCAGTGTGTGTAGGATAGTGTTAGCGTTCGGTGGGTCGCTGTTAAATTCGGACTCGTTGAGCTATGTATCTCTAAAACTAAAGTAAACTATTCAATAAGATTGTGGCTGATCAATGCTGGCATCAACTTATCTTCTGTGCCACTTCCCCTGAACCCTTAAGCCCCTGTCCCAGGATGTGAGTTTACTCAAGAGCTCTCCTGAGTTTTAAAAAAAATCAAACTCGTGGTAAGTACGTAGCGGCTACGTCAGAGTTTATGGATGTGTCGTAGCGGCTCGTAATGCTAACGGCAGGTACTCGGGAAACGCGGTAACTCGTGAAGTTTTTTCAACACTGTGAAAAATGTCCAAGAGTAAAAAGATACTGGTGATGAAGTACCACAAGTTTGATTTTTTTTAAAACTCGGGAGAGCTCTTGGGTCGTGGGACATCATCGTGGGACAGCATCGTGGGACATCATCGTGGGACAGCATCGTGGGACAGCATCGTGGGACAGCATCGTGGGACAGCATCGTGGGACAGCATCGTGGGACAGCATCGTGGGACATCATCGTGGGACAGCATCGTGGGACAGCATCGTGGGACAGGGGCTGTAAACTTTCCAATCCTTATCTGTCATCATCAATTATATCTAGTAATACGATCAGCATCAGGGACAGAGAATTGCAAAGATTCACCTTCCTCTGTGAGAAGAAGTTTCTATGCACCTCAGTTTTAAATGACCAGTCCCTCATCTTGTAACTATGTCCTCTTCTTCGCAGTCCTCCCATCCACAAGAACATCCTAACGTCTCCCATGTTAATAGACACAAAATGCTGGAGTAGCTCAGCAGGAGAGGCAGCATCTTTGCAAAGAAGGAATGGGTGAAGTTTCGGGTCGAGACCCTTCTTCAGACTGAGACGAAGGAACTCCCCTGTTAATCCACTAGGACCTTCTATGTCTGGAAAGGTTACCCCACATTCTCCAAGGAGTACAGGCCCAGATAGTCCAGCTGCTCTTGATAGGACAGTCCTCTTATCCAAAGAACACATTTTGTGAACCACCTTTGAACTCCTTCCAATTCTTCGATATATATTTTTAAGGGAAGAAGGTCAAACTGTGTAACTCCCCCCCTCCCATTCCACCCCAGTGATATGAACATTGATTTCTCTAACTTCAAGTAACCTTTACAGTCCCTCTCTCTCCATCCCTCCTCCTCCCCTGTCCTCACACTGAATTCTCCAATTCCAAGTAGCCCTTCTCCTCCCCTTCTCAGCTCTCACTCAGCCCTCCGACTCCTCCTCTTCCTTTTTCCTTTCTTCTCCCCGTCCCCCCCCCCCCCCCCCAACCCTCCATCAGTCTGAAGAAGGGTTTTGGTCCGAAACGTTACCTATTTCCTTCGCTCCATAGATGCTGCTGAACCCGCTGAGTTTCTCCAGCACTTTTGTCTACCATGCTACAAGTAGCTACAGCCACAAAGAAAGTACAGATAAGAAAAGGTGCATGGGCTGGGACAAATCAAGACTGGAAAATTGAGAATCACAATCACAATAATACTTTATTAGCCAAGTATATTTTGCAACATACGAGGAATTTCGTTTGCCAAGTCAGTCATACAAATAAAAAGCAACGGAACACACAAAACACATTTTAATATAAACATCCACCACAGTGACTCCTCCACATTCCTCACTGTGATGGAAGGCAAATTCAACCTGAGCATATGACAGGACCGCTCAAGTGTCTGATAACAGTGGGGAAGATTCACGAGACAGACACAAAATACTGGGTCAACTCAACGGGACAGGCAGCATCACTGGAGAGAAGCAATGGGTGACGTTTTAGGTCGAGACCCTTCTTCAGGAAGGGAGGGAGGTTGATTTATGTGATGGCCATTGTTTTTGTGTTATCTGTAATCTTCTTCATCATGATCAAATGAAGAGAAATATATAGGCTACAAAAACTCAACTAACCAAGCACAGATCCCCATGGAAACTCACTGGTAGCAAAAATACCCATCGACCATTGTCCTCCGATTTCTGCTGCTGAGCCAAGTTTGAACCCAATGGGGTTTTGACCTTTTTCACCGCACTACTAGATGTTTTTACAATGTATGTTTTAGTGTCTCTTTAGTTTGTTTTATGTGGGGGAAGGTTGGGGGGGGTGGGTTGGGGGAAACTTTTTCCAATCTCTTACCTCGACGGAGATGCGATTTTTTTCCGTATCGTATTTCCGTCCGCACCGCGGCCTAACATCGAGGAGTTGGCGGCCTTTGCTGGAGACTTTGTGACTTTCTCAAAGACTTGCAAAAATCCATGTACACTATGAGATGCACTACCCTCATTGGCCCTCCTTGTTACCTTCTCAAAGAATTTACTCATTAGATAGCCACAAATTCCCCTTAACAAATCAAGAAGAAAATGTATAAAAGCCAAATGCCTCTCATGGCCAGAATGAAGCTTCTGGGAATGTGGGATCAGTTTTGCTGTGATGTTCAATTAAATTCAGATCACATCACATTTTATCAATACCAACCAGGCAGCTTCACAATACATCATGGTTTCATGTGAGGTAATATCACAGTATTCAAAAAAAATCCTAAATAGAGACAATGAATAAATAGTTGAATGCTCAACACTTCCACCTCGATAACCATCAGCTCAGGAGCACCTCAAGGCTGTGTGCTCAGTCCTTGCTCTACTCACCAGGCACGTGCCGTGAGTAATTACTCAGGGTAGGCAGACAGTCTTGAAAATCTTGAAAACCGCGCATGCGCAGATTGTTCTCCTCTCCGCTAGGCAGTCAGTCGACTTTTATAAAGTAATTTATCTTCAAAAGCCTTTTCTCTTAATAAAGTATTTAAAAACATATAGTTCAAAGAAATCTACTTACCACATTATTTGTACACAAACTCCATTCTTCTCTCTTCATTTCTTAAGATACTCTTAAGATAATGACAATCCATTATCTATTTGAAAAACCCGCCAAGAAACTTGCGCAGCGCATGCACGCAGTCCATGGTGTAACGGCAGAATTTCAGCTGCCTTTATAGGCCGTTGTCATTGAAGGCTTGAAGCAGCGTCCACGGTACATGAGCTGCACATACTTTTGCGTGTTACATGTACTGTGGATGAAAGGCACGGGAGAATTATGCCTACTTAAGAGATCGATCTCTTAGATAGGCATAATTCTCCTGTGCCTTTACTATTTATATTTAATAATTACCATTTTATAATTTTAGGCAGGGTAGGCAGTGCCTACCTTGCCTACCCTGATGGCACGTGCCTCATACTCACTCTCTACTCATGACTGTGTAGCCTGACACAGTTCCAACTCCATCTTTAAATTCGCCGATGACACCACCATTGTTGGACGGATTGTGGACAATGATGAGTCAGAGTATAGGAGGGAAATAGTTTTATTAAATGGTGCCAAAACAACAACCTTGCTCTCTATGTTACTGAAACCAAGGAGCAGATTGTTGACTTCAGAATACAAACCTGTCTTCATCGACAGTCGGTGGTGGGGAGAGTCAACAGCGTCAAGTTTTTGGGCGTGCATATCTCTGAGGATCTGACCTGGACCCAGCACTTTGATGCAATCATAAAGTAAGCCCATCCACACCTCTACTTCCTTAGAAGATTGAGGAGATTCAGTATGACAAATACAAGGACGTTCCTTTAGGAAAGGGATGAGGAGGAATTTCTTTGGTCAGGGGACTGGTGAATCAGTGGTATTAATTGCCACAGAAGGCTGTGAGGGCCGTCAATGGATATTTTTTAAGGCAGAGATTGATCAATTCTTGATTAGTACAGGTGTAAGGGGTTAATGGGAGAAGGCAGGAGAATGGGGTTGGGGAGAGTTAGATCAGCCATGATTGAATGGCGGAGTAGACTTGATGGGCCGAATGGCCTAATTCTGTTCCTATCACATTAACTTATGACAACAAATACTTTCTTGAACAGGTATACGGTCAAGAGCATATTGACTAAGGGGTTGTTTAAGAAAGAACTGCAGATGCTGGAAAAATCGCAGGAAGGCAAAAATGCTGGAAAAACTCAGCGGGTGAGGCAGCATCTATGGAGCGAAGGAATAGGTGACGTTTCGGGTCAAGTCCCTTCTTCAGACTGAGGGGTCACTTTTTTTTTACACAAAGGATGGTGGGTATATGGAATGAGCTGCCGGAGGAGATTGTTGAAGCAGGTACTATCATAACATTTAAGAGACAATTGGAGAGGTACATGGATCGGACAGGTTTAGAGGATTATGGGCCAAGCATGGGCAGGGTGGGACCATATTGGGCAGAAGGTAGCAATGTTACAAAATTTTGAGATTTTAAAAATCAAGTCTGTAATTTATCCCATCAGATAAAGCATAAAACTAAGTTTAATTTGACACCTAATTCACTTTCATATCGCAAGTATTTAAAAAGTTATGGCCATTTTCATACTCGGAAATGAGCATCTTGTTCCCTATTGATTTTCTATGGACATAACAAAAAAGTTGTGATCGTGAACAGTCAAAAGCCCATAACTTTCTTAAAAATTAAGAGAACTGAATGAAATTTTCAGTTATCATAGATTGAAGCATTCTGAAACAAATATAAAATAATCTTACTTGGATGACCTGAAATTAAAGCATATAATTAGTTAGTTACCTAATTGTAGCTAATTTCAGACTTCAATTACTAGATCTAAACATCTATCCATTTCTTAATAAATGATTAACATTTTTAAATAGCCTAAATGTCCAAATAATATTCACAAATAATTCACAATAAAACATGATTTTTAAATCTCATTTACATTAATTTATAGGCCAAATGGAAGGAATTCAGTGTTCAATTGCTGTAAATAAATGCCCATTTAAATCAGCTTTCCAGTGGGTCTCTGTGGAACGCGCTGGTTTAGAACGTTCACATTGCGGTAGATTTGTGCCCCAAATGCCCAGAAAAATACTGCGCGATATAATGGACCCAAAATGAGCTACTCGCAATATTAAACTTTGTATAAAGGGATCTTTAGAAGCCCTTTTTAATGTAAAAATATACAACCTACCTTCAGCTGTCTGCTTTATGAGACCCTGCGGTTGCTGGCGGTCGCGGGTTTAGAGATTGATTTTTAAACTACTATAACTATTATTCAAGGCCTTTAAAACTAATAATAGCTTTTGCGACGGGGTCTTCCAGCGATTTTTCGTTAATAATTAACTAGGCTGAACATCTGCGATTTGAACAGCCTAGAGAAAATCGCGTTTTAAACCCGCCCCCTCTAAACGGCGCCAAAATCGCGCACACCCGTAGCGGCAGATTTTCAAAGACGCTTCAGGTAGGCTTTGCAACATACCTACAGAAGGGCCTGTCTTCACACTGTATGACCATCTATGACTGTTGCATCACAACCTGTTTCTGCAACTCAAATGTCCAGGACCGAAGAAGATTACAACAAATGGTGGACACTGCTGGTCCACCACGAATACTGGCATTGTATAGGTAAAGGAGCCTGAAAATAGTGACCTCTAGGTTCAGGAATAGCTTCTTCCCAACTTCCACTTGTTGATAATCCCGAACACTGGTGCTCCACATTCTCGATCCCCTTCTATACTCCTTATACACCCATGACTGTGCAGTCCTGCGCAAATCTATTCTGCCAACAGTCTGTCTGTCCCATCCTCCTTGTTGTTTAAATAGTATGTGTTAAATGTATGTTTTTAGTGTCTCTCCAGCTTGTTTTATGTGGGGGTGGCGGTTGGGGGAACTTTTTCTAATCTCTTACCTCGATGGAGATGCGATTTTTTCCGTATCGTATCTCCGTCCGCACTGCGGCCTAACATCACCTTTGCTGGAGACCGACTTCGGGAGCTCCACCGCGGGAGCCTGTGGACTTTAACACCACGGAGCCCGTGATCCCTTTGCCAGGAATCGCCCTCGAAGCTCCAACTGTGGGTGCCTGCAGACTTTAGCATCACAGAGCTAGGATGTTAAAAGTCTTTGGTCTTCGGGAGCTCCAAGCCGCAGGAGCTTCGATCGCCCCAACGCGGGGGCTTTGACCGCCGGCTGCAGGAGTTTGATCGTCCCAACCATGGGAAAATAAACAGGAAGATTAGACTTTTTTGCCTTCCATCACAGTGAGGAATGTGGGGAATCCGCTGTGGTGGATGTTTATGTTAACTTTTATGTAGTTATGTGTCTTGTTGCTTTTTTTTCTGTATGGCTGTATGGTAATTCGCATATCACTGCACCTTAATTGGTACATGTGACAATAAAAGACCTTCGAAACCTTTGAAATTCGCAGACAACACTACCATTGTGGGCTAGATATCAAATAATACTCATAGTCATCCTTGGTAAATACAGAGGGGAAATATTCATTGAGGACCTTGCCCATCTCCTGTGGCTCCACACATGGTTGCCCGCCTAGATTCCTGAGGGGTCCCACTGGCTCTCTAGTTACCCTTTTCCCCCTTATGTATTTATAAAAACTCTTGGGGTTGTCCTTAATACTATCTGCCAGAGCTATCTCCTGGCCCCTTTTTGCCCTTCTGATTTCCTTTTTTACATTGCTCCTTAGTTCCCGAAGCTCCTCCAGGGATACACGATCCCAGCTGCCTATACCTGTCCCATCTTATTCTTGACCAATGCCTCTATTTCCCTCATCAGCCAAGCTTCCTTACATTTTCCTGCCTTGCCCTTCACTAACAGGGACGTGCATATCCTGAGCTTTTATCAGCACACTTTTAAAAACATCCCATTTGGCTGATGTTCCTTTCCCCTGAAACAACCTGCCCCATTCAACTTCTCTCATACCCTCAAAGATGGCCTTACCCCAATTTAGCATTTTAACAAGTGGGGCCTCTCTGTCCCTATGCATAACTATCTTAAACCTAATCAAACTCACTGGTCTCAAAAGGCTCCTCCACTTCATTCACTTGCCCTTCCCAATTTCCCAAGACTAGAACATAACAGAAAACAGTTCATCCAGGGAAATAAAGTCACATCCATAACTGCCACAGTCACCCATGGTGTTCCTCAGGGATCGGTGCTGGGTCCACTGCTTTTTATCATCTATATTCAACCTCTTGGCAATAATCTCCGTCATTTTGGAATCAATTTTCACTGCTACGCCGATGATACACAGCTTTACCTCTCCACAAAACCAAACACCTCCCTTCCCCCAACTGCCCTCACCACCTGTCTTCAAGCTATCAGCAATTGGATGTCACTCAACCTTCTAAAACTCAATGGAAATAAAACAGAAATCATGCTAATTGGCTCAAAGTCCACACTCTCCAAAACCCACCCATTCACCATTTCAGTTGATGGCTCACCCATACCCACCTCCTCCCATGTCAAAAGTCTCGGCGTCATTCTGGACAGTACACTTTCCTTTGGCCCCCACATCAGCAATATCACACGCTCTGCATACTTTCATCTCCGCAACATCTCCAGACTCCGCCCCTCCCTCTCCAAAGACAATACAAAAGTCCTCATCCACGCTGTGGTCACATCCCGCATCGATTACTGCAACGCCCTCCTCACTTGCACCTCCAATAAACTTCCTCATCGCCTCCAATGCATTCAGAACTCTGCAGCCCGGATCATCACCCGCACCAGATCATCGGACCACATCACACCCATCCTCACTCAGCTCCACTGGCTCCCTGTGCACCACCGGATTAACTACAAGATTTTACTGCTGACCTTCAAAGCCCTACACCACCTTGCTCCCCAATACCTCTCTGACCTGCTGCTACCATACACTCCTTCCCGGTCACTTCGTTCCTCCTCAGCTGCAATTTTAACTGTCCCCACATTTAGACTCAGCACCATGGGTGCCAGAGCCTTCAGCTGCTCTGCCCCACGTCTCTGGAACACTCTCCCACCTCCCATCCGTCACCTGGACACTATCGATCAATTCAAATCACAACTCAAAACACACCTGTTTAGATTAGCATACCCGACATAACTTCCACCATGTTCACCCTGATTTTAATGACTTAAAATGTTTTGTGTATTTTTTGTTTTTTGTTTTTAATCAACTTGATTTTAATATTGATAAATGTATTGTGATTTTATGTCCTGTAAGGTGTCCTTGGGTGTCCAGAAAGGTGCCAGCAAATAAAATGCATTATTATTATTATTATTATTACTAGATCAAGTGTTGCACTCTCATGCCTGACGCCCTCTACAAGTTGCCGTAGAAAACTCTCCTGAACACCTTTGAGGAATTGCACCCCATCTAAAGCTTTCACACCATGACTTTCCCAGTGAATATTGAGAAAGTTAAAACCTCCTGCTATAACAACCTTGTTTAACTTGCAGCTGTCTGCAATCTCCTGGCACGTCTGTTCTTCTAATTCCCGTTGACTATTCGGGGTCTGTAGTACAACCCCAACAAGGTGATCATCCCTTTCCTGTTCCTCAGCTCCACCCATATAGCCCCACTAGACAAACCGTTTGTAATGTCACCTCTGATCACTGCCTTGACGTCCTCCTTAACCAATCAGGCAACCCCCCCCTCCTCTTTAACCCTCACCCCTGTCCCTCCTGAAGCACCTGTCCCCCGGAGACTTGGAGTATAGGAAGAAGATCGAAGACCTCATGACCTGGTGTCAAGACAACAACCTTTCGCTCAATGTCAGCAAGGCAAAGGAGATGGTAATCGGCTTCAGGAAGCGAAGTGGTACACATCCCCAGTTTGCATAGACGGCGCAGAAGCAGAGATGGTTGAGAACTTCAAATTCCTCGGAGTCAATATCACCAACAATTTCTCCTGGATCGCCCATATTGAAGCAACGTCCAAAAAGCACACCACGCCTCTACTTCCTTAGAAGCCTTAGGTAGTTCGACATGTCCTCTACAACTCTCACCAACTTCTACAGATGCACCATAGAAAGCATTTCATCAGGATGCATCACAACTTGGTTTGGGAGCAGCTCCATCCAAGACACCAAGAAATTGCAGCAAATTGCAGCCCAAACCATCCCATCCCTTCCATTGACTCCATTTATACCTCACGTTGCCTTGGCAAGGCCAGCAGCATAATCAAAGACGATTCGCACCCTGGCCACTCACTCTTCTCCCCTCTCCCATTCGGGAAAAAGGTATAGAAATGTGAAAACACACACCCCCAGATTCAGGAACAGTTTCTTCCCAGCTGTTATCAGGCAACTGAATCATCCCACCACAACCAGAGAGCAGTGCTGAACTACTATCTACCTCATTGGTGACCCTCGGACTATCCTTGATCGGACTTTTCCGGCTTCACCTTGCACGAAACATTATTCCCTTATCATGTATCTATACACTGTAAATGGCTCGATTGTAATCATGTGTTGTCTTTCTGCTGACTGGATGTACTTTGGTACTCGTGACACAATAAACTAAACTAACCTAAACTGATCATTAGGCAATAGAAACACTACAAACTCCAGCTAACCTTTGAAGTACAAACTAAAACTAGGGACTTTGGGCTTTTGTTTTGTTTATATCGTATAGGGTTTTTTTAATGTATTGAACTTTTTTTGGTTATTATGTTATCTATTAAGTACTGTTTACAAACTTGTTCAAGCTCTCAAGGTCAGATTTATTGTCACATGTACCAATTAAGGTACAGTGACATTTGAGTTACAGCCATTCTAAGTGAAAAGCAACAAGACACGCAACCACATAAAAGTTAACTTAAACATCCACCACAATGGACTCTACATTCCTCACTGTGACGGAAGGCAATAAAGTTCAATCTTCTTCCTCTTGTTCCCCCGCAGTCGGGGAAGTCAAATCATCCTCAGTCGGGGCGATCAAAGCCCCAGCAGCCGACGATCGAAGTCCCCGTCGGGGTGATCGAAACTCCCTTGTCGGGGCGGTTGAAACTCTCTCCGCGGCATGGAGCTCCCGAGTCGGCATCTTCTTACCAGAGGCCGCGAGACTTCACCATGTTAAAGTCCACAGGCCCCGCGGTTGGAGCTTCGATCCCCAGCAAAGGGATTGCAAGCTCCGCGATGTTAAAGTCCCGCAGACTCCCGGTCTCCAGCAAAGGCCGGCAACTCCACAATGTTAGGCCGCAGTGGGGGTAGAGGTACGATATATGGAAAAAAATCTCATGTCCGTCGAGGTAAGAGATTGAAAAGAAGTTTCCCCCCACCCCCTTCCCTCCCCCTCCCCCCACATAAAACAAACCATGGAACACTAAAACATACTTTTAATACATACTAAAACTAACAAAAAAAGAGTAAAGGACAGACAGACTGTTGGCGAGTAGAAATATCATTGTTCCATTTCAGTGCATGTTGCAATCTTGACTCTCTAGACTTTTAAAGAAGAATTTCAAGTTACAAATGTGGGGCATTTGAATACATTAGATAAGGTTAATGACAATGGTGTTAACTAAAATCAACATTGCTATTTAGAGATTATGGGTTGCATTCCGATTAATTCAGCTAGGTTATTACTAATAGATGATGTTATATCTAAAGAGAGTGAATGTGAAGTTTGATTAGATTGCCGAACTGGATGTACAATTAGGATTAAGTAATTTGTTAGTTTTGATGTGTTAAGGTCAACTGGGGAATGTTTTAAAGGGGAAAAAAGAAGAAACTAATGAAATTTAAAATTAGATAAATGCTCGCTTATGCGAACCAAGGAAAATGAAGCGAGTTACCTTTAGTGATGCTTCACATGCTACTCTTCCTGATGGATACTCTAGTGCAGCTGGATTCTTATGGGCGAGAATGGTAAATGTTGTCCTCTAGCTTGTGATGCTAAGAAAATAAAAAGGCTTGTTAACATTCTCCAGCTGCTGAAATACAGGCGCTCGTAGACATAGTGGACATGGGACTTTATTTGGCCAGTACCATGAATTACATGTGGAGGAAGGAACTGCAGATGCTGGTTTAAGCCGAAGATAGACACAAAATGCTGGAGTAACTCAGCGGGACAGGCAGCACCTCTGGAGAGAAGGAATGGGTGACGTTTCGGGTCATCTGAAGACTGCTCTCGACCCTGTTTCGACTAATACAATCAACTCTACGTGCACAAACGGAATATCAAATAGAACAAGTTGTCCAACAACTTTAGGCTGTGCACGCCATACGAAAGAAGAAGGAGATTGAGTGATCTTACCCGGCTGAAGCTATTATTGGGGAGAATAAAATGTAAAAATTAACAGATTATTTCACTGAATGTTAAGGGAAATATTTGAAGATCCCAAAGAGGCAGCATCTGAAGATGAAGAGATTTCAGTTGTGAAAGTTGCATGGAGGACGATAGTTTTCAGTTTAATGGAAAGACAGTAATGTGCATTTTAAGAGAGAGAATGGAATCGTTTTTTGCATCCAAGTGAATTAATTTGTGTGTATTTTAATCTTGCTAAGGAGAGAGGCAGTTGCACAATAAGGAGAAGGAAGACACAACATGCTGGAGTAACTCAGCGGGTGAGGCAGCTCTATGGAGAGAAGGAATGAAGAGGGGCCTCGACCCGAAACGTCGCCCATTCCTTCTCTCCATAGATGCTGCCTCACCCGCTGAGTTACTCCAGCATTTTGTGTGTCCCTTCGATTTTACCAGCATCTGCAGTTCTTTCTTGCACAATAAGGAGACCAGGGTCTACAGTGCCAGAGACCCGGGTTCGATCCTGACTTCAGGTGCTGTCTGTATGGAGTTAGTACATTCTCCCCTTGTCCTGAGTGGGTTTTTTCCAGTTTATTCTTTGAATAAAGGTTTATGGACAATGAGCCAAGTGTAACTCTATCCTTCGCTACCCGATTAAACAACTGTAATGCCAATTAAATATTGTTTCATGGGGAATTCTGCAATTTGTGCAAATCCATGTCACATTGCTTGCCTTTGGTAAAAGAGTCTAATGTGCTTTTGCTTTCTTTTTGCTTTGCTTTCTTGAAGGAATTGTGACCTCCACTGCACACAGGATATGGCAAACTGCAATACAATTACCTTAATGGTAAGTGTACAATGAGCCAAATGTGTAGAATGTAATGACCACAATACCCAGCCAGCTACCTTAAAGTGGTCCACGAATGTTTCTACTGTTGGAGCTGGGGAGAAGCTCAATGCACAAGTCCACAGGGGACATGTGCTTTGGTGCCACCTCCTGACATCGACAACTGCTTTGGTGCCACCTCCTGCACCCACACACAACTGACTGACTTCATCCACTTCGCCACTGACTTCCATCCGACACTCCAATACACCTGGACCATTTCCGACACTTCCCTACCATTCCTTGACCTCACTATCTCCATCGCAGGTGATAGATTTCTGACCGACATCCACTATAAACCTACTGACTCCCATGGCTATCTGGACTACACTTCTTCCCACCCTGCTTCCCGTAAGGACTCCATCCCCTACTCCCAATTCCTCCGTCTACGTCACATCTGCTCCCAGGATGAGGTGTTCCACACCAGGGCATCTGAAATGTCCTCATTCTTCAGGGAACGGGGGTTCCCCCCCTCCACCATAGATGAGGCTCGCACCAGGGTCTCTTCCGTACCCTGCAACACCTGCTCTCTCTCCCCATCCCCCCACTCGCAACAAAGGCAGAGTCCCCCTAGTCCTCACCTTTCACTCCACTAGCCGGCACATACACCAAGTAATCCTCCGTCAGTTTCGCCACCTCCAACGTGACCCCACTCGCCACATCTTCCCATCTCCCCCTATGTCTGCCTTCCGCAAAGACCGCTCCCTCCGTAACTCCCTTGTCAATTCTTCCCTTCCCTCCCGTACCACCCCCTCCCCGGGCACTTTCCGTTGCAACCACAAGAGATGCAACACTTGTCCCTTTACCTCCCCCCTCGACTCCATTCCATGACCCAAGCAGTCGTTCCAGGTGCGACAGAGGTTCACCTGCATCTCCTCCAACCTCATCTATTGCATCCGCTGCTCTAGATGTCAGCAGATCTACATCGGTGAGACCAAGCGGAGGCTGGGCGATCGTTTCGCTGAATATCTCCGCAATAACCAAGCTGACCTCCCGGTGGCTCAGCACTTCAACTACCCCTCCCATTCCCCATCCGACCTCTCTGTCCTAGGTCTCCTCCATGGCCAGAGCGAGCAACACCGGAAATTGGAGGAACAGCACCTCATATTCTGCTTGGGGAGTCTGCATCCTGGGGGCATGAACATTGAATTCTCCCAATTTTGTTAGCCCTTGCTGTCTCCTCCCTTTCCCCAGCCCTCGGGCTGTCTCCTCCCATCCTTCAGTCCTCGGGCTCCTCTTCCTCCTTTTTCCTTTCTTCTCCCCGCCACCCCCCATCAGTCTGAAGAAGGGTTTCGGCCCGAAACATCGCCCATTCCTTCTCTCCAGAGATGCTATGCTGTCTGTCCCGCTGAGTTACTCCAGCATTTTGTCTTGGGTTTAAACCAGCATCTCCAGTTCCTTCCTACACACTCCTTGTGGAGGTTCAGGTATCGGAATTGCACCCTGACAACCCTAGTGAACATGTCCTTTAGCTGAGAGTCCTTCTCCATTTATGTTTCTGCCTGTGTCCGCCTGCCGCACTAACTCCAAACCCCTGAGGGAGTGGGTACTAAAGCATGCTTGCCTGGTGCAGTGAAAGCCATGAGGAAGAAGAAGATGGAGAAATGAGAGAGTGATTTTCTTTTTTTTTTTAATAAACATGTGTACAACTTTTTGTTTAAGAAGGAACTGCAGACGCTGGAAAATCGAAGGTAGACAAAAATGCTGGGGAAACTCAGTGGGTGAGGCAGCATCTATGGAGCGAAGGAATTAGGCGACGTTTCGGGTCGAGACCCTTCTTCAGACTTTTCTCCTTTATTATATATTGAGCGATGAATGATTCCACTTGCAGTGACCCCCTGGAAAGTCTATTATTTTGTTGCAAAATGTATTTTTCTCCATTATACAAGACAAACTCATTTAATTGTAGGTGCGTATATTTATTGGGTTCCATGAATGCTGACGGGCATTGAACCAACAAAGAAAAAATTATCTCTCTTACCAAAAAAAAAGCAGGTAGCACGGTGGCGCAGATCTGCTGCCTTACTGCGCCAATGACACGGGTTCGATCCTGACTATGGGTGCTGTCTGTACGGAGTTTGTACGTTCTCCCCGTGACCTGCGCGGGTTTACTCCAGGTGCTCCGGCTTCCTCCCACACTCCAAATACGAACAGGTTTCTAGGCTAATTGGCTTCGGTAAAAATTGGAAATTGTCCCTAGTGTGTGAAGTATAGCGTTAGTGTGAGGGGGAATCGCTGGTCGGCATGGACTCAGTGGGGCCGAAGGGCCTGTTTCCATGCTGTATCTCTAAACTAAGCATGGGATAATCTCAGGCTTCTCCCTAGAGACCTTAGCACCCTTGGGAGAAAAATATACCATCAGTATAATGGTCACTCAACATTCATCCATTTAAGTCAATGGCTGTTGACCATCTTCTATATTACTAAAAGTCTGTTCTTGACCGGTTTTGGCCATCTGTGCTGCGATTTCCGAGAGAACGCCGCCACCTACGGCCGTCATTTTTGGCCACCTTGCTCAGAGCCCCCCTCCGCCGCGTGTGTGCTGAGGATTTTTCCCATCAATTAAAAATGACAAAAATATTAATGTTTTTACCCCCCCCCTGGTTGGCTTGGCTTGGGTGTGTCTTGAAATTGAAAGGCACTACTTACTGCAAATGATGGCATGAAGTTGAAAGGCACTACTTACTGCAAATGGTGGCATGAAGTTGAAAGGCACTACTTACTGCAAATGGTGGCTTGGGAGCTTTGGCTTGAAGTTGAAAGGCACTACTTACTGCAAATGGTGGCTTGGTTGCTTTGGCTTGAAGTTGAAAGGCACTACTTACAGCAAATGGTGGCTTGGGTGTGGCTTGAAGTTGAAAGACACCACTTACTGCAAATGGTGGTATGCAGTTGAAAGGCACTACTTACTGCAAATGGTGGATTGGTTGCTTTGGCTTGAAGTTGAAAGGCACTACTTACTGTAAATGATGGCTTGGGAGCTTTGGCTTGAAGTTGATAGGCACTATTTACTGCAAATGATGGCTTGGTTGCTTTGGCTTGAAGTTGAAAGGCACTACTTACTGCAAATGGTGCCTAGGTTGCTTTGGCTTGAAGTTGAAAGGCACTACTTACTGCAAATGGTGGCTTGGGTGTGGCTTGAAGTTGAAAGACACCACTTACTGTAAATGGTGGCTTGGGTGTGGCTTGAAGTTGAAAGACACTACTTACTGCAAATGGTGGCATGAAGTTGAAAGGCACTATTTACTGCAAATGGTGGATTGGTTGCTGGTTTGAAGTTGAAAGGCACTACTTACTGCAAATGGTGGCTTGAGAGCTTTGACTTGAAGTTGAAAGGCACTACTTCCTGCAAATGATGGCTTGGTTGTGGCTTGAAGTTGAAAGGCACTTCTTACTGCAAATGGTGGCATGAGGTTGAAAGGCACTACTTACTGCAAATGGTGGCTTGGGTGCTTTGGCTTGCAGTTGAAAGGCAGTACTTACTGCAAATGGTGGCTTGGGTGCAATGGCTTGAAGTTGAAAGGCACTACTTACTGCAAATGGTGGCTTGGTTGCTTTGGCTTGAAGTTGAAAGGCACTACTTACTGCAAATGGTGGCTTGGGTGTGGCTTGAAGTTGAAAGACACCACTTACTGCAAATGGTGGCATGAAGTTGAAAGGCACTACTTACTGCAAATGGTGGATTGGTTGCTTTGGCTTGAAGTTGAAAGGCACTACTTCCTGCAAATGATGGCTTGGGTGTGGCTTGAAGTTGAAATGCACTACTTACTGCAAATGGTGGCTTGGGTGCTTTGGCTTGCAGTTGAAAGGCAGTACTTACTGCAAATGGTGGCTTGGGTGCAATGGCTTGAAGTTGAAAGGCATTACTTACTGCAAATGGTGGCATGTAGTTGAAAGGCACTACTTACTGCAAATGGTGGCTTGGGAGTTTTGAAGTTGAAAGGCACTACTTCCTGCAAATGATGGCTTGGGTGTGGCTTGAAGTTGAAAAACACAACTTACTGCAAATGGTGGCATGAAAGGCACTACTTACTGCAAATGGTGGCTTGGGAGCTTTGACTTGAAGTTGAAAGGCACTATTACTGCGAATGGTGGCTTGGTTGCTTTGGCTTGAAGTTGAAAGGCACTACTTACTGCAAATGGAGGCTTGGTTGCTTTGGCTTGAAGTTGAAAGGCACTAATTACTGCAAATGGTGGCTTGGTTGCTTTGACTTGAAGTTGAAAGGCACTACTTACTGCAAATGATGGCTTGGGTGTGGCTTGAAGTTGAAAGGCACTACTTACTGCAAATGGTGGCTTGGGTGTGGCTTGAAGTTGAAAGGCACTACTTACTGCAGATGGTGGCTTGGGTGCAATGGCTTGAAGTTAAAATGCATTACTTACTGCAAATGGGGGCGTGGGTGCTTTGGCTTTAAGTTCAAAGGCACTACTTACTGCAAATTGTAGCTTGGGTGCTTTGGCATTAAGTTGAAAGGCACTGCAAATGGAGGCATGGAGTTGAAAGGCACTACTTACTGCAAGTGGTGGCTTGGGAGCTTTGGTTTGAAGTTGAAAGGCACTATTACTGCTAATGGTGGCTTGGGTGTGGCTTGAAGTTGAAAGCCACTACTTACTGCTAATGGTGGCTTGGATGCAATGGCTTGAAGTTAAAAGGCATTACTTACTGCAAATGGTGGCTTGGGTGCATTGGCTTGAAGTTAAAAGCATTACTTACTGCAAATGGTGGCGTGGGTGCATTGGCTTGAAGTTGAAAGGCACCACTTACTGCAAATGGTGGCATGAAGTTGAAAGGCACTACTTACTGCAAATGGTGGCTTGGGTGCTTTGGCTTGAAGTTAAAAGGCACTACTGTAAATGCACTTACTTCCTGTTTGCACTGTATATTGATTTTAGATAAAACGCTACCACTTACGGCTGTGATTTTTGGCCATCTTACCCAGTCCCCCTCTGCTGAGCAGGTGCAGAGAATTCTTCCCATCAATTAAAAATAAAAGTGTTATTAGTTAAAAAAAAAATGTTGAGAATCTCTCTCCTGTCAATCACTCCATGAAAGCCACACCTTTTCCAGTGGGGGGGGGGGGGGGGTTATAAAACCCGGAAATGTGGGTGGGGCTCAGTCTCTGCAAGATGGAGGAGGGAGAGGTCACGATTCGCTGTCTTTAGTGGCTTTGCACCCTACTTCAAATGGTATGAAACTGCACTTGAATTTGGTGGCCTTGCACCCTGCTAGAAGTGGTAAGAAACTGCACTTGAATTTGGTGGCCTTATACCCTGCTTGAAATAGAATTTCAAGGATTAGCCGTGAGTCAACTACCAGCCCACCAGCCGTGAGTGAGTGAGTTGCCAGCACAACAGGCTTGATTGACTGAGACGCCAGCCCAAGAATCCATTTGGCGCACAATTTGCATACTAGCCGTCTGGAAACCAGTCCCTTCAGCCCACAACACCCATATTAGCGCTCCAGAAAGCCGCCCCCCCCCCAACTGGCCACAAATATTAGAATTGGTGGAGAGGTGGAATATTGCGTTGGATGACCAGCCCTCCTGTGTGATGCTGGGACCCAACGGGTCCCACTTAGTCTAGTCTAGTAATAATATCTTTAACAGGCATGTCCTTGGTTCCATTTTCACAGATAAAATTGGAATGCAATGCTTTGTTTTTTCTGTTAGAAATTTTTTTTTGTCTTACCCTTGCAGCAACTGGGACAATTGGTGCTACATATCAGAAGCCAAATTAGCACTAACCCACACCACACTCACTGTTCAACATGTGTATTCCACCCTGGCTAACCTCAGGGTAAAGTCAGAGTCCAGGATACCATCATCTTCCCCACTAGTACAAAACAAATTCAACTGACGTTGGTTAAAAAAAAAAACACTCCGTCAATTTCCATTTCGATTATGAAAATCTATGTATCACGAGAAAACGTTAAAGAATATTTGCCACAGAATGGCGCAGGTACAGAGCCATTCATGTACAGAAATATTTGGTTTGAATGGTCATCAACCCTCTTCCAAGAATTCCAGAGAGTTTATCCCTCAGGCCACGTTAGTGTGAACTATGCTGAAATACAGAGGCAACAGCAATGCAACCACTGCTAAAGCTGCTGACCAATTCACTGACAGCCCACACAAATTGTGACAGCTTCCAAAATTTAGTTTAGTGCAGTTTAATTTAATGATACAGCACGGAAACAGGCCCTTCAGCCCACTGAATCCACAGCGACCAGCGATCCCCGCACACTAGCACTACCCTACACACACTAGGGACAATTTTAACATTTACACCAAGCGAATTAACTTACAAACATGTACCGTTCGTCTTTGGAGTGTGGGAGGAAACCGAGGAGCTTGGGGAAAACACGCGCAGGTCACGAGGAGAACGTACAAACTCCGTACAGACATCACCCATAGTCAGGATCAAACCCGGTCTCTGGCGCTGTAAGGCAGCAACTACTGCTACGCCACCGTGCCGACAAATACAGGGCCCTAGTGAGACCACACCTGGAGAATTGTGTGCAGTTTTGGTCCCCTAATTTGAGGAAGGACATTCTTGCTATTGAAGGAGTGCAGCGTAGGTTTACAAGGTTAATTCCCGGGATGGCGGGACTGCCATGTGCTGAGAGAATGGAGCAGCTGGGCTTGAACACCCTGGAGTTTATAAGGATGAGAGGGTATCTCATTGAAACATATAAGATTGTTAAGAGTTTGGACACGCTAGAGGCAAGAAACATGTTCCCGATGTTGTGGGAGTCCAGAACCAGGGGCCACAGTTTAAGAATAAGGAGTAAGCCATTTAGAACGGAGACGAGGAAACACTTTTTCTCGCAGAGAGTGGTGAGTCTGTGGAATTCTCTGCCACAGAGGGTGGTGGAGGCAGGTTCTCTGGATGCTTTCAAGAGAGAGCTAGATAGGGCTCTTAAAAATAGCAGAGTCAGGGGATATGGGGAGAAGGCAGGAACGGGGTATTAATTGGGGATGATCAGCCATGATCACATTGAATGGCGGTGCTGGCTTGAAGGGTCGAATGGCCTACTCCTGCACCTATTGTCTATTGTCTATTGTCTCCAAGGAGTTTTATTCATTGGAAAGTTATAAACCCATCCTATATAATATTCGGTGCAAGTTTAACAATGGGATGTCATCGATGATTAAATCTTCGTACTGTTCATCCAAAAGTGACAGGAATTTACAAGCAGTTGCCAAACTAGAGAAGTTGATTCAATCTCCCATCAATCTCATCAATTCCATGGGCAATCATCGCAGTTCCACAAATATTCTACGCTCAGCAATTAAATGTCTTTAAAAACAGCCTTTAAAAATTCCACAGCATCCATGAATAATGCCGCAACGATCAATTAGAATAGTATAACTTGATCTCTTCAAACACAATGCAGATTTGAAGCAAAATAAATCTATAATTGCACTGCCAAGTCTTTCAGTCCAAACAAATATGGCTTTCGAAAATGTCAAATGACAATATCATACCTTACCAACATCTACTGATGAGTTGTACTTTCTGGTAATTAGTACAGCACACAGCATGTTAAAGCGGAGGACGAGCTGAATTTTTAAACATCTTTCCAAATTCTCCAGTTAATTCTCAATTGCAAATAATAATCCCAGTGGAGGCCAAATCACTGGATGGATTTAAGAGAGAGTTAGATAGAGCTCTTGGGGCTAGTGGAATCAAAGGATATGGGGAGAAGGCAGGCACGGGTTATTGATTGGGGACGATCAGCCATGATCACAATGAATGGCGGTGCTGGCTCGAAGGGCCGAATGGCCTCCTCGTGCACCTATTATCTATGTTTCTATATCAAATTTAATGTTTCTTTCATCAGGTGAATCTGTGGAATTCTTTGCCACAGGAGGCTGTGGAGGCCAAGTCAATGGATATTTTTAAGGCAGAGATAGATGCATTCTTGATTAGGACGAGTGTCAGGGGGTTATGGGGAGAAGGCAGGAGAAAGGATAATGAGAGGGAGAGATAGATCATCGATGATCGGATGGCGGAGTAGTCTTGATGGGCCGAATGGCCTAATTCTGCATCCAATCAATTATGAAAAGAGTAATCGCAAGGCCAAATGTATTCAATCTAGTTTTATGATATACATGTTAAATAAGGACTACAGAGTAACTAAAAATAACACAGAAACCATGTTTACAGAAGCTTCACTAGTTACCAGGTAACAATCAATTCAACTCGACTCTAATATTAGGCTGTTCTTTCCAAAACAAGGGCACGCTCAAAGTATCTACTAAAAGATTCAATATTTCGAGGAAAAATCTTGTCCTCCAAAAAGGCTCTTCTCGCCTATCAATAAAAGCCATGTAATTGCTTTCTGAATTCACCTCTTCAAACTTATTAGATAAGACATCCAAATCTCTCAAAATGCCATCAAGGCCCTTGGGAGGTGATTCCATTGCCTGGTGCAGAAGAATTGGTCAGTTCCTGTTCATTATATTCTAGAACAAAATACTTCTGTCAAAGTTTTCCATTGTAGTAACATGAGCAAAGTATCATTGAACAATGTTATTTAAAGGCTAGTTTGCATTTGGTAATTTACAAAATGTATTTAAGTATTTAAGGTCGGCACGGTGGCGCAGCAGTTGAGCTACTGCCTTACATCGAAGACAGACACAAAATGCTGGAGTAACTCAGCGGGACAGGCAGCATCTCTGGACAAAAGGAATAGGTGACGTTTTGGGTCGAGACACTTCTTCAGACTTAATTGTTCTACGTTTGTTCTCTCCACACACAAAGAATCTATTCAAAGGTTCACAATTTTTAATAGATTCAACTTCTATCACTCAGTAACACTTGCATGTGCTTGGAGAGTTCAAATCAGAAGCTAGCTTCAAGAAGTAACAGAAGGTAGACACAAAATGCTGTAGTAACTCAGCGGGTCAGACAGCGTCTCTGGAAAAACGGAATAGGTGACGTTTCGGGTCGAGACCCTTCTTCTGACATGAAGCAACAGACAAGAGACATGGTATAAGTGCACTACCCTTTGTGTGAAAATGTTATCCCTCAGATTCCTATTAAATCCTTTCCCCTTCACCTTAAACCTATGTCCAATCTAGGTCCTCGATTCACCTACTCTGGGCAAAAGACTCTGTGCTAGTATTTCAGCAAAGTTGGTGAGCTGAAGCAATCTTCATGTCCACTGTGAAACCACTCTGCAGCTACCAGTCTTATAGCTTTCGATCAAAGCACAAAGTGCCGGAATAACTCTGCGCAGGCACGGAAATCGCTATCAAAACAGGGGGGGGACACAATTTCTTGGTGGCCGCGCGCGCATGCGCACACTCACACACACACACGAGGCTTTGGAGGGTTCAACCTTGGGCCCTGTGGACGGTAATTACGGGAACGATGGCCCAGGCTTATGACCAGCGAGTTGAAGCAGCGCTAAATGCAGCTCAACTCTGCCTGTCTCGCCAGGTTAACCTACAGCCCTGCCTGGACTCACGGGACACCAATCCGGAGCCGTGGAGCTAGCGCTGTTTCTCCACGCTGGCTGTAAACCTGGGCCGTCGTTCCCACCAGGACGTCTCCCTCCTTCGACCACCGCGCTCTATCCTCAGTCCCACCCCCCCCCCCCACTTCCGCCTCTGACCGACACCTCCCTCCTCCAATCATTGCGTTGAATCATCATATCCTGCCCCCATTGCCTGCTGACCGACGTCTCTCTCGTCCAATCGGCGCCATCGACCATCAGTCCCACCCCCACTGTCTCGCGGAAAGCGGAGATTTCTCCGGGTTTTAAAATCCGGATTACAAGAAATGGGGGGGGAGAGAAATCGTCCCCCACTTCTCCAAGCGGGGGGGGACACATCTCCCCCCTGCACCCTCCCCCCCCCCCCCACCCCCACCCCTGGGTTTTCCGCCCCCGACTCAATGGGTCGGACAGCACATGTGTAAGGAATGGATAAGAGGTACACAAAATTGCTGGGGAAACTCAGCGGGTGCAGCAGCATCTATGGAGCGAAGGAAATAGGCGACGTTTCGGGCCGAAACCCTTCTTCAGACTGATGGGGGGTGGGAGAAAGAAGGAAAAGGGGAGGAGGGGGAGGAGCCCGAGGGCGGGCGGATGGGAGGGTGGGAGGAGACAGCTAGAGGGTTAAGGAAGGGGAAGAGACAGCAAGGGCTAGCAAAATTGGGAGAATTCAATGTTAATGCCATAAGGACGCAAGGTCCCCAGACGGAATATGAGGTGCTGTTCCTCCAATTTCCGCTGTTGCTCACTCTGGCAATGGAGGAGACCCAGGACAGAGAGGTCGGATTGGGAATGGGAGGGGGAGTTGAAGTGCTGAGCCACCGGGAGTTCAGGTAGGTTTTTGCGGACTGAGCGGAGGTGTTCGGCGAAACGATCGCCCAACCTACGCTTGGTCTCCCCGATGTAAATCAGCTGACATCTAGAGCAGCGGATGCAGTAGATGAGGTTGGAGGAGATACAGGTGAACCTTTGTCGCACCTGGAACGACTGCTTAGGTCCTTGAATGGAGTCGAGGGGGGAGGTGAAGGGACAGGTGTTGCATTTCTTGCGGTTGCAACGGAAAGTGCCCGGGGAGGGGGTGGTGCGGGAGGGAAGGGAAGAATTGACGAGGGAGTTGCGGAGGGAGCAGTCTTTGCGGAAAGCAGACATGGGGGGAGATGGGAAGATGTGGCGAGTGGTGGGGTCACGTTGGAGGTGGCGGAAATGGCGGAGGATTATGTGTTGTATTTGGCGGCTAGTGGGGTGAAAGGTGAGGACTAGGGGGACTCTGCCCTTGTTGCGAGTGCGGGGATGGGGAGAGAGAGCAGTGTTGCGGGGTATGGATGAGACCCTGGTGTGAGCCTCATCTATGGTGGCGGAGGGGAATCCCCGTTCCCTGAAGAACGAGGACATTTCCGATGCCCTGGTGTTTTGAGTCGGGGCCCTTCTTCAGACCCGATGGTGGATAGCGCAAATTGTGAGAGGCAACGCATCTTCATTCCCTACGTTTCACAAAGTTAAACAAAACACAACCCCCCTCCCCCAGTGCTCACAAATCAGCATTTTCCAAATATAGTAAATCTGTCAAATAGAAGAACAAATAAACATTATGGGCAGTTAATTAAATCACTGCTCCGCTATTCAATATAATCACCACTGCTCTGCTCGTCACATCAGCTCTGCATTCCTGTCAACTCTGGTTACCGTTCATCCAATCTTTATTAAAAATCTTTATTAAGAATCAGATTCTGCTTGGGTAGCTTACAACCTAAACATTAAATTCTCCGACAAACAACCACTCACTCTTGCCTCCGCCTGCCCTCCCGCTCTCATCCCCTGTGCCCCACCAGAGGCCACATTTAATCGTGTTCTGTTCTGAACTGAAAGATGTTGTCAAGCTGCAACGCGTACGGAGAAGATTTACGAGGATGTTGCCAGGACTAGAGGGTCAGAGCTATAGGGAGAGGTCGAGGAGGCTGGGACACGATTCCTTGGAGCGCAGGAGGATGAGGGGTGATCTTATAGAGGTGTATAAAGTCGTGAGAGGAATAGATCGGGTAGATGCACAGAGTCTCTTGCCCAGAGTAGGGGAATCAAGGACCAGAGGAACTAGGTTTAAGGTGAAGTGGAAAAGATTTAATAGGAATCTGAAGGGTAACCTTTTCACACAAAGGGTGGTGGGTGTATGGAACAAGCTGCCAGAGGAGGTAGTTGAGACTGGGATATGATATCCCAACGTTTAAGAAACAGTTAGACTGGTGGATAGGATGGGTTTGAAGGGATATGGGCCAAATGCAGGCAGGTGGAACCAGTGTGGCTTGGACATGTTGGCCAGTGTAAGCAGGTTGGGCTGAAGGTCCTGGTTTCACACTGAATCACTCTATGACACTATGACCTGTATTCACCCCCACTTCGCCCCTTCCCCCATACATTTCCCCCTATATTTCTTCTGGATTCACAATTCAGACATCTTTTATCCTCATCTCGCACTTTTTGTCTTTTCATCTCTGGTCTTTGACGAATCATTTGCCAATCAACCCCACCCTCCCTCACCTGTATCCACCTATCACAAAGTGCTGGAGTAACTCAGCAGGTCAGGCAGCATCTGTGGAGAACACAGGGACGTGACGTTTCAAGTCAGGACCCTTGTTCAGACTGTTTGTGGTGGGGGGAGGGGGAGGTTAGGGAAGAGAAAGGAGGAACAGGACAAAGCCTGGCAAGTCCTTGGAGTCCTGAACTACTATCTACCTCATTGGTGACCCTCGGACTATCTTTGATCGGTCTTTACTGGCTTTTCCTTGCACTAAACATTATTCCCTTATCATGTATCATCTGTACACTGTAAATGGCTCAAGGGCCTGTTCCACTTTCACGACCTAATTCATGACCTCTGCCGAGTTTGCCCTTGAGTCATACTCACTGCATGGTCATCACGAGGTCATCGGTAGGTTGTAGGAGGTCGTGATGCGAGGTACTCGTGGCATCAAGCAGGTCGGGGCGTTTTTTCTAGCATGATGAAAAATGTCCACGAGTAAAAAAGGTTGTGAATTAGGTCGTGAAAGTGGTATTTACTTAAAATTGTCTTTGTCCTGCCCCACCTTTCTCTCCACCCCGATCTCCGCCCACCACAATCAGTCTACGGGTCGCGACCTGAAACATTGCCTATCCATGACCTCCAGCGATGCTGCTTGACCTGCTGAGTTACACCGGCACTTTGTAGCCATTTTTGTAAATCACCGTCTGCTGTGGTGCAGCGGGTAAAGCTACTGCCTCACGGCGCCAGAGATCCGGGTTCTAGATCCACTAGTGCGAACGGGTGACCAATGGTAGCATGGACTCGTTGGGCTGAAGGGCCTGTTTCCATGCTGCACCTCTAAATTAAACCAAACTCTGCCGTAAAAACACTGCTTGCAGCACTCTTGGGACAAACGTTACTGGGCTTGAAGAGGAGACATTGGCGGTCTCTGGCTTATCCTGGTGGCTCCGTGTGCGGGCAGAGTCCATTGCTGTCTGTGGGCAGCTGGGGGGCACTGGTGGTCTAAGGCATGCCCCAGACACAGTCTTGGCCTCAGAGGAGGAACCGGCTGTCTTGGGCTGGTCCCGGCAGCTCAGTCTTGACCATAAGTAAGCGCTGGAGGTGTCAGGGTTGTCCCAGTGGCTCAGTGTTTCTCCAAACCTGTAACAGGGGAACACAATTAGCAACTCGCTCTTCCTCTTCTTCACTCACCCTTTCCAACCTCCTCAGGTTGGAACACCAGGGCAGTCACGGTGGCGCAGCGGTAGAGTTGCTGTCTTACGGCGAATGCAGCGCCGGAGACCCGGGTTTGATCCTGACTACGTCTGTACGGAGTTTGTACGTTCTCCCCGTGACCCGCGTGGGTTTTCTCCGAGATCTTCGGTTTCCTCCCTCACTCCAAAGACGTTCAGGTTTGTAGGTTAATTGACTTGGTAAATGTGAAAATTATCCCTAGTGTGCGTAGGATAGTGTTAATGTGCGGGGATCGCTGGTCGGCGCGGACCCGGTGGGCCGAAGTGCCTGTTTCCGCGCTGTATCTCTAAACTAAACTAAACTAAACCTGGCTTTATAAGGAGAGGGCTGACCAGGTTCAAAAGGGACAATCCAATATCAGCTAATCCAATCCAATCTCATGCCTTAATGACTACAGTCCAGTGGCCTTGACATCCACTATGATGAAGTGCTTCGAGAGGGTTGGTTATGGAACACATTAGATCCAGCCTACCAAGCAACCTTGAACTACTGCAGTTCATCTACTGGCCCTACGCTCATCCCTGGAATACCTGGATGAGGAGGACACCTACGTCAGACTCCTATTCATAGACTACAGCTCTGCTTTCAACACCATTATCCTATCCAAGCTCATCTCCAAACTTTTGAAACTTGAGGTCAACAATGTCCTCTGCAACTGGATCCTCGACTTCCTGACCAACGGACCCCAATCAGTGACGAAAGGTGACAAACCATCTGCTACGCCAATCCTCAACACTGCTGCTCCGCAAGGATGCGTCCTCAAACCCCTTCTATACTCTTATACATCGGAGCGGATCCCTTGCCTGGGATCGCTCCCACCGCGGCCTGCGGACTTACCATCTAGGGCTCACAGTCTCAGGAGAGGCAAGTCGGGAGCTCCAACATCGCAGAAGGTTCGTCCAGCCACGATGCGAGGTTCGATCGCACGGCGCGGGGGAGCTGACATCCCCCCCGATGCAGGAGCTGAACGCCTCGACGCGGAGGGCCCGAACGCCGCCGGCTAAGGGAGTCAAAACCATCCCGTCAACGGGGGCTCGAGGCCCCCGACCGAGGAAGAACAACAAGGGCAGGACTTGGAACTTTATTTTTGCCTTCCATCACAGTGAGGAATGTGTAGGAGTCACTGTGATGGATGTTTATCTCAAAATGTGTTTTTTTTTAGTGTTCCTTTTAAAATTGTATGACTGACCTGGCCAGTGAATTTCACTACACCAATTGGTGTATGTGACAATTAATAAACTTATGAACTTATACACATGACTGTGAGCCAAATACAACTCAGTTCGCAGACGACACCACCATACTGGGCTGTGTATAAAATAATGATGAGATGGAGAACAGGAAGGAGATTGAGAACCTCTTGACCTGGTGCCAAGAAAACAATCTCTCCCTCAAAGTGTGCATGACAAAGGAGATTGTGATCGACTTCAGGATGCGAAGAGCTACACATACCCCAGTACACAGGGAATGCAGGGCAACTTGGACAGGTTGGGTGGTTGCGTGGGTGGGCAGATGCATGGCAGATGCAGTTTAATGTGGATAAATGTAAGGTTATCCACTTTGCTGGCAAAAACAGGAAGGCAGATTAGTATCTAAATGGTGTCAAGTTGGGAAAAGGGGAAGTACAACGGGATCTGGGGGTCCTTTTTCATCAGTCATTGAAAGTAAGCATGCAGGTACAGCAGGCAGTGAAGAAAGTGAATGGCATGTTGACCTTTATAACTAGAGGAGTTGAGTATAGGAGCATAGAGGTCCTTCTGCAGTTGTATAGGGCCCTAGTGAGACCACACCTGGAATATTGTGTTCAGTTTTGGTCCCCAAATTTGAGGAAGGACATTCTTGCTATTGAGGGAATGCAGCGTAGGTTTACAAGGTTAATTCCCGAGATGGTGGGACTGTCATATGCTGAGAGAATGGAGCGGCTGGGCTTGTAAACTCTGGAGTTTAGAAGGATGAGAGGATATCTTATTGAAACACATAAGATTATTAAGGGTTTGGACACACTAGAGGCAGGAAACATGTTCCCGATGTTGTGGGAGTCCAGAACCAGGGGCCACAGTTTAAGAGTAAGGGGTAGGCCATTTAGAACGTAGATGAGGGAACACTTTTTCTCACTGAGAGTTGTGGGTCTGTGTTATTCTCTGCCTCAGAGGGCGGTGGAGACCGGTACTCTGGATACTTTCAAGAGAGAGCTAGATAGTGCTCTTAAAAATAGCGGAGTCAGGGGATATGGGGAGAAGGCAGGAACGGGGTACTGATTGGGGATGAGCAGCCATGATCACATTGAATGGCAGTGCTGGCTCGAAGGGCCGAATGGCCTACTCCTGCACCTATTGTCTATTGTCACATTGATGACACTGAAGTAGAAGGCACCATAGCAGAAGCGTCCACATCGTGGGGCTGGAATCTGGAAGTATCCTGAGCTAATTCTGCTACCACCATCATCTATTGCGACAAGTGATGGCTCCCACTGATTGTCGCCGGAGGCTCGCGTCCTTTTCAGGACGGACGATGACAGCAAGGTCAACATTTGTAACAAGATGGGATCGAAAAGAAGAAGAAGAAGTCTGAAGTAGAAGTCAAGCTCTTCAAGTTCTTAGGAATAAATATCACTGGATTTATCCTGGACCAGCCACATTGAAGCAATGACCAAGAAAGCAAACCAACGCCTCTACTTTCTTAGAAGGCTTAGGAAGTTTGGCAAGTCCCCAACAACCCTCACAATGTCTACAACTATGCGGTAGAAAGCATTTTATTGGATACACCACAGCTTGGTTTGGGAATAACTCCATCCAAGACCGCAGGAAATTGCAGAGTGTTGCAAACATAGCCCAGACCATTATGTCAAACATCCCCATTTCCATTGACTCCATCTACACATCACGCTGCCTTGACAAGGTCACTAGCATTATCAAGGACCAGTCTCTCCCTGGTCACTTCCTCTTCTCCCCTCTCCCATCAAGCAAGAAGCACAGAAGTTTGAAAGTGCGCACCTCCAGCATAAAAGTGCATAAAACTTCTAGTCAATGAATTTGCATATTGAACGTGTTCTGATGTGTAGGAAGGAACTATAGATGCTAGTTTACACTGAAGATAGACACAAAATGCTGGAGTAACTCAGCAGGACAGGCAGCATCTCAGGATAGAAGGAATGGGTGACGTTTTGGGTTGAGGCCCTTCTTCAGACAGAGAGTCAAGGGAGGGGAGAAACAGAGATATGGAAGGGTATGGTGTGAAAACAATACATCAAACAGGACGAAGCTCAAGGGAAATGCAGAATAGATCATTGTTAGCTCGGAGAGGATGGCAACGAAGCATACAAAGACACTAAAGTTGGTGGTAAAGTGGACAGTGAAAAAGATTTTAAGATTACGACGAGATCTTGATCAACCTGATCAATTGGCCTAGGAATGGCTACTAGAGTTTAATTCAAATAAATGTGAGGTGCTGCATTATAGTAAGACAAACCAGGGTAAAATTTACAATGGTAAGGCTCTGGGGAGTGTTGTAGATCAGAGAGACCTAGAATGCAGGCACATAATTACATTACAGTGGAGACACAAGTAGCTCGGGGAACGAAGGCAACCTTTTGCTGCTTACATTCATCGGTCACTGTATTGAGTTGGGACATCATCTTACCACTGTATTAAATATTAAGGCCGCATTTGGAGTACTGTGTACGGTTCTGGTCACCTTGCTATAGGAAGGATATCATTAAACTGGAAAAAGTGCAAAAGAGATTTACAAAGATGATACCAAGTCTGGAAGGCTGGATGGTCTGGGTATTCTTTCTCTGGAACATAGAAGGTTGAGGGAAGACCTTGTAGGAGTTTATGGAATCTTGAGTGGCATAGATAATGAAATAGCCAGTACCCCCCCCCCCCCCCCCCCCCCTCCCCCCCCCCCCCCCGACTTGGGGAGGCATCGTTTAGCTTAGTTTAGAGATACAGCGTGGAAACAGGCCCTTCGGCCCACCAGGTGCGCGCCGACCAGTGATCCCCACATATTAACACTATCCTCCACACACAAGGGACAATTTTTACATTTATCAAGCCAATTAACCTTCATACCTGTACGTCTTTGGAGTGTGGGAGGAAACCGAAGATCTCGGAGAAAACCCACGCAGGTCACGGGGAGAACGTACAAACTCCGTACAGACGGCACCCGTAGTCGGGATCGATCCCGGTCTCCGGCGCTGCATTCGCTGCAGGGCAGCAACTTTACCGCTGCGCCAGGGTGCTTAAGGTGAGAAGGGAAAGATTGAAAGGGGATCTGGAGGGCAACTTTTTCCACACCAAGGATGGTGGGTATATGAAATGAGCTGCCAGAGTTCAGTTCAGTTTAGTCTATTGTCACGTGTGCCCAGGTACAGTGAGATGCTTTTGTTGCGTGCTAACCAGTCAGCGGAATGTCAATACATGAGGAACTGATAGAGACGGATACAGTTACAATATTGGAATGAAATTTAGACAGGTACTTGGATAGGAAAGGTTTGGAGGGATGTAGGCCAGGTACAGGCGCGTGAGACTAGGTCTGGCAGATAACTTGGTCCATGGACAAGTTGGGCCGATGTACCTCCGTCCTCGGGTATGTATCTCTGCACCAGAGGAACCAAAATGCAAACAGGACAACCGTTCTGCAGAATGGTTGCATTCAATCCCTAGGGTGAGCTTATTGCCTGCCAATCACTGCCCACCTACTCCCACTCCTTACGTGGCCTCTTGAAGGTGAATCATAAATGATAGGAGCAGAATTAGGCCGTCGGCCCATCATGTCAACTCCGCCATTCAATCATGGCTGATCTATCTCCCCCCGCCTAACCCCATTCTCCTGCCTTCTCTGTGGAATTCTCTGGGCGGTGGAGGCCGGTTCTCTGGATACTTTCAAGAGAGAGCTAGATAGGGCTCTTAAAGATAGCGGAGTCAGGGGATATGGGGAGAAGGCAGGAACGGAGTACTGATTGGGGATGATCAGCCATGATCACATAGAATGGCGGTGCTGGCTCGAAGGGCCGAATGGCCTACTCCTGCACCTATTGTCTATTGTCCCCATAACCTCTGACACCCTTACTAATCAAGAATCTATCTCTCTCTGACGTGAATACATCCACTGACTTGGCCTCCACAGCCTTCTGTGGCAAAGAATTCCACAGATTCACCACCCTAAGCCTGAGGAACAGTCCCTCCTTTTCCATCCAGGCACGGAGTGGCTTCTGGACTCGACGTCAAATCCTACGGTTTCCTGTAACTTACTTTCTCCATTTGTGTCAGAACTGGGAAGATCTGGTGCTCCGCGCTACTTCGGAACATTAACAGTTTGTACCTCTCCAGAGCTGTTCATTTCCTACAGCCCTGCACTTCATAGCTTTGACATGCTCCTTTATCTGTGTTCCTCAGTAACCATTCAGCCAGACAACTTAAGCCAGCATCTGCTGTTATTTGGTGTAGGAAGGAACTGCACAAGCTAGTTTACACCGAAGATAGGCTCAAAATGCTAGAGTAACTCAACGGGACAGGCAGCATCTCCGAAGAAGGGTCTCGACCCGAAACATCACCCGTTCCTTCACTCCAGAGATGCTGCCTGTCCCCCTCAATCACTCCAGCAATTTGCATCCATCTGCTGTTATTTTGTTTCACCTTCAAGAGGTCACATTGGGAGTGGGTGTTATTTTTGTTTTTAATGTTTGAACTCCTGCACCTTCACCAAGAGGGTTGGGGCAGTACAAAGGCAGTTCACTATCACTTTCCCCATAGCATTTAGGGACATGTAATTAATATTGGCCACAGTGCTGATAAAGGAATAGAAAGCAGAGACGGAGAAATGCCGGAACATCAGAGATGACAGTATGAAGGTGATTAGCAAATGAAACGCAGGGAATTAAGAGAGCTAAAGATAGACACAAAATGCTGGAGTAAAGGCCCTGTCCCACTGTACGAGCTAATTCAAGAGCTCTCCCGAGCTTAAAAAATATCAAACTCGTGGAAGCACGTAGAATGTACGTAGCGGGTACGTCGGAGCTCGGGACGTCTCTTAGCGGCTCGTAACGCTAACGGCAGGTACTCGGGAAACACGGTAAGCTCGGTAAGACTCGTGAAGTTTTTTCAACATGTTGAAAAATGTCCACGAGAGCCCCGAGTACCTACGAGCGGCTATTACCGTAATTCTCCGAGTTCGAATCAGGGGAAACGGAAGAACTCTTGAATTAACTCGGACAGTGGGACAGCCCCATAACTCAGCGGGACAGGCAGCATCTCTGGGGATGCTCTCCAGAGATGCTGCCTGTCCCGCTGAGTTACTCCAGCATTTTGTGTCTATCTTTGGTTTAAACCAGCATCTGCAGTTCCTTCATACACAATTAAGAGAGCTACTTACTTTCGGATTAAATTGTGATCTGGAAGACACTATCTGGAATGGAGATGGATGCATAGGATATATACTTGCTGAGAAAAAACTGCTCCACAGAAGGCGAAAGGGCAGAGCGAGCAATTTGAGTTGCTTTGCTTTAGCTGCGGGGTGAAAAGTGTCAAGCGGATAAGATTCCGTGCTGATCCAGCTCCTACCAGTGAGGAAAGCCAAAGGGAAACAGATCAGCCTGACCTGCCTACGGCAAGGTTGACAGCAGCAGTTGGCAAAGCAACAGAAAAGGGCCACAGGAAAGCAGACAAGGTTTAAAAATTGAAACTCAATTAGTGACCATCAATTATAATGAAACAAGGACAAGGAATTTTCATTGACCTTAATCACTATACAATGGACCACTTCTAAAGAAGAGTCCTTAACATTCAACTCAAAAATGCATCACATCTACCATTTAGTGCGATGGTAGAGTTGTTACTGCCTCAGAGACCTGGGTTCAATCCTGGCTATGGGTGCTTGGTGTACCTTCTGCCCATGACCTGCGTGGGTTTTCTCTGAGATTTTCGGTTTCTTCCCACACTACAAAGACGTACAGATTTGTAGGTTGAAGGTAGACACAAAATGCTGGACAGGCAGCATCTCTGGATAATTGGCGTGGTATAAATGTAAAATTGTCCCTGGTGTGTATAGGATAGTGTTAATGTGCGGGGATCGCTGGTCGGTGCGGACTCGGTGGGCCGAAGGGCTTAGTTCCATGCTGTGTCTCCAAAACAAAAACATCCCCATCTATGAACAAAAGATAAACATGAGGGAAGATCAGTGTGAGCCCTTTATGGGAAAATACTGGGCAATGGAATGGTCTAATAAATGATTCAAATATTTTGTATCCACCTTTGTAAAGGACATAACATCCTTCCCAGAAATAGTAGATGAAATAATGAAGATGATAACATGAAGACTGAATGAAATGACCACGAGTTTAAAAACAGTGAAGTAAATAATAATAATAATAATAATAATGGATGGGATTTATATAGCGCCTTTCTAATACTCAAGGCGCTTTACATCGCATTATTCATTCACTCCTCAGTCACACTCGGTGGTGGTAAGCTACTTCTGTAGCCACAGCTGCCCTGGGGCAGACTGACGGAAACGTGGCTGCCAATCTGCGCCTACGGCCCCTCCGACCACCACCAATCACTCACACACATTCACACACAGGCAAAGGTGGGTGAAGTGTCTTGCCCAAGGACACAACGACAGTATGCACTCCAAGCGGGATTCGAACCGGCTACCTTCCGGTCGCCAGCCGAACACTTAGCCCATTGTGCCATCTGTCATATAAATGGGGCTGATAAATCTCCAGGCCCTGATAAACACGCATCGTAAAGTTTTCAAGAGGTGGCTGAGAAAATAGTCCTGCACTGTTATCAATTTCCAAAATTCCATAAATTCTGGAGCAGTTCCCAGAAATTTAAAACATAATATCACTACATAAAGGGAAAAAGAGATTTTAAAAAATCTGGCCTGTTATCAGCTGTGGAGCAAACATTAAAAACTATTTTGCAGTTGTGGTAGAAAGCTTGGAAAACAACGAGTGGGTGAATATGAATTTACAAAAAGGGAATCACGGTTAACAAATCAAAGTTTTGTGAGGTTGTAACTAGGACTGTTGAGGGAAGAAGCACTTGATGCAATGCATTTGGAAGTGCAGAATTCCTTCAATAATGTGCACTGCAGGAAGCAATTTGACAAGGAGTTGGGGATAATATTAACAGGTTAAATGGAATGAATCTTACTCGTGAGCTTATAAGAGATGATTTCAGAGAAACATGCAAATGTTTGACAGGGTAGACACAGAGAGAATGTTTCTCCAGGCTAGGGGTTTGAGAACAAGGAAACTCAATCTCAAAATAAGGAGACTGCCATTTGGGACTGAAGAAATGTCTTCACCCAAAGCATACTTGGGAATTGCTTGGGAATGCTTGGGAATTTTTATTCAAGAGGGCTAGAGAGACTCAGTTACTAAGTATATTCACCAGAGATGGATAAATGTTTGGATATTAAGAGAATGATGGAGTTAGTGCAAGGAAGTGGTGCAGAGATAAGCAACAGGATTTGTTACGGAATGGCTGAACAGGCGTTTTTATGTTCTAGGTAACTCTAATCTGTTGTCCTTTCCCATGCTCACAGATTTGCACCAGAAATTTGCTAATCCCTGTAAACAGATCAACTGGAAGAGTACCAGTGAGAGGTAAAAACATCTTACCATGTAGAAACTGGATCAGGGAAACGGAACAGTGGAGGTTCATCTCCAAGTTGATGAGGTGGAATTAAAGTATGAGTTCATTTTATTAGGACATGTAGCTTTAGACCTGGTTAATTCCAGTTACATTAAGTACTGGAGATGCCAATTACAGCTCGAACTTGTACCTTTTTGAAGAAGGGTCCCGACCCAATACGTCACCAATCCATGTTCTCTTGAGATGCTGCCTGACACGCTGAGCTACTTCAGCAGGTGTGGCTTCTCCAAGGTCTTGTACAATGTCCCAAGTTCTATACTCAATTCTCTGACTGAAGGCCAACATTACAAAAGCCATCTTGACCACACTATCAAACTGTGACACCACTTCCAGGGAACTAAACACTGGACTCTGAGATCCCTCCTCTCAACAACACCCTCTAGGTTCCTACATTTTTTTGTGAAGGTCCTGTCCTGGTTTGACTTCCTAAAATGCAACATTTAAAACATCCAAATTAAAATACATTCCCCATTCCTCGGCCCCCATGCTGAGATGATTTAGATCCCAATGTAATTTTTGAGCATCATCTTCACTGTCACTGTCACTATTTTAGTGACACTAATTGCAATTTCAAAGTGCCCTCTTAAAGAGCTGATGTACACAAGGCTGTAAAAGGGCCTGTCCCACTGTACGAGGTAATTCAAGAGTTCCCCCGAGTTTTCCCCTGTTTCGAACTCGGAGAATGTCCGTAGCGGGTTCGTAGGAGTTCGTGGATGTCTCGTAGAGGCTCGTAAAAGTAACGGTGGGTACTCGGGAAATCCGGTAAACTCGTGACGTTTTTTCAACACTGTGAAAAATGTCCACGAGTAAAAAAATACTCGTGATGAAAAAAATGGATACTTTTTACTTTCTTCGAGCCGCTACGGGACATCCACGAACTCCTACGGACATTCTCCGAGTTCGAATCAGGGGAAAACTCGGGAGAACTCTTGAATTACCTCGTACAGTGGGGCAGGCCCTTAAGGCCTTGCACTGTGGAATGTTCACAGTGACAGGGGACAATTTGCCACAATGAGCTGGTGCTGCTCTTAGGGATTTTCTGTTATTCAGTGGGATTGAGCATGGCTCTTAATGTTGGACTACAGCATTGGCACTGGTAGAGAGTATATTTATGTGTTCAGCAACTCAAATGACCAGGGAATGAAGGAGGTAACAAAGAATGGTAGATCCCCACTGACCTCCCCACCATCGAAGGGAACGAATGGAGGCGTTGCCTCAAAATGGCAGCCAACATCAAAGACCCACACAACCCTGGCCACACTCTCATTTCATGTTACTCTCAAAACCTGAAACTATAAAATTTGTACCATCTTTCACAGTCTGTGACTCAGGCCAGGATTTTTTTTTTGCTCTGGTATAGGGGTTATTAATTTATTGATATTTTGTTTATTTATTATCTTGTTCACAAGTTCACGTTATAGGAGTGGAATCAGATCTCTGCCTCCTAAACCCATTTTCCTGCCTTCTCCCCATAACCCTTGATACCTGATCTAATCAAGAGTTTGTCTATCACTGCCTTAAAAATATCCACTGACTTAGCCTCTACAGCCCTCTGTGGCAATGATTTCCACAGATTAATTACCCTCTGACTAAAGAAGTTCCTACTCAACTCCTTTCTAAAAGAGTGTCCTTTACTTCTGAGGCCATGGCCTCTGGTCCTAGACTCTCCCACCAGTGAAAACATCCTTTCCACATTCACTCTATCTATGCCATTCATTATTCTGTAAGTTTCAATGAGGTTTCAATGAGATCTACCTTCTAAACCCCAGCGAGTAGAGGCCCAGTACTGTCAAATGCTCATCATGTTCCAATCATTCCTGGAATCATTCTTGTAAATCTCCTCTGGACCCTCTCCAGATATGGGATCCAAATTTGCTCACAGTACTCCAAATGCGGCCTGACCAGTTATGGGGAGAAGGCAGGAGAATGGGGTTAGGATAGAGAGACAGATCATCCATGATTAAATGGCGGAGTAGATGATGGGCTGAATGGCCTAATTCTGCTCCTATCACTTATGACCTTATCACCTAACCATATGTAGTTACATGTGCAAGTCCATCGGATGTACAGGCATCTGAGGAAACACAATCTGCCACAGGCAATGAGGGTCCAATTCTATACGGCCATCGTAGAGTCTGTCCTCACCTTCTCCATCATGGTCTGGTTTGGCTCAGCCACCAAGCACGACATCCGATCAGTCCGATCAGCTGAGAAGGTTATTGGCTGCAACCTTCCCCCCCCATTGACGAACTGTACACTGCAATGGCCAGGAAGCGAGCGGGTAAGATCATCTCTGACCCCTCTCACCCTGGCCACAAACACTTTGAATCACTTCCCGGACTGTCAAAGCTGCCACAGCCAGACATAAAAACAGCTTTTTTTCCCCACAAGCAGTAGCTCCACTCAATAACCAAAAGTCTGGAGCCTCCTTTTACTCTGGTATTTTATTGCATTCACATGTTTAAACTATAATGTTTTGTTATTAATGTTTAATGTTTTATGTGTCGTTCTTAAGAATATTGGCGCCGACCTGTAGGGGGTATGGCTGCCTAGCCTGCAGCTGTCTGTTTTTCATTTATTTTTTCTTATTTTTAGTTAGTTTAGTGTTTTGTTTTTAAGGAGTTCTAGCTTTTTTATGTATGGGGGGGGGGGGGGGGGGGGAGGAGAGGGGGAAACGAATTTTCAGGGTCCCTACCTGGTCGAAGATGCAGCTTTTCTCCGGGCTGCACTTTCGACCCGTCCTCGCGGCCTACCAGCGGGCCTGGAGCGGCATTTCCTGAGGGGACCGCCCGGAGCCTCGGCATCGGCGGCGGCTGCGGGTCCGAGGAGCGAGGGGACCGCCCGGAGCCTCGGCATCGGTGGCACCGGCATCGGCGGTGGCGGAGCTGCGGGTCTGAGGACGGCGGTGCAGCGCTGGAGCGCCATTGCGGGGCGGGCGGTGCCTTGCCTGAGTCACCGCGCTGGAACTCCGGTGAGCTGGGACCGGCGTTAAAAACATCGCGAAGCTGCGGGCGGCGGCGCCGAACTTTACACCGGGAGCCTGGGATCTCGCGACGAGATCGCCAGTTGAGCTCCATCGGCGCGGCCTTGTCGGCTCCGGAAGCCACGGTCTCGAGTAGGGAGGCGGCCGTTCCAGGGTTCCCATGCCGCTGAGAGGACTCTCCCGACGCCGGAACATCATCACCCGGCGAGGACGGCCTGGAACATCGGGCCTCCGTAGAGGCAACTGTGGAGGCCTCAATAGGCCCGACTATGGGTGGACATTGGGGATGGGACTGGACTTTGTGCCTTCCCTCATAATGGGAACCATTGTGGGGGGATGTTTTTATGTTAAAGCTATTTATTATTGTTATGTTTGTATTCTTTTTTATGTGCTGCATTGGCAAAAAGAATTTCACTACATCTAGGTGTATGTGACAATAAATCAACCTTTGACCTTTAACTGTTACAGTGTGTCGTGTTGTTACTTGCGAGCGGAGCACCAAGGCAAATTCCTTGTATGTGTACATACTTGGCCAATAAACTTATTCATTCATTCATTCAAAACAAACCCAGAAGATATGCTGCACATGCTTTCATCTCCATCTATGCACACAGTAAAATAAACGATGATATATTCTATCAACCTCCATTTAATTAGCTATTGCAGTTCACTGCAGAGGGAAAATACAACAACTTCTTGCCTGATACCATTACCGGCCCATCCTAAAAATACACATCAATTCTTTGGAAGAAAAAGACGTTTGTTAGAGCATATAAATATCACTTTTTCTTAGACTTTCTAAATTTACCCTCTTGGGAAACAGCTGGAGAACTCAGAAACGTTGCCATCAATATTGCTGCACAGAGTCAGACACACTGAGCAATGGGTGGCCAGTTCAAACAACATGGTTGTTGGCACCTCATCTTCTGGAGGTTACACCATCAGAGGAAGGGTGCCTTCATGAAGCAAACTTCCTCATCAAGAGGGAGCCGGTCTTGTGTCTCAGCGATTGCCCTTACAGAATTAGTAAATGTTTTAAGGGCCTGTCCCATTGTATGAGGTAATTCAAGAGTTCTCCCGAGTTTTCCGCTGCTTCGAACTCGGAGAATGTCTGTATCGGGTTCGTAGGAGTTCGTGGATGTCTCGTAGCGGCTCGTACAAGTAAAAAGTAACCATTTTTTCATCACAAGTATTTTTTTAACTTGTGGACATTTTTTGCAGGGATGAAAAAACGTCACAAGTTTACCAGATTTCACGTGTGCCCACCGTTAGCATTACGAGCCGCTACCAGACATCCACGAACTCCTACGGACCCGCTATGGACATTCTCCGCGTTCGAATCAGGGGAAAACTCGGGAGAACTCTTGATTTACCTCGTACAGTGGGACAGGCCCTTTATGGCCCTTCCACTCACTCTGAGACAGATCACCGTATCACGATTGTGCAGGCACTTGTCCCAACCCTGGAAGTTTCCAGTGAAGTCGACCTCTCTCACCGTCCCTTCCCTACCCTAGTTCCCCGACTAGTCCTCCTGTCCTCCGGACTAATCTTACCGTTTGTATTCCTCGTTGTCACCCTCCCCTCAGCCAACAGTGAACCATTCCACATTTTCTTGATCATCCTCTGATTTGATCTGTCCTTTTCACACCTTACCCTTCCATATCTCTAAACTCCCTCTCCCATGACTCTCAGTCTGAAGAAGGCTCTCAATCTGATCCCACAATCCCACAGATGAGCACCTGGCCTTAATCTCAAACGCCATTACCGATTTCATCACTTCTGGCTGTCCCGTCTTCTACAGCCTCCAACCTTATCGTTTCCCAGCCCTGCACAGCCCACTTTTAGCTGCTCCCCAAAATCCACAAACACAACTGCCCTGGCAGACCCATTGTTTCTGCCTGCTCCTGACCCACGGAAATCATTCCACATACCTCGGCTCCATCCTACCCCACCTGGTCCAATCACTCCCGACCTATGTCCAAGATACCTCACATGCGCTTCGTCTCTTTAATCATTTCCGCCTTCCGAGCCCCCACTCCCTCATCTTTACTATGGATGTCCAGTCACTCTACACCTCCATCCCCCACCAGGAAGGCCTTAAAGCCCTCCGATGCTTCCTCGACCGCAGAACCAGCCAATTTCCCTTTACTAACACTCTACTCCGCCTAGCGGAGCTGGTCCTCACCCTTAACAACTTCTCTTTTGACTCCTCCCGCTTCCTCCAAGTCCAAGGCGTAGCTATGGATACCCGCATGGGCCCCAGCAATGCCTGCCTCTTTGTAGGGTACGTTGAATAATCCCTGTTCCAGGCGTACACTGGCCCTATCTCCGAACTATATCTCCATTACATTGATGACTGCATCGGTGCTACTTCTTGCACCCACGCAGAACTCATGGACTTCATCAACTTCACTGCCAATTTTCATCCCCCACTCAAATTTACTTGGACCATCTCCGAAACCTCCCTCCCCTTTCTTGATCTCACAATCTCCAACACAAGAAATGGACTATTGACTGACATCTATCACTGACTCCCACAACTATGTCGACTACACCTCTTCACACCCTGCTTCCTGCAAAGACTCTATCCCCTACCTATTCCTCCGTCTACGCCGCATCTGTACCCAAGATGAGATGCTCCATACTAGGACATCCGAGATGTGTTCATTCTTTAGGGAACAGGGGTTCCCCTCTCCTATCATAGATGAGGCCCTCACTCGTGTCTCCCCGGAACCCCGAGGCTCCGCCCTTGCTCCCCCTCCCCCCTAGTCGCAACAGAGCCAGACTCCCCCTTACCTTCCGCCCCATCAGCCATCACATAGTACACATAATCCTCCGAAATTTCCGCCACTTCCTACGGGATCCCATCATTAGCCACATTTTCCCATCTCCACCCCTTTCCCCCTTCCGCAGAGACCATTCCCTCCGCAACTCCCTGGTTAACTCATCCCTCCCCACCCAAACCACCCCCTCCTTCCCCTGCAACCACTGAAGATGCAGCACGTGTCGCCATGCCTCCTCCCTCGACTCTGTCCAGGGACCCCGACAGTCCTTTCAGGTGAGGCAGAGGTTCACCTGCACCTCCTCCAACCTCATCTACTGTATCCTTTGTTCAAGATGTGGTCTTATACATCAGCGAGACCAAACGCAGACTGGGCGATCGTTTCGCGGAACACCTTCGCTCAGCCCGCGTGAACCTGCCTGATCTCCCGGTTGCCGGACACTTTAATTCTCCTTCCCATTCCTACACAGACAGTTCTGTCCTCGGTCTCCTTCATTGTCAGAGTGAGGCTAAACGCAAATTCGAGGAACAGCATCTCATATTTCGCTTGGGCAGCTTACAGCCCAGTGGTATGAAAATTGATTTCTCTCACTTCAGGTAACCCCGGCATTCCCTCTCTCTCTCTCTATCCCTCCTCCACCCAAGTCGCACCAGCTTCTCGTTTTCATCCTACAAACAGCTTACAATGGCCTGTTTCCTTTATCATAATTACTTTTTTGCGTATCCTTCATTCATTGTTCTTTATCTCTCCACATCATCATCTATATCTCACGTTTCCCTTATCCCTAACCAGTCTGAGGAAGAGTCGACCCGAAACGTCACCCGTTCCTTCGCTCCAGAGATGCTGCCTGTCCCGCTGAGTTACTCCAGCTTTTTGTGTCTATCTTCGGTTTAAACCAGCATCTGCAGTTCCTTCTTACCCATTCCTTCGCTCCAGAGATGCTGCCCGTCCAGTTGAGTTACTCCAGATTTTTGTGTTTATCTATGATGTTTTTCCGACTTGGGAAAAACTCCAGCCCTACGTCCCAAATGGAAACAAATTGATCCACCTGGATGACTTCAACGCAGGAATGAAAAAGATGCGACCTCTGGCAAGGTTTAATTACCAAGGAAGGAGTAATAAAGCCCATATCCCAGGATGTCCATCTCACCCTGTTCCATGGTCAAGCCCGAGTCACCATGTCAACACTGCCCTTCCCCTCACCTGTGAGGATATCACTGCACAAGCAAGGGACTGAAAAGGTGTCCACATCTCCTTCCCCAAGCCATGAAACAATGAGTGTTGGAATAACCACCATCTAAATCACAGGCCCAGCTAACCAAAACAGCACTGCTGAAAAATCAATGATGAAGGTCTGAAAGGATCAAGGTCGGCGCGGTGGTGCAGCGGTAGAGTAGCAGTGTCGGAGACCCTGGTTCGATCCTGACTACGGGTGCTGTCTGTCTGTAAAGAGTGTGTACGTTCTCCCCGTGACCTGCGTGGGTTTTCTCCGCTTTCCTCCCACACTCCAAGACATACAGGCTTGTAGGTTAATTGGCTTGGCATAAAATGTAAAATTGTCCCTATGTGTAGGATAGCGTTAGTGTGTGAGGAACACTGGTCGGCGCGGACTCGGTGGGCCGAAGGGCCTGTTTCTGTGCCGTATCTCTAAATTAAACTAATCTACTAAAACAGCCCTTCTCAGACAGTGCGTCTTGGACAACCTGCCAAATCCTGCCTACAGGGGATGCAGAATGTCCGCAGTCAAGGGCAGCCCTGAGGTCTTCCGATGGCACTCATTAGCTCCAGCCTCCCGGCCAGCCTTGGACTGCAGCGGTTTGTGTACCATCACAACGGGCTCGCAGTAAACAGCATCTCCCTGGCCCTAGACACATTTCTGGAACATCTAAACAAGGGCTCCTAAACTATTCATCAACTATCAACTCTGTCTTCAATGCCATAATCCCATCGAAACATCTCCAAACTCGCAAACCTAGAAATCAGCACACCCTTCTGCCACTGGATCATTGACTATCTGATGTATAGACCACACAATCGGTGAGGACACGGTGAGGTGACCACACCTTCTCCACAATAATTCTCAACGCCCATCCCACACAAGGATGCGTTCCTCATCCCCTACTATACTCCCGACACACTGGCGACGGTACGGCCAAATTCGGCTCTAAAGGGCCTGCCCCACTTGGGCGTCGTTTGCTTGTCATTTACGTAACATAAATTACGCGTCACGACGCGCACGTGATGCGTGTATGGTGCGCATTATGCGCGCATGGTGCATGGTGTCGTAGGCAGTGACACGCAATCGCGCGCGGCGCCCAAGGATTTTGAGATGTACAAAATCTTCCCGTGCCATCTGCGTGACGCGCAAATGACGCCCAAGTGAGATAGGCCCTTCAATCCATCTACAAGTTTGTGGCGGGCTGGATCCCAAACAGTGATGAGACAGAGTACAGCAAGGAGATAGAGAACTTAGTGACATGGTGTCAGGACAATAACCTCTCTCTCCATGTCAGGAAGATGAAGGAGCTTTATCGACTTCAAGGAGCATGGTGTACATGCTCCAATCACCGTCAATGATACCTGTGGAAATGGTTGAGATCTTCAAGGTCCCTGGCGTTAATATTACCAATGATCTGTCATGGACCAACCACACTGTTTCCACTGCCAAGAAAGCAGCACATCAACACCTCAAGTTTCTTTGGTGACAGTGGAAATTTGGCACATATCCAACGACTCTTCTACAGATGCACCACACAAAGCATTCTCTCAGGTTTCTTCACAGTTGGCTTTGGGAACAGCTCGGCCCAAGTGTGTGAGTAATTGCAGAGCTGTAGATATAGCACAGTCCATAACTGTGACCAGACCAGACTGCCCACTATTGACTCCATCTACACCACGCTGCCTTGGAAAAGCAGTCAATATCATCAACGACGTCCCACCCCAGTCATTCTATCTTCTCCCTGCTTCTGTCCGGCAGAAGGTACAGAAGCTTGGAAGCCCGTATCACCAGACTCAGCACCAGCTTCTCCCCCCCCTCCCCTATTATCAGGCTTCTAAAGAGTCCTTCCATAAGCCAGGGTATTGACTGATTCACATCTACCCCATTGCGCTATTTAAACTTTGTCTATAGAACTGACTCGTTACAATGCTGAGAACTATATTCTGCACTCTGTGCTTGCACTTTGCTCCATCTAATGTACTTGAGTTTAAAAACGAAACCACAATTTGGACCAGTAAAGACATTCTTGCTTTCATTTCCAAAGGGGACCGCGATCAGTTCCATGAGCATGAGCAGATCAGGGAGTTAATTAACCAGAAACACAAGAAGATTGTCCCGTGTTGGGAACTCCACTCCACCTCGAGGGAAGAGAAAGAGATTTAACACACCTGAAGGCAAAGGTCCAACAGAAAAGCACAAAGCTCAAGAACAGAGCACAGGATAGAAGGGCACACTCATATTCCAGGCCCACACCCAGGAGGAATGAGGGTGGACTCATTAAAAACAGAGAGGCAGTCAATACCTGTCCGATTAAATGCTTTGTGGACTTCCTTAACTGTGACTGTCCTTATTATTATTATTATTATTGCTTTATTTATATAGCACATTTTAAGTCAACTTGCATTGACACCAAAGTGCTTTACATAAATTAAATAATAAGTTTACATACAAACCATAGAAAAAGGTTAAAAATAAAGAAAGAAAGAAAATGGACACAACACATTATAGAGTTCAACACAAACATCCCCCCACAACAGAATCAAAAATGTCCACTGTGCGGAAAGGCAACAGAAAGTTAAGTCCTCTTCCTCTGAAACACCCGAGGTCGGGGCCCATTTGTGGCCTTGCAGCCAGTCCGATGATTTTCAGGGCCCTCTTGCCGTGAAGATGGAACACTGGCGTCGGGTGAAACAATTCCTCAAGCGGCTTGGAAAGTCTGGAGCGGTTGCCTCCTCCCCGGAGACCGGAGACCGGGGCACTCGTAGACTCGTGACAAGAGACACTGCCTCAAAGCGGTGGTATCTGTCATCAAGGACAAACCACTGCCTCTCCTCACTGTTGCCGTCATGCAGGAGCCCAAGGTCTCGCACCAGCAGGTTCAGGAACAACTCTTTTCCTACAACTATCAGGTTCTTGCACTGACCTGAACAAACCTAATTCCACCTTGGCAATATCACACTACAGGCCACTTCTCACACCACCATGGAGTCATTTTACAATTGTATTTTCAATTAATATCTTGACTTTTGCTCTTTTGCACAGTCTTGTAGAATTTGTGTAATGTGCAATATGTTTTTGTTTTGGGTCCAGACCATCTGGAGAAGGGCCTCGACCCGAAAAGTCACCCATTCCTTCTATCCAGAGATGCTGCCTGTCCTGCTGAGTTACTCCAGCATTGTGTGTCTATCTTCGGTGTAAACCAGCATCTGCATTTTCTTCCTGCACAATATGTTTTTGTATTCTGTCTGAGTCTATGTACCCGAGATCCTGTTGCAAGCAAGGATTCCTTTGTACCCGCACCTCAGGTTGAAAAAGCACTGGTGCATATGACAATTACCTTGACTTGGCATCGCATCCTTGACTCCATTCCACATGGACGGGCCGGGCTTGCTGCCACTCCTCACCAACAGACATTTGAGAAGCCCAAATCTAACACAATAATAACAACAAGGTCCTGGGAGCAGATGCTATCACTGCTGAATTCGTAAAACTCCCAGCAATGAAGGGCTTCAGGCACAAATCCACACTCATCATCCACTTCTGGAAAGAGGATGATCTACCAGAGGACGTCAAAGATGCTGTAGCCATGACCATCTTCAAGAAAGGATACAAGTTAGACCCTGGCCATAAGTGATAGGAACAGAATGAGGCCCTTCGGCCTATCAAGTCTACTCTGCCATTCAATCATGGCTGATCTATCTCTCCCTCCTAACCCTATTCTCCTGCCTTCTCCCCACAACCTGTGACACCCGTACTAATCAAGAATCTATCTATCTCTGCCATAAAAATATCCATTGACTTGGCAACCACAGCCATCGGTGGCAAAGAATTCCACAGATTCACTATCCTCTGGCTGAAGAAATTCCTCCTCACCTCCTTCCTAAAGGAAAGTCCTTTAATTCTGAGGCTATGATCTCTGGTCCTAGACTCTCCCACTAGTGGAAACAGTCTCTCTACATGCACTGGTAACTGCAGAAGGGTCTGCTGCTACACGGAAGGTTAAAGTCCTCTTCAACACTTAGTGGCCAAGAGTTGCTCCTGGAAACAGTGCGGATCTTGCCCATACAGAGGCACAATGGAAACCATCTTCACCACAATGACAACACCACCAATAAAACACCTGCAGCTGTACATGGCTACTTTCAACCACAAAGCCACCAGTAGGCTAGGATTGTGGAACATCCTTTTCTAATTTCGCTGCCCAAAATAATCAGCTGCATCTTCTGTGCTTCACGACAGCACATGCAAGACATGATTTTAACAATACGTCTACAACAGAACCATTTCCATACATGAAGACAGGTCACCAACAAGGCTGTGTTATTGCTCCAATATTGCATCTCAGCAACAATAACCCTCCTCTGGGAAAGCAGCTAATCTTCAGAATTAGTAGGAAGCTGCTCACGGTGACCATACTCCCCGTCTCAGTCAAGCAGTAAAATGTAGAAACATGGAGCTGTAGATGCTGATTTACAAAAAAAGACAGTGCTGGAGTAACTCAGTGGGTCAGGCAGTATCTTTGGAGAACATGGATAGCTGACGTTTTGGATTCAAAGGTCTTTTATTGTCACATGTACCAATTACCATACAGCCATACAAAAACAAAAGCAACAAGACACACAACTACATAAAAGTTAACATAAACATCCACCACAGTCGATTCCCCACATTCCTCACTGTGATGGAAGGCAACAAAGTCCAATTTATTCTCTGCAGTCGGGCAGTCGAACCATCCGTCGGAGCGATCGAAGCTCCCGCAGCCGGCAGTCGAAGCCCCCGCATCGTGGCGAGTTCCCAAAGTCGGTCTCTGACCTGTGCCCGCGGGCTCCGTAACGTTACGTCCGCAAGCACCCACGGTTGGAGGTCGACCCCTGACAAAGGGATCGCGAGCTCCGCGATGGTAAGTCCGCAGGCAACTGCAGTGCAGCTCTCAATATAAGGTCTCCAGCAAATGCCGCCAACTCCTCGATGTTAGGCCGCAGTGCGGACGGAGATACGATACGGAAATAAAATTGCATCTCTGTCGAGGTAAGAGATGAGAAAAAAAATCCCCAAACCCCACCCACCCCCCACATAAAACAAGCTAAAGTACACTAAAAACATACATTTAACACATACAATTAAAAACACAAAGAAGGAAAGGATAGACAGACTGTTGGGGGCGGAAAAATAGCTGGAAAATAAGATGACCAGGACAAGGCTTGGCAAGTGATAGGTAGAGGGGGGGATGGAGGGGGGGGGGGGGTTGATAGGCAGATGGTTGCACAAAGGCCAGCAATAGAAGGACAAAAGGTTTGGGATAAGGAAAGAAGAGTTGCGAATTGTGAAGCCAGATGATGGAATATATGTGGAAGTGGGTGGGGAGGGAGGAAATTAGTGCAAGCCCAGGTGGGAAGAGAGGGGGGGAAAGAAAGAGGGGGGGAGGAGAGGGAGTGTTTTGGTTAATTCCTCCAAATTTTTGGAAATCAACATTGGCTTGTGAGCTACCCAAGTGGAATACGAGGTGCTGTTCCTCACTCTGTGTGTGGCCTCTGACAATGGGCTTGATTGACCGAGCGCCAGTGTTTGGCGAAACAGTCACGGAGTCTATGCCTGGTCTTGCCAATGTGAGGAGGTCACTTTGAGGACACCGTTTACAGCAGGCGAGGTTAGAAGAGATGCACATGAATCCCTTTCTCACCTGGAAGGATTACTCGGGTCACTGGCTGGATACGAGGGAGGAGGGATAGAAACAGGTGCCACATCTCCTGTGGTTGCAGGGGAAAAGGTACTTGGGGAGAGGATGGTTTGTGTGGGAAGAGATGAGTGAACAAAGGACTTGCAGATGGAGTGGGCCCTGCCGAAGGAGGAAAGGGGTGGGGAGGGGAAGATGCGACTGCTGGTGGCATCACGTTGGAGGTGGCGGAAATGTCGGAGAATGATGTGTTGGAAGCAGAGGCTGGTGGGATGAATGACGAGTTGATCAGAGGAACTCTATCCTTGTACCATCTGGGGGGGAGGGGGAGCAAGAGCTGAACTACAGAATACAGAAGAGGCATGGATGAGGGATCCATCTATGACGACAGGGAGGGGGGGTGGGGGTAAACACTTTTATTAAAGAAAGAAAGAGGACATCTCGGATGCCCTGGAGCAGAGAGTTTCATCTTGGGAGCAGATACGGCAGAGACAGAGAAATTGAGAGTAGGGTTTAACTTCTTTGCTTGAGGTTGGGTGGGAGGAAATGTAGTCTGGATAACTGAGGGAGTAAAGCAGTAGGTAGATGGATGCACACTCAGAGACTGAGGTCCCAGCTATTATCAGTGCTTTTACTGAAGTGTATTGGGATAACTACACGATAGGCACAAAAAGCTGGAGTAACTCAGCAGGTCAGACAGCGTCTCTGGAGAAAAAAAAAGGTGACATTTCGGGTCGAGATTAATTTGACATGTTCATTGGTGACAGCACCATTCCCCCAGACGGGTGGGTTTCATTCATGTCAAGTCATTAAAATTAGGACACCGGATCTTCAAAAGGTGTACAAGCTGGACAACCAGGGGATAGCCCAGCTATTCAAGCTCTGATCTAATTTGCTTTGCTGGTCTTAGACAATAGAAAATAGGTGCAGGAGGAGGCCATTTGGCCCTTCGAGCCAGCACTGCCATCCAATGTGATCATGGCTGATCATCCCCAATCAGTACCCCGTTCCTGCCTTCTCCCCATATCCCCTGACTCCACTATTTTTAAGAGCCCTATCTAGCTCTCTCTTGAAAACATCCAGAAAACCTGCCTCCACCAGAATTGAGGCAGAGAATTCCACAGACTCAAAACTCTCTGTGAGAAAAAGTGTTTCCTCGTCTCTGTTCTAAATGGCTTACTCCTTATTCTTAAACTGTGGCTGGCCCCTGGTTCTGGACTTCCCAAACATCAGGAACATGTTTCCTGCCTCTAACGTGTCCAAGCCCTTAATATGTTTCAATAAGATCTCCTCTCATCCTTCTAAACTCCAGAGTGTACAAGCCCAGCTGCTCCATTCCCTCAGCATATGACAGTCCCGCCATCCCAGGAATTAACCTTGTAAACCTACGCTGCACTACCTCAATACCAGAGAAACTCAGCAGGTCAGGCAGCATCTGCAGAGGCAGAGGCTTGACGCGCCAATGAGAACGAAGGGGTACCCAGCATGTGGGGGGGGGGGGGGGGCACTGAGCGAACAAAGAGAACTAAGTAAGGGGAACCTGGCGTGGAAGGGGAGCGGGGATCACCGAGAACAAAGGTGGACCATTGGGGATTAAATGGAAGACTTTGTAAGATTGTCGGTGCCTTTTATGTGGCGACTCTTTGCATACTTGCGTATGCAAAACCAAGCACCTCACTGTGACATATCACATGATAATAACGTGTCATTCATTCATACCCTGCATCATGGCTCAGAAGGGCCTCAATGGCGATTTCTGTGCGTTAGAAGCACACGAGTACTTTTATTGCCAGTGCTCCAAGTTGTCCCTAATGGCAATGCTGCGCCAAACCACAGCCCAGCCTGGAATCCCAGACTGTGAACCAGGTCCACTTGATCCTGCACTCACTCCATCGCTCTGGGTGCTGAGCCTGCTGATCAGACCGACTCTGTAGGATGGAACTCCAGATGCTGGTTTACACCGAATACAGACACAAAATGCTGGAGTAACTCAGCGGGACAGACAGGCAGCATCTCTGGAGAGAAGGAATGGGTGACGTTTCGGGTCGAGACACTTCTTCAGTCTGATTCAGCCAGTCACCCATTCCTTCTCTCCAGCGATGCTGCCTGTCCCGCTGTTACCCCAGCATTTTGTGTCTATCTTCGGTTTAAACCCGCATCTGCAGTTCCTTCGTACACCAATCAATACTTACCTCGATGACCGTGTCGCGTACTAAAAGGGAATTAGTGCCCACACATTGGGCAAGAGCTTTGTAGGCCCTTGTGGCTAAGGGGATCAGAGGGTATGGAGAGAAGGCAGGTACGGGATACTGAGTTGGATGATCAGCCATGATCATATTGAATGGCGGTGCAGGCTCGAAGGGCCGAATGGCCTACTCCTGCACCTAATTTCTATGTTTCTATGTTTGTTACAGCGCAAGGCATGGAGTGGTCTCTCACATGCATATCCCTGCTTTGACACAACCACGCAAACACAGGCACTTCAAAACATCTTGAGAATACGGCGCATGGGGAAAAAACACAGAAATCGTTTTTTTCGTGGTTGCCGCCAGCTTAAAACTGCATATTTAAAGATGTAATATGTTGTATCTGCATCCATTAGCCTCTTGAGATAACATTGAACTCGTAAGCATTCAAATTAAGGTCGAACAATGAAACAGCATTTCAGTAACGTGACAGCTCTGGAGTCAACAGCAATTTCAAAGTACGGAGGATACTTCACGACATCAAGGGGTGCTAAATCACTTGCCAGGGTCCAATTTAAACAAAGCAGAAATTAACTCTAAGCCGCCATAATGAGGCAGGCGATCAAAAGGTTGGACAAAGAAAGAGGCTTTAAAAGGCGTATTATTGGGAAGGCAGCGCGGCTTGTTGCCAGCAATGCTGACTGACCTCGGGTGCTGTGCGAGTGCAGTCTGCACAATCCCCCTGTGACGGCGATTGTTTCTGCCACATCCTAAACATTCGTGGGCGAGTAACTGGGGATTGTAGGCGAGTGGTAGATTTTAGGATGTGTAGGAAGGGACTGCAGATGCTGGATTTAAACCGAAGATAGACACAAAGAGCTGGATGGAGTGGGTCTGCAAAAGGGTCTCGACCCGAAACGTCACCTATTCCTTCTCCCCAGAGATGCTGCCTGGCCCGCTGAGTTACTCCAGCTTTTAGTGTTTATCTTCGGTCGGATTTTGGGGATTTGTGCGAAGGGACCGGTTCTGCGACGGGGGTGGATTTCCAAAGCTTGTGAGTTGGCAGCTGAAGGCACAATGAAAATAAAGGGATGCTCAGGTGGCTGGATTAGAAGTGGGCAGGGCTCCAAACATCGTCGGGCTGCAGGAAGTTAGATAAAGGGGAGGATGAAGCGACGCAGGCATTTGAAAACAAGGAGAATTTTAAAACCAATTTAAAGTGCCAATTTAGGGTGGTAAACGGGGGGCGGGGGCAATGGGATGCCAACATGGGCAGGGTTTGGGGTGAGCTGATTGCTGGGATCCAAGCCCGTCTGACTGTAACAACGTGATTTGGAAATTGCAGCAGTTACGACCAGAGCCCACAGCGGAACGCGATAGGATTCTGGCTCGGCTGCCTCCTCCACAGACGTGGGAAGAAGGCATGTTGTCAATTGAGACAGATAAAAGGCTCCGAAGAGAGACACAAAAAGCTGGAGGAACCCAGCGGGACAGGCAGCATCTCCGGGAGAGAAGGAATGGGCGACATTTCGGGTAGAGACCCGTCTTCAGAGACTCTCCCGAGGTCTGAAGAGGGCGGTTAAAACGGCGACTTGCAGCGAGTGTGTTGTAAATCTTAAACGCCGACCAATAAATTAATAATGCGCTAATAAAGATGAAAGAGGTTGACAATCATCCTTAAAAACCCCGAGGGCACGCAACTGCGATAAGGCAATTTTCAAGCATATGCAATAAATATCATTGAGCTCAAAATGCAACAATTCGTGTTGTATTTTGTATGTAACTGATAGAAAGTAGATACATTGTTTCAAAATCCCGCAATACACAGTCAAAATAGCTGTGCAATAACCTGTATAATATGTTGCTCCAACTATTTAACATATAAACACACACAACACACAGCACACTGCAACACCGATTACCCTGCACTGTTGAAACACATAAACGCGACTGTGTGGATTTTAACAGTAAAGCAATGAAGAGCTGGATCCCATTTGAAAGGTAACTTGTCTGAAGACAACATACGTGAAATACGGAACTGCTCGTGCACGCTCTACAAAACACATTCTTTCAAAAGTTTGCAGCAAAATGACAAGACTCATTCAAACTTTGTTATTTTTTTAAAAGAATACACATCATCGCGTGAGAAATACCAAGTCGAAGGAGCCGTTATAGAAAAACGGGCACATTGCAGCTTGCTGTAAATTAAGATAAACGAGAATAATTCCACGTGGATTCAATTAATTGCAAATACACTTTGCTCTCTCTGATGTGGAGAGTGTGTGTGTGTGTAAAAAAACAAACAGCAAGGCCGTGGTTGCAGGCAGCAGGTGAATAGCAAGTGTGGAGAGGGTGAGGGCTGGGAATGTATCCCTTCCCTTGGTTTCCCTTCCTCTCGGAGCCCGGCCAGCTACGGGAGGGAGGTGTCGCCCGGTGCATCAGACTGCAGGAGATACGTACGCCAGAGATATGCACTGCGAACTATGCATCTGTCAAAGGGGGCGCCGGGCAGGGCCAGCCCAGCCCAGCCGTCCCTGGCCAGACCCCGGCTCCCAGCCATCGGTGCTGCAGCAGTAGCACCTACCCCGCTCCGCAGCCCGGGAGCAGCGCCCACCGCGACCCGCCCAGCGCCAGCGCCGAAAGGGAAGGCAGTGCCCGCGGCTCCGCGGCTGGGCAGCGGTGCAACAGCTGCTTACTTACGATTTGAGGGGGTTGTGAATGACGGCCGCCATTCCGCCACAGTGTAGCCGCCTCCAGCCGGAGCTGCCGAGGACAGCGCGACCGCCAATGGGCGAGGAGCCGGGCGCGGAGGGCGGGTCGGCCCGCTTCATTGGCCGCTGTGGCCGGGCCGAGCAACGCTGTCACACCCACCCACTCGCCTCCTCCTTCTCCCCGGCCCGGCCCGGCAACGTGCTGGCCTCCGCACTCTTTACCCAGCGCCTTGGGACCTGCGAGCTGCCTTCCCACTTTCCATTTACACCCCCCTCCCCCCAGCCGTCTCCCCAACCCCCACCCTCCCTCCCCCCCCCAACCTGCCCCGGGCATCAGCTGGAGGTGACAAGCCACGACACAGATTTCTGACATTCGCATTTGACAGCAGGAACGCAAGTGAAAGCAGCAAGCACGGGTGAACGGAGCAGGCAGGCGGGCTGTTTACCAGGGATATTTATCTGTATATATTTAGGTTTCAATATGCCATCCTTAGTACACGAACACTGGTCTGGATGACAAGCAGAGCAGGGGGGGTGGCTAATGTGTGAACCTGAACGGTACAAAGAAACATAGAACATAGAACAAGAAAGCCTGTCCTGTTTGACATTGGTTCTCTTCCTTTCCGTATAACGCTCGCTGAGACGTCTATGGCAACCTTCCAGTATTCTTCTTCATCGGTGAGTCTGGACAGGCTGGTGAACAGTTCACTGACTGACGCTCCCCGCACATCCACACACAGGGTTCAGGAATGAAAGCTCGGCTGACTCTTGTTGTTCGACTTTCCCTACACCGTATCCATCCCCCCCCCCCCCCCCCCCCCCCCATAAAACAAGAATGCAAACAGCATGTATGAAGTGCTCTTCCCATGTTACGAATCTTTCAGACTTCATATATACAATTTGATTTTTGATTTTTTTTAATGGTTTATTCAATACATTTCATCTTATGAAATTTACAATATGTGACAACATGCCAGGAACATATTGGTAACACTGTGAAATTGGAACACATGGCAATTATTTCCTGCCTGTCATATCACTTCCTCATGAAACCGCAGTTAGATGTCAGCCCAGATGTTGCCGATCCAACCTTTCACACTCGAACAATGCGAGTTTTCAACCATCATTATACGTTTATTATTTTTGTTCCTCCATAGTTGCAGGTTGCATCAGGAACACTCCTGCCACCTCCTCGCCCTGTGTGCAGGATCTGCAGCCCAGTCTGAAGAAGAGTCTCGACACGAAACGTTACCCCATTACTACCCTCCAGAGATGCTGCCTGTCCCGCTGAGTTCCTCCAGCATTTTGTGTCTGTCCCAGCCTCTTTAGCATTTACCATCTACAGCGCAGCAGGCTGCAAAGCTTCCCGCAACCACATTGTTTCCACGCAGTTGCAACCTTTCTCCTCACACCTGCAACCACGTTTTCAAAGGCCAAGAAAAGGAACAAGTTTGCAGTTACTCGGAAAGCAGAGGAAAGTGTAGTGGGATTCTAGGAATTAAACCCAGCAAGGACGAAAGACCAGCACTTTAAAGATAGTGGTGATCACAAGCACCTGTTGTAGTTTCATTCTAATAATGGCTGCCTTACTATGGTTTATGCTACATTGGGGGGCTGTTGCCGTACAAACATGGAGCTGGTGTGTGGATTACTATCCTAACTAGTGTAGCTGGTGTGTGCATTACTATCCTAACTAGTTGAGCTGGTGTGGGCATTACTATCCTAACTAGTGGAGCTGGTGTGGGCATTACTATCCTAACTAGTGTAGCTGGTGTGTGCATTACTATCCTAACTAGTGGAGCTGGTGTGTGAGTTACTATCCTAACTAATGTAGCTGGTGTGTGCATTACTATCCTAACTAGTGGAGCTGGTGTATGCATTACTATCCTAACTAGTGGAGCTGGTGTGTGCATTACTATCCTAACTAGTGGAGCTGGTGTGTGTATTACTATCCTAACTAGTGGAGCTGGTGTGTGGGTTACTGCTAACTAGTGGGGCTGGTGTGTGGATTACTATTGTAACAAGTGCAGCTGGTGTGTGGATTAGCACTCTCACCTTTGACCAGTTATGTTGATTACCACTCTAGCTAGTGGAGCTAGTGTGTGGATTATTATCATAACTAGTGCATTTTGTGTGTGGATTAGCACTCTAGCTAGTGCAACTGGTGTATGGATTACTATCCTAAGAAGTGTAGCTGGTGTGTGTATTGCAATCGTAACTAGTGGATCTGTTGTGGAGTACTATCGTAACTAGTGCAGCTGGTGTGTGGGTTACTGTCCTAACTAATGGGGCTGTTTGAATTATCATCTTGCTCCTGGAGCTGTTTTTGTGTTTACACCTTCCTCTCTGGTCCCCAGGTGCATGCTATTAACCAAGACGTATTTTTACTCGTGATTGTACTCAAGTTGTATGTTCAGACCATGTTAGTTTTTGTGATCCTTGTGGAACCATGGGGTGTCTGAGCATCGCCTGGTGCGGTCTGTCACTTCTTGGACTTCCAAAAAAACCTCCATCTCGCAGCTTTTGAAGAAGGGTCTTGACCCAAAACATCACCCATAACTTCTCTCCAGAGATGCTGCCTGTCCCGCTGAGTTACTCCTGCATTTTGTGTCTATCCACCTCACAAACATACAATGCAGATTAGTTTCATGCTAATTACTTAGGGAAAAGGAGACAATATCCCTCTCCCTTGAGTGGAAAATATCAGTCAACTTCATCACTCTATGGTGTATGAGATTTTATTTTGGGGGAGTTCCTTGGGGTTAAGAATGTCTTGGTTCAATTCCAGTTCTGTGGGCTCCTGAAGGGGCCACATATTCTGCCAGAGGTGGGTTTGGTGGAGCTTATAGAGTTGGGGGGGGTGACAGCCATTCTGTTGGTTCCTTCCACTGTTTGCATGTGGTCTCCACTACTCCTATCAGAGAGACTCGTGGTGTTCAGTGTCTTCCTAAAGGGCCTGTCCCACTTACGCAACCTTTACAGGCGACTGCCGGCACCCTTGATAGGTCGCCAAAATGTTCAACATGTTGAAAATTCAGCAGCGACCAGAAAGATGCTAGGACTCTTTGGAGACCTCTCATGACCATAGGAGACCTCTCATGACCATATAGGATGTATGGTCGTGAGAGGTCTCCTAGGGTCGTGAGAGGTCACCCGTGACATGTCACCAGGGTCGCTTGTATGGTCGTGAGAGGTCTCCTATGGTCGTGAGAGGTCTCCTATGGTCGTGAGAGGTCTCCAAAGAGTCGTAGCGTCTTTCTGGTCGCCGCTGAATTTTCAACATGTTGACAATTTTGGCGACCTATCACGGGTGCCAGCAGTCGCCTGTAAAGGTTGCGTAAGTGAGACAGGCTCTTAAGGCTGTTTTGTCAATGGTCTTGGGTTTGGTTTGGTTTATTATTATTTTCACACGTACAGAAATACAGTGAAAAACTTTAGTTTGCATGTTAACCATATCATGCATGAGTATATTAAATAGTACAAAGAGAAAATAATGCATGGAGAATATAGTATTAGTACAACAGAGAAAGTGCAGATGAAACAAAGTGCAAGTGCTGCAATAAGGTGGATTAGATCAGGAATCCATTAGTAGCATTTGAGGACTGTTCAGGAAAGTGATAACAAAGGGGAAGAATCTGAATCTGAATCTGGTGAAAGTTCTTGAATCTGGTGGTACATGCTTTCAAGCTTTTGTATTTACTGCACGACATGAGAAGGGAGAAGAGGGAGTGACTGGGGTGTTATTGGTCCTTGATTTCATTGACTGCTTTCCTAAGAATGACTGCGGTGTGAGTGATCCTTGTGAACGAGCCTGGGATTCCCAGTTGTTGGTGAGGATGTTCCATTTTTTTCAAGGAATTTTGAGAGACACCTTTATATATAAAAAAAAATAAAGAATAAAAATGAAGAACAAATTTGATCTCTTGGAAGCTGTTTGACATAAGAGAGCTCTGGTCAGAGTGAGGGTTTCAAAACTGTTTCTGTCTGTGGAAGGCTTCCGATCCGAAAAGGCACCCAATCCTTTTCTCCAGAGATGCTGCCTGACCCGCTGAGTTACTCCAACATTTTACGTCCATCTGAGGGTTTCAAGTCTGATACCAGGGATGTGGTGATCTGGCCTGCTCATTGAAACTGGTACAGTAGGGTCACAACCTTTCTGATGGTGATTTTGGATTGGGAGAGGAAGCTGAAGAAGCTATGTTATCTATCCCACACAAGGATCTGGAGGAATTTGCAGAAGTAGTGTTGATGGTAGCCCTGTTCGGTGCATTGAGGACCTGACTTCTCAATGCCTCTGATGCAATCAGCATTACTGCTGCTTGCTAGACACTGAGCTGCCAGGTTTAAGCCTTCAAATGATCACCTTTGTATTGAGACAGGGGTTAAGGTGACTCAATTAGGTCAGCTGTTAATTTCAATACCTGCCAAGTGCTGTCTCCCAAAATTTGGAACTTGATCCCACATTGACCAAGGTTTTGGTGTGGATTTTAATTGTTTAGGTGGTGTTGTAGGTCTGGTCTTCTGTGTACTTAGTGCAAGGCTCACACTTGACCACCAGGGGCGCCGTATGAAGGCAGCCTCTGCCTATGTCTGTTTTTTCATCTTTTTGTTATTTTTAGTCTGTTTAAAAAGTATGTTTTGGAGGTTTCTTAGTCTTTTTATGTGGGAGAGGTAGGGAGGGTAAGGGGGGAAACCGTTTCTCAATCACTTCCTGGCGAGGGTGCATCTATTCTCCGAGTCATGTCTTCGCCCCCCCCCTCATGGCCTACCATCTGGATTGGAGTGGTCTTTCCTGCCGGAGACCAGCCAGAGCTTCAGCAGCCGGGCAGCACTGAATTACCATCACAGAGCGGGCGATGCCTTACCGGGGATCGCCATGTTGAAGCTCCGGAGAGTTGGGCCTGCTGCTTTATCATCGTGGAGCTGTGGTTGCGGAGCTTCTAGCCGCGGGCGGCGCTGACTTCAACATCGCGGAGTCCTGGTGTTCCTATTGCCGAGCTCCGGCAGCGTTGAATCTCCGCCCAGCTCGGCATGTAGACTTTGGGAGCCGCGATCTCCGGTAAGAAGGGGCCGATTCGGAAACTCCAAGCTGCTGAGAATGTTCTTCCGTTCCGACGTCGGAGTTCCGATCATCCCGGCGAGAGGGCCTGAACATCGAGCCGCCATAGCGGCAACAGGGGAGGGCTCAAAAGGCCCCGACCACGGGTGTACAAAGAGGAAGATGACTGAACTTTGTTGCCTTCCCTCACAGTGGGAAACATTGATTCTGCTGTGTGGGGATGTCTATGTTAAATTCTAAAGTGTGTTGAGTTTTTTTTTTATTCGTATGGCTGTTTGGTAACTTAAATCTCACTGTACCAATTGGTGCATGTGACAATAAATGTAACTTGAATTTGAAACTTGAACTTTCATAGATATCACAATGGGCACAGGTTGTTAGAGACAAAAAAGCTGGAGTAACTCAGCGGGTCAGACCGCATCTTTAGAGAAAAGAAATAGGTGATGTTTCGGGTCGAAACCCTTCTCCAGACTGAGAGTCAGGGGAAAGGGAAACAAGAGATATACAGTGCCCTCAATAATGTTTGGGCCAAAGACCCATAATTTATTTATTTGCTTCTGTATTCCACAATTTGAGATTTGTGACAGAAATAAATCACATGTGGTTAAAGTGCACATTGTCAGATTTTATTAAAGGGTATATTTTATACATTTTGGTTTCACCATGTAGAAATTACAGCTGTATTTATGCATAGTCCCCCCCATTTCAGGGCACCATAATGTTTGGGACACATGGCTTCACAGGTGTTTGTAATTGCTCAGGTGTATTTAAGTGCCTCCTTAATGCAGGTATAAGAGAGCTCTCACCGCCTAGTCTTTCCCCTAGTCTTTCCATCACCTTTGGAGACGTTTATTGCTGTTTATCAACATGTGGACCAAAGTTGTGCCAATGAAAGTCAAAGAAGCCATTATGAGACTGAGAAACAAGAATAAAACTGTTAGAGACATCAGCCAAACCTTAGGCTTACCAAAATCACACTGTTTGGAACATCATTAAGAAGGAAGAGAGCACTGGTGAGCTTACTAATCGCAAAGGGACTGGCAGGCCAAGCAAGACCTTCACAGCTGATGACAGAAGAATTCTGTCTATAATAAAGAAAAAAACCCCAAACACCTGTCCAACAGATCAGAAACACTCTTCAGGAGTCAGGCGAAGACTTCACGAATGATGGAATAGACTTGATGGGCCGAATGGCCTAAATCTGCTCCAATCACTTATGATCTTCTGCCATTTGTTGGAGAACAGAACAGCAGCTAAGGTGAAGTCCAGAAACAGTCTCCTCAGTAAGCTTGCTGGCTCAAAGTGGGGGGCAGCAGCCCCCACACTGCGCATTTCAGCACTAGCCCTTGCATTTTCTTCAGCCGAATATTGTGCCCCTGTTTGGTCCAGGTCATCCCACACACACCATGTGGACACCCAATTGAACTCAACAATGAGGATCATCACAGGAACAATCCGCTCAACACCACTCCCCTGGCTCCCTGTCCTATCCAACATAGCCCCTCCACACATCCGGCGAGTAGTCCTCACTCAAAGGATGCTCCAAAAGACCAAAAACTCCCCTCATCTGCCAATTCACATGGACATCTTCAACCCACCCACTGCTCGACTTCCATCTAGACGACCAATTTGGAAGAACCCACCACCAGCTGATTTCACCATCCAATCAGCTTGGAAAAGGGAATGGGAGTCCAAGGACGTCCCAAATAAACATCTGGTGTCAGACCCCACCCTACCGGTCCCTGGCACCAATCTCCCAAGGAAGCAGTGGACGACGCTGAATAGATTCAGGACTGGACATGGCCCCTGCTTGGCCAGCCTTCACAAATGGGGCAGCAGTCCAACCCCATGGTGTGCTTGTGGAGAGCAGCAAACAATGCAACACATCATTGAAGCATGCCCTCAACAAAGACTCAAAGGAGGACTTGTCACCCTTCATACAGCAGATCAAGAGGCAACTGCTTGGCTAAAGGACTTTGCATTCGCTAAATAAATAAAATTGGTTGGAGCAGTAAGCATTGTTGCAAGGCTCTCTATTTTGTTTTTCAAAACCTCTGAAAAGACAGAGAGATTTACCAGCTGCATTAAAAAAAAAAAGATATCACTCATGTACAGGCAGTTTAATTTGGCATCATGTTAGGCACAAACATTGTTTTTCACGTAGAAGATGGAGGGGACCTGGGTCTCTTGCCTGAAGTAATGGTGGAGGCTGAAATCCTCATTCCATTTAAAGTCATAAGAACTACAGATGCTGGAAATACGAAATAAAAACAGAAAATCCTGGAAACACTCAAGCAGGTCAGGTAGCATCAGTGGAAGGAGAAGCAGAGTCAAACTCCATACAGACAGTACCTGTTGTCAGGATTGAACCCAGCAACTCTACCACTGCACCACCCTAAATCTCTGGCCTTTCTCCACCATCTATCAAAAACCCTCCTCACCTGTATAAACCTATTGTCCTGCCCTTTTCTCTTCCAGCTTTCTCCCCCAAGCTACAATTAGTCTGAGAAGGGTCCCAAACCAAAACGTCACCTAGCCATGTTCTCTAAAGATACTACCTGACCCACTGAGTTATTCCAGCATGAATTGTTTTTTGCCGTAGCTTCGTAATTCTGTGCCCTCTAATATCTAGAAGATGCAGTTAATATTTGGGTAACTAAAACCCCCACATGTACTGCTCTTATGGCTCTTCACGTCAGCTGCTTGCGAGGTCATCTGCTCCGACCATCTTTCTTGCACTGTTTGGATCCTTGTTGTACACCCATAATAGTGTGACTGCCCTTTGTTTGTTCTTCAGTTCAATCCATTTGGCCTCATTTGAGTAGGAAGAATGCAGATGCTGGCTTACACTGAAGATAGACAAGAAATGCTGGAGTAACACAGCAGGACAGGCAGCATCTCTGGATAGAAAGAATGGGTGACGTTTTGGGTCGAGACCCTTCTTCAGACTGAGAGACAGAGGAGAGGGAGACACAGAGATATGGAAAAGTAATGGGCCTGTCACACTTAGACGATTTTGTCGGGGACTGCCGGCGACCGTCACAGTCATAGCAAGTCGCCGAAAAAGCAGCGACTGGACTCGCCCAATGACAATGTCTACGACAACCTACCACCCAGTCGACGTCAGGCTACCGACAACTGGTGACCCAATCGTCGTGACTTAGGACATCCACCTACGACCACACCTACGTCAACCTACGACATCCAAAGTCAACCTACATCCACCCGCGACAAGCTACGACAAGCAACGACCCTGTCGGCGACAACTGAAGACAATTCAGTCGGCGGTACCTGTCGCCGGTTGACGTAGGTAGTCGCCAATGGAATTCACCGAGGTCAGCACCCGGCGACAACCAACGTCACCTGCCGACAACCTGTGCCATCCTGGCGGCAACCTACGACAGCACCTACGACAGGAGAAGACAAGCTACGTCAAGCCCACAGTCGCCGAAAGGTTTTGAACATTTCAAAATCCAGCGGCACCCAGAAAAACGTTACGACTCTTTAGGTGACTTAAGGAGACTATGCACGACCATACAGGCATCACCCCGCAACTATGTGGCCTGTAGTCGCCAAAAAAAAATCGCCAAAGTGGGACAGGAGCATAAGATGTGAAAACGAGACCTCAAAGGGGATGATGATCAAGGAAAATGTGGAATAAATCATTAGGAGAAGGTGACAACAAAGCGTACAAAGATTAAATTTTAATCAGGAAGACAATCAAAACTGGTCGGAGAACTAGGATGGGGGAGGGATGGAGGGAGATGGAAAGGAAGAGTGAGAGAAGTCAATATTCATACCGCACCTCATATTTTGCTTGGGTAGTTTACACCCCAGCGGTATGAACAATAACTTCTCTAACTTTCGATAGCCCTTGCTTTCTCTCTCCATCCCCTCCCCCTTCCCGGTTCTTCCACCAGTCTTACCCAAGCGAAGGTGCTGCTCCTCATTTGATAACCTTATAACTTATCATCACTTCTCACAGAATTGCTATTCCCTTCACTTCTATCTCATTTGAAAACTATATATCCAGGAATGCTAAATGACCATTCTAACCCCTTTTAACCATCTCCAAAATATCATATCTCCACATCTTCAGTTCAATGGCCCTATTCACTGAACTCCATATCCAAAACAAAAGTCCCAACCCGAAATATTGACTATCCATTTCCTATCACAGATGCTGCTCGAGTTCATCCAGCAGATTTATTTTACTCCAGTATCTTACGGCTCCTTATTCGCTAAACTCCCCGAATTGTGGTAAACAGTACCAAACATAGATAGACAAAACGTGCTGGAGTAACTCAGCGGGTTAGGCAGCATATCTGGAGAAAACGGATGAGTGACTTTTCAGGTCGAGACACGGGCATCTCGTATTTTGGTTGGATAGCTTACAACCCAGCGTTATGTATGTTGAATTATTTCATTATAAGTAACTTCCACCTTCACTCCTCTCCCCTCCACAAAAAAAGCATCGCCTTTTTTGTCCATTTTATAATCTGCTTCCTCTCCTTTCAAACTCTCTCATCATTTTTCTGCCTTCCATTTCTAGTTCTGCCTTTCTGAATCTTGTTTCCCATTTGTCTGAGCAGCTGGTTTAATCCCTCTACACACAGCACCAGGAGTCATTCTCCTGAGTATGTTAATGCCAGTCCTGTTGAGCTAAACTCATCTGATCTGCACACAGGTCCCACGAGTCCCAGTACTCAGGAATCTAAAATCTTCCCTCCTGGACCTTCTTTCCACCCACATGTTCTCCCATTTCCATATTAATTGTCGCATGACAAGAGGTGTATTCTAAAGATAAAGAAGTCCAGTTTCATAATTCTTTGCCTGCCACCTTACAATCTATCTGCAGGACCTCACGCTTTTTTTTTAAACCTCCATCGTTGGAGCCAACATGGACCACAACTTCTAACTGTCCATCCACCTTTGGTTTAGTTTAGAGAAGCGCCGAAACAGGCCCTTCGGCCCACCGAGTCTGCACCGACCAGCGATCCCCGCAACTAACACTATCCTACACACACTAGGGACAATTTTACATTTATATCTACAAGCCTGTACGTCTTTGGAGTGTGGGAGGAGACCAAAGATCTCGGAGAATACCCACGCGGGTCACGGGGGGAACGTACAAACTTCGTTCAGACAGCATCTGTAGTCAGGATTGAACTCGGGTCTCTTGTGCTGTAAGGCAGCAACTCTACCACTGGGCCACCGTGCCGCTACACAAATGTTCCTCAAACTTTCAATATTGTTATGCCCTGGCTTCAGGGAAGAAACATACCATCCTGGAATCTCGTCTATAATGACAGAAATACTTACTTGCTCCTCCAGCTACGTAATCCCTTACACCTGTACCCTGTTTGTGTTTTGGAGCAGCTGCATCCATTCTGCATGAGCAACTTCCAGCTTCATGTTGTCTGCCCTTTTAATCCTCCATATTATTCCCACTCCAACTTTAGACACAAAAAGCTGGAGTAACTCAGCACAGGCAGCATCTCTGGAGAAAAGGAATGGGTGATGTTTCGGGTCAAGACCATTCTTCAAACTCAAAAGAAGATGCTGCCTGTGCTGCTGAGTTACTCTAGCTTTTTATGTCTATCTTCAGTTTAAACCAACATCAGCAGTTCCTTCCTACCCACTCCAACTTAATATCTAATAGACCAAGTGGGACCTGTTGGGTCCCAATCACATGGGAGGCTGTGTGGGGGGGGGGGGGGGGGTGGGGTGTGGTGTGGTGGGGTGGGGGGGTGGGGTGGGGGTGGGGGGGGGGGGGGGGTGTGGTGGGAATGGGGGGAGGGGGTGTGTGGGGGAGGGTGTGTGTGGGGGAGGAGGTGAGTGGGGGAGAGGGGGTGTGTGTGGGGGAGGGGGCTGTGTTATATAATAACTTTTAATTATATAGGCAAGGCAACTTTAATTAGGCAAGGCAACTTTAATTAGGCAAGGCAACTTTAATTAGGCAAGGCAACTTTAATTAGGCAAGGCAACTTTAATTAGGCAACGCAGCTTTATTACTTCCAAACTTTAGGCAACACAGCTTTAGTGTTTCCAAACTAAAGGCAACACAGCTTTAGTGTTTCCAAACTAAAGGCAACACAGCTTTAGCGTTTCCAAACCAAAGGCAACACAGCTTTAGCGTTTCCAAACCAAAGGCAACACAGTTTTAGCATTTCCAAACCAAAGGCAACACAGCTTTAGCGTTTCCAAACCAAAGGCAACACAGCTTTAGCATTTCCAAACCAAAGGCAACACAGTTTTAGCATTTCCAAAATATATTTTCAAATCACATTAAGGGAATTGACAGGTCAGTAAAACCACTCATAGTTTAGTAGACATGTGTTCAGTGTTATTCACAGCCCAGACTGAGAGATGTGTCCCTCACGCTTTCCCCATCTTGCAGAGACTGACTGAGGCACTCAACACTTCCTGGTTTTATAGTCCCTCCGGAAGGGGCGTGACCTTCAGGAGAGAGAATCTCAACATTTTTTAAACACTAATAACTTTTATTTTTCATCGATGGGAAAAATCCTCTTGTCCTGCGCAGCGGAGGGGGATTCTGAGTAAGATGGTCAAAAATCACAGCCTTAAGTAGCAACGTTTTTTCTAAAATCAATATACAGAACAACAGGAAGTGGTCAAGATCAGACTTTTAGTAATATAGATAGATAGAAGATATAGATAGATGGTCCACACTGTTATGAAGCCCAATGCAAATGTGAGGAACTGCATCTCATTTTCTATCTGGCTTTTCAGACTCAATATAAGATTCTCCAACTTTAGGTAATTTTCCTTCCATAAGAACTGACCATTTGTGCCATACGTCATCCATCTGTGATTTGGGACCAGTTTTCCTCTCACCTTTTGTACAGCTTGACTTGCCGGGCAAGTCCCACAGTCCTGTTATTAGCAACACACATCACGGAAAAAATCAGCAAATTCATCTTTTAACTTCCCCTGTTAATCCATTTGCCTTGGTCTTACCATACCACAGGCATTCTCTCTGTCCTATGCCAGCTGCTGCCATCTTCTCTACAACGTAAACATATTTTTTCCCAACACTTTCACATTTCAACAAAAGTAAAATGTTATCTGTTTCTCTTTTGACAGAATGTGCGGGAATGAACTGCAGATGTTGGTTCATACTGAAGATAGACACAAAATGCAGGTGTAACTCAGCGGGTCAGACAGCAACTCTGAGGAAAAGGAATAGGTGACGTTTCGGGTCAGAACCCTTCTTTAAACTTAGGATTCCAACCTGAAACGTCACCGTTTCCTTCTCTCCTGAGATGATGCTGACCCGCTGAGTTACTCCAGCTTTTTGTGTCTATCTTCTCTTTTGATAGAAAGTGCCTGATCTGTGGTTTTCTAGCAACTAAAACTATTCCGCTCTTGACTTCTGGCTATTTCTCTGCACATCTGAATAATAATTTTTGTTGCTAGGGTCTTGCCTGTGACTCCATTACCATCAGCACTGGTTCAAGAAAATGATTTTATTTTTGCAAAAATGCATTTTATCTATAAAAACTACCAATATGGGCAGTACATGCCGTCTTTCTCCGTATGAGCCAGAGAATATGAGTCAGAGGGTAGTTAATCTGTGGAACTCATTGCCACAGGGGGCTGTTGAGGCCAAGTCAGTGGATATTTTTAAGGCAGAGATAGACAAATTCTTGATTAGAATGGGTGTCAAGGGTTATGGGGAGAAGGCAGGAAAATGGGATTACAAGGCAGAGATTAGCCATAATGGAAGGGCAGAGTAAACTCGATGGGCCGAATGGCCTAATGGCCTAATTCCACTCCTATAACGTGAACTTGTGAACCCTAAAAGCCCTGTCCCACTGTACGAGTTCATTCAAAGAGTTCTCCCGAGTTTGCCCTGATTCGAACTCAGAGAGTAATGGCCGCTCGTCGGTACTAGGGGCTCTCGTGGACAATTTTCAACATGTTGAAAAATCTTTACGTGTCTTCTCGAGTTTATCGCATTTCCCAAGTACCTGCCGTTAGCGTTACGAGCCGCTAAGAGACATCCCCGAGCTCCGATGTACCCGCTACGTTCATTCTATGTGCTTACCACGAGTTTGATTTTTTTTTAAACTCGGGAGAGCACTTGAATGAACTCGTACAGTGGGACAGGGCTTATAGTGATCTATTTACATCAGCCTGATATTCATTTTCCATTACATACTTTCTTTGATGTAATATTTCACAGGATTTGTACACAGCTTCTTGTCCCCTCAATGTACACAGCAGTAGGGTCTCAGTCTGCGGCCTTTTCCTATTGAGCTTCTGTAGCAGCTTCATCAAGGTTGAGCTTGTCCTGGAGTTCTGGGCCTTGGAATGTGCCAGCCTTCACATTATATCTAGCTTCTTGCACTGTAAGATTTACAAGGTTCAGGTAACCAGAGAGTGTCTTTCACCGAGTGGATGATCTTCTAGCAGCATTTGATGATTTTCTCAGTTTGTGTTCAGAGCACATATACTTGTGTTATGAGGCTACCCAAGTTGAATCATAAAATGGTCACTTTCCACACATCTTTGGCTAATACAGATTCCAGGAGATAGATGAGGGTCTCCGAATGGTGGCACAGCGGAAGAGTTGCTGCTTTACAGCGCCAGAGACCCGGGTTCAATCTTGACTACAGGGTTTGTCTGTACAGAGTTTGTACGTTCTCCCCATGACCTGCGTGGGTGTTCTCTGGGTGCTCCTGTTTCCTCCCACACTCCAAAAACATACAGGTTTGCAGGTTAATTGGTGTGGTAAAATTGTAAATTGTCCCCAGTGTGTGTAAAATAGCTTTAGTATTGGGGGAATCACTGGTCGGCGCGGACTCGGAGGACTGAGGGGGCCTGTTTCTATGCTGTACCTCTAAACTGAACTAACTACCTTGAGTGGTGGCCTCTGTGAGACTCTGACTGTGTAGGAAGGATATGAGAGAATAGGTTCTTCACGGCTGTAGGTCTTAGGGTAGTTTGCAAGTCTAGGAATGAGGTATTCTATAAAATGGCTGTCAGCTCAGGAATTCAACAGGAACTCCATCTCTCTTTCATCCAGGTAATTGAAGGCATCCTGTTTGACTCTGCACAAACCTCACATCAAAAACCTTGGCGTGATATTTGACTCAGCACTGAAAATTGACAAACAAGTCAATGCCGTGGTAAAAGCTAGCTTCTTTCAGCTTCGGACGATAGCTAAAATAAAACAATTCTTCCAGTTTGATGACCTCGAAAAGATCATCCACACATTAATCTCCTCCCGCCTCGATTACTGCAACTCCCTTTATACTGGCATCAGAAAATCTTCCCTGTCCCGCCTGCAACTGGTCCAAAACGCCGCAGCGAGACTCCTGACGGGCACCAGAAAAAGGGACCACATCACCCCGATCCTGGCCTCTCTCCACTGGCTCCCTGTGCGGTTCCGAATAAATTTCAAGATCCTCCTTTATGTCCACAAAGCCCTCGCTGGACTTGCCCCCACCTACATTAAAAGTCTGCTCACCCACCACACCACCTCCAGGTCCCTCAGATCGGCCGACTTGGGGTTGCTGAATATCCCGCGGTCTAGGCATAAGCTCAGGGGCGACTGTGCCTTTGCAGTTGCAGCTCCTAGACTGTGGAACAGCAGCCCTCTTCCCATCAGAACTGCCCCATCCATCGACTCCTTTAAGTCGAAACTAAAAGCTCATCTCCCAAGCCTTTCTTGACGTCCTCTGAGCGAGGGCTATATGTATGTAGTGATGTTTGTATTTAATCTATGAACCACTGTTGTCTGTTATACTATTCTTATACCAATGTAAAGCACTTTGGCCAACGAGAGTTGTTTTTTAAATGTGCTATATAAATAAATGTGACTTGACTTGACTTGAACAATGGGCAGGAGATATGGAGTAATAACCTCATAAAACCCTGGAACCACCTACGTGCATTTTTGTTTGTTTATTTGACAGTCACCCTATGTCTATCTTTCCAACCATCCTTCGAAACGAGGGTGACCACTCTTTGAAACATGTAATTCATGAAATGCTCAGTCTGGTGGATGGTTGAAACAATTTCAGCTCAAGCTCCTGGACCCATCTGTGGTAGTCCAGAGAGGCTCCTGAAGTCCCAAATTGTCCCTGCTGTGCACTCCATGGATCTGAACTTCCCCATTACGTCTCCTTGTATCAGATTAACTTGGCAAACACACATACGGTAACACAAGGTTTGAAGAAGACCCCCGAAACATCACCTATCGATGTTCCCCAGAGATGCTGCCTGTCCCGCTATATCTATACCTATACTATTACCAAAACTCTCATCCTGTCCTATTCCGGTTTGCGTGTGTGTGAGAGTGAGTGAAGATAAGAGACAAAATGCTGGAGCAACTCAGCACCTCTGGAGAGAAGGAATGGGCGACGTCTCAATCTGAAAAAGAGTCTCTCCAGAGTCTGAAGAAGGGTTTCGGCCCGAAACGTTGCCTATTTCCTTCGCTCCACAGATGCTGCTGCACCCGCTGAGTTTCTCCAGCAATTTTGTGTACTCTCCACAGATGCTGCCTGTCTGTCCAGCTGAGTTTCTCCAGCATTTCTGTGTACGCTCCATAGATGCTGCTGCACCCGCTGAGCTTCCCCAGCAATTTTGTGTACCTTCGATATTCCAGCATCTGCAGTTCCTTTTTGAACACTCAGTAGTTCCTTCCTCCACCGCTGAGCCACTCCAGCTTTTTGTGTCTGTCTGCTATGTTTACATGTGTAGGAAGGAACTGCAGATGCTGGTTTAAACCAACTGAAGACCAAATGCTGGAGTAACTCAGCGGGACAGGCAGGCAGGCAGCATCTGTGGAGAGAAGGAATGGGGGACGTTTCTGGTGGAGACCCTACTTCAGATATGTTTACATATTCCGTTGTGCTGCTGCAAGGGAGAGTGTCATTGTTGTATCTGGGACATATGAAAGATAATGAAACACTATGAACATAATGAAACACTCTTGACTCTTGCCTGTGTCTCGCTGCGACGACGAGCGGCCGGGCCCCTCTGAGCATGCGCGCTGGGCGGGCTCTAGGCCTGCTGTAGGCCTCAGTGGAGCTGGAGGCCGGAGTACCGGCGCTGCCGCCTCGCAAGGACCCGGGGCCGCCGCCACCGCCGCGAGTGGACAGACAGACAACTGTGTGTGTGTGTGTGTGCGCACCGACAAGGTGAGGCAACAACGACGGGAGCTGAGCGCCACCGCGCCACGGACCGCAAGCCAGTCTGAAGAAGGTTCTCGACCCGAATCGTCCCCCCCCCCCAATTCCTTCTCTCCACAGATGCTGCCTGTCCCGCTGAGTTACTCCAGCATTTGGTGTCCCTCTTCGGTGTTAACCAGCACCTGCAGTTCCTTCCTACACACTCTGTGGCTGCAGTTAACTTCCTGCACAAAGCAATCTGCAGCTGCTGAAAGTGAAAGTCTGAATTAAACCCTTTATTGATCCACGTCCACTTTGATCTGTCGTTTTCACACATTTACCCTTCCATATCTCAGTGTCTTCCTCTCCCCTGACTTTCAGTCTGAAGAAGGGTCTCGATCTGAAACCTCAACCTTTCCTTCTCTCCAGAGATGCTGCCTGTCCCGCTGAGTTACTCCAGCATTTTGTGTCAATCTTGGGTATAAACCCAACAAATATTGGTGATATAGACACACAAAGCTAGAGTAACTGCAGAGACAGACACAAAATGCTGGAGTAACTCAGTGGGTCAGGCAGCATCCCTGGAGAAAAGGATTATGTGACGTCCCGGGTCGAGACCCTTCTCCAGGGATGCTGCCTGACCTGCTGAGTTAATGGTCCCCTTTAATCTTTCATTTTCACACACTACCCTTCCATATCTCGTTTCCTTTTCCCCTGACTGTCTGAAGAATAGTTTCGGCCCGAAACGTCACCCATTCCTTCCGGAGATGCTTCCTGTCCTGCTGAGTTACTCCAGCATTTTGGGTCTGTAACTTGGTAATTTCTGTCCCATCCCTGACTCGCTTAACTAGCATTCTCTCAGTCTGAAGGGTTATGAGCTGGAGGGTCAGTCTGAAGGTCATGACGTAAAGCATTGCTTGTCCATTTTCCTCCACAGACACTGCTTGACTTGCTTAGTTCCTCCAACACTCTTTTGTCCTCATGTTAACTATGATTTGCCTGGATAACATGCAAAATATTTGTTTTATCTTGGTGCACATGATGGTAGTAAACCAACGTACCAATAAATAAGCTCGCAAAAGAATATATAGATAGTTTAATAATACAGTAGTTCTTGATAATTGACATAACTTGTACTTCAAACTTCGAACTAAACCTATCTGAATTGCTAAAGTGGATTACTTACCTTTCGTTGAACAAGAGGTCTGATGTCTAATGAAGTGAGGTGCAAAATGTATTCTTTAATGAGACATCTTCATTATTGAGGTTCATTCTCTCTGCCTTGGATATATTAGGCCAAATATAATGTATGATGCCTTCATTGATATGCCTGAATGCAGTTCAATAATACAGAATAACTCCAGAAATCTCATTTGGTTTGGTGTCTGGCTCAGCAAGGGATGTTTCTGGATTTATTTGAAAAAGTAATTGCATCTGTAATTTATTTTTTGCATCACTGTATGATATGATTTAGGTTAACAGTAGCTCAATGAGCTCAATATAAACAATCAATATTAAAAGTTACAAATTTAAATTAATTTCAACTGTTTTTAAATGCATAGGTGTTGTTTGATGTTTTGAAAAGTGAAACAGGCCTCTGAAGTCATGAGCTGTTAAAAGTTGCCAGAGGAGATAGTTGAGGCTGATACAGTAGCAACATTTAAAAGGCATTTGGGCAGGAACATGGATATGAAAAGTTTAGAGTGGTTATCTTGGATGCGAGCTACAAAGTGTTATCTTGGCTTGCATGGATGTGTTGGGCCAAAGGGGTTGTTTCATGCTCCATATACTGTGCTCTATATTTTGTGCTCTATTTACTGAAATCATTCAGTCGGGCAGCATCCATCGAGTGAGAAGCGGTTGAAGCTTCCAATTGAAGACCCTTTATTGGAAATATTGAAAGTGTCAACTCTGTTTCACTTTCCACAAGTGCTGCCCAACTTCCCAACTGTTTCCAACATTTTAGAAACATAGAAAATAGATGCTGGAGCAGGCCAATATGATCATGGCTGATCATCCAATATCAGTGCCCCATTCCTGCTTTCTCCCCATATTCCTTGATTCTGATAGCCCGAAAAGCTATATCTAACTCTTGAAAACATCCAGTGAATTGGCCTCCACTGCTTTCTGTGGCAGAGAATTCCACAGATTCACAACTCTCTGGGTGAAAACGTTTTTCCTCATCTTAGTCCTAAATGGCCGACCCCTTATTCTTACATTGTAACCCTGGTTCTGTACTCCAACATCGGGAACATTTTTCCTGCATCTAGCCTGTCCAATCCCTTAAGAATTTTATATGTTTCTATGGGATATCCTCTCATCCTTCCAAATTCCAGTGAATATAAGCCCAGTCGATCCATTCTTTCATCATATGTCAGTCCTTGTCCATGCCACCAGTGGATAACCTCACATTTATCCACATTATACTGCATCTGCCCACTCACCCAACCTATCTAAGTCACCCTGAAGCCTCATGGAATCCTCCTTGCAGCTTACTCCGCCACCAAGCTTTGTGTCATCCGCAAACTTGGATATGTTACATTTAATTCCTTAGTCTAAATCGTTAATATATATTGTAAATAACTGGGGTCCCAGTCTTGAGCCTTGCGGCACCCCACTAGTCCCTGCCTGCCATTCTGAAAAGGGCCCGTTAATTCCTACTCTTTGCTTCCTGTCTGCCAACCAGCTCTATCCATGTCAATACCGTATGACTCTATAACTGCCTGTTCTCCACTTATTGTGGAGTGTGAAACAGGTTTAAGGGCGGCATGGTAGTGCAGCAGTAGAGTTGCTGCCTTACAGGGCTTGCAACGCTGGAGACCTGGGTTCGATCCCGACTACGGGTGCTGTCTGTACACTCTCCCCGTGTCCTGTGTGAGTTTGTACGCTCTCCCCATGCCCTGTGTGGGTTTTCACCGAGAACTTTGGTTTCCTCCCACACTCCAAAGATGTACAGCTTTGCAGGTAAATTGGCATGGTAAATGTAAAAATGACCTCTAGTGTGTGTAGGATAGTTAATATGCATGGATCGCTGGTCAGCGCAAACCCGGTGGGGTTTAGTCTCTAGACTAAACAAAACCATTGGTGATTTGAAAAGAAAACTCAAATATTTGAGGAATTGAATTCTTGCTCTTATAGAGTCATAGAAAATGGAAACAGGCCCTTCGACCCAACTTGCCCATGCCAACCAAGATGCCCCATCTACAATAGTCCCAACTACCTGTGTTTGGTCCATATCCCGCTAAATCTTTCCGCTCCATGTACCTGTCCAAATGCCTTTTAAATGTTGTTACAGTACCTGCCTCAACTACTCCCTCTGGCAACTCGTTCCATATACCCACCATCCACTGTGTGAAAATGTTGCCCTTCGGGTTCCTATTAAATCTTTGCCCTCTCACCTTAAACCTATATCCTCTGGTTCTTGATTTCCCCAATTCTGGGCAAAAGACTGTACATCTACCAAATCTATTCTCCTTATGATCTTATTAGACTATAAAATATAGGATCAGAATTAGGCAATTTGGCCCATCGAGTTTACTCTGCTATTCGATCACGGCTGATCTATTTTCCCCTTGCAACCCAATCATCCTGCCTTCTCCCCACAACATTTGACACTCTTACTAATCACAAACCTATCACCTTATGCAAATGTCTTGCCCTTCACAGCCGTACGTAGCAATGAATTCCACAGATTTACCACCCTCTAGTTAAATAAATTCCACCTCATTTCCATTCTCATATATACCTTTGCACCCCTAAGATCACCCCTCATCCTCCTGCTCTCGAAGGAATAAAGTCCTAGCAGCCCAACCTCTCCCTAAAACACAGGCCCTCAAGTCTTTGCAACATCCTTATAAGTCTTCTCTGCATTCTTTCCAGCGTAACAACATGATTCTTATAGCAAGATGAGCAAAACTGAACACAATACTCAAATTTGGCCTCACCAAAGTCATGTACAATTATAAAATAACATCCTAACTTCCATACTCAAAGCCCTGACTGATGAAGGCCAATGTATCTAATGCCTTGATCACCCTAAGTACCTATCTACCTGTGACATTCACTGAACTGCGCTCCTAGATCCGTCACAGTACCTGCGCTCCTAGATCCCTCTGCTCTACAACACTCCCCAGAGCACTGCCATTCACTGTGAAGGTCCTGGTCAGGTTTGACTTCCCAAAATGCAACACTTTGCACTTACCCGCACTAAACTCCATTAACCATTCCTCAGCCTACTTACACAACAAGATCCTGCTGTAATTTTTGATAACCATCGTCATTATCTACAGTACCGCGCACTTTAGTGTCATCTCCAAACTTGCTAATCATCCCTTGTACAGTCTCATCCAAATTGTTGATATAAACCACAAACAGTGATGGGCACCAACACCGCCCCCTGAGGCGCACCATTAGTCACAGGCCTCCAGACCGAAAAACAACCTTCCTGCTAGTTGGTGAATGTTTATGCAATCCTAATCACAATGCTGCTGGACCTGTTCAAAAATATTCAAAACTGTTTTCTTACAGTTACAAAAATGGAAACAAGCAAATGGCGTGACAGGAGGCAATCTGCACAGCACAATCGGCGACAACATAACCGATGGCAACACCGAGAGCATTATAGTCACAGGTGATCATTACAATTTTATGTCATTGCAAACAAATCTGTTTTAGTCTCACATTTTACATTTTAAGAAAGACTTGCCTCCTTAAATCATGGATGTTAGGTTGACAGTAGTCCTGATACCTCAATGGTTGATTAAATTATTCGTACAAACAGAATGATTTGCTCTGGGACATGACTACGCAGCACAATATTATTTGCTCTTTGAAGGTTTTTCTGTTGGTCCTATACCCCTTGTCTTTTCTCGATTGCTGGTGATGTTGAACCTGTTTCTGTCACCCTTTCAGACAGTTGGCCTTTGGTTGAGTAAAGAGAAAATTTATGTTGAAAGAGTACTCATCTCTCCTGCTGCAAATTGTATACTTTGGGTTTGAAACTTGACATATTACTGAAAGAGTTTCAGTGATTAAAATGCATCTGTGTAGAAGCGATTTCTTCACAGTTCGGTTAACAATCTAGTTAATCAGATACATCTTGTTGATCTCAATAATGATACCATAAAACTTGTGTGGAAACTGAGGGTCAAATGTGGAAGATGTCTTCTGAATCCAAATAATCGGTAATTTGTGACTGTATCAGCTGATAGGGAGATGAGTTGTTTAATTTTTTTATATGGATTTGTTATTTAGGTGGAAGTGTGTTTCATTTGAAAGCCATTGTTGAAAATGATTATCATGTGCTTTATACTGACAGTAGTTCAGTGCTTAAGAAGGAACTGCAGATGCTGGAAAATCGAAGGTAGACAAAAGTGCTGGAGAAACTCAGCGGGTGCAGCAGCATCTATGGAGCGAAGGAAATAAACATCGTTTCGGGCCGAAACCCTTCTTCAGACTGAAGAAGGATTTCGGCCCAAAACGTTGCCTATTTCCTTCGCTCCATAGATGTTGCTGCACCCGCTGAGTTTCGCCAGCACTTTTGTCTACCAATAGTTCAGTGCAACAGGTAGACAGGGTGGTGAAGAAGAATGTGAAACACAAAGTGCTGGAGTAACTCGGCCATCCAGAAGATGGATGGTGAATGCTCGCCTTCATTGGTAAGGATATGAGTACAGGAGTTGGGATGTAATTTTATAGCTGTAGAAAATGTTGGTAAGACACATTTAAAAGTATTGTATGCAGTCCTGGTCATCCTGCTATAGGAAGGATGTCATTAATCCAGAAAGGGTGCAGAAAAGATTCACCAGGATGTTACCAGGGCTCGAAGGCTGGAGTTATAGGATGAGGCTGGTACTTTTTTACTTGGAGTACAGAAGGCTGAGGAGTGGTCTTAAAGCATACAAAATCATGAAAAGCATTGGATAAGATGAATGGTCACTTTTCCAAGGGTAGGGGATTCTAAAACTAGAGGGCATAGATGTAAGGTGTGAGAGGAAAGATTTAATTAAGACCCGAGGGGTAATTTCTTCACGCATTGAACAGTGCATATATGGAACGAGGCCACCAAATGAAGCTGAAGAGGTGGATAACATGGTTACACTTAAAATACATTTAAACAGGTACATGGATAAGAAACGTTTGGAGGGATATGGGCCAAAACAGGCAATGGAACTGGTTCAGTTATAAAACCTGGTTGCATGGGCAAGTTGAGCCAAAAGGCCACTTTCTGTGCTGTTTGACTCCATAACTACATTTTACAGCTTCTGAGAATTTGAGGACTTTGAATACACAGCACTTATTATTTTCTCTCCTAAATTCAATATGATGCTTAGGAATCAGCATTATGACGCTGGTGAATCGAATGAACAGAATAGTTCCAGAATGTCAGCAGGGGAACCGACTAGCAGTACTTCAGTGCCATCTGATGTTCCCGGCAAGTATTACTTTGACAACACATAATCTCGTGCCATTCATTCTTAATGTTTCTAAATAAGTTTTTTTAAACTTTGGAAGTATCTAATTATTCATATTAAATACCACAAGTAGAAATTGAAAACTAACTCAGTTTTGACAAAGGGCCTCAGACTATTTCTTTATAAATAGTTGCTTGCTGACCTACCAAGAGTTTCTTGCATTTTGGGGTTTTATTCAAGTGGGAAACAGTAGTCAAAACTATATATTTTTTGATAATTTGGATTGCGTACCAAAAGTACAGTGTGTTGTATAAGTTAAGGATTTTATCTCAGACTTGGCCAGTTTGGATTTGTTGACGCTTGCATCCATTTTTCTTGGAAGATGGGGAATCTTCTTGGGTACAGTACTCTGTTAATACTCTATCAGAAAAATTGTTGGTGTGATACACAGGAAGCTACAAGTGCTAAGGTCAGACTAGTCAGAGGACTGTTACCGTGATTCTGGCTGACACCCGTACTAATCAAGAATCTATCTCTGCCATAAAAATATCCATTCACTTGGCCTCCACAGCCCTCTGTCGCAATTAATTCTACAGATTCACCACCCTCTGACTTAAGAAATTCCTCCACCTTCCTAAAGGAATGTTCTTTCATTCTGAGGCTATGCCCTCTGGTCCTAGACTCTCCCAATGTCATCCTGATCAGGAAATATCGTCAGCTCTTCATTGTCAATAAATATAAATCCTGGAACTCCAAGTCAACAGCAAAATGGGAGCACCTTCATCAGGTGGTACAGTGGCACAGCTTGTGGTGTCACTGCCTCACATCTCCAGTGAACCAGGCTCAATCCCAATCCAAACACTGTCCATGTGGAGTTTACATATTCTTGTTCCCCCGGGTGTTCATGTTGTCTCCCACCTCCCAAAGAAGTTGGAGCTATCCTACACACTAGCGACAATTACAATTTATAGAAGCTAATTAACCAACAAAATTGTATGTCTTTAGGATGTGGGAGGAAACCGGAGCACCTGGATAAATCCCACGGGGTCACAGGGAGAATGTACAAACTCTGTATAAACTCCTGTAGTCAGGATCGACCTGGGTTTCTGGCGCTGTAAGGCAGCAACTGTAAGTGCTGCCCTTTGGCTGGGATAAATGTGAGGAGAATGAAACGAGGTATGTGTATGGGTGGGTACTTGATCAGCAGTGGTGTGGTCCTGTTGGGCTGCCAGGTCCTGTTTCTGTATTGCAGGGGTCGGCTACCTGCGGTAACCCGAAATCATCCGGCCCGCAGGCGGATTTTTCCCTCTGTAATCATCGGGCCAGTGCTCGGTCGCGCCCGCCCCGAACACGGCCGAGCGCCCGCCCGAAGCGCAACCGAGCTCTGGCAGTACCGCATCGTGCACAAAGCCGCCGGCACGGCCGTGCACCTTCTGTGAACATGTTTAAGAAAGAACTGCAGATGCTGGAAAAATCGAAGGTAGACAAAAATGCTGGAGAAACTCGGCGGGTGAGACATGCAAGGATTGCATGAGGCTACCTCACCTGCTGAGTTTCTCCAGCATTTTTGTCTACCTTCTGTGAACACATGATTTGATGCCTGCCATCCGGGGCGGGACCCATGTGTACACATGATAGATGTGGCCCGCCATCCGCTTACAGACATGCGTCCCGGCCACTATGCAGAACAAGGTTGTCGACCCCTGCCATATTGTATCACTCTCCGACTCTAATGTCAGAACTAGTTCAATAAGACAACTCGTCACCATCTACTGAAGGAGAACTGGGGAAGACAATAAATGCTAATCTTTCTAGCAATGCCAACAGCTCAAAATGAAATGGAGAAAAGGGATGGGTAAGTTGCTGTGTAAAACAAGTTTCTGTTTGAAATCTGCCCCTTTGATTTCCTTTCCTGGAAAGAAAATAACAAGTGCTGTGTATTTACACTCTTCAGAGGCTCAGAAGAAATCACACTGTAGCAGTAAACGATTGCAGTGGAAAGCACAATGTGACATGTTCCTACAACAGCCTTTTTCAAATAAAATGCATCTCCACAGACAGATATAACACATTTGCGGTTTGCAGCGGTGAAAGTTGCCAGCCTCCCAATCAGCCGACATATCACTGAACTCCTGTTGGGCTGTACAGAAAAACCATTCTATTACGTAATAGTGTTCAGACTGAAGAAGGGTTTCGGCCCGAAACGTTGCCTATTTCCTTCGCTCCATAGATGCTGCTGCACCCGCTGAGTTTCTCCAGCACTTTTGCCTGCTTATTACGTAATATATGTGTTTGGCAACTTGTGAACCAGGTGAAATTGAGTGAAGACAGTACCTGAGTTGGCATGAGCTGGAATGTTTTAAGCCAGAATGCCCTGGCTTCTATCCTGGTTAGACCTAGGATTTGATGGGCTCAGGTTTGTCCCTATAATGTACAGAGGAGGAGTGACCCACTGATTTCCCTGTGCACTTTGTGTCCTCTCAATCTGAAGAAGGGTCTCAACCCTAAACGTCATCCATTCCTTCCATCCAGAGATGCCTGTCCCGCTGAGTTACTCCAGCATTTTGTGTCTAACTTTGTGTCTTACTCAAGATTCCAGCATCTGCAGTTTCTTGTGTGTCCATTTTACTGCTATCATTTACGGTCTCATGAAGAGTGCTGACTTGGCTCTGTCCAGCCAGAATTAATGCTGGAACAAGGAGTTCAGCAGTGTAATGCAGTGGCCCCTATCGTCAATGAGCGCATCAGCGGGTCAGCACCCAGGCTTGGAAGGCATCCAAACTAAAGGGGGGAACTTCAGCAGATTGGTGCCAGCGGTTGTAACATCAGCATCAGAAATGCAGGCCTAGCCTAGTGATGTCCATGTCATTGTGTAACAAGTAACATGTTCTCTTTTCATCTATCTAGAGCTACCTGGGTTCTACTATGATCGAGAAAAGGACAGATATTTCAGGCTATTACCTGGACATAACAATTGTAATCCTCTTACCTGGGAGGCAATTAATAAACGGGAAATGGAAGAAAAGCGATTGAAGATGTTGGAGGAGGATGCTATTAATACGGTAATCCTCATCTTAGAATTTTACAAATGGAGTACAGGTAGTACTGTTATAACATCAGAAGTTGAACACAGAGTCGGAGAGCAGCCATCATGCTGGATTTTTTTTTTTTTTTAAGTAGAAAAAAATGTGTTTTTCTACTAGTGTAGCATGTACTTTATTGAGAAGGCGGAGCATAGAGCGAAGCAGGCGTCTGATTGTCTGAGCAAGAGACAGAGGAGTGAATAAAAGGAAGGCCATGTACAGCGGAGCAGCCATGTTGGGAGCGGCCATGTTGAGACAAAGTGCCATGTTGAGGAAAAATGCAATTTGAGACTTTGACTCAATGGGGTTTGGGGAGAAGGGCTGAGGAAAAGAGTGCCAACCTGTCAAGCCCAGAGCAAGGATTAAATTGAAAAGCAGAACTAAAAAGTTAATAACCTCTGAGTTGCTATCTGAGCCACAAGCAAATTGGTACAGGGTCAAGAAGACTAAAGAGTTGAATGTGTGGCTCAAAGATTGCTGTGGGAGGTGGAGGAGGAACCCTGCTGGGATCAGAGTCCTGGCAAACTGCATAATGAGGGCCGTAGAGGTCATTAAACTAAATAGTAGGGGGCGGAGGGAGGGGAGGGTCATTTTCAAAACAAATTTGAAATGTATGGATGTAGTTAAAGGGAAGAAGAGTGCAGGAGTGGCTACTGAAATCTATAGTAGTAATATCACAAAGTTTAAGAAGGGATAATAGTCTAAGGTAAGGCAAAATGGGGACCAATTTGAGAAGAGATGATGTGTTATATTTGAAAGCATGCAGTATACAGAACAAAGTGGATGAGCTTATAGCTCAGCTAATATTTTGTAGATGTGACGTTGTGGGCATCATAGAGATGGGGCTGAAAGAGGACACAGCTGGGAGCTGAATATCCAAGTTTATACATCCTTTTGATGAATTGAATACGTTTTTTGCATCAATCTTCACAACGGAAGGCACCAGCAACGTGGCTGAAATTCAAGAAAGTCAGGGGCCGGTTTGTGGAGTTGCTATTAATTACTCAGGAGAAAGTGCCTGGGAAACTGAAATAAGCTTTAGTGCTGATCTTTCAAGAATCACTAGTCAGGAGTGGACCCAATGGGCTGGAAAATTGCAAATGTTATTCTGTTGTTCATGAAGGGAATAACGCAAAATAGGGGAAACTATATGCTGGTTAGCCTGACTTCCTTGAGCGGTTAGTAAGATGTTAGAGTCCATTATTAAAGATGTGGTTTCCAAGTACACTAAGAAGCACATGATAAAATAGGCCAAAGTCGGTTTGGTTTTATGAGGGGAAGAATTCAATCCTGCCAAATCTATTGGAATTCTTTGAGGAAGTAAATAGTAGATTAGACAAAGGAGAGTAAGTGGGTGTTGTTTACCTGGATTTTCGGAATTTGATAAGGTGCCGCACATGAGGCTGCTAAACAAGAAGAAAGCCCATGGTATTCGAGGGAAGATACTAGCATGGATATCAGGTTGGCTGAATGGCAGAAGACAGAGAGTGGGAATAAAGGCAGCTTTTTCAGGTTGGCTGCCAATGACTAGCGGAGTTGCGTCGGGATCGATGCTGGGGCCGCTACTCTTCACGTTGTATATTAATGATTTGGATGATGGGATTGAAGGCTTTGTGGCCAAGTTTGCGGATGATACGAAGATAGGCGGAGGGGCTGGTAGTGTAGAGAAAGCAGGGACTCTGCAGAAGGACTTGAACAGGTTGGGAGAGCGGGCAAAGAAATGGTAGATGGAATACAGTGTAACAAAGTGTGCGGTCATGCACTTTGGTAACAGGAATAAAGGCATAGACAATTGCTAAATGGGGAGAGGATTCAGAAATCAGAGGTGCAAATGGACTTGGGAGTGCTGGTGTAGGATTCCGAAAAGGCTAATTTGCAAGTTGGCTTGGTAGTAAGGAAGGCAAATACAATGTTAGCATTTATTTAGAGAGGACTAGTATATAGAAACCGGGATGTAATGCTGAGGCTTTATAAGGCACTGGTCAGGCCGTATTTTGAGTATTGTGAATGATTTTGGGCCCCATATCTGGGGAGGGATGTGCTGGCTGGCGTTGGAGAGGGTCCAGTGGAGGTTTACAAGAATGATCACGGGAATAATTGGGTTAACGAATGATGAGTGTTTGACAGCTCTGGACCTGTACCCGTTGGAGTTTAGAAGGATGAGGGGGGCCCTCTTTAAAACTTACAGAATGGTGAAAAGCCTGGATAGAGCGATTGTGGAGAGGACGTTTCCACTAGTGGGAGAGTCGAGGACCAGAGGGCGCAGCCTCAGAATAAAAGGACATACCTTTAGAAAGGAGATGAGGGGAAAATTCTTTGGTCAGAGGATGGTGAATGGAATTCATTGCCACACACTGCTATGGAGGCCAAGTCAGTGGGTATTTTTAAAGCAGAGAATAGCAGGTTCTTGATTAGTAAGGATGTCATAGGTTATGACGGAGAGAAGGCTGGAGAATCGGGTTGAGAGGGAAGGATAGATCAGCCATAATTGAATGGTGGAGTAGACAAGATGGGCCGAATGGCCTAATTCTGCTCCTATGGCTTATGAACACATGATTCCATAACTCAATTGATGAATTAGAGATCTCTATTTGTATTATATAGGCCAAACAGTTCGAACATGATTTCTATTGAAAAGTAGAGAACTACTTAAAAGTTACTTTGAAAATTGACAAGCAGAAAAAGCGTCATCTAGGAATAATAAGTCTCACACATTTCCATGTAAGCTCACTGCAGTAATCAAACAGCATTGCCTTGTAAGAGCGTAGTCTATCAGTTTTGCCACCCGTGTTCTTCGAAATTGACAAGAATCGCTTCTATGCTGCTTATTAAATAATGTAACATATAGCCTTTAGCATTTTAGCTTCAGTAACAAAATTAAACTTATGTAGCTATTAAAATGTTTGCCTTTATTTTTGAAAATGCTGTGGTAGCCTGAATCTCTAGCCCCTAATCCCCTTTTCCTCATTGACGCAATTGTCTTTACAAAGCAATTTTCTATAACACAGGGTTTCTTAGGAACACAACTAGTGTGTTATAGCAGAACAACCTGTATTTGATGCTACAGAGTTATGACGCTTTTACCCTGGTTATTCTTTCATGATTTCTGGACTACTAACTGTACTCTGGTGTTAAGTCCAGTGCTCCCCGAATACCTGAATTAGCCTCAGAGCAGTTACTTCCTAATTAACCTACTAAGCATGCTTAAATCTTGTGTGACTGCCAATGAAGTCTGATCACCAGTGTGCTAATTTTTAAACAGAGGGTCGCTCGAATGGGTATGAACTTCATTTCACTTGCACGGAAAAGGCACTGCGGACTAATGAACTTCCGATCATATCACCAGTAAGTGGGTTATAATTTTATTACAATCCCCGTTTTCCCCTTTTCCTGCTTCCCTATCCTATATTTTATTTCATATACTAATTTTCTCATTGGACACAGAGAACAGGTGGTACAGCGGTAGAGTTGCTGCCTTACAGTGCCAGAGCCTCTGGTTCGATCCAGACTACTGTTTCTGTCTGAACGGAGTTTGTACGTTCTCCCTGTGACCTGCCTGGGTTTTCCCCAGGTGCTCCGGTTTCCTCCCACACTCCAAAGACGTACATATTTGTAGGTTAATTGGCTTCAATAAAGATTGTAAATTGTCCCTAGTGTGTAGGATAGTTCTAGTGTACGGGGATCGCTGGTCGGTGCGGATTCAGTGGGCCGAGGACCTGTAACCGCGCTGTATCTCTAAAGTAAACTAAATTAAACTCAACTAAACAGAGGCCATTTGGCCCATATAGATTATGACAGCTCTTGGGGTAAACCAATCAACTCAATTTATCGCCCTGAACCTATTCTCTCACATATCCATCAGTTCCATCCTAAGCCTCTAACCATTGTTTTAAATGTTGAGTATTGCACAATGATTTAATAAATACCAAACCAATTTGCGTTCATATAAGGTGCCTCACAGGAATTACATCAAACTAAATCTAACACTGAATCGCACAGAGTTATTGAGGGAGATTACTAAAGCTCAGTCACAGCTTTGGATTTTATCATGTGCTCTAAAAAAGAATCAGGTGACAATAGAGCTGCTGCCTTACAGTGCAAGAGGCCCGCATTCGATCGTGATCATGGGTGCTGTCTACATTGTACGTACGTTTGCACATCCTCCCTGTGACTGCGTGGGTTTCCTCCAGGTGCTCCAGTTTCCTCCCACATTCCAAAGATGTGCAGGTTTGTAGGGGGTTAACATGGTGCTGGTGTGCCGATGATCAATGCTCGATGTGGACCCGACGGGCCGAGAGGCCTGTTTCCGTGCTGTATCTCTAAACTAAACTGAACCAAATGTTGGAAACATAGGCGTTTAGGGTGCATTTTCATCGCTTCATAACTTGGCAGTTGAAGGCATGGGATTTGTCAGGAGGAATGTTAAAAAGGCCAGATTGAAGAGAGGTGACAGAACAAAAATATTGAGACAGCTTTACTGGGAAATCAAAGTAGGGAAGCAAACATATAGGTCGTATGTGAATGGGACAATATTTCTTTGGATTTTGGCAGCTAAGCCTTAGACGGCATCAAGGTTATAGAGGGTCAGTGCGGGAGGCCGAGGATGTATTGCAGTAACCCCGACGGAACAAAGGCATGGATGAGCCGTGATATGTGACCGGTGAATATATAACACTGACATTGTGAACAGTCAGGGTTCAGTCTCTCGGTTGCGAGGGCAACAGGTGGAGTTGGAAAACAAATAGAATGGCAGATGCTAGAATATGAAATAAAATGTTCGCCAGTCATGCAGCATCCATGGAAAGAGAAACCAGTTAACGATTTGAGTCGGCGCTGCTTCCTCAGAACTGCAGGAAGATTTATTGATACTTTATTGATTGATACTTTATTCTCACATGTACTTGGTACAGTGAAATTTTTTGTCTTGCATGCAATGTACAAGTATGCAAAGAGCCACTACATATAGAGTGCCGACAAAGTCCGAAAAACAACATTCCACATACAATCATACCTTCCGGTGCAGCCCACCATATGGAACCGTATCAAAGGCCTTGCTGAGATCTATACAGACGGCATCTATTGCCCTACCCTCCAGCGATTTCTCACCCACTAAAACATGTTGATTATCCATAATCAACCCTTGTCTTCCCAAATGCATGTCAATCTTATTCCTCAGAATCTTCTCCAGTAACTTTCCTATCACTGGTGGGTGAGGCTGACTGGTCTATAGTTCCCATATTTTTCTTTGCAGCCCTTAAATAGAGGCTCAACATTAGCCACCCTTCAGTCTTCCAGCACCTCCCCCGTGTCTAACGACAATTCATATATCTTGGCCAGGGCTCCTGCAATTTCTTCTCGAGCTTCCCACAATGTCTTTGGATATATCTGATCAAGCCCTGGGTAATGTTTCTGCCCTCATATATTTTAGGACGTCCAGCACCTCCTCAACTGTATACGGACTACACTCAAGTTATTGTCTTTAATTTTCCCAAGTTTCCTTGTCATGTTGTCCTTCTCTGTAGTAAAAATGGAGGAGAAATTTCGAGGACATTGCCCATCTCCTGCAGCTCCACACATAGATGACCACTTTGTATTTTCTCTCTAGTTACCCTTTTTCCCTTCATATATTTCCAAAATTTCCTTGGATTTCCCTTAATTTTCTTTGCCAGTGCTATCTCACGCCCTCTTTTTGCCCTCCTGTTTTCCTTCCTAAGTATGCTCCTCAATCCCTTATACTCACTTCAGGGATACACTTGATCCCAGTTGCCTGCACCTGATCCGTATATTTTTTTCGGGCAAAAGCCTCAATTTCTCTCCTCATCCTTCTTACGATTTGTAAAATAAATCCTTGATCTGAAGTTCATTCAAAAAGGATTTTGCATTATTGATGTTTTACAATAATCCTTTTGCACATTTTTTCTCTTCCCCACCGCCAATATGTACATACCAACAACACCGCTTACAGGCTTGTTCATGAACTCAAGATCAGTAGGATGAGAAGGAATAAGCTCACAATTGAAAGTTCAGATTCTTCCATCACGAGTAATTTCAGAATGATTTTGGTAAGTTTGAGAAATGAAATTAATAATTTTGCTCGCAAGTTCATTGGTGTGTGTGTGATAATTGTATTGATTATTTGCACTGTTGCTTCTATGATGATATATGAAATGGTGCAGACAGAATTCTGCTCCACTGGCTCATAGCATGAGTAGAATTGTAGATCAGCCTTTTTCTCTAAAGAAATCAATGGTGTACTTATTGATGTAGGACTTCCCTGTGCCATAATTTCATTGTTGGTGTTGTAATTCAGTGCAAGGGAATCAAAGATCAATCGTAGTTCCTGAAATCTTTCCCAGCAGTCATGTATGTGATTTTTAGTTCATTTGAATGATTCAAAAGTTTGTAAGTAATGCTCCATTGAAAAACAGAAAATGCACATTCATGTAACCACAGGTTCTCCCAGTTTACAAAAAACCCTGGCTTATTGAAATCTGAATTTTCTCATATATCTGTAACCATCTTTCAAGATAGGAAAGTTAATGCCAGAAATGCAAATATATGTGGAAAGTGGTGTTGCAGCTAATTAATTTTAAAGATAGCTACTCTACAAAAAGAAATTGTTTCATGTCACCAGCCTGGAGAAATCAAACAGATACCAGGGTCTGAAGAAGAGTCTCGACCCGAAGTTTTGCCTATTGCTCTTTTCCGGAGATGCTGAGTTACTCCAGCTTTTTGTGTCAATCTTCGGTTTAAACCAGCATCTGCAGTTCCTTTCTGCAGCCACAATTGTTTGTTAAGAATGCAGATGTTGGTTTACAGTGGAGGTCATAATTAGGAGATTTGCTTTGGAAACTGACAAGGCTATCTCTCTTCTATTGTCATTTGTAAAGTACTTTATGAAACAACGTGATGTCCATTGATACATAAGGCCATCAAAACTAGCCATTTGATGTGGGACATTCTGATCCTGTACCAATGTAACTACAGTGGGGAAGATGATAGAGACAAGAAAATGCAGATGCTGGAATCTTCAGCAAAATACAAAGTGCTGAGGAGCTCAGCAGGTCAGGCAGCATCTGGGGTGGGAATGGCCGGGTGACATTTTGGGTTGGGACCCTGCTTCAGTCTGATAAGAGTAGGGAGGAGAAAGATGGAAAAGAGAGATGGGGCGGGACAAAGCCTTGCAACCGCAGATGCTGGTTTACCAAAGAAAGGCACAAATTGTTGGAGTAACTCAGCGGGTCAGGCAGCATCCCTAGAGCACATGGATGGGTGACATTTTGGATCGGGACCCTTCTTCAAACTTGATAGGTAACATTTCAGCTCGCGACCCTTCTTCAAGACATGTTCGCCAGGGATGCTGCCTGATCCGCAGAGTTACTCCAGCATTTTGTGTCTTTCCCTGGGAATAAAAGGGAAATGGAGGACTCAGGCTTGGGAGAAGAGTGTACCACGGAGGGAAAGGAGTAGGATGATGGTGCTGGGAGGGGGGGGGGGGGGGGGGGGGGGGGTTGTTAGGGAGATGGTTGGAGAAATAGGAGCATACAGAGTGTGGAGAAGGATGTGGTAAAGAAAGAGGGAGTAGGGAGGGTATTAGTTGAAGATGGTGAATACAATGATAATTTTGTTGAGTGGTAAGCGACCCAAATCGAACACGAGGCATGGTTCTCCAGTTTGACTGTGGCCTCGCACTGGCCATGGAGGAGGCCTCATACAGAAAGGTCAGTATGGGATCGAGAACAGAAAGGGAAATTAATACAAATGTTTGTGTTAGCCACACTCTGAAGAAGGGTTCCGACCCAAAACGTTTACCCTCCTTTTACTCCAGAGATTGTAGTGTGCTCGTGCACACATTTCTGAAGGTTCACGAAAAATACTGTGAAACAGCAAATAGAGCAAACAAGTTATTGGGAAAAGATTCACTTTTCCACATCAATCTCTGAACTGGCTGGATACAATTGCAATGAGAGAATTATCAGTAAAAATAATTTGTGGTATAAGCACAACATGTTCTCTTCTAGGCACCGTCTACAGTATAATCATGGTTTTTGGAGCCTTCCTGGGTCACTAGTTTAGTTTAGAGATACAGCATAAAACAGGCCCTTCAACCCACCGAGTCTGCACCGACCAGAGATCCCCGTACACTAACATCCAACACACCAGGGCCAATTTACAATTTTTACCAAAGCCAATTAGCCTACAAACCTGTACGTCTCTGGAATGTGGGAGGAAACCATAGATCTCAGAGAAAAGCCACGAAGTCATGAGAAGAACATACAAACTCCATACAGACAGCACCCGTAGTCAGGATCGAACCCGGGTGTCTGGCGCTGTAAGGCGACAACTCTACCACTGCGCCACCGTGCTATCCAATTTGCATTAAAGAGGCACTTTGCTGCAAATTTGTTGCTAAAGTAGCCTAATTTGCAGTAAAGTGGGAATTAGTCTTGAGACTTCTACATCCTTTCCAAAATCTCAGTAGGAGGCTAAAACAGATATACACAATGACAATTGTGGCCTCGCCAAAGTCTTGTTGAAAGATACATACTACTTTTGTCCCTCAAATAAAAACCTTTGCACTACAGGAAATCAAATTTAAAATAGAAATTGTGAGAAATACTCAGCAAACGAGCTAGCATCTGTAGAAAGAAAAACAAGTGTTCATATTTCTAACCAATGGTCTTTCACCCGTTCTGGTGAAAGATTATTGAAACATGATCTATTTATCACTGAACTGCTGCCTTCTTCCAACGAGGTGAAGGCAGCACGGGTTATTGATTGGGGACGATCAGCCATGAACACAATGAATGGCGGTGCTGGCTCGAAGGGCCGAATGGCTTCCTCCTGCACCTATTTTCTATGTCTATGTTTCTATGATGTGTTGCTTTTTCCAACATTTTCTGCTTGTATATAGAAAATATGTGCAGGAGTAGGCCATTTGGCCCTTCGAGCCTGCACCGCCATTCAATATGATTATGGGTGATCATCCAACTCAGTATCCTGTACCTGCCTTCTCTCCATACCCCCTGATCCATTTAGCCACAAGGGCCACATCTAACTCCCTCTTAAATATAGCCAATGAACTGGCCTCAACTACCATCTGTATGATCTATTGCTGAATTTATGCATGAACGTACAGTCTGGAAACTGTTTGAATCACTACAATTATTCAGTTGCTGGACACTAGATCTAAACCATCCTGAAAGGTAACAGTTGTATTCTGTGCTTCACAGGCAGATACCAATTGTGAGCGGATATTTGTTGTGAAAAATGATGTTATCGGCTACAAATATGGAATTGTGAATCTGAATGGATGTACGAAAGGATCCGGCCTAATCTCTGTGTCATTGTGTGACAATTTGTACTTTACATTTCGCAAGGTTTGTAGCTACATTTTATTTGTGTTGAAATAAATAATTGAAAAACAATTTTGTAACTTTAGAAGCTTGCTTAATGATCTGAAGTAGTCTCTCATTTCTTTCCGCTGCTTATAACAAGGTAGCAAGGGGGAGGAAGAAATAGATCCTTTTCTCCTCTCTATAGCTTTCATGCATCACATCTTTCCCGGCCAACACGTTGATCTTCACATTTATCCTGGGACTCTGATCCCTACTAATGAAGTTCATTCTCCCACTCTTCCTATAGTGAACTTCTGTGACCAACATTGTTTGTTCAGTCCCATCCACCGTGTCACCTCCTGATCAGTAAAACTTACATCGAACTTCCAGGCAGAAGTGGCTCATTCAGCACAACCTGCTCTTTATGTTCCTCAAGAAACGCCACCCAGCCTTGACTTCTGCTACACCAGTCGGGTTCTCTCTTCCCCTCTGCCCTGTGCACTCAAATAGGCTTTCCTTGAGACTGGCTTTCCTTTGCTGGTTGCATCAGTTGTTCCATATTTCAATTCTCCCATGGGTAATGATATTTCTTCTACATTTCTCAGTGAATTTATATATAATACAATTCCTTCTCCCTTTTTCCAATCCTTTCTCACTCCCCCTCTTTTTAGATGCTTTCCTTGCCCCCATCCTCAATGTATGATATGATGACAACATAAATTATCTGTTTCCTCCTCCACCCTCCCTTGCAAGCATGCCACCAGTATCTGTTCATTGGAATGATTAGAGTATCTGCCAGGCTTATCCCTCATGTTTTCCCTTTTTACTCAGTTAATAGGATCTAAGAGTACTGGAGTTATGATTCCATCACCCCTCATTGATAACGCTATCCAGTGTGACTCACTCCGGTCCTTCTCAATGGTCCTACAGGTTTTCACCCTTAATGTAATAATTCAGTTGCCCATCCCATGTCACTGTTGAATTTGTTTCCAACACCCTTTAAAGGCAGGTGTTCATATGAAAGCATTCTCCCCTCTTGTCCTTGGCCAGTCCGTTTCCTGATTTCCAACCCTTTTGACATGAGAAACAATTCCTCCTTATTCACTATCATAAGAAATAGATTCAGGAGTAAACTATTTGGTGTCTTCTGCCGCCTCTGTCATTCAATGGATCTGTGCTGTCATTTGCTGTGCAGACTCAAGTGCATTTCAATTCTGATCATTTTATTGCAGATATTGTAGACTAGACAATTGAAACCGTTTAATTTGCCAATTATTCATTTTCAGGGAACGTCAATTTGTTGGGCATCTTTATCTGAAGAAGATTCGCATATCTTGTATCCTTTTAAAACATATTCAGCATGAAGTGATAATTGTGGCTCAGCACTTCAACTCCCCCTCCCATTCCGAATCCGATCTTTCTGTCCTGGGCCTCCTCCATGGCCAGAGTGAGCACCACCGGAAATTGGAGGAGCAGCACCTCATAGGCAGTCTGCACCCCAGCGGCTTGAACATTGACTTCTCCAATTTCCGGTAGCCCTTGCTGTCTCCTCCCCTTCTCAGCTCTCCCTCAGCCCTCTGGCTCCTCCTCTTCCTTTCTTCTTCCCGCCCCCCACCCCCCACCCTGCATCAGGGTTTCGGCCCGAAACGTTGCCTATTTTCTTCGCTCCATAGATACTGCCGCACCCGCTGAGTTTCTTTTTTTTTTTTTATTATTTTTATTAGAAGTACGGTAAGTTACAATAATACACAACACATATGTCTTAATACATTTTTTTGTACCGCTTCATTTTTTGAGCTTTAAGAAAAAGATAGAAGTAAAGGAAGTAGGGAAAGTGCGCAAGAGTCGTGAAGGTGCAAGAGAGTGTTGAGAAAAGAAAGCCCCTTAGAAAAGAAGTTAGAGAAGGAAGTAAAGAAAGAAAGTAGACCCTAGAAAAGAAGGAAAAAGAAAGGAGAAACAATCGCTCTATTATAACATTAAACTCCGCAGAAAGGGGACTACCAACCAAGTCTGTTTTTGTTGTTTTACCCCCCGTTGCCAGATCATGGCACCATTTATTTATTTATTTGTTTTTTAGATTACTATTGCACCTCATGCTTGTAATAGTTCCAAAAACGTAGACCACGTCTTTTGGAATTGGTCTGCTTTGCCTGCTAAGAGGAATCTCATCTCTTCCAGATGTAGTGTTTCAAACATATTTGATATCCACATTTTTATTGTTGGTGTGGGCGCATTTTTCCAGAATTACCCGCTGAGTTTCTCCAGCATTTTTGTTTACCTGTGATAATTGTGACGTCTGATGATCTGTGCTTTGTAATTAGGAAGTGTCACATCAGTCACGCATAGCTTTTTTGAAAGAACTCCTTCCAGAGCTTTAACATCCATAAATAAGGATGCAGTCTTCCAGATATGGTCTCACTGATACCTAATAAAACTGAAGCAGGATTTTCTTGCATTTGTATTCAATTACCCAAGCAATAAAAGGACAACACAGAGGTCCCTCTACATCTTTGAGCTTTACCATCTCTAGCCAGTAGGAATATTATTTTTTTCTCCAAAATAGACTGTTTCATATTCTCCCACATTATATTCTTTTTTTCAAACCAATAATGTATTTCTAAGTAGAGAAAAGTGCTGGAGAAACTCAGCGGGTGCGGCAGCATCTATGGAGCGAAGGAAATAGGCAACGTTTCGGCACGAAACGTTGCCTATTTCCTTTGCTCCATAGATGCTGCCGCACACCGCTGAGTTTCTCCAGCACTTTTGTCTACCTTCGACTTTCCAGCATCTGCAGTTCCTTCTTGAACAACAATGTATTTCTAGATCAGAGTGATGTTTAATTTGGAGGGTAGGGATTGGGGGAAGGAGGAGGTGAGGAATTAGAATCTGCACTTCTGCAAATGTACCCTGCTTCTTGCTTGAATGTTGCCCAAGTCTTGCCACATGGACTTCTTCATTTGCCGAGCAATTATAAATGGAATTGAACATAGTGCATTCATCAGCATGTCTCCCCGTTTCTGAACTTATGACGGAAACAAGGGCATTGATGAAGCAGTCGAATGTGATCTGATATCATTTACTCCCCCGAGGAACTCCAGTAGTGATGCTCTGGTGCTGGGATGATTACCACAATAACCATAACCATGTTTCTTTGTGCAAGAGGACCCAAATGGTGGTGTAACTCAATGGATTATGCAGCATCTTTAGAGAACATGGATAGGTGACGTTTCAGGTCGGGACCCTTCTTCAGACTGAATGTTCTCCAGAAATGCTGTCTGACCCGCTGAGTGCCCTCTTGTGTAGCTAGACACAAAATGCTGGAGTAACTCAGCGGGACAGGCAGCATCTCTGGAGAGAAGGAATGGGTGACGTTTCGGGTCAAGACCCTTCTTTAGACTGAGAAGATAGAGATATGGAAGGGTAAGGTGTGAAAAACGAGAGATCAAAGAGGACGATGGTCTAGGAAAATGTAGAATGGCTCATTGTTAGCTGAGGGGAAGGTGACAATGAACAAAGAAAGTAAAATTTAATCAGCAGGACAGTGAAACTAATTGGAGAACTAGGATGAGGGAGAGAGGAAAACTTCAAAGGTTACTTGAAGTTAGAGAAGTCAATATTCATATCGTTGGGTTGTAAGCTGCCCAAGTGAAATACAGTGCCCTCCATAATGTTTGGGACAAAGACCCATCATTTATTTATTTGCCTCTGTACTCCACAATTTGAGATTAGTAATAGAAAAACATCACATGTGGTTAAAGTGCACATTGTCAGATTGTATTAAAGGGTATTGTCATACATTTTGGTTTCACCATGTAGAAATTACATCAGTGTTTATACATAGTCCCCCCGATTTCAGGATCTCGAAAGAGATTAATCTTGTTCATTGCTATTTTTCCTACCTGCAGAACTATAATGCATGTCTGCAAAAGATATGAACATTCTAATGGCTTTTTTTTAATTCACAGAGTTTGCAAGATAAAACTGAGTTATGAAAAAAATGCTTCCGTGAGAAGTCACACACGTGACCGGTCATATTTGACCTCTGACCCTAAGCAAACATTGTCAGCCCAACATAAAAATTTCACGATAAACTTCGGAAAAAAATATGAATGATATATACAGCACAAAACAATATACTTGTAATGCTTTCAGAATTAGAAGAGATGTATTCCACAATTTTTCATATTTTTGGTCACACACGCGACTAAGAATGGGCCAAATATACTTTATTTAGTTTAGACATACGGTGTGGAAACAGGCCGTTCGGCCCATCGAGTCTGCACCGACCAGCGATTCCCGCACACTAACACTATCCTACACACACTAGGGACAATATTTACACTGATAACAAGCCAATTAATCGACAAACCTGTATGTCTTTGGAGTGTGGGAGGAAAGCGCAGCACCCGGAGAAAACCCAGGCAAGTCACGGGGAGAACGTACAAACTCCACACAGACAGCACCTACAGTCAGGATTGAACCTGGTTTTCTGGCGCTGTAAAGCAGCATCATCCAAAAATTCCCATCTCATCATTGACCTTTGCAAAGGCTAAATCTAAATTTAAAAAAGATCTCAACTGCAAGTTCCTCAGTTGTTGTAAGTGAGGAAGAAGGGTAGTAAACATGCTGCTGTGTACAGACTGTAATCGTATATCCATAATAAAGAGGTCTATACCTTGGGGAGCAGAATACAGCTATGCCTCTGAATGACCAGGGGTGACTTAAGGGTTAACGTTTATCAATCTGGGAGTAGTTTTCCATGTTAGTCATATGTTGCATGTTATATAATGCCAGTAATTTTCCTTAAACCACTGTATCAGGCTTTGTATTACAGGTCATGCAGAGACCCCAGGAAGTATCAACCTGCTTCCGACTTCAATATTTAGTAATTCAAGCACGGGTAGGGATCATTATTGTACATTCATTTGCTGGTAAAGTTATCAACGTAATATTTCCCAAAGCTATTTATCTCTTCAATTGCAATTTTCCTCTTTATCGAATTATTTTGATTGTTACACACATGATGTCTGGTGAAAATGCTTTAACTAATTAGAGCAATATGGCTTCCTACATGTCCACCAATACCTGTTTGCTGTCTGAGTGGTTTAACATCATCCCTAGGTGGACCGAAATTTCCTCCAAATAAGCATCGAGAAGATGAAATGTGTACAATAACTCTGTCATTTTGCCACTATGAGTCTATCTTTACCCCTGGCTCCTGTCTGAGCAATTCTGGTATATTTGACTGTTGAGTTTTGTCATCTCATCCATGACATCACCTAATTCTACCTTCTCGGGCGGCACGATGGCCTAGCGGTAGAGCTGCTGCCTTACAGCGCCAGAGACCCGTGTTCGATCTTGACTACAGGTGCTTGTCTGTACAGAGTTTGTACATTCTCCCCGTGACCAGCGTGGGCTTTCTCCAAGATCTTCGGTTTCTTCCCACACTCCAAAGATGCGCAGGTTTTGTAGGTTTGGCTTGGTACAAATGTAAAAAGACTGTCCCTGGTGAGTAGAATAGTGTTAATGTGCAGGGATCGCTGGTCAATGCGGACTCGGTGCGCCGAAGGACCTGTTTCAGCTCTGTATCTCTAAAGCTACCTCTGTACTAGAGAGTTTTAGAGTAGCTTGATGCTACTCCTCGTCTCATCTGCTGAGGTCCTGCCTTTGTTATTTTCAAGTTTGATAATTTCAGAATGGAGCCTGGCCTCCTTCATTCTATTCTCTATCAGCAAGACAATTCAAAGATCTACTACCCCTGTCCCAGTTAGAGGACTGGTCGATTGCAGACAAAAGTATATAATTTTGAGGTACAGCATGGAAACATGCCCTTCGGCCTACTGAGCAGGCCGGCCATCGATCATCTATTCACACTAGTCTATGTCATCCTGCTTTCGCATCCACTCCCTACACACTCCAGGCAATTTACACACACCAATTAACCAACAAACCTGCACGTCTTTGGAATGTGGGATCATCCACAAACCCCAATCGGTCACAGGGAGAGCGTGCAATCTCTGAGGACACCACTTCAGGTTACGGTCGAACCCAGGCGAATTCTTTGAGTTTAGTGGAGTAAGAGGAGACCTCATTGAAGCTAATAAAATCCCAACAGGACTGCACAGACTGGATGCAGGAAGGGTGCTCCTACTGGAGGGGTCGCAACCTTAGCATTCAAGGCAGGCCGCTTAAGAGTGTCGTGAGGAGAAAAATATTCACCAGAGAGTGGAGAGTCTCTTGACGACAAAAGGCAGTTGAGGCCAAGACTTTAAATATATCCCTGAAAGAGTTAGATATGATTCTTATGGACGAAGGGACATGGGGAGAAAGCAGGAACAGAGTATTGAATTTGTATCAAAAACCAACTGCTGGAATAATTAATTGGGTCAAGCAGCATCTGTGGAGGCAGAGTTTAGTTTAGTTTAGAGATACAGCACGCAAACAGGCCCTTCGACCCATTGAGTCCACACCGGTCAGCGATCCCCGCACATAAACACTATCCTACACACACTGGGGACAATTTACATTTATACCAAACCAATTAACCTACAAACCTGTACGTCTTTGGAGTGTGGAAGGAAATCGAAGATCTCGGAGAAAACCCACACACCCGTAGTCAGGATCGAACTTGGGTCTCCGGCGTTGTAAGCCTCTACGCCTCCGTGCCACCCGAGTGGGTTGACGTTGTGGGTTGTCCCAGGTCTTAACCTGAACCATTAGCCCATCTTTTGCCTCCACAGTTGCCGCCTGACCCACTGAGTTACTTTCGTAGTTTTTTTTTTTGAAATCCTGATTCCAGCATCGGCATTTCCTTGTGTTTTGCTGAATTTGGATGATCAATTTGAGTAGCCAGCAGATTCGAAGGGTCAAATTTCCTCCTCCTCTTTTATGTTTCAAAATTTAGGGGATTTTCTTGCCTGCTAATATATAACAAAGGACACTGTAAACTAGAAATAACCAAAACAATTATCAGTTTTTAAATGCTGCATGTTTATATGTGTGTGGGAGGCTTGATTATATACCACTGATTATTGATTACTTTTCTAATTTAATTGGGTTCCTTTAAGGCCATGTGGCAGATTATTGGTCAAGGGCAGTTCATAGAGACAGTGGATCAGAACTTTGTGCATCTCTTTCCTTTGGGAGCACTTCGATTATGTGGGAAGTTTTGGGAAAATGCAGCAGCAAGTATGAAGCTGTATCAGAGAGCTTCGAACCAGCATGACCCCACCTGTAATAATACCACATAGACACTTACAACATAGGAGGAGGCCACTCAGCCCATCCAGTTCATGCCTGTCAAAAAATAACTACCCAACCCAATTCTAGCATTGAATCATTCGCCTTTCATGGACATGTCCATGTGCTGTTGAAATGTGTTGGGGGTTTCTGCTTCTCCCACCTTTTCAGGTGGTGCATTCTATCTATGCCCCTGGATTTTTGACTGTTCAGCCAAGGGAAGTGTATGTATTATGGTGCACATAATTTTATACAGCTCCAATTATACAAAAAACGTTGCTCTCCTAGTAACTCGGAGGTCTAGGCCAGTGGTTCCCAACCTTTTTTAGTTCATGGTCCCCTTGGTCTCTTTAATTTTTCTGTGGCCCCCCCTGACATTATTAGCTGAAAAAAAGTGGCCCCTTCATTGAACCTGTGGCCCCCTAAATCCCCAAATTTTTCTGTGGCCCCCCCCTGAAATTTGCCATGGCCCTAGGTTGGGAATCACTGGCCTAGGCTATCAACCCAAGTCAGGAGTTCAAAGCCTACTGTGGACAATGTGACAAGTAAATTTGGGTAAAAGGCCAGAATAAATAAACACAAACTAGAGTCACAAAGGATTCTGAAATCTTGAGTAAACCACAAAGTGCTGGAATAACTCCGAGCGTCAGCCCGTATCTGGGAAAGGAATGGATATACGCTTTTCGAGTTGAGACCGTTCTTTAGACTTTAGTATTAGTGATGATGACAGCAAAATTAGGATTGCAATATGGATCACTAACATTCAGCCATCATAAGATTACCTGATTTAGATGACTTTTAACCATCCCTTTGAAATGGGGTGGCAGTCCACTCTATCAAAATTGCCTTGCTCAAACTGAAAGAGGATAAAACAAGAAGGGGAAAATGTGCAGTGATTGAGGTCATGCCCTGCACAAAGCATAATAAGGATGGTTGCTGAACTCAGGACATCACTGCAGGAGCCCCTCAGCACTGCCGTCCTAGCCCAACCAACTTCAGCTGCTTCATCAGAAGAGAGGGGAGGGGGGGGTCACTGAAGATTGCACAATGTTCAATTCCATTCACAACTGCACGGCAGATGAGGCAGACACACCTACATGCAGCAAGACCTGGACAACATTCAGGCCTGGACTAATAAGTCGTACACATTGTGCATGAAGGAACTGCAGATACTGGTTTAAACCAAAGATGGACCCAAATGCTGGAGTAACTCAGCGAGACAGGCAGCATCTCTGGATCCCATTCTTTCTCTCCAGAGATGCTGTCTGTCCTGTTGAGTTACTCCAGCATTTTGTGTCTATCTTTAGTCGTACTTGGAAAAATGTAATTTTTCATTCATTTTCACCCAGTCTAATTCTATTTTCTCCAGAGATGCGGTCTGACCCGCTGAGTTACGCCAGTGTTTTGTGTCTATCATCGGTTTAAATCATCATCTGCAGTTCCTTCCTACACATTTTGTATGATAATCAAACTGTGCTCTCATAAGTGGGTTACGACAAAGTTCCAATCCTAAAACATTTGGATAGATACATGAATAGGAAGGGCTTAGAGGCCAAATGCGACTGGCATGAATGCCAACTTTGCCAGCTTGTGTAGAGCAAGCCATCAAGCCTCTATCAAGACTGAGATTCAGCTGTGAACTGAGTTCTCATCTGGAATGGAATGGAATATTGTCACAAAGTCACAAGGCACAGTGAAATTCTTTGCTTGCATACCCAAGGTATACAAATAGCAGCCACCTACGGCGCTGACAAAGTTACAAAACACGCCGGCTCCTCCTTTTATCCTCCCCCCCCCCCCCCCACAGATCTGGCAGAAGATGCCTGCATAGGTGGGCGGTCTCATTGTAATTATGCTCCTATAGCTTACCCCCATTGTCTAGTTCAGTAAAACACTGAGTCAAGCACTGGATCAACTACTCTTTATTCGTCCCAAACACGTCTCAAACAAACTCCCTATACAATACCTAACCACCGAGCAGGCACCTCCAGATAGTCACACAGTCCCAAGTGCACCTCCAGAAGATCGACTCTGATCCATGTGGGGTTCACTCTTTTATAGGGCATCGGACCTGTGGCGCAAAACTATATGGGATGGGGGGGGGGTGGGGGGGGAAGCTCTACCGCTGTGCCACCATGACTGACGTGATATACATACTAACAATAAAGAGGACATCTGGCCATTTACTTCCATCCAGGGTCCAGACATTCTGGAGCCACCCCTAGCCCTGCAGCTTTCACACAAAGAGGCCAAGCATGCCCTGCAAATACAAATATCATCTATTTTGTGACCTCTTTAATTTAGCCAATTTTAACACCATAGGAATGGATGATCTGAAGAAGCACCTTAAATCCCGTTTTGCCATTCTTAATACTAAAGCTGATGTTAACAAATCCAGCCTGAGTCTATCTAGGTTAATGATATTTTAAAAGATTTTACAGCAGCCGTGACTTTTAATGCTATTGATTTATGGTTTCAAAAGGGACACTGCTGCCAGCCCGGATGGCATGTTTCTAGATAAGATTTGAAAAATGGCGACAATGTTTTAAATAGAATATATTCTTCCTGGGCGTGATGTGAAGCCCAGGAAGAATATATAGTCAACAATAGTCGCCCGCAGCCCCACAGCAGCGGCAAATCCCTCTTGCCAGTCTACCAAATACTTGGTTGTATGGACTGTACATAAGTAACCTGGGGGAAAACCTGTGTACAGTTCAAGCCTAACCCACGTGCCATTATATTCTGTGCTTCACGTAATAAAGAGAAGCATCCCAAGGCTTTTTATACCACCCTAACACCTAACAACTGTCCTGCTACCTATTGAGGATCTGTGGACATACACTGCAAAAGGTCTCTATGTTCATTGTTAGCTGAGGGGGAGATGACAACAAAACATACAATCAGTACACAAAAGAGCTGGAGAAACTCAGCGGGTGCAGCAGCATCTATGGAGCGAAGGAAATAGGCAACGTTTCAGGCCAAAACCCTTCTTCAGACCCTTTCAGTGTAATCAATACAATCAGTACAATTTGCTGGACTGTTTAGAGAACTAGGATGGGGAGGGATGGAGAGAGAGGGAAAGCAAAGGTTACTTGAAATTAGAAGTTCTTTGAAACACTGAGCATGGGATTGGCAGAAGAGACTTTGATATATTAGCCTAATTCCATCTCATGATGATTTGGGATGCATCCAAGTCTATTGGCCCGGATTATATTTGGAAGCCTTGGTATTTAGATTACGTGGATTTTGAAGCCCATGCAAATACTAAAGATAGACAAACGAGTTGAGAATGCATTGCAGATAAATCTTGTAATGGCACCCTCACCAAAAGGACTCTTTGTAAAGAACTGCTGATTAAATCAAAAGATATGCAAAATCGTAATGAATAGGAATACAGTTGTTGGGAATGCTGTGAAAAATCTTTCAGTGTAATCAACACAACATCAATTTTATTGCATTTACAGAGGAACCTCCACAAATGCTGTGCAACTTTAAAAGTTCAACGGTTTGGACTTGTGCCTGGTGTTACAACCCACAGGCTGACAAGTGCTTCAGTACAGGTATGGTCAACAATGCCTCGTTGTCACCTTCCCCTCAGCCAACAATGATCCATCCTACATTTTCCTTGATCATCATCCCCTTTGATCTGCGTTTTCACACCTTACCCTTCCATATTTCTCTCCCCCCTTGATTGTCAGTCTGAAGAAGGGTCTCGACGCGAAACGTCACCCATTTCTTTTCTCCAGAGATGCTGTCTGACCCGCTGGGTTACTCCAGCTTGTTGTCTCCATTGTCGGTTTAATCCAGCATCTGCAGTTCCTTTCTCCGCATCTTTTCGATCCGTTGCATTCTATCTCGTGAAGTTGCTCCCACATTGTTGTAGGGGAGGCAGGTCCAGGATCTGGACCCAGTGAGGAGGAAGGAGCAGGGATTGTGGGATGGCGTACAGCTTGAAAGGGAACCTGCTGGTGATAGTATCCTCGTGTCCAAGGCAGTAGCGGTCTCTGGTTTTAAAGGTGTTGTTGGAGGAGCCCGGTTGAGTAGCTGCAGTGCATTTTATAAATGACATGCACTCAGCCATTTTGAACCAGCAGTAACTTTAAGGTGGCGAGCTGCCCTGTTCTGGGCGCTGGTAAACTTAGGAATTTTTGGAGCTGGGCTTGTCCAACTCGGTGAAGAGTATTCCAAAATATAGAACAGTACAGCACAGGAATGGGTCCTACAGCCGGCAATGTTTGTGCCGAACATGATGCCTAGTTAAACTGATCACATCTGCTGTACATGATTCATATATTGATTCCTTGCACTTCTATGTGCCTATCTGAAAGCCTTTTAAACACCACTATGTATCTGCCTCCACCACCACCCCTGGCAATGCGTTCCAGCCCCCCACCACTCTCTGTAAAACTAAAACTTGCCCCTCACTTCTCCATTCACTTTACCCCTGTCATCTTATACCTATAGTGTTGGACATTTCCACCCTGGGGCAAAAGGTTCTGGCTGTCTACCCTATCAAGCCTCCCCTCAACCTCTGACACTCCAGAGAAAACAATCCCAAATGTATCCAACCCCTCCCTGTAGTTGAAACCCTCCAATCCAGGCAGCATCCTGGTAAACCTTCACTGCATCCTCTCCAAAGCCTCCACATCTTATCATAATGGGGCAACCAGAACTGCATGCAATGCTATATGCGGATATAGTTTCTCAGTTTCTCAACATCCACTTCAAAATCCAGGTAACTAGAGTGGAGTTAAGACATCTTTGATCCTGAAGGTTGCCTTAGGGAGGAGGATATTCTCCCTTTATTCCCTCTTCTGAAACAAATGGAAAAGACTGAGAGATGGTCAGTCCGAATGTGTCCACTGAGCAGTCACTAGGATGCTCTAGATAGAGGTAAATTCAAAGCTATCTCCTTGAAACCTGTGTTTTCGTGCCAGTTCACCACATAATTTACTGTTCCACTGCACTGTGTAACGTTTAAAATAGATAGATTAGAAGAGTGTCAGAATATTAATCGGAAGTGTAACGGAATCTTGCCCCAATCTGTCAGAGTGGCACCAAAGTCCAGTGGATGCCGAATTAAGAGCTTCTCTGTGTATTTTATTACAACTTCAAATTTTGGGCGGAAGAGCCTCTCCCTGTGCTGTACTATTCTAAATATGTTAAAATTGGCGCATAACCCAGAAGTATACCCACAAGCTCTATGCTGACCAATCACCACCCATTCCTAAATTAATCCTATTTGATTCTCCACATTTTCCCATCAATTTCCCACAGATTCTACAATTAAACTGCACACTAGGACCAATGTACGAGGACAATTAACCTATTGGACCCACATGTCTTTGGGATGCGGGAGAAAACCAAAGCACCCTAGCGAAACCCACACGGTCACAAGGAGAAACATAGAAACATAGAAAATAGGTGCAGGAGTAGGTCATTCGGCCCTTCGAGCCTGCACCACTATTCAATATGATCATGGCTGATCATCCAACTCAGTATCCTGTACCTGCCTTCTCTCCATACCCCCTGATCCCCTTAGCCACAAGGGCCACATCTAACTGGAGAAAACTCCACACTGACAGCACCCAAGGTCCGGATCGTCCCCGGGTCAGTGAGGCAGTGGCTCTATCCCCCCCTGCCACTGCAGGAGAGAAGAACACACACAAAATGTTGGAAAAACTCAGCAGGTCAGGCAGCATCTCTGGACAAAAGGACTAGGTGACGTTTTCTATTCCTTTTCCTTTTTCTCCAGAGATGCTGCCTGTCCCGCTGAGTTACTCGGACATTTTGTGTCTATCTTTGGCGTAAACCAGCACCTGCAGTTCCTTCCAACACAAGATTGCCTTGAATGAATGATTAAGATTGCCTTGAATGAATGATTAAATAGCTTCCTTAGAAGGCCAACACACTTACCTCAGAGTCATCTTCCTATTTTATTTTTGAGGAACATTTTTTGATAATTCACACAAGGAATCTGTGCAAGTCTGCCTGTACATTGTACATGTTGTGGCAGTTGAACCAGTCATTCTAGGTGGGAACTGATGGATAGATCATATTCAAAGATGTCAATGTCTCATCCTAGGTTTGCAGCACCGTGTTGTCGTGACTGATGCTGTGACAGGGAAGAAGCAGATTTTCAGCACAAGCCGTGATGTTCTTGCTCAGCAGTTTGCTCGCCGGGTAAGTACAATACTGAGCCCTTCCTTTACTGGGGAACGAGCCACTACCCACAAAGAGACTGGCTAACCTTGTATCCTGGTCTCCCAAAAGTCATTGAATCATTTTTTGGAGTGTAGGAGGTTGAGGGGTGACCTTATTGTGGTGTACATGATCATAAGGGGCATGGATTAAGGCAACGCTCATCTAATATGAGTCCTATATGAAGATGTATTCTTCTTGAAACTCCAATTTCAGGGCTGCTTATTCCATACAATATTCATTTGCCTCTTGATGCTTGTGCTCGGATGCAATAGACAATATCAGCCATTCTGTTTCCACAACAGAGTGACTCCCATAGACACCCGTAGACACATTGGTTTAACTGCTAAGTAAGAGTCACCAAATAAGTAGCGTCCCTTGCAGATGCCATCTTATTGTGCTTACATACTGTGATAAGGCAACATCATAATGTCCAGTGTCTCTGCAGGTGCCAGTGTTATACAATGGTTGTCGGTCTGGGGAGATTTTCAGCATCGACATCAGGCAACGAACAAAGAAATGGCAGAGCTGGAAATGTTCTCATTTCTTCCATCAGTCTGCTGTGACCTCCATCCGACTTCTGCAAGATGAAAATTATCTTTTGGCTGCAGACATGATTGGGAAGGTATGCTACCTTATACATTCTCGGCAGAGTTTACTTTAGAGATACAGTGTGGAAACAGACCCTTCGGACCAACGAGTCTGCAGCGACCAGCGATCCCCGCATATTAACACTACACTACACACATTAGGGACAATTTTACATTTTTCACCAAGCCAATTGATCTACAAGCCTGTACGTCTTTGGAATGTCGGAGGAAACGGAAGATGTCAGAGAAAACCCACGCAGGTCACGTGGAGGGCGTACAAACTCCATACAGACAAGCACCCGTAGTCGGGATGGAACCAGGGTGTCGGGCTGTGAGGCGGCCTCTTTACTGCCAGGCTTCCGTGCTGCCAATGTCTATTGGCCAGTGTCATTGGTAAAACTAAAGAAAATTGTGTTCAGTTCTGGGCAGCATGTTATAGAAAAGATGCTGTCTAGTTGGAAAGGGTGCAGAGATGATTCACAATGATATTGCCAGGGCTAGAGGGTCTGAGTTATAGGGAGAGGTTGAGTAGGCTGGGACTCTATTCCTTGGAGTACAGGAGGATGAGGGGTGATCTTGTAGAGGTGGATAAAATCATGAGAGGAATAGATCGGGTAGATGCACAGAGTCTCTTGCCCAGAGTAGGGGAATCGAGGACCGGAGGACATGGGTTCAAGGTGAAGGGGAAAAGATTTAATAGGAATCTGAGGGGTAACTTTTTCACACAAAGGGTGGTGGGTGTATGGAACAAGCTGGGTTGAAGGGCCTGTTTCCACAATGCAGCACTCTCATATGCCCAAGGTTGTTGTGGCAGCGGGTCCTGGGGCTCACCCAGCCCCAGGACCTGCTGTAGGAATACCGCCAGACAGTGTCCTAGACCCAATCCACGGCAGCTGCTTTCTCAGTGACCCCCCTTCACCAGACTTGAGGGACGGTGACTGAAGATACAGTCACCAACAGGATGTTCACCAGCGGACCTGGGCCCTAAGCTTGATGTTCACCAGCGGACCTGGGCCCTAAGCTTGATGTTCCTGAGCCAACCTCCACTCACTGGACCACACTGCTCTCCAACACTGAAGACTGAACACATGCACTGCTTCCTGGGGTGGGGAGGGGACGGGGAACAATGATATGGATGACTCATGAGTCCTGAGGTGGCTAGATGAGAGGTGAGATGTTGAGGAGATTTGTGACCAAGAGCCCTCAGAGGCAGTGGATTGTGATCAATGCTGTGCACATTTTTGAATACGATGCAAAACTCTAGTTCCCATTCCTATTACAGAGTGTTATGAATATTACTTATTTTGTGGGCAATGCTTGTGGCCTTAAGGGCCTGTCCCACTTGGGCGTCATTTACGCGACAGGCCGGTAGTGACTAACGAGCGATTGTCGTGCAAAAATCGTCTAGCAGTACGACAGTCGCGCGCCAAGTGTTGAGGGCCCTGCTTCTTTTGGGAGCCATTAATGATGTCGTTCGTACTTAGTCTGATCTCCGTGGCAAGGATTTTCCCAATGAAAATTTTTCAAAACTACACGCGCTTTATACCCGGGCGGTCATGTGGTGCGGCGCTCAAATGACGCACAAATGGAGCGCTGACATCGCATGGTTACGGACGTTGACGCACGGTGCCACATAAATTAGCATAGGTAATGTTCGTGCGTCACCGTGCGTAACCATGCGTCACCACAAGCTACACGTACGGCGTCAGCGTACGCCATCTGTACGCCAAGAGATATGTCACGCGGGTGGCGCGCGAGGATTTTGAGCATTCCAAAAATCCTGGGGCGCTGCGAGTTACCGCGCGTCACTGCATACGCCACCACGCACCATGCACGCGTCACGGCGTGCCAACCAAATTTTAGGATGTTGCGTAAATGACGCCCAAATGGGACAGGCTCTTTATGCATTCCTCACAGAACAGTGAGCCTCTTCACAGTACACGGCAAATTACCAATCATCAGCAGGAAAGCCAAACAAAGACGGGTTTTGTGTGTGAGTGTGTGTGTGTGTAAGAGGGAGAGAGCATATCCAAGGAGCTGCTCGTTTTAGATAAAGCTGTTACAGCTTTAATTGCTATTTAAATGTTACTTTATCTGAAGTGTAAAGGTAATTTGAATCTTAAGAACGAGCCCACAGGCTGCGGTTTTTCTTGCTCCTTTGCATATGGCAGTGAGTAACAACACTGCTAAAGTCATGAATGATTAAATAGCTTCCTTAGAAGGCTTAGGAGGTTTGGCATATCCCCTGAAACTCTCACCAACTTCTACAGATGCGCCATAGAAAGCATTTTATCGGGATGCATCACAGCTTGGTTTGGGAACAGCTCCATCCAAGACCGCAGGAAATTGCAGAGAATTGTGGACGCAGCCCCAACCATCACACAAACCAACCTCCCTTCTATTGACTCCCTATATACCTCACGCTGCCTCGGCAAGGCCAGCAGCATAATCTAGGACGAGTCGCACCCTGGTTACTCCTTCTTCTCCCCTCTCCCATTGGGGAAAATGTATAGAAGTGTGAAAACAGCAAACCTCCAGATTCAGGGACAGTTTCTTCCCAGCTGTTATCAGGCAATTGAATCATCCTACCACAACCAGAGAGCAGTGCTGAACTACTATCTACCTCATTGGTGACCCTTTGATCGGAGTTCACTGGCTTTATCTTGCACTAAACGTTATTCACAGCCAGCATCTGCAGTGAAATACCCACATCAGCACATCGTATTTGTTTTGTGTGAACGTGCTCTGTTGTAAGCTAATATCCCACATTTTACAATGCAAATTTACCTACATTTTTGCTCTCTCTTCAATAGTATCCAATAATTCTCATGGAATGATAATAGAGGAGTCCATTGGCCTGTACTGACCACTGAGGAATTACGCAGACTAATTATCCCTCTGGCAGTGGTGCAATTTCCCCAGTGCCCTAACCCCAGAGCACTTTTTACGAGTGCTTGTCTGTACGGAGTTTGTACGTTCTCCCCGTGACCTGCGTGGATTTTCTCCGAGATCTTCGGTTTCCTCTCACACTCCAAAGACGTATGTTTGTTGGTTAATTGGCTTAATATAAATGCAAAATTGTCCTCAGGGTGTGTAGGGTAGTGTTAATGTGCGGGGATCGCTGGTCGGTGCGGACTCGGTGGGCTGAAGGACTTGGATGTATATGTGGATGGGTTGGTTAGTAAGTTTGCAGGTGACACCAAAATTGGTCGAGTTGTAGACAGCGAGAAATGCTGTCAAAGGATGGATCAGTTACAGATATGGGTGGAGAAATGGCAGATGGAGTTTAATCTGCGCAAGTGAGAGGTTGGATGTAAAGTATACAGTTAATGGTAAAATTCTGAACAATTCTGATGTACAGTGGAATATTAGAGTCCACGGCCATAGTTCCCTGAAAGGGCCGAATGGCCTCCTCCTCCTGCATCTATTGTCTATTGTCTCCTTGCATTGAAATAAAATACACCAGTCCATCAGGTTCACCATGTTCATGAAGCTCTTCCTTGTCCTTATACTGATTGGTCCTAACCTTTACTTTCCCATCAGACAATCCATCCATTCCTTACCTGCTGGTCTGGTTCCTATCCTATACCAGTCTAGTTTAAGCCCTCAAGTTGCACTGGTGTACTTCCCTGTCAGGATACTGGTTCCCCTCTGGTTCATGTGCATCCCTCTTATTCAGGTTCCACGGCCCTAGTGGAGAGCCTAATGCTCCATATAGGTGAAGCCCAATGTAGGATGTGTAAATGGGTGGTTAATGGTCAGCTACAGAGTTGATGGTCTGAAGGGCCTGTCTTTACGCTGTATCTCTCTATTGTAAGGCTAATTTTGTTCTGCATGCAAACTTCTTAATAAATTGCTTCCTGACACTTAAAGACAATTTTGGATTCAATTGGTCCTTTTCTTCAGAATCCATCGCATTTTTGTGTAGGAAGGAACTGCAGATGCTGGTTTACACCAAAGATAGACACAAAATACTGGAGTAACTCAGCGGGACAGGCAGCATCTCTGGAGAGAAGGAATGGGTCGAGACTCTTCCGAAAAAGGATCGAGACCTGAAACGTCACCCATTCCATCTCTCCAGAGATGCTCCCTGTCCCGCTGAGTTGCGCTAGCATTTTGTGTCTTTCTTTTCTAAGTACTCTGCCATTTGTCAAACTAAAGAGAAAATCCCGGCTGAGCTGTGCCACAGGTTCTGGGAGATCCCAGCACCGATGGGGAATCAGCTGCCTGGTGCTGAGCCACTGGAACTGTATCACACACTGAGGAGTGATCCCATATGTCAAACGGCCTCCTGCAAGTGGGTGCCGGGCATGGTCTTACTTCAAGTGGGTGCCGGGCATGGTCTTACTTTTCATTGATAAGAAGTGGTACATTATTCACGTGCGAGGAATTAATGCAACCGGTGTTCTTTCCTCTCCAAATCTGCAGATTAAGCTTTGGGATTTGAGGATGGCAAGATGCGTCAAGCAGTATGATGGCCATCACAACAAGCATGCTTCGCTCCCCATCCACGTTAACGAAGAAGTGGGCATTCTTTTAGCGGGTATGTGCCTCCTTTTTATAATGCAACAGAAAACTGCTGGAAATACTCAGCAGGTCAGGCTGCATCTGTGGGAAGAGAAACATTGTTAACACTTCAGGTTGAAACCTCGATGTCAGAATTGGGACGGAGACAAAAGAAGCTGTAAGGAGAATGGGAGAGGGGTGTGTCTGTGATAGTGTAAAACCGAGGTGATTATAGGGATAAGCTGTCAACAAGACTATATGGTCAATGAATGAATGGGAGCATGGACAAAAGAACGTCAGAGATCCAAAATACAGAGCAGCAAGACTTGTCTGGAAGGGCTGTCTGGGCATGTCCTCCACTCCCAGAAGAAAAAAAAAAAGCAGGGGAATAAAACAAGCTGACCAATGTGGAGTACTGCTACATGTACACAACCTCGCTTTCCAGCTCCTTCATATTGCTGATATTGAGGGAAAGGTTGTTGGCTTGGCACCATGCTATACCTTTTGGCACGGTGGTGCAGCGGTAGAGACCCAGGTTCGATCCTGACTACAGGTGCTTGGCTGTACGGAGTTTGTACGTTCTCCCCGTGAGTTTTCTCCGAGATTTTTGGTTTCCTCCCACATTCAAAAGGCGTGAAAGTTTGTAGATTAATTGACTTCCGTAAAAAAAATAGGATAGAACTGGTATGCGGGTGAATGCTGGTCAGTGCGGACTCGTCCAAAGACATACAGGTTTGTAGGTTAATTGGCTCGGTATAAATATACAATTGTCCCTAGAGCGTGTAGGATAGTGTTAGTGTGCGGGGATCGCTGGTCGGAGCGGACTCGGTGGGCCGAAGGGCCTGTTTCCACATTGTATCTCTAAACTGAACTAAACCGTCTTGTCATTGATCAAGATCTGGCCCATTAGGGCAGTGTCATCTGCAAACTTGTAAATGGTCTTTGAGCAGAATTTGGCTGCACAGTGGTGAATGTGTAAGGAGGATTGTAAAGGGCCTGTCCCACTTGGCAATTTTTTTGGCGACTGCCGGCATGATTGACTGACGTATCAGGTCACCGAAACATTTGCGGCATGATGACGTATGACGCGCGGTGTTTTTTCAAGTGTCGCAGCATTTGTTTTGTCGCCGTTGGATTTTGAAATGTTCAAAATCTTTTGGCGACACTGAAATGACGCCGGCAGTCACCGAAAAAAGTGGGTCAGGCCCTTAAGGGGGTGGGAGCGCATTCCTTGCAGAGTGAAACCTCTGACAAGAGGATTGAAAGTGATTGGCAAAAGAACCAAAAGTGACCTGATACTTTCTACAGCCTGTGGTTCAGTTCTCTGGATACTTTCAAGAGAGAGCGAGACAGGGCTCTTAAAGATAGCAGAGTCAGGGGATATGGGGAGAAGGCAGGAACGGGGTACTGATTAGGGATGATCAGCCATGATCACATTGAATGGCAGTGCTGGCTTGAAGGGCCGAATGGCCTACTCCTGCACCTATTGTCTATTGTCCATAACTAGAACACAATATCAACCACTGCAGCATGGTTTACAAAGGGAACAGGATAAGTGTCTGAAAGGAAGGAATTTGCAGGACTGAGTGAGAAGAGTGGTTTTGTAGACCGAATATAAACAGGACAGTTGAATTGAATATTTTGTTTCTAGCCTTCAGAGAATAGTTACAATACAAACAGGACTTCAAGGAAGTGGATGACCCCTATCCTGTCTCATGGCCAGTGTTGGGGACATTACATGCTGCAGGATAGGCAGGGACTGGTAAAATGGGATCCAGAGGATGCATTGCGGTGATTTATGTAGGCACTGCTGCAGATGGCAGCCATGTTGCCCAAATCTGAGCATCGTGGGTTCAAAGCTTGAGCACAAAGACCTTGGCTAATGCTGCACTGCAAGACTGGGTGAATGTGAGAGATGCAAGTGTTCAGATGACATGCACTGCTTTCTGGGGAGTAGCAGGGAACACTGACGTTGTGGCAACTTCACTCACATAGATTATCAGTTGATCAGTACATGGCAGGTTGTGGGAGGATGCATTGTACAATTAGCTGCCTCGTTTCACCTCCAACATCCTTCACAGCTTGAAACATCCTGGGAAAAAATGATCCAAGTCTTGCTTTCTCTAATATTAGTTAAAATAGCAAACCAGAATTTAATTAATGAAAGCAAATGTTTAATCTTCAAGGTGGCAAAGAGGTGTTTTCAGAGACTAAGTCCACATGTGGTGCTGCTGCAAGGTGTTGGGGGAACCCCTCTATTGACACAGTAGAGACAGCTTTTGTGCACAAGTCCTGTAATGATCACAGCACTGCCCAACTGAATTCGGAGTAAGGATTGGAGAGGCCCCAGCTATTTCCACTGGGAATGGTGGGGAAAAAAATCACCCAAAATGCTTCCCGTAGCCTCGCACTCCATGGCCTACAAGCATCTCATTGTCATAATTCACAAGGCCTTATTGTTTTTCTTCAACTGTGAAAAATTACTGCCCACGAACAAAAGAAACCAGGGATGGATATGTAGCGCATGGAATAATCTGAACTATGTACTTCGTAGGAAAAATATTTTGTAAAAAGGAGCATGGTTCTCGCCAGATCTTCAAAGAGCTTAAGAGATGAAACGGAAAGCCAAAAGCCACACCGATCTGGGCAAAACTGAACCTATATCCAAAACTGATCCTATATCCAAGTCTGTGCCTTACACCTCTAGTTTCCCTTGGCTATTTCGAGGGTAAAAGAATCTTGCACAAATGTAATAGTTCTTTAAAAATTGCCCCTTAATCTGTTTGAAGATCCATAATATTGGTACAGAAATAAGTAGATTAACGTAAGCAGGAAGGACAGTTCTAACCAAGTCATGTACATTCTAATGTCCCAAGGAAACTTCAACCCAGAAACGTTCGCTGACCTGAATTTGATATGCAAATGTTCTGTTTAAAATGTAATTTACCGGAGAACTGGAAACAGAATGAGCCAAGTTCAAGAAGCAGTGGCAAGAACTATTTTTGTAGACACCTTCCCAGTGCTTACTGCTTTAGAACTCCATATTATTTCCTTCCAAGGCTTGTTACACAATCTAAAAACTGCCGGAACAAGCAACCCTTTATAAAACTGCAGTAAAAGACTTACAATAATACTCCTGTGAGGAGAGTAATTTGGAGGGAAGAATATCTTTCACAGATATTTTAAAGATTTGTTTTTAAATCCCTGCTTTTGTTTCCAGTTGGACAGGATCACTACACCCGAATCTGGAGTCTGAAAGACGGTTGTCTCCTCCGAACGATCCCATCTCCTGACTCTGGATGCGACGCGATTCCCAGCATTGCATTCTCTGCACGACTAGGAGGGAGCAGAGGTGTACCTGGACTGTTAATGGCTGTCAAACAGGACCTCTATCACTACACATACAAGACCGACCTCTGACCAGCTTAGACCATGAAAAGCTTCAAGATCATGGTGCACCTGCTTCAAGGGGGTTTCTTGATAGTGATGCAGCAGTGTGATGTTTGAAGAAAACACTTTATAAATTTCTGTTTTCATTCATCTTCCCCTGGACAAAGAGTGGTTTTATTTTTCAAATCTGGGGGGGGGGGGGGGATCTGGAAAATCTCTCAGTCTAGCATCACCGAAGTCCTGGGTATGCCAGATTATAAGAGTTTTATTGTAATTAGATGGTTGTTATTGCTCGGGAAATTTCACACAAAAATTGGAAAGTTATGTTATATCAGACATTGGTGAAGTCACATCAAGAACATTGTGCGATTCAAAAGACATAGAAGTAGATTTAAGTAATTGAGTCTACTTAGCCATTCGATCATGGCTGATCTATTTTTTCCTGTCATCCCCATTCTCCCTGTAACCTTTGAGGTCTTTACTAAGCAAGAGCCTATCAATCTCTGCTAATGACGACCTCCACAGCCGTCTGTGGTAATTAATTCCACAGATTCACCACCCTCTGGCTAAAGAAATTTATAGCTGAAGCCTAACTGGGATGATAGTCAAAAGCAACTTTTCTATATCAAACCTCTGATGGACTCGTGTTTCTTCAACAGCCTTCCTTCACTTTGTCCTGCCAACTCGCAAATTCTTATTCTGATAACCCTTTATTCTGCTTTTTCCAATTTTCTACAAATCATAGTACTCACCAAAACTGTCTCTGCCTACTGTTGCCTCCTTTGTCTATTGTCATCCTGTAATTACTCATTTTAAATCTTACAATAATATCTTAACATATAACGACACGGTTTGTAGCTGTGTATAATTTGTATATCCGCAGGTTAGCTGGAAAGATTTGATGGAGGAGAGTAGTAATGGAGTGGATCCAAAGACTTGGCTTGAGGGTAGAGGACCCACAATCTGATGGAACAGTCACACTTGATGAGTGTGTATACATTTATCAGAGTTTTAATACATCTATCATCGAAGTTTATCTTTATCATGCTAATGTTCAATTAAAATTGAAGACTTCATTTTGGTTCTGCATTTGTAAAAGGGATCCCATTGTATGCATGGAGCTGATAATCACGTCTCATTCCCGCAGTGTCAATTACAAACCAATATACACCAAGTCCCTGCTTGCCTTAAGTATATAATGGCATACCCACCCCACATCTCCTTTCTGATATGACCACATATCTGAGAAATGATTTATGTATATAATTGTGTTTCACACAGGCTGTTTGAATGATTAACGAGTCAGCCTGCCTTAAATCCACAGAGCAGGAGAATAAGATGCAATGAACAAGTATTTTATTTACAATCAAAAACAGTTATCTTTTAATACTAAGAGACATTAACAAAAGATGATTATTAAATAATTGGTGGTGCCAACATTAGACATTCTGAAATATGCTCGACTGCTAATGTCACTGAAAAGTTTCTAATCTTAAATCAAGATTTGATATTAAAACTAAAATATTCTCCACTGGAACAAGCCATTTCTAGCCATTTGTATGTCATTAAGTGCAGTCCATTCATACATACATAATATACTGGTCATTCACAATGAGTGAATAACATCAATAAATGAATAGAATTGAAGCCTTCTACAAAAGAAAAGGATTTGATCAATAACCTATTGTGGTCCTGATATTATTACCCATTAGCCTTAAAAAGTAAACATTTTTGAATAGGCAAGATTAGGAACTGTATTAACAATTGAATCCCACATTAAATGTCATGCATATGTAATAAATAATTAAAATTCAGTGTTAGATTGATCTTCCAAACTGCTGCTCAAAGGTCACCAGCCTTTTTGTAACAGCTGATGCAGACTCGCACGGGATGATCCCATCCCCGGGAGGAGACGGGGCGCCTGTTCTGCGAGCACTCATTGCAGAAACCCTGCCCGCAGGCTCGACAGTGATGCTTGGACATCTTTGCGCTAAATTCCTTTCGGCAATAGAAGCAGTCGGTGATCTCGTGGTCAGGCACCCAGTAGGATGGGCGGGCAGCATCTTTCACCAGTCCTATCAAAGACACAGAAGATGGATCAGTTAAATAATATTCACATGCACAGAAGCCTAACTTCTGCCAACATCCCAATCCACATTTCACATCCAAGTCATGTCAGTTCCCACCCAACCAACCCCTTGGCATCGAGCCACTGGACTGCAGTGTCTCAGCAAAGACATCCAGACCAATGTGTTGCTCTGCGGTCCAGGGACAAGGGCATGATGGTGAATATATTAAATAGCAGCAAACAAATGTGCAGAGGTGGGGAGCATTTCTACCTGAATATTTACAACACTTAAGACACTTAAACAGGGGCACAAATAGGAATGTTTAGAGGGATATGGGGAAGTGCAAGCAAATGAGGCTAGCTGTTAGGCAACCTATTTGGCATGAATAATTTGGGCTGCGTGGCCTGTTTCCGTGCTGTGTTCTGTTTATCTCATGTAACTTCCCTACAGATTAAAGCTGCCTCAAAGCAGATTAAGCAATTAACCATTTGTTATCCATCAAATTACATGGACGAATAACAGTCAAATCAGAAGATATGTGATACTCAAATACATTACCTCCAATAGCCATCTAATGCAAGACTCAGATATATTTGTGTGGGTGCAAGTGAATACCATCCAAGAATAAAAGTGACATATGATGAAAGAATGGGTCGACTAGGCTTGTATTCACTGGAAGATAGACAAAATTACTGGAGAAACTCAGCGGGTACGGCAGCATCTATGGAGCGAAGGAAATAGGCAACGTTTCGGGCCGAAACCCTTCTTCAGACTGACATTCACTGGAATTTAGAAGGACGAGGGGATCTTATAGAAAGATATAAAATTCTTAAGGGATTGGACAGGCTAGCTGCAGGACAAATATTCCCGATGTTGGGGGAGTCCAGAACCAGGGGTCACAGTTTAAGAATAAGGGGTAGGCCATTCAGGACTGAGATGAGGAAAAACTTTTTCACCCAGAGTTGTGGAGATGTTTTCAAGAGCGAGTTAGATTTAGCTCTTAAGGCTAACGGAATCAAGGTTGCTGGCTCGAAGGGCCGAATGGCCTACTCCTGCACCTATTGTCCGTGTTTCTCAGGAGAAATTTGATTTAGATCAATTCCGTAGTTTAAATTCAAGATGCACTGCAATGGTGATTCGATGTCACATTTAATGTGGATTAAGTCCCACCATAACTCAGAGTTGCCTGAAAATAAATGCCACAAAACAATGACTTGTTCAAAAAGATGGACTTTGTTCTGTAGGATAGAAAGCACTGGAGGGAATACCAGAGTGTGGGGCTCCCAACGTTAAAGGCACAGCATTAAATGCTGGAAGGAAGGGAATATGGATACACAAAAAGTCAAGAGTAAGAAGAATGGACAGTTAGAAGCATGAAGGGAACACATGTGTAGGGCTGTTGGGACTTGAGCTTACATGACCCGAGGGGATTAAACATGAAACTTTACATTTTAGGTACTAAAGCAATAGTAACAATAGCTTGTTCTTCAGTCTAGATCCTAAAGTTATTGGACGTCCTATTTCCATTCTGCACTAAAAATGACATTATTACAAGCAGCATACGTTGATTGTTGAAGGCCAAGAAGATAAGCAGAGCCTTACAGTACCAGAGATCCAGGTTTGATCCTGACCTTGGCTGCTGTCTGTGTGGAATATGCACGTTCTCCCTGTGACCGTGTGAGTTTCCTCCTGGTGCTCCGGGCTCCTCCCACATCTCAAAAGACGTGCAAGTTTGTAGGTTAATAGGCCTCGGTGAAATTGCCGTTGGTGTGTAGGGAGTGGATGAAGAAATAGAATAACCTAAACTAAATGCTGGCTTAAAGGGCACGTTTCCATGCTGCTTCTCAAAATGGAAACAACATTTAAACTCAGCAGGTCAGACAGAGAGACTCAGAGCTAATGTGCAGGTAGATGAGCTTCAAACCTGAAACAGTGGACTCCATTGCTCTCTCCCCACAGATGCCATCCCAGCATCCAGTTTTTATTTCAGATGCCAAGTATCTGCAGTTGTTTGGCTTTTGGGGAATGTATGTTGGAGCTGTTCAGGTGGAAAGGCTCAATACTGGGTGGCTGTGAAGGTGTTTAGCAGCTCAATTAGTATACTCTTGGGGAAAAAAAGACAAATAGCCAACAATGCCAACAGCCACAGACTGTACGTCCACTTAATATGCTCAGGGGCATGTTCTACATCAATAAACCACATATGGATGGTGTGAAAGTCTTCAAAGGTTTGACAATGTATCCAATACAGACTTCAGAGATGATCAAACTACAGAAATGGAAGCCATAAAATCTACATTAGAAAGCAAACACAGGACAAAAGACTGTAGTCATCTCATAAAACATACCTAATGGAAAATCTATTGCTGTAGCCACAGCTCCAAAGGTGTTCTGCACAGCTTCCCCAACTTTCCGAGCTATTATTGTACCGCCTTCTTCACCGTCTTCATCTGCGGTTTCTTCAAAACACAAAGCAGGTTAAACATGCGATCACAACATGCTGTTTCACGTGTGCTCTACAATGTAGGCCTTGTATAGGATGAGGGGAGGAGTAGTGAGCAGAGCTGAGCTAAAGTTTAATAATGATCAAAACTGCCTATGAAATAGGTGCAGAGTTTAGAGACAGCATTTGAATCAATTTAACACTTCAGCCATTTGGTCTTCCAGAACTAGGGTGGCATGGTGGCGCAGCGGTAGAGTTGCTACCTTATAGTGCCGGAGACCCAGGTTCGATCCCGACGACTGGTGCTGTCTGTAGGGAGTTTGTACGTTCTCCCCGTGACCGCGTGGGTTTTCTCCAAGGTTTTTGGGCTTTTTCCCCGCACACTCCAAAGACATACAGGTTTGTAGGTTAATTTGGTTGGTATAGGTGTAAAATTGTCTCTGGTGTGTGTAGGATAGTGTTAGTGTGCGGAGATCGCTGGTCAGTGCGGACACGGTGGGCCGAAGGGCCTGTTTCCGCGCTGTATCTCTAAACTAAACTATACTAAACTGGGTGTTTGACTCAAGAAATACAAATTTGAGATTAGATTCACAATACCCAGATTTGAAATATTCAGACTAAGGATAATTATTTGAGGGCTTAAACATATATACAAGCAAAACCTCAGTTGCAATTTAACAAGAATGATTTCTGATATTAGTGATTATCTGACAAGCAGTTTAGTGGGCTATGTTGTTACTCCTGGACATTATCAGATTGGGCAGAACACTGATGACCCAGGAGCATGGAGGGAGGGGTATGTTGCAAGAGGGATGGGCACAATGACAACAGAGACCGCAGCCTCACACATTAGACCACTCATTACCTGTTTCGATCATTGCTCTTTCATAACACTCGTCGCAGACTCGTACAGGGGCCAATCCCCAACCACGTTCGGGGACTGGCTTGGATTTCGACGAGCAGCTGTCACAGAAGCCTTCGCCACAGGATCTACAGTGGTGCTTTGTTTCCTGGTCTTCAAAAGGTTTATTGCATTTATGACAGTTCTGTGGAAGGCACGTAACACGTCACCACTCTGTTCACGCCCGAGGTTTGAATGAGTCTTCCACTGCATCATGCAACTTAATTAACGACAGCCGTGCAGAACTTAGATTATATTTTGTAATAGTTACCACTCAAAAGTGCAAATTGTTTATTGAATGTCGTCACCAATAACTATCGATAATAGATAGAAGGTAGAAAGGGAGGGGGAGGGAAGAAACAGGTGCGAGTCACGGTAGGGCAAAGGGGAGAGAGGTAGGAGAGAGAGAAAATAAAAGATGGTGAGGTTTGTAGTGACTTGAAATTGAACAATTCAATGTCCACACAGTTTGGTTGTAAGCTAACATACGAGGTGCTGTTCCTCCAGTTTGCGTGTTGCCTCTCTCTGGCAAAGGAGGTGGCCCAGGACAGAAAGATCAGTATGGGAATGGGTACGGGGGTTAAAATGTTTAGCAACTGAGAGATCCAGTAGGCTTGGCAGACCGAGCACAAGTGTTTGGCAAAATAGTTGCCAAATCTACGCTTCTTCTCACTGATGTACAGGAAACCACATTAGCAACACCGGATACAGTAGATGAGATTAGAAGAGGTGTGTGGGAACCTGTGTCTCACCTGGAAGGCTCCCCTACATGGGGGTGAGGGAGGAGATATAGGGACAGGTAGTTGCAGGGCAAGATACCTGGGACGAGGGGCGGTTTAGGTGGGAAGGGACAAGTGGACTGAGGAGTTGTGGAGGGAGCAGTCTCTGCGGAAGGCAGAAAGAGGTGGGGATGGGAAGATGTGACCGGGGGTGGGATCACGTTGGAGGTGACAAAAATGTCGTTGAATAAGATGTTGGATGCAGAGGCTGGTGGGGTGAAAGGTGAGGACCAGGGGAACTCTGTTTATCCTTGTTCCGTCTGGAAGGGGGAGCGAGAGCTAAACTATGGGACACAGAAGAGACCCAAGTTAGGGACAGTGTAAATTGCCCCTCTTTTGTAAGCCAGTGGTGGAAGCTGGTAGAGCTGATGAGAATGAAATAGTACTAGTGTATGATTAGTGTAAAATGAGTGCTGGTTGGACAGTGTAGACTCAATGGGCCGAAGGGCCTGTTTCATCTACTGCATGGCCTCATACTTATATTGAAATCAGCTTGACCGAGTTTCACAAATCCTGGTTTTAGACAATAGACAATAGGTGCAGGAGTAGGCCATTCGGCCCTTCGAGCCAGCACCGCCATTCAATGTGATCATGGCTAATCATCCCCAATCAGTACCCCGTTCCTGCCTTCTCCCCATATCCCCTGACTCCGCTATCTTTAAGAACCCTATCTCGCTCTCTCTTGAAAGCATCCAGAGAACCTGCCTCCACCGCCCTCTGAGGCAGAGAATTCCACAGACTCACCACTCTCTGTGAGAAAAAATGTTTCCTTGTCTCCGTTCTAAATGGCTTACTCCTTATTCTTAAACTGTGGCCCCTGGTTCTGGCCTCCCCCAACATCGGGAACATGTTTCCTGCCTCTAGCGGGTCCAAGCTCGTATTTTCTCTATTCGGCTCTAACTTCCATTCAGTGCCTGTCCATACAGATTCCATTCATTTAACCATTACTAATCTACACCAACTATGAATGATTTTCTAGTTTCTAGTTTCACACCATGTTAAACGCTGCAGCTGCATTTGCAAATCTTCAATCTGAAAGGAACAACTGGAAAATAGCAGGAGCTGGGAGAGATTGCGGCTCTCGTACCAATGCATCTTCACTCCTTACAACGCTCCTGTGGAAGCCTCAGTCAGAGCACATCATGCTATAGTGCCATTGCCTTTCCTCATGCCATTTTCTTGTTTAAGCTCTGGTTCCTGAATTGTTTTTGAAAGCAATATCCATGGACTATTCAGTAAAATACTCTTTAACCCAACTGTGCAGGCTGATCCATGTAATAGGTTTCTATTCAAGACAGACCATTGCAATAGGTTTCAATTCTGCTCTCTGACAAGATGATGTCCCTCATGAACTGCACATGTCTATGATAATGTGATCATTTCACCCAGTGGTTGCCTTCCACTGAAACTACTAATTAACCTGGGCTCATTTCACATGACCCAACATCGTGGTTCCACTGTGCATTCAGTTTAGTTTGGAGATACAGCGTGGAAACAGGCTCTTGGGCTGAGAGAGTCGGCACCGACCAGCAATCACCCATGCGCTAGTTATATCCTACACACAAGAGACAATTCACAGAAGCCAATTAACATACAAACTTGCACATCCTTGCAATGTGGGAGTGGCGGGAGAGTACCAAGGTGGCCACATGGAAAACGTACAAACTCCGTACAGACAGCATTTGTAGTCAGGATGGAACTGGGGTCTCTGGTGCTGCAAGTCAGAAACTCTACCGTTGCACCACTGTGCCGCACCAATTTGTGCCATTTGGCCAGAAACTAGTTCCAAATGACTGTGGGAACATCCTTCAGTTTGGTAAATCCAAATACCTTTGTGAATGATAAAATTGAAATCTTGCATTAATTATGGTGCTGCTATCTTTGCGAACACTGGTCCTCCTGGTTAATTCTCTCTCTAACTGTGCTGCCATGAGGGCCACAGGTGATTTATGTTCCGTGTAATCTTGTATCCCCCACATTTTAACTGTCCTATTCTGAAGGACCAAGATCATTCCTTGCCATCCTACTTTGCCCAGCCTTTCAGATCATCAAAAACCCTGTAATATTTCATTCCCATCACTGGTTACCATGCCTCCCAACAGCCACCTCTAATGACTTTTAGTTCAAAGCCATCATCTTGGTTCGCCTGTACACAAAATTGCTGGGGAAACTCAGCGGGTGCAGCAGCATCTATGGAGCGAAGGAAATAGGCAACGTTTCGGGCCGAAACCCTTCTTCAGATTAGTTCACCTCTCTGGAGAGAAGGAAAGGGTGACGTTTCACGACGAGACCCTTCTTCTGAAGAAGGATCTCAAGCCGAAACGTCACCCGTTCCTTTTCTCCAGAGATGCTGCCTGTCCCGCTGAGTTACTCCAGCATCCATCATCAGTGTAATCCAGCATCTGCAGTTCCTTCCTACACATCTTTGTTCGCATCATTGGTTCATTTATTTTGTTGTGCGTTGTGAAACATCGGTACTAGGATTAGGCTTTGTACCTCCAATTGTAACATTTCTCCTTGAATTTATTTTATTTAGTTTGTGTACTGTTACCAAACTTTAGCATTGCTTCTAACATTTGGCTTTGCTCCTGCATTTCCCCCTTAAATTAAACATTCTACCCTCACCTGAACCCAGCTTTTCCCCTTCTCTCTCAATTACCAGCTTGAAGTTCTGAATCTAAACCCACATCTTCCAGGCCACGATTCTCTCTTTGCCCAATAATGGACCCATCATCACACAGTCAGAACTCTCCACCATTACATCCAATACCAATACATGGCTCGAGTAACGATTGTGATCGCTGCAAAGTTCGGCATTTCAGTACCGACTGCCCTTGAGCACTCCACTCTAAGTGAAATGCATGCCCTCGTCATTATTAGACAACAAGATGTTTGTCGCAGCGTGCAAAAATACAGGGGGGAACTCAGCCTCAGGTGGGTTTTCATGGTCAATGAGAATGGACCGCCAGTGGACGTGTAAGATGTCCACATGTCAGCAATGATGCGGACAGGAAACACAAAGCCGCAGTTTCTGCAACTTACGATAATCTGTGAGTTTGGTCGCCAGTAGGAGGGCGCTATCTGGTCCGTCAGCCAGGCCGTCACTGCTTTGGTTGGCTTGGCACCAAAGTCCGACACCGACTGTGCCATAAAATTCACTCCATCCAGCAACCGGCGAGCAGCGTTGTTATTGTCCTTCAGAAACCCATCCGTCTGAAAAATAAATTAGTCCCATTTCATTGACACAATTGTGGATTATACAAGAGATAAACTTCAAGCAATCTGTCAGTTGATAAAGTAGTGAGGCCAACGGCTGGCAAGCACCTGGGACCTGATGGCCTGCATCCTACTGGCTTAAAGGAAGTGACTGCAGAGATAGTGATGGTCATATTTTCTAACATTCCCTTGATTCTGGAGCATCCCACAGGATGGGAAACCTGCAAACATAATACAAACTATTCATGTGAGGAAGATAGAAAGTAGGAAAATCAGAAAACTAGATACTGGAAATCCAATTTATTAAAATAAATGCCAGAAATACTCAGCAAGTCAGGCAGCATCTGCGTAAAGACAAAGAGAACTAACAATTCAGGTCAAAGATCATTTGGCAAGACTGGACAAAACAAAACTAGTTGTAATTTGTAGAGGGTGGTGGAACTGGATAAGACCATTCGGGTAGATTGTCAGGTAGACAAGGTGATCAAAAAGGCTTTTGGCACTTTGGCCTTCATCAGTCAGAGTATTGAGTATAGAAGTTGGGAGGTCATGTTGCAGTTGTATAAAACGTTGGTGAGACCGCATTTAGAGTATTGTGTTCAGTTCTGGGCACCATGTTATAGGAAAGATATTATCAAGCTTGAAAGGGTTCAGAAAAGATTTACGAGCTTGTTGCCAGGACTAGAGGGTGTGAGCTACAGGGAGAGGTTGAGTAGGCTGGGTCTCTATTTCATGGAGCGCAGGAGGATGAGGGATGATCTTATAGAGGTGTACAAAATCATAAGAGGAATAGATCGGGTAGATGCACAGTCTCTTGCCCAGAGTAGGGGAATCAAGGACCAGAGGACATAGGTTATAGGTGAAGGGGAAAAGATTTAATAGGAATCCGAGAGGTAATTTTTTTCACACAAAAGGTGGTGGAACAAGCTGCCAGAGGAGGTAGTTGAGGTTGGGACTATCCCATCGTTTGCAAAACAGTTAAGACAGGTACATGGATAGAACAGGTTTGGAGGGTTAAAGCCCTGTCTCACTGTACGAGTTCATTCAAAGAGTTCTCCCGAGTTTGCCCTGATTTGAACTCGGAGATTTATGGTAATGGCCGCTCGTCGGTACTCGGGGCTCTCGTGGACATTTTTCAACATGTTGAAAAATCTTCACGAGTCTTCCCGAGCTTACCTGCCGTTAGCGAGTCTTCCTGAGTACCTGCCGTTAGCGTTACGAGCCGCTAAGAGACGTCCCTGAGCTCCGACGTACCCGCTACGTTCATTCTCCGTGCTTACCACGAGTTTGATTTTTTTTTAAACTCGGGAGAGCTCTTGAATGAACTCGTACCGTGGGACAAGGCCATTATGGACCAAGTGCAGGCATAGATGGGACATGTTGGGCGGTGTGGGCGAGTTGGGCCAAAGAGCCTGTTTCCACACTGTATCACTCTATGACCAAGGGAATATCTGTAAGGTCGTGCTCGCTGTGAGGATAAGCTGTGAGAGGCCATCCGGTTGCAGAGAATACAAAGTATAAGCAGTGGAATACAAAACTGTCTGAAGAACCCAACGAGTCAGGCTCCACTAGTGGAGTGAGGAAAAACTGAGCCAAAATGTACAGCAGAATTTGTTCATTATAATTATAAAATGGAAGCCAGCATCCACAAATTGCTTTTTTTTCCAGAAAAAAAATTGTTGCAAATTTCTGTTTTCTATATAATGTAAGAGAAGGTCATTTCAGCTCATTGAGTCACATTCTCCTGCTAATATTCCGTATAGCCTATTTAACCCATTTTCCCAAAAGCTCTCTCGAGATCCTACCACACACGTACACACACGGGGGCAATTCACAACATCTCTGGGATGTGGGAGGATACCTACACCATCACAGAAAGTCAGTGCAAACTCCACACGGGGTCAAACCCCAGTCACTGGAGCTCAGAGGTGGCAGCATTACTAGTCGAGCCAGTGAGAAACAAAGATCAAAAATGATCCTAAAATTCGAGTGGAAGCACAGGAGTTCCTTGTGGACTGAACACAGATGTTCTGTGAAGCTAAACACAAAATGCTGGAGTAACTCAGCGGGACAGGCAGCATCTCTGGTGTGAAGGGTTGGGTGACGTTTCGGGTCGAGACGCTTCTTCAGACAGTCAAGGGAGAGGGAAATGAGAGATATGGAAGGGTAAGGTGTGAAAACATGAGATCAAAGGGGATGAAGTTCAAGGAAAATGTACAATAGATCATTGTTAGCTAGGGGAAGCTGACAACAAAGCATAGAAAGTAAAATTTAATCAGGAGGACAGTTAAACTAGACGGAGAACTAGGATGGGGGAGGGGTGGAGAGAAAGCAAGGGTTACTTGAAGTTAGAGAAGTCGATATTCATACTGCTGGGGTGTAAGCTGCCCAAGCAAAATATGTTCTGTAAGATGTCAGCCAATCTGGTTTCACTAGGCCACATAGTGGGCAAGCACATCTGCATCGGAAATGCAAGTGAATTGATGTTTCATCTGGAGAGCTCATGGATGGTTAGATCGTTAGACCGGTGGTTCTCCGGGAAAGCTCTTTGATAGGATTGGCGGAGCAGGGAAAATCCCTTTGACACGTTGGGAGGAGGGGATTCCCTTTGAAGGTGGCACCAGATTAGAAACACCAGCATCTTAGCTCCAGCACATTCCCCAACTCGTGTCGTGTCGTGTCGGAGAACAAAATGAATGGGATTGCAGGGAGCTGGCAGAGATTCAATGGGCTACAAGGTCAACTCTGTTGGGATGAAATGTTTGGAGGTGCACAGGTGCAGAGTTCAAGAATGAGGTGTGCCATGCACTCCATGTAATCGGTCAGTTTAAAACATCAGTGCCAACTCAGTTATTGTGTGTGAAGGAGATTTGGCAGGCGGTGGTATTAGAGGCCTCCTTCCTTCCTGGATTCATCTTGCAACCTAGCCTCTTGGATTCTGGAGTTTGCTGTATTCGCAAAAAGTTAGCAGGCAGGTGCAGCAAGTAGTTAAAGCGGCAAACTTTGCTGCGAGGGGCAAGAATAAGGAAGTATTGCTACAATTGTAACAGGGTGTTGGTGAGGGCTCACCCAGAGTACTGCACACTGTTTTGGTCCGCTTACCCACAAAAGGACACCACAAGAGCATTGGAGATAATGCAAAGGAGATTCACCCGGCTGATTCCTGGGAAGAGATGGCTGCTCTATCAGGAGTGTTCGTCCAGCTAAAGAGGTTACAAGTTTAGAAGAATGAGAAAGGACACCATACTGTATTTGTGCAGCATATCTGACCAAGGATGTGCTGGCTCTGGAGAGGGTTCAGAGGAGGTTCACAAGAATGATCCCAGGAATGAGTGGGTTAACCTATGATGAGCGTTTGTCGGCACTGGGCCTGTACTCGCTGGTGTTTAGAAGAATGAAGGTGGATCTCATTGAAAGATATAGAACAGTGAAAGGCTTGGATAGTGTGGATGTAGAGAGGATATTTCCACTAGTGGGAGAGTCTAGGACTAGAGGTTTTTAGCCTCAGAATTAATAGACGTTCTTTTAGGAAGGAGACGAGGAGAAATTTCTTTAGTCAGAGGGTGGTGAATCTGTGGAATTCTTTGCCACAGAAGGCTGTGGAGGCCAAGTCAGTGGATATTTTTAAGGCAGATAGATAGATTCTTGATTAGTACAGGTGTGACAGGTTATGGGTAGAAGGCAGGAGAATGGGGCTAGAAGGGAGAGTTAGATCAGCCATGATTGAATGGCGGAATAGACTTAATGGGCTGAATGGCCTAATTCAACTCCTATTCCTTATGACCTTATGATCACATCAAAACACAAAATCCCAAGGATGCTGGAACTTGGTGGACATTGGGATGTTTCTAGTGCGAAAATCTCAAACAAAGAAAAAGAATTACAAGATAAGAAGTTGGTAATTTAAATAATCCTTTTCCCAGATGATGGAATCTCTCTGGAATTCTCTACTCCAGAGAATTGTGGATGCTGGATCAATAGAAGTATTGAAGGTGGAGGAAGAAACATTTTTGACGGGTTGGAAATTGAAGACCTATTGCAAATTGGTACAGAAAAGATTTGATGCCTGGGGTACTTTAGCTATGTCGAATGGCAGGGCAGGCTAGAAGGACAAGTAGCCTACTCCTGTTGCTACTGTGTGTGCAGCTGCACCTAGTTGTGGACGGTTCCTCCTTAGAGAAAGCAATGGGGCCTCGGTGGTCCTTCAGTAGAATATGGTGACTGCTTTGGCGTGGGAGCCAGGGTTCAGCCTATGGAGCAGAGTCCAGGATTAACAGAGATAACCTGAGAGATCAATAAGCACAAAAATCTGGAGTAACTCAGCGGGTCAGACAGCATCTCTGGAGAAACGGAATAGGTGGCGTTTTGGGTCGAGACCCTTCTTCAAACTGGAGATGGGTCCAGACCCAAAATGTCACCTATTCCTTTTCTCCAGAGATGCCGTCTGACCCGCTGAGTTACTCCAGATTTTTGTGTCTATCCTCGGTTTAAACCAGCTTCTTCAGTTCCTTCCTACACTGAGATACCAATATCCCCCTCTCCCCAACCTCAAAGCACAATGGCCTTCTGGCAAGTGATATTTGATTGTGCACGCCAGATTGATTGCATTCGTCGAAACAGGGTGGGCCAGGTGAAGGTTGCAATCTCCCACCCCAATTGGGGTGGGAGATTGCAACCTTCACCTGGCCCACCCTGTTTCGACGAATGCAATCAACCTGGCGTGCACAATCAAATAAGATCAAATAGAACAAGTTGTCCTACAACTTTAGGCTGTTCATGCCGTACGCAAGAAGAAGATCATCTAATTATAGTTGTGGGTAGTCTGAAGAGGCACCAGGTTGAGGAGACATTTGCACCTTGGAGAGGCGAAGAGAGATATTGAGGCCACTTTCACCTCCCCTCCTCTTCCCCCTCCACCATCCCTCTTAAAAACCCTATTCATCTAGGTGTTGTGTAGGTCTCCCTACACACATATTTCACTCTGTCTACCACCAAAGTGAAAGACAGCTCAGGTCACGTTGACCACTGTGTTAAAGGGAGGGGTAAACTCTGATCCTGCAGAGTAACAGTATTTTGCACTTTATCACTCAGCTCCTTACAGTTTTAGTATGCTGAGGCGTCACCCATCTAATCAGCCACATTTTGCCTGGAAAAACCTCGGCTCATGTATAAAGAATGATTACTTAACCAAGGCTTTGGGTTTTTGGTGAATTATATTGTAAGCAAGAACCAACATCTTCAGGCAAGGCATGGAAGCACTGATACTCCAATGTTTTAGTTGAGTTTAAAGATACAGCATGAAAGCAGGCCCACAGTGACCAAAGATCATCCGTACACTCGTTCTATCCTGCACACTAGGGACAATTTAGAGAAGCCAATTAACCTACAAACCTGAAGATAGACATAAAATGCTGGAGTAACTCTGCGGGACAGGCAGCATCTCTGGAGAGAAGGAATGGGTGATGTTTCGGGTCGAGACCCTACTTCAGACTGAAGATGGGCTTCGACCCGATGCGTCAACCATTCCTTCTCTCCAGAGATGCTGCCTGTCCCGCTGAGTTACTCCAGCATTTTATGTCTATCTTCGGTTTAATCCAGCACATGCAGTTCCTTCTTACAATCTACAAACCTGTATATTTCGGTAATGTGGAACGGAGCACCCGGTGAAAACCCACGTCGTCACAGGGAGAACGTACAAACTCTGTACAGACAGCCCTCATAGTTCAGATCTAACCCGGATGGATCTCTGGCACTGTAAGGCAGCAACACCACCACTGCACCACTGAGCCACCCTTTTGGTGTGATGTAAGAAAGCATTTATAAAATGAATGCAAGGATTTATTATTGTAGGTCTTAAAATTAGTCCTGGAACATTACAAAATAAGCACAGAAAAAATACATGGCATGAAATAGGTGCCCGATTAAAAATGAACTCACAAGTAGGGGCGGCACAGTTGCAGAGCTGCTGCCTTACAGCACCAGAGACCCGGGTTCGATCCTGACTACGGGTGCTGTTTGTGCAGAGTTTGTACGTTCTCCCCATGACCTGCGTGGGTTTTCTCCGAGAACTACGGTTTCCTCCCACACTCCAAAGACGTACAGGTTTGTAGGTTAATTGGCTTAGTATAAATGTCCCGAGTGTGTGTTGGATTGCATTAGTGTGCGGGGATCGCTGGTTGGTGCGGACTCGGTGGGCCGAAGGGCCTGTTTCAGTGCTGTATCTCTAAACTAACAACTAAGTTACCAGGATAAGGAACTTACTTCAAAGTTTTCAACTAACAGCAAGAGCACAAAATAGTTAGATATAAAAGTCATTTATTAATTATATATTCAGAATCAGTCTAATTTCTGCTACCTCACACTGTCTTGACAGGTTTAGGTTCTGGTTTGTAACCTGAAACGATCTACAAGTGAAGAAAAGGATTCCATCTCACTCTAATTTTGTACAGAGGCAATGTTGGGATAGGAGGGAAATGCCAAACTGCTGCAGGCATCCTAAAATGCTACAGCTGATAGTGGTAAACCATGGAGAATTGCTCGCAGAAACCTATCCTGTCACTACATTCATATTGAATGGCGGTGCTGGCTTGAAGGGCTGAATTGCCAACTCCTGCACCTATTTTCTATGTTTCTATGTCCATTCAGTGTTTTCAGAGCTAATACCAGAGCAATATTATAACATTGAACTGGAGTAGGTCACTTCCCCTCCAGCCAGCTCCGCCATTCAATAGGATTTTGACTGATCCAGGTTTGGCTGCAACATCATTTTATCAGGCTCTTCCCATATCCCTTAACAACCTTGCAGTTCAATCTCCACATTGATTGTTTTGTTTTTTAGCTTAGAGCTACAGCGCGGAAACACGCCCTGCGACCCACCAAGTCCGCGCTGACCAACAATCCCCGCACACTAACACCATTCTACACACAGGTCACGGAGAGAACATACAAACTCTGTACAGACTGCACCCATGATCAGGAACGAACCCGGGTCTCTGGCGCTGTAAGACACCAACACTACCACTGTGTATTCAATGTCTTTACCAGCACATGACTCTAGGGTAGGAAATTGCAAAGCTTCTTCACCCTGAGAGGACATTCCTCCTCATCGTATTAAATGGTCAACCGCCAAGGATTGAAACCACACCTCCAAGTTGTAACTACCTTCGGAAAGAGAAACATTTTCTCATCATCCAACGCCTTCAGAATCAGCAAGATTACCTGTAATTCTTCTAAACGATGAGTATGTATGTGTCCAACCCGTTCAACCTTTTTTCATTTGTGAACCTTTCATTTGGGGATCTGCAATTTCTCCAATAAAAGAACATGTTTTCTTAATTATGGAGACCAAAATTATACGTGGTCTCATCAGATGTGGTCTCACCAATGCCCTGCAAAGTTGCAGCAAAGCCTCTCTACTTATACCATTTCCTAGTATCATAGCCAACAACAGTCATGTTAAAATGTTAAAGGGCCTGTCCCACTTTTCCCGAGTTATTCACAAATTCTCTCGAGTTTTCCCCCTGATTCAAACTCACAGAATGTTCGTAACAGGTTCGTAGATATATCGTAGCGGCTCATTGCGCCAGCCGTAGGTACTCGGGGCATCCTCCCGACTATTTTTTTACTCGTGGACATTTTTTATCGGGCTGGAAAAAACGTCGCGACTTACCTGATCGTCACGAATACCTATGGCTGGCATAATGAGCCGCTACGATATATCTACGAACTCCTACGGACCCGTTACCCACATTCTGCGAATTTGAATCAAGGGGAAAACCAGGGAGAATTCGTGAATAACTCGGGAAAGTGGGACAGGCCCGTAACTTTTTCACAAAATTGGGAGAATTCGATGTTCATGCCCCCAGGATGCAGACTCCCCAAGCGGAATACGAGGTGCTGTTCCTCCAATTTCCGGTGCTGCTCGCTGTGGCCATGGAGGAGACCCAGGACAGAGAGGTCGGAGACGGAGTGGGGGGGGGAGTTGAAGTGCTGAGCCACCGGGAGGTCAGCTTGGTTATTGCGGACCGAGCGGTGGTGTTCGGCGAAACGATCGCCCAACCTCCGCTTGGTCTCACCGATATATTTTGTCCCCACCCCCGATCAGTCTGAAGAAGGGCTTCGGCCCGAAACGTTGCCTATTTCCTTCGCTCCATAGATGCTGCTGCACCCGCTGAGTTTCTCCAGCTTTTTTGTGGGAGGAACAGCACCTCATATTCCGCTTGGGGAGTCTGCATCCTGGGGGCATGAACATCGAATTCTCCCAATTTTGTTAGTCCTTGCTATCTCCTCCCCTTCCTCAGTCCCCCTGTTGTCTCCTCCCATCCCCCAGCCTTCGGGCTCCTCCTCCTTTTTCCTTTCTTGTCCCCGCCCCCCCACCCCCGATCAGTCTGAAGAAGGGCTTCGGCCCGAAACGTTGCCTATTTCCTTCGCTCCATAGATGCTGCTGCACCCGCTGAGTTTCTCCAGCTTTTTTGTGTACCTTCGATTTTCCAGCATCTGCAGTTCCTTCTTAAACAAAGTGTTGAAGTAACTCAACGGGTCAGGCAGCATCTCTGGAGGACATGAATGAATAGGCAATGTTTCGGGTCTAGACCCTTCTTCAATCTGAAATTAACTCAGAATGCGCAGTTCCTTGTGCCTCCCTCTGTCAACCTCTTGCTTATTCACTTAACCTACCTATATTCCTTTGAAGGTTGTGTGTGTACATCTCACAATCCCTTGCATTCGTATCTTCATATTAGCGGACATCCTGCTACAGTACACAGTGGCGCAATGTTAGGGTTGCTGTCTTACAATGCCAAAGACCTGGGTGCTGTCTGTACGGATTTCATACCTTCTCCCTATGACTGCATGGGGTTTGTCCAGGTGCTCCAGTTTCCACCCACATTCCACACATTTGCAAATTTACCGTTTAATACAAAACTGGGATAACATAGAACTAGTATATGTGATCATTGGTGGGCCACATTTTCCACGCTGTATCTCTAAACTAAAGCAAACCTTCTCCCCATCCATGTCAATATAATTTGGAAACAGCTAAGATACAAAGCCTGTGGCATCCCACTGATTACTGGCAACCCAAAAATCGATAAGAAGGGTCTTGACCCGAAACATTACCCATTCCTTCTCTCGAGAGATGCTGCCTGTCCCACTGAGTTACTCCAGCTCAGTGTCTATCTTTCTTACCATCATTATGTTTTGTTAGCTAGCCGATGCTTGTCCGTGTCAATATATTACAACCTCACAAGCATTACTGGTGCAGCAACCTCTTATGTAGCTCCTTGTCAAATACATGGCGGAAATCCCACCATAGGCATTCCCCAGGTTACAAACGTCCGCCTGCACACATAAACAAGCGTTTTAGAGACCCTAGGGAGGATTTGCCATCTGCTGCAGGCATCTTATACAATATGGGAACTTGGATCATGATAACACCTGAATGGTTAGATTAAAAGCCCTGGTTTAACTATACACTGCCTTATGTTTTTATTTTAAAATATTGCTGGGTGGCCATAGTTTGAACTTGCGAACTGCTCACAGGGATGTAGCCCTGTCATAACCAGGGGAGCAACTGTACTGACTATGAAGAAAACCAGCTTCGACTAAACCTGCGACTAAAAAATGATCGATTTTTTAAACGGCAACCTATTTTTAGTCGAGGCCGGTTTTAATCACGATGAAAAAATAGCAGCAACCTAGATGAAGCCTCGACCACGCAGAAACCACTTTCGACCATTAGGGAGAGTGACCAAAACCTCCGGTGACCTCATGGAAACCTTGGGTGACGGGCAAGGTCACCAGAGGTTACTGTTTAGGTCTCCTAAGTGGGTCAGGGGCTTAACAGACTGAAAACCCTTCAAAACGGAAAAAGACAAGTTAGTTTTGCAGGGAGACTGGTGGAAGAAGCGGACTGAACACAACTCACGGTGAAGCTCCTCGAGCTGCATTGTTTGGGATAATAAATGTAGTTCAATAGACAATACAGTACAAAAAGTAACTGTATGTCTACATAAAGAGATTTAATAAGCATTACTCACTCCAGACCAAACATGCTCAATTTCTGTTCTGACTACGGTGTCCACTGGATCCTGGTTGCCAAACCAATATTGCCGACTCCGATAAATGATTCCACAGTTGCAGCATTCAATCACATATCTGCAGGACACAATCAACGTGGGAACCAATTTAGTATATTCTCTAGTTTAAAAAAAAAACTGGTATGAGAACACTAAACACCATCTTCTGATTTCCGATAGTATTTTATTGGTGGTTTGAACAGCGTTTCTGCTCGAGAGAGAGACTTGTCGGGACGGTTATAGTCTTGATGTTAAGTTTGATTGATTGTAAGATACAACGTGGAAATAGACCATTAGGTCTACTTTGGTGGAAATAGACCTTTTGGGCCCAACGAGTCCACACTGACCATCGATCGTCCGTTCCCACGAGTTCTCCGTTAACAGATTTCCGCATCCTCTCCCTGCGCGCCATGGACAATTTACAGAGCCCAATGAACCGACAAACCTACAAAGTATAATAGACTCACCCTGACCAGGCATAGATGGCAAGACCCAACCAAGGAGAATCTGTGGAAGCTGATGTTTTTGGCACCACGATTACTTCTTTTCCACGCTCATAGCAAGCCTGTAATGAAATGTAATTGTGGGTTCCAGTTTCAAACAAGCCCTACCTCCCAGAGAGCATTTAAGACGCATTGATCAGCAATCTAGCATTGATCAGCTAGAGGCAGGAAACATGTTCCCGATGTTGGGGGAGTCCAGAACCAGGGGCCACAGTTTAAGGATAAGGAGTAAGCCATTTAGAACGGAGACGAGGAAACACTTTTTATCACAGAGAGTGGTGAGTCTGTGGAATTCTCTGCCTCAGAGGGCAGTGGAGGCGGGTTCTCTGGATGCTTTCAAGAGAGAGCTAGATAGGGCACTTAAAAATAGCGGGGTCAGGGGATATGGGGAGAAGGCAAGAACGGGTTACTGATTGGAGATGATCAGCTATGATCACATTGAATGGCGTTGCTGGCTCGAAGGGCCGAATGGTCTACTCCTGCGTCTATTGTCTATAATAATGGTTATTGAAAAAGCAATTCCTCCTCAGCTGCTGCATGACCCAGAGTGCTATTTATACTGACATAGCTAAACACCTAGGATGCCACAAAAAGCTTCAGGATTGGAAGGACAACATAAAGCACCATCACTTGATATGGGCTGGAAAGTGTCAGGTTTGTGGAAACCTGGTGGAACTGGGATAGGTGTGTAAGAAAGAACTGCGAGTGCTGGTTAAAATCAAAGGTAGACACAAAATGCTGGAGTAACTCAGCGGGTGAGGCAGCATCTCAGGAGAGATGGAATGGGCGACGTTTCGGGTCGAGACCCTTCTTCAGACTGATGTCAGGGGAGGGGGCGGGACAAAGATAGAATGTGGGCGGAGACAGTGAGACTAGTGGGAGAACTGAGAAGGGGATGGAGAGAGAAAGCAAGGGCTATCTGAAGTTAGAGAAATCAATGTTCATACCGCTGGGGTGTAAACTACCCAATATGAGGTGGTGTTCCTCCAATTTGTGCTGGGCCTCACTCTGACAATGGAGGAGACCCAGGACAGAAAGGTCAGATTGGGAATGGGAGGGGGAGTTGAAGTGCTGAGCCACCGGGAGATCAGGTAGGTGAAGACGGACTGAACGGAGGTGTTCGGTGAAACGATCGCCGAGCCTGCGCTTGGTCTCGCCGATGTAGAGAAGTTGACACCTGGAACCGGGATAGGACTGGGCTTTCATGATCTGCTGGCACTCAGTGCTAGGGCAAGATCATAGCTAATTCAACCCTATGGAAGGAGATAACTAGGAAAAATGTTCCATTTATGCTGAAAATTTGAATAGTAGAAATGAAACAAAAAAGCCAATGCAAATATTTTAGGTACAAAGATTTTGTTATTGGATATGGACTCAGTACAAATATGCACACAGCATAATACAATAGAGCTGTGAAGATCTAGGGAAAGGACAGACCTATATGTGGTGAATGCTGGTTTCGAGGCTACAATGGAAAAGAAACAGCTTTCAGGCACCTGAAGACTAAGATTCAACAAGAAATCAAGACTTAAACCAATTTTTGGGTGGGAAGAGCTTAGGAGGTCTGCTAACATGGAGGATTCTTCAGCGCTGACAAGACCATTCACAGCTAAAACAGGGACAATTCTAATGAAGGCCAAAAATGCCAAAACGCTGGAAGGCAGTCAGCATTTGCTGCAAGAAACAAACTGAAGAAAGCCTCAACCGTAATTATTTCACTGATGTGAGCTTCCCAGCCCTTCCCTCAACAAACCACCTCACTCAGCGTCACTCTTGGTGGTCAAGTTAGGATCATGCTAGGATCTGAAGCAGCTGGTAAGTATAGATGCTGAGTGTTTAAGAAAGAACTGCAGATACTGGAAAATCGAAGGTACACAAAAAAGCTTTCTCAAGTTTCTCAAGTATAGATGCTCTTCAGCTATCAACAAGCTTCCCCAAGAACATTAGTTTACATAATTTAGGAAAGGAATTTACAGAAATGTTGAAGCACAAATCCAACTAAAAGCCAAAGCTTTGTTGCACATTAAAGGCTTTTCACTCACTTTACATTCTCCCCTATCGGATCTGCCACAAACTCCAATTGTACTTAAAATCACACCTTCATCCATCTCCTCACATTCCTCAGGCTTAGCCTCACCTATGATATGCTACTGCATTTAAAGTGCAACAGAAAAGGAACTGGTTTAAAATATATTTTCCAGCATAATTTATAAAATATACTGTGGAATTATTGCCCTATCTCTGTATATTCGCCTCATCTTTAGGCAATAGATTCAAACACCACGAGTATAATGAAAAATATCAAATTGGGAGATGCACTCACCTTGCAAGTATACACCCTGTTGTCGTACTGGTGCGAATAGCTGCAACGGCTTTGGGAGTCATGAGGAATTCCATCCTTTGCATGGTTCATACTGTTCTTGCAGCCAACTCTTTACAGAAATATTGAAGTACGAATCAATATAAAAGCAAAAGCTTTGTGGCACAATAAACAGACCAACATCACAACGTGGAGCACATCATATCTGAATGTTCAAAGTATCATGACAACATTTCAATAGCCAGACTGAGGAACAGCGGGTATCATTTTTGACCATTACAATTTATATTTTCTTTCGAACCGTCAATGCTTCTGATTACCTGGACAGCGGCAAGTAAACCCTTCCCCAATGTTTAGTTTAGTTTAGTTTAGTTTAGAGATACAGCATGGAAACAGGCCTTTCGGCCGACTGACTCCGCACCGACCCCCACATATTAACACTATCCTACATACACTAGGGAGAATTTACATTTATAGCAAGCCAATTAACCATCAATCTGTACATCTTTCGAGTGTAGGACGAAACCGATGATCTCGGAGAAACCCACACGGTCACAGGGAGAACGTACACACTGCGTACAGACAAGCACCCCTACTTGGGATCAAACCCGGGACTCTGGAGCTGTAAAGCAGCAACTCTACCGCTGCGCCACAGTGCCGACCCTGTTCCACCAACATCTATGTGAAGGTCAAGATCAGCAACTTGGATTTACTCACCAGCTGAATCCCTGGGCTGTTTCTGGAATTGAAATCAGTAAGATACTGACGTCTTAAAAACAAAAATGCGATCCAAACATTTTCTTAACTTGCAGGAACTGTAATTACCCTTACACCTGATGTCCATCTCTAATGTGCCAATGACTGGAGATGTGTGAAGCCCGCTCATGTTACTTGGGAGGCATGGCTTGGTCAAATTAGACTAAACCTTTCAATGAGCAGTTCCCATTCAAGGGCTCTGCTTTATGAGCTCCTGTAACAACAGGAGACTGCATTGTGAAGTTTATGTGGTTTTGATAAGAATCTTGATTAAAATATGCCATTGCACTCAAGGCTCTGGGCTTGTGAAATTTATGTCCACAATGGATGTGTGGAACATAACCAATTCCATTTGGCCATAAGAAAAACTGTGTTTTAGTTAATGCATCACTTGAATGGAAGGCTACACACCAAGGGCTGAAAGATAGGATTAACATGGATGGGTTGGCATCGACGTGTCAGGCCGAATGGCCTATTTGCATGCTATATTCAGGGTATAGTTGAGTAATAATCCTCACAAGTACTATCCTGATTTAATAACAATCCCATTAAGGTTCATAAAGCCAGCTGTCCATCGGTAGACAAGGGCACAATCTCAGGCTCATCCTGCCAACAACTAGTCTGCCTGCCCTACTAAACGTGCACAAAAGTAACATCCTACGATTTTTGATACACTTACCCACAACTGAGACATGTGCAAGAACAAGTAAAATACTCGTCAGGAAAGAAGCAGCTGTAAGCCAGTCGATCATCTGCAATTTCTCCACAGAAACGTTCACTCAAAGCCTAAAGAAAAATAATTGAAAATACGATCATTCAGCAGGGTCATTGTTCTCTACTACGAATAAAAAAAAAATCCAGGCAGTCATAGAGTGATACAGCATGGAAACAGACCCTTCGGCCCATCTTGCCCACACCGACCAGCATGTCCCAGCTACACTAGTCCCACCTGGCTGCGTTTGGTCCATATCCCTCCAACCCTGGCCTATCCATGTATTTCATACTGTTTGTCAACCAGTGGACACAATCTCCACTGAAATGATCTACAATCCAGGAAAGCCAACGAGAGTCAATCATTTTAGTGAAAAAATATTTAATAGAAAGTTTCCAAAGGTCTCATACTGGATAACATATTTATTGTAGAAATCCCAAATGCACCTTTTCCATTAGTCTCCTCGATCCATCACTCACTGAATTGAAATGTTGATTCATTGCAAATTGTTTTACAAAATATAATGCAGGTTCACCAACATTCACTTACCCACTTTTCAATGTCATGAAGCACAACATCAAGAAACTACTTTTTAAAGAAAAAGTTGTTTCTACTTCAGTACTCACTTTTAAAGATCAACAGATTACTATGTTTATTTTACAAGATAATAAAACATCTTTATTTTTAGCCAGATAGTTTTCACTGGTCTAACTCTCAAAATACACAATACACAGTCCATTTTTAATCAACTGTTTGGCATTTGCCAGCTCCATTAACCAATATCCTTCTGCAATCTTTCAGATCTTAATGAACTTGTTCTTCCGAATTACCTTATAACTTCTCAATATTAACCACGTTGTAGAAATAACTGACTGAAAAATAACGAGGAAACTAAAGGGCCTAGTCCACTTTCCCGAGTTATTCACGAATTCTCCTGAGTTTCAAACTCGCAGAATGTTCGTAACTAGTCCGTAGGAGTCCGTGGATATATCGTAGCGGCTCGTTATGCCAGTCGTAGGTACTCGGAGCCTTTTCTTTTACTTGTGGACATTTTTCAACATGCTGAAAAAACGTCCCAACTTACCTGATGCCCCGAGTACCTACGGCTGGCATTACGAGCCGCTACGATATATCCACGGACTCCTACGGACTAGTTACGAACATTCTGAGAGTTTGAAAACTCGGGAGAACTCGTGAATAACTCGGGAAAGTGGGACAGGCCCTTAAGAATGCTGCCAGGATTAGAGGGTATTAGCTTTAAACTTTAGAGTTGAGATACAAAGTAGCCCTTCGGCCCACCAAGTCCTCACCCGACCAGAGATCATCCTGTACATTAGCTCAATCCTATGCACACAACAGACAATTTACAATTTTTACAGAAGCCAATTAACCTCCAAACCTGTACGTCCTTGGAGTGGGCGTGGAAACTAAAGCACCCGGAGAAAACTCACACGGTCACAGGAAGAACGTACAAACCCAGCACAGACAGCACCCACAGTCAGGATCAATCCCAGGTCTCTGACGCTGTAAGGCAGCAACTATTGCTGCGCCACTGTGCCTCCCTATCAGGAGAGGTTGGAAAAACTAGGACTGTTTTCTTTGGAGCATCGGAGGTTGAGGGGAGACCCGATAGAAGTATATAAAATTATATTAGTCACACTTAGTCAGAACCTTTTTCCCCTGCATGGAAAATTCAAAGACTTGAACTCATAACTAAGATCAGTGGAGGAAAGTTTGAAGAAGATGTGAGGGGCATTTTTTTTACATCGAGAGGTGGGTACCTGGAATGTGTTACTAAGGTGGTGGTGGCAACAGATATGATAGTGACATTTTTAGATATAGATCCTACATTAAAATACCACCTACATTAAAAGTCTGCTCACCCACCTCACCACCTCCAGGTCCCTCAGATCGGCTGACTTGGGGTTGTTGAACATCCCGCGGTCTAGGCATAAGCTCAGGGGCGACCGCGCCTTTGCGGTTGCAGCTCCTAGACTGTGGAACTGCATCCCTCTTCCCATCAGAACTGCCCCCTCCATCGACTAAAAACCCATCTGTACTCCCAAGCCTTTCTTGACGTCCACTAAGCGAGTTTGTTTGTTTGTTTGTAGTTTGTTTGTTCTACTATTCTTATACAAATGTAAAGCACTTTGGCCAACGAGAGTTGTTTTTTAAATGTGCTATATAAATAAATGTGACTTGACTTGACTTGAGATATGAAGGGAATTGAGGGATATGGAACAAGTGCAGGCAGAGGAGATTGTTTAACTTGGCATCATGTTTGACACAGATATTATGGGCCAAAGGGCCTTATCATGTGTTGTACTGTTAAAGCAATAATAAATTTGCATAAAAAATTCACAAATAAATGAATGGCCAGAGAATAATGTAATGATGACAACCAAATCTGAGGAGGGATTGTTGACCCAAACATTTGGACCTTACAGCCTTGCAGTGGGGGGGAACGGAGCAATGAATGGCAAGGACAGGTGTTGATGGGAAGAATGCGTACAAACTCAGTAGGTGCAAGGCATCCAGGCAAGTTGACATTGCTCATGTTAAATAAATCTCATTGGTCTCCATCTGGGCTGACATTACTGTATATATACGAAGGCCTTAGCTCTAAACTCAGAATCGTACCATACAGAAACAGGGCCTTTTGGCCGACCTCGTTCATGTTGCCTGCAATAGCCATCTGAGCAAGCCACATTAGGCCTACAACACTCAACAACTTTCCTATCCCAGAAACTGCCCAAGTGACTTTTAACTGTATCTGCCTTCACCATCTAAATGTTCACCACCATCTGTGTGGAAAAAGCTACGCCACAGATCTCCTTTAACATTTTCCCTTCTCACATTAAACCTGTGCCTTCTTGTTCCACATTCACTTGCTCCGATTTGAAAAAGATTTGGATCATCCGCCAATATCTACGTATCTATGCTCTTCATAAGATCATAACCTCCATAAGATCATACTTCAACCTTTTAAATTGCAGCCTCTCCAGTTTCTCCTTATAACGACAGCCCTCTATTCCAAATGTAGAAACAAGGAACTGCAGATGCTGGTTTACACAAAAGGACACAAAGTGCTGGAGTACAGGTGAGGCACAGGGGAAGGGTTGTGAGGGGTGGGGGGAAGAAAGGAGGGGGAATGAGGGGGTTGTCAAAGGTTTCCTACAATTGGAGAATTCAAATGTTCATACTGTTGGATCATAAGCTACGTAAGAAGTGTTGTTCCTCCAGTTTGCGTGTGGCCGCACTCTGGCAGTGGAGGAGGCCCAGGTCAGAAAAGGTCAGTATGGGATTAAGAGAGTTAAAATATATTTTTAAAATACAAAAAAAGAGTTAATATGGTGAATATCTTCTGCACTCTCGCTATTGTAAATATATCCTTCCTGTAGTGTGATGATCAGAACTGCACACAATACTGTAAGTGTGTTCGAACCAGTGTTTAGACTTCAGATACAGTGTGGAAACAGGCCTTTATGCCCACCTCGTCCGCACCAACCAGCGATCACCCCTACACTAGCACCATCCTAAATGATACATCACTATTCCCAGATCTCACTGTAGCGTAACACTCTCCAAAGCTGTAACATTTATTGTGCAAGTCCTGCACTGGTCTGATAGGCCAAAGTGCAACACCTCACACCAGTCAGAGATACTCACAATGCAACAGTGTAGGAAGGAACTACAGATGCTGGCTTGCACCAAAGATAGACACAAAATGCTGGAGTAACTCAGTAGGATAGGCAGCATCTCTGGAGAGAAGGAGGGGCTCGACCCAAAACGTCACCCATTCCTTCTCTCCAAAGATGCTGCCTGTCCCGCTGAGTTACGCCAGCATTTTGTGGCTATCTTCTCACAATGTAGCATGCGACCTTTTTAGCTATAATATAAACCATTGGCTATTAAAAATCTATGTTCCCATCATTTAGCGACAAATCTTGAAACTTTTGTTTTCGTTCCACTGCCCAAACCATTTATGGTAGCTGAACAAAGCAGATTTTAAGAAACTCAAACTCAACTTCCTCCTCATCAAGTTTCAATCTTATAGCCAAGACATGAATTATGTTAGAAATGAACCTAAAGACAGCACCAAGTAAAATCAATCGCAGGTCAAGGTGATACTATAGACAATAGACAATAGACAATAGGTGCAGGAGTAGGCCATTCGGCCCTTCGAGCCAGCACCACCATTCAATGTGATCATGGCTGATCATCCCCAATCAGTACCCCGCTCCTGCCTTCTTCCCATATCCCCTGACTCCACTATTTTTAAGAGCCCTCTCCAGCTCTCTCTTGAAAGCATCCAGAGAACCCGCCTCCACTGCCCTCTGAGGCAGAGAATTCCACAGACTCACCACTCTCTGTGAGAAAAAGTGTTTCCTCGTCTCCGTTCTAAAAGGCTTACTCCTTATTCTTAAACTGTGGCCCCTGGTTCTGGACTCCCCTAACATCGGGAACATGTTTCCTGCCTCTAGCGTGTCCAAGCCATTAACAATCTTATATGTTTCAAGTGATCACTTATCAGGATGTTTACACTAGTTTGCTTAATAGATGCTGCTGCACCCAAATTAAAAAGGATGTTTAACGTTTGTGATTAGATTTTAACCCATGCCTTACTTTCAAAGCCTTAAAAATTATTCCTGGAGGTCTGGGAGAACGGGTTGTGTTGTTGTTCAACTGCTGCTCAATTGTCCACAATAATCCAGCAAAATCTGTTGGAGGGTTATATGTTCTGGTTCCTTTGTACTGTATGGAACAAAAGGCTTCTGGAAAGCGCCCAAGTTTATGAAATCGCTCCTGTAACAGTTTTTCTGGCAGCTCAGAAGGTCCATCTGCAGAGAGAATATAAGTTTAATGCAAAGCACCAACCAACCTACAAATGCATTTAGTCATAAGAGTACTGTTTTGTTTTTAGTTTAGAGATACAGCAGCACAGAAACAGGCCCTTCGGCCCACCGAGTCCGCACCGACCAGCAATCCCTGCACATTAACAATGTCCTACACACACTAGGGACAATTTACACTTATACGAAGCAAATAAACCTACAAACCTGTGCATCTCTGTAGTGTGGGAGGAAACCGAAGATCTCGTATAAAACACACGCGGTCATAGGGAGAACGTACAAACTCCGTACAGACAGCACCCGTAGTTCGGATCGAACCCGGGCCTCCGGCCTGCAAGCGATGTAAGGCAAAACTCTACCGCTGCCCCACCATGCTGCCTGTACTGAAACAGGCTCTTTCGCCCACAGAGGCCTCATTGATCATCAACCACTCATCCTGCACCAATCCTTCCTATTATCAATGTTCCCACATTCTCAGCTTCCCCCACCTTCTATCACTCACATACACATCAGATTTACAATTTACAGAGGCCAGTTAATCTATCTGCGCGGTTTGGGGGTCTGAGAGGGAACAGAAGCACCCAGAGGAAATCCACCTGGTCAGAGGTAGAACATTCACGGATAATGTCTGGGGCCCAGATGGAGCTGTGAGGCATCTGCCCAAGCACCAGTGATGGGGGGAATTAATATTCAGGATGGTGTGAAAGTACTAATCAGGCAGGCTTACTTTGTCTAGGACGGTGTGGAATATTGGAGTTGCACTTATCCAGGTAAGCAGAGTGCTTGACTACATGTTCCATATTGGTCATAGAAAGGATCTGGGGTGTCAGGAGGTGATTTACTCCCCACAGTACACCTAGTTTTTGTCCTGTTCTTGTCATCACATTATTTGTGTCATTAGTGCAGTTGAATTTCTGTTGCAGTTCAATAGTGAAGTTCAGAATGCTGATGGTTGGAGGGTTTGGCTCTCGGTGAGATGGTCTCTGCCTGCCCGTTCTGTGATGTACAGATTACTTGCCATTGATCAGGCCATGTCTGCATGTAGACCAGGTCTTGTGGCTGGCCCAGGCTGCAGCATTTGCTGAGGAGTTGAAAATTGAATTGAACATTGTGCAATCTTCAGCAGGGAAGTACAATGGGATCTGGGGGTCCTTGTTCATCAGTCAATGAAAGTAAGCATGCAGGTACAGCAGGCAGTGAAGAAAGCCAATGCCATGTTGGCCTTTATAACAAGAGTCGTCGATTATAGGAGAAAAGAGATCCTTCTGCAGTTGTACAGGGCCCTAGTGAGACCACACCTGGAGTATTGTGTGCAGTTTTGGTCTCCAAATTTGAGGAAGGACATTCTTGCTATTGAGGGAGTGCAGCGTAGGTTCACGAGGTTAATTCCCGGGATGGCGGGACTGTCATATGTTGAAAGAATGGAGCGATTGGGCTTGTATACTCTGGAATTGAGAAGGATGAGAGGATATCTTATTGAAACACATAAGATTATTAAGGGATTGGACACGCTAGAGGCAGGAAACATGTTCCCGATATTGGTGGAGTCCAGAACCACCGGCCACAGTTTAAGAATAAGGGGTAGGCCATTAAGAATCGAGATGAGCAAAAACTTTTTCACCCAGAGAGTTATGAATCTGTGGAATTCTCTGCCTCAGAAGGCAGTGGGGGCCAATTTTCTGGATGCATTCAAGAGAGAATTAGATAGACCTCTTAAAGATAGCGGACTCAAGGGATATGGGGAGAAGACAGGAACGGGATACTGAGTGTGGATGATCAGCCATGATCACTGTGAATGGTGGTGCTGGCTCGAAGGGCCGAATAGCCTACTCCTGCACCTATTGTCTATTGCCTATAAAATGCTGAAATAACACAGTAGGTCAGACAGTGTCGAGCTTCTGGCTGTTGGAATAACTTAGATCACACACAGTGATTAAGATCCAAAGACTTTATTAGCGTTACAGCATAGGTAACTTAATCTTAATACGTAACTCAAGACTGAGGGGGAAAGGGCAGAGAAGCTTTCTGTTAAACTACTGGGCGTAGCTACAAAGCATGACTCATGAGTGACTGATCTACACCCTCCCTCTTAAAGAATTTAGTGTCAGTACAAAACCATTGTCTAAATAACGCATGCATAGCAATTGATAATAAGCTGGAGGAAAGTCAAACATAGCCCGGGTACTTCACGGTAGGCTTGCAAACACGACCAGCACGTGTGCGATATAAACCATTTCCGTTTTTCCCCATCGGGGAGAGCCGGTGGCTTCACGGGTGACGGAGATTGAACCAGCAATCCCGGTGGTGAAACAAGGGACTGTGGCGCAGGCGGAGGGTGCGGACCACTGGCAAAGTAGCTGTTCCAGAAGTGGGTTGTTGTGCTGGTGTAGGCAGATCAATGCCGCTGGACACGGACGGAAGTACACTTGTACGGTCTGGATAATACGGAGGTGGAGTCGGCTCATTCACAGGCAGGATATGTTGTCTGTTATGCCTGTAGGTGCCGCCAACGGCACTGACCAGATATGAGCGTGGCTCAGGAGTAGTTCCAGAAATAACACCGATACGATCATGGCCTTTGTCAGTTTGCAAACGAACCACCTGCCCCATGGTTAATGGTGGCAGTGGCCTACTTGTCTTGTCATACCACTGTTTTTGAATGTCACGCTTTTGTTGTAATCTGGACTGGGCTTCCGATGGTGGAACCATCTGTCGGATCAATTCCTGATTCGCCACAGACACCGTGGCTCAGGTCTGCCTTGACAATAAACTTTGAGCAGGTGAACCCAAAATGGGGTCGCGGGAGATGTTGCGTAGGTTGAGCAGATCCACGTACACGTTGGAATTAGCTCTGTACGAACGATCCATGAGCTGTTTGGCACTCTTGACAGCCCGCTCAGCTAATCCATTCGACTGTAGATATGCAGGGCTGCTGGTGATGTGGCGAAAGCCCCAGCGTGCAGCAAACTCCTTGAAGTGTCGGCTGGTAAATTGACTGCCGTTATCAGATAACAGTATGCTCTGTTCTGTATGCTCTGTGGTCTGCAAAATGGCGAGCAAGCCGCGAGAAGTGAGGCTGCTAAGAAAATCAATGTCAAACCATCCGGAATACGAATCGACAAGTACCAGGTACTGCTTGCCATGTCATTCAAATATGTCAATTGCCACTGTTGACCATGGGAGAGCAGGAGCCGGATGTGAAAGAGCTGGTTGCTTTTGTTGCTGAGTTGCCAAGCTGTTACACACTGCACAGGACGCCACATTCTCGGTAATGTATTCGGCCATGCCAAGCCAGTAAAACATGTTTCTTGCCCGTAGGACGGTGGCTTCAGTGCCTGGGTGCCCTGCATGGACAGCGTTAAAATACTTGCTGTGCAGCGAAGCGGGAACCACAGCCTTGTGTCCTTTTACAATAATGCCATCCTGCAGCACTAGCTCATCACGGACGGCAAAGAAAGGTCGGACTGGCAGCGGAACGTTGTAGCGTTTGTCTGGCCAGCCGCGCTTAATGACGGAGGCGAGTGACCGTAAGGTACAGTCAGCAGCAGTGTGGGCAACCAGGTCTTCCATACAGGACGAGGGAAGAAAGGACACACTCATTACGATAAAGTCATCATCCGGTGAGGGTGGACCCTCACAGGTCTTCCGCGGTGCACGCACGATAGTGTCAGCCAGGTGCATATCCTTACCACGTTTGAAGGTCAGAACAATGTCATATTTTTGAAGTTGTAGCAACATCTGCTGTAGGCGCGCTGGAGAGGCGTGGATCGGTTTGTTAAAGATGATGATCAGAGGTTGGTGGTCAGTTTCAATCGTTACCGTTTGTCTGAAGATAAAGTCGTTAAATTTCTTGCAGGCAAAAACAACCGCCAACAGCTCTTTCTCAATTTGGGCATAGCGTTGTTCTGTGTCAGTCATAGTGCGCGAGGCATAGGCAACACGCTTATTGCCGCTATCGTCATTTTGAAGACATGCTGCGCCCAGTCCGTGTTGTGAAGGGTCACAAGTCAGTGTGGCCGGTCGTTTAGGATCAAAATAAGCGAGAGTACGAGCACAAGACATTTGCTGCTTAAGAGTGTTGGATGGTCCTGGAGTCCTGGATGGTGCCAGGCCCAAGCAGTGTCTTTGTGTGTAAGCTGGCGCAACGGGGCTGATATTTCACTGAAGTCCGGAATAAATTTGCTCAAGTAGTTCACCATGCCACGGAATCTCTGCAGACCGAGCACGTCTGTGGGTGCTGGAGGCTCGTTGATGGCACTGGTTTTCGCCGGATCAGGTTTTAGGCCGTCCTTAGTGAACACATGGCCTATGTATTTCACCTCACCTACCCTGAATTTGCATTGTTGAAGGTTAAGCTTGAGGTTAATGGTCCTGGCACCATCCAGGACCTTTGTCAGATTAGCATCTTCTTCGACATTTCGTCCAGCAACGAGGATAACCCTCAAACAACTGCTCCATAGCTTGTTGAAGTATTTCACTAGCAGAGTTTATGCCAAAAGGCATGCAAAGAAATCTGTATCGCCCGAACGGTGTGCTGAAGGTGGTTAACTTGGAGGAGTTATGTTCCAGCGAAATCTGCCAGAATGAACTCTTGGCATCTAGAACAATGAATAAAGTTGCCTCAGCCATCTGCGCTGCAATCTCGTCCACAGCGCGCATGGGATAGTGAGGTCGTTTAATGGCTGTGTTTAAGTCCTTAGGATTAATACAAATCCGTATTTTGTCTTTATTCTTCTTTGTTGCCACAACCATGGTGGAAACCCAATCCGAGGGGTCAGTGACGGGAGCAATCACACGTAGAGACGCCATTCTGTTGAGATCAATATGAACACGGTCCCGCATAGCATGGGGAATCTTGTGAGCTGGACGGACAACTGTAATGGTAATTGGGTTAATGGTAATTGTGTACTTCACAGGCAACCTGCCCAGCTTGTCGTCAAACAAAGTTTTGTATTGTGTCAGGATTTGCTGGCTAAAGTCACAGGTTGTAGTCGGATGACAAACAGAAGGGCAGAAAGAGACAAGTCCCAGGTCGTGACAATCGTCGGCACCCAGCAGAGACGGCACATCCTCACGTACAACATAGAAACTCAGGTTGTGGACACGTGAGTTAAGACAGCAGCGTAACTCGACATGACCGATAGGGTGCACTGGACCTCCTGCAAATGGGAGAAGGGAGGCAGTCGTAGGGGTGACAGTCTCTGTTTTTCATAACTTTTTCAACACAGCTGGACAGATCACATTACATCCGGTCCCTGTGTCAACTTCCAGATAAAAGTTCTTGCCATTACCGAGCAAAGCGACCTTGGGCTCTAGTTGTTTGTGTATTGAGTCAGACAGGGAATGCACATCCAAGTCAATACCTTCGCTAGCAGCCTGCAAATCCGTGGGAGCTGGTTAAGAGCATTCCAAGAGCATCCCGCAGTAACTCGTCGCGTAATTTATCATTGCGGACACCATAGGCCATACGATCATGGACTAGGCAATCACATATATCCCTGAAATCGCATCGATTGGCAATGTGCTTCAAGGCACTGACATACATCTCCACAGGTTCACCCTGTCTCTCCCTTCGGGAAAATAATAAATGCCTCTCCATGACCAAGTTAGTGCGTAACTCACATAACTGTCGGTATTTGCGTAGTAGGCAATCAGGGTCATGGATAGACTCAGCGGGAGCGATCTGGACACCAGCCGGGTCAAACCTAGCCGGTTCATAATGAAATCTTCTGCCACGTTGGGCAGCTTCTGTGCTTGCTAGATTAAGAAGAATTGACGCTCGAACACCGGGAGCAGCAGTAGGTTGAGCTGCTTCAATGTAAATTGAGAAATCTTCTTCAAATACGCGCCACCGTTGTGCGAGGTCTTCGTCAAACACCAGGATCTCTGGTTTTCTGAGAGCAGAAGCCATAGTAATATATACCGGAGAAAACAACAAACTAAAATAAAAGCAATATAATTAAGCAACGAGTGAGTCCGTGCACTCTGATACCATGTCGAGCTTCTGCTGTTGGAATAACTTAGGTCACACACAGTGATTAAGATCCAAAGACTTTATTAGCGTTACAGCATAGGTAACTTCATCGTAATACGTAACACAGGACTGAGGGAGAATGGGCTGAGAAGCTTTCTGTTAAACTAGTGGGCGTAGCTACAAAGCATGACTCACAACATGAGTGACACTGATCTGCAGACAGCATCTCTGGACAAAAGGAATGGGTAACGCTTCGTTGGTGACGTTAATTGCCCCACATTCACAACATGGACAGTGTCGTCCCCCCCCTAGTCATTACCTTTCACCCCATCAGCCCTCACATGCAGCACATACTAGTCACATCTTCCCATCTCTGTTCTAGGTATAGACTGCGAGACCAGATGCAGGCTGGGCAATGATTTCGCTGAACACCTTCGCTCAGTACACCCTGGCCTACCCGATCTCCCAGTTGCCAAACACTTTAATTCCCCCTGAATTCAGTCTGAAGAAGGGTATCGACCCGAAACGTCACCCATTCCTTATCTCCAGAGATGCTGCCTGTCCCACTGTGTTACCCCAGCATTTTGTGTCCACCGTCACTTTAAATACCCCTCTCATTCCCTTACTAACCTTTCTGTCTTGGGGCACCTCCACTGTCAAGAGTGAGGCGTGAGGCCAAACGCAAATTGAAGGAACAGCACCTCATATTTTGCTTGGGCAGCTTACACCTCAGCGCTATGAATATTGATTTCTTTAATTTTAAGTAACCCTTTCACTCCCTCTCTCTCTCTCTCTCTGTTCCCCCTCCCCCACCCTAGTTATCCTCCTAGTTTCACTGTCGGCCTGCTTACTTTCAGTTTTCGTACCCCCTCGTTACCACCTCTTCCACAGCCAACAGCGGACCATTGGGGCCTCCACCTTTCCTTGATCATCCTGGCGGCCCCCGAATTGATCTTATCATATCTTTCTTCTTTTGTTATTTGTTACTCCGCATACCTCCAGTTTCCCTCTCCCCTGACTGAGTTTGAAGAAGGGTCTCGAGCCGAAACGTCACCTATTATTTTTCTCCAGAGACGCTGTCTGACCCACTGAGTTACTCCAGATTTTTGTGTCCATCCCCAGACATCATGTTGGCAGGAAGTCCATTGGTGAAGCAGCTGAAGATGGTTGTGGTCAAGTAACTGTCCTAAGGGATGTCTGCAAAGACATCCTGGGGCTGGGATTATTACCTCCAACAACCACAACCTGTGACTCAAACCAAAGGTCAAAGGTATCAAAGGTATTTTATTAGTCACATTCACATACACCGAGGTGTAGTGAAGTGAAATGCTTTTTGCCATTTTGCAGCACACAAAAAAAAGAATACAGACATAACACCAATGAGAGTCTTAAACACAAAGAACATCCCCCCACAATGGCTCCCACCATGAGGGAAGGCACAAAGTCCAGTCCCCAACCCCAGTTCACCCATAGTCAGGCCCACTGAGGCCTCCACAGTTGCCTCTATGGAGTCCCGATGTTCCTGGCCGTTCTCGCCGGGTGGTGGTGCTCCGGCGTCGGGAGAGTCCACACAGCGGCATGGGAACCCTGGAACGGCCGCTTCCGTACTGGAGGCCGCGGCTTCCGAAGCCGACAAGGCCGCTCCGGATGGAGCTCCACAACTGGCGATCTCGTCGCGAGATCCCAGGCTCCCGGTGTAAAGTTCGGCGCCGCCGCCCGCACCACAGACCAGCAGCTCCGCGATGTTGTTCCCGGCGGTCTCAGCTCACCGGAACTCCAGAAGTCTAGACCTCCAAACAAAACACTTTAACTAACTAAAAATAAAAATAAAACGGTGAAAAGACAGACAACTGCTGGCAGGGCAGCCATACACAGGACAGCGCCCCCTAGAGCATATTTTCCCGTCGATGCTTGGTAACTTAAATTTTAGCAGAGTTCTTTGATGCCATGTTCCGTTAAATAGGCTCTTGAATAACACCTCCAGTTTCTATTCAAATAGCTCACACGCAAGCTAATAATTATTACCTTGTTTAAAATGAAGGAATCGCAGGTTGGGGTTTGTGTCAAACAGCATGGTTTGCTTGATTATTTTTAGACTTCACAAGTCCCAGTGACTCAATGAATCTTAAAATATTTGTTGCCTTATATGCAAATCTAATTATCTTTAAAAAAACATTGATGAACCCTGTGCTTACCAAATAAGAAATAACACTTATTTCCTTTGTTTGTCTGTTAGCTCAGATCAACCACAAACAAAAATTAGATTTTAGTGCAAAAAAGACCATTCTGTGTCCCTTCAACCAGGTCAAACCAACATACATGACTAATTCTAGCAGCGAGCTGAGAAATCGCGTGTGTGTTACCTTATCACCATCTTGTTAAAAGATAGACAATGTTTACTGTTTCCTCATTAAATCAATCACCAAAATGCTCTAATATAATCCAATATCACCCATGTAATTTGGTGTTAAATGAGACAAATAGTTTCCTGATTTATGCTTCTGGGTGATTTATTGTATTCCTGATAATTTATTGCATTACATTGCATGATAATTGTACTCCAAAACACATCACATTCCTTTATTAGCACTGAATCCAAATCCTAGTAGTCTCAACCCAACAGCGATGCGAACTCAGAGCGCTGGAGTAATTCAGCAGGTCAGGCAGCATCTCAACAGAACATGGAGATGAGACGTTTCAGGTCAGGACTCTTCTTCAGACTGATTGGGCTGGAGGGTGGGAGGAGAAAGGTGGAAGAGAGGAGGTGCAGGATAAAGCCTTGTGAGTGTCAGGTAGTACGTGAGGGGGCCCTACCTCACCTGTATCTCCCTATCACCGGCATCTTTGTGCCTTTTATTTTGTAAAGCAACATCTGCAATTACTTTTTTCTACCATTTTTGTGCAATTTATCTGTTCTTGCAATGCGGATGGCATTGGCAAAGTCAGCATTCACTGTCCATTCTACACTGCCCTCTCAACTAAGAGGCTGTTCAGAATTAACCATAAAGGGGTATCTGGAGTCACAAATACGCCAGACAGATGAGGATGCAGAAAATAGACACAAAGTGCTGGAGTAAATCAGCGGGTCTGGCAGCATCTCTGAGCCGAAACGTAACCCGTCCTTTTTTTCCAGAGATGCTGCCTGACCCACTGAGTTATTCCAGAACTGTGCCCATCTTCGGTATAACCCAATATCTGCACTTCCTTTCTACACAGATAAGGGTGCAGGATTTCCCTTCCTAAAAAGTCAGTGAATAAACGGGTTTTCAGAACAATTCAGTGGTACATTCTGTCACTGAAACAAGATTCCATATCCGCTTGAATGGGACCAGCAGTTGAGACTTGGATGAAGGGGTCCATAACGTTGGCCTGAGTCCAGGGTTCGGCCGCGGGCCAGCGGCTGCGTCAGCAGGACTGGTGGGCGGCAGCTTCGACCACCCCAGGCCGCGGTGTTTGAGCCGCGGGACAGTTGTAACATCGCCCGGGGGGTATCGCCTCAGCGCAGAGGGAGAAGAGGAGGGAAGAGACTGGAGACCTAAGACTTTTGCCTCCATCACAGTGAGGAGATGCTGGGTGGACTCACTGTGGTGGATGTTAATATGTGTTTATTGTTGTTTTTATTGTATTGTATTGTATGTATGACTGCTTCAATTTCGTTCAGACTTCGGTCTGAATGACAATAAAGGCTATCTAATCTAATCTAATCTAATCTAACTCCATATTGAAATCAAAGTACTGATTACTGCTGACCTTGCAGAATCCACTTGACCTATACTCTGCATCTTGGCTCCCTCTCCACCAGACTCTGTATTGTCATATTATTCTGATATTTCCAAACACAGTCCAACAAGTTTACAAGTGGACACAAAATATTGGAGTAACTCAGCGGGACAGTAACTCCCACTGAGTTACTCCAGTATTTTGTGTCTATCTTCAGTGTAAACCAGCATCAGCAGTTCCTTCCTACAAGTTTACAAATGAATTGGCAGAAGATTAAGATGCCATTGAATGTATAGGGAGGTTGCACGGCAGTCAAGGTCACGACCCGTGACCCGTACTGTTGCCACGCAACGCCAACTGGAGTACACGCGGTGAATGTCAGCTAAGCATTTACTATGTCTGCCAGCACAGCCGGCTCTTCTTCTGTCCCAGCATTCCTTTGGTATCTAAAAAGTTTCAGAAGTGATAAATCTGGCTGTAAAATTTTTAAATCGCCCATGGTTCTCAAGTGGGTATTTACATGCAAAAAGAAAACGCTTCTGAAGCTAAATTTAGCATTAAAAAAATCTCCTCTTACGAGTGTTGTGCGGAAAAGTAAGTTTTCTGTCATGATGCTATTGAGATGTATATTTTGGCAAATAATAAAATGTCCTGACAGCTTAAACACCCACTCCCTTTCAAAGATATTGTCAATTTGCTGAGGTTGATTATGTCCAATTAACAGCTAACAATTATGCCATTCCGTGGCTTGCATCCGAGTAAAATGTAATTCAAAACCCACGTATGGTTTGCGTTTTTTTTTAATGATGAATTTAGCTTCAGAAGCGTTTTCTTTTTTCATGTAAAAACCCACTTGAGAACCATGGGCGATTTTAAAATTTTACAGCCAGATTTATCACTTCTGAAACTTTTTAGATACCAAAGGAATCAAGAAAAAACACAAATAATGCCTTACTGTTGATGAACTGCAGTGAGCAAACGCGATAATTCTCAATATTTTCAATCTTGATATCTGCACGGCCAATGTTCGCCATTAGCTGTTGTTGTCCCTCAAATGACAAATAAAAAATTGTATTGTATTCAGCTCTCGCTTCTCTCTACCATAATTTCTCCTCACTTTTGGAATTCTGAAGTAGGATAAATGTCTCTCACAGTTACCCCGATTTCCACAATTATTTACAGCGCAAAAATTGACCATTTCGGCGTTTTTTAACAGGTAAGAAAGTACGCGTTTTGTGTATTAACAGTGTATGCCGTAGGCTGCCATGTCCTCCACATGGATCGAGCTGCTCCGTGCGTCACGCCCTTTGACCCGATGACCTTAAGTGCAACCCCTCTATACATGGTTGCCACTATTGTCGAGCAAACCAAAAATAAAATATCTCAGCCCAGCACCACATCCATGAACATTAAAATACAAAAGGGTACAGCAGGATAATTACTTTAGAAACCAATTGAGCTACTTGTAATATATAAAAAAGAGCTTACGTTTCCCAGGGCTGCCTGGCAACACAATAGACTGCAGATGGTGACGTCTGGAGCAACAAACATTCTGCAGGAGGCTTTCAGCAGATCAAGTGGGAGGGAAAGTGGGAGGGAAAGGATGGTAGGCATTTCAGGTTGAACCCCTGCATCAAAAGCACTGGGTTTCTTTGGAGAACAGGATCTAGGCATGTAACGTTTCTGGTAAACAACTTCCTGGAATTGTCTTTGACTTGATTAATATTTATTTATGGTCAGTAAATCACAGGAACAACGAAACAGAAACAAACTAGATACTAGAGGGACTTTGTGCCTGATTTATTCACTCATGTGATGCTACTTCTGCTGGTCTGTGTAATCACATCCATTACTAATTGTCCCCTGAATCGAGGCAGCCTTCAAGGGTCAACCATGCTGGTGGTTCAGAAGGCAGGATGACGCCTTTCCTGCTCTGCAGGTATTACAACAATCCAATTATATCATGGCTACTGAGAAGTGTTTTTTCAAAACAGTTTCCAGAATTGTTTAAACACTTCCTGCTCCTCCACCCTAACCCAAAGGTATTCGCAACATGTTCCAAAGAGCATGACAGATAGCACCATAAGCTTTCAGAGACCAAGGGCGTGGATGTACTGAAGCTCGGTGCAGCCAACGCCAAGGCTCGGTGGGGGAGGACCACAGTCTAGGGTCCTTCTGCTGCTGAACATGGGGGGCAGGGTGTGGTGGAGACGCCCCTCAAAATAAGGGAAGGGATTCCACGCCAGTGGGCCACATGAGTGGCAACGGTGGGGGATAAATTTGTGAAAACAGTATTGAATGTATGTATAGCCTCAGAGAATGTCGGATGGAGTTTTGTAAAGATCATGTATTGTAACTATTTATTTCTTGAATAAAGTATATTTTGAAATCATTTTTTTTCCAAGTTTCAGAATATAGAAAGAGAGGACATAGGGGCTTGTTCAATTATTTAACCCTCCTCCTGCTTCCTGTTTTCCTTCAGCCGACTTAACAGCTCAGTCGTTATGGTTGGGTATGCTCAATATAAAAATATGGAGGGTCAAATGTCCTGCTTCCATGCTGTATCTCTCTACGACTCTCGTCACCGATCCAGTGGTGGGTGAATGGTGCGGAGATTCTCAGGCTTCGTGGACCTCTGCTTTAGACCAGGTAGTGAACTTCACTATTAATCCATTGGTACTGACTTCAAGCAACTTCCTGTAGACAAAGACCAAGCTGCAACTGCCATTTAATCATCAAATCATCGAAAGTTACAAAACCTAGTGTCTTGAATAGTTTTAGTACTTGCAACCAGCACTAACCACATTGCTGCTCCCAATAACATACACTCGGATACTCACATTTTTCCCGACTCAACCATCACCACAAATATCTCAGATAAAACAGATTTCATGGCGAGGGGGAAAAGATTTTATGGTGAGGTGAGAAAAGATGTTAAAGATGAGGGGGGGTGGATTTTGACGGCGAGGGAGGTAACGTTTTAAAGGTGAGAGAGGAAGATTTAATAGGAACCTGAGGGGGAAGTTTTTTTTTACACAAAGGTTAGTGAGTTTATGAAACGAGCTGCCAGAGGAGTCTGTTGAGGCAGGTTCTGTCACAATATTTAAAAGACTTTGGACAGATATATGGATAGGGTAGGTTTAGAAGGAATGCTCAAGAGGAACTGCAGATGCTGGAAAATCGAAGGTAGACAAAAACGCTGGAGAAACTCAGCGGGTGCGGAAGCATCTATGGAGCGAAGGAAATGGGCAACGTTTTGGGCCGAAACCCTTCTTCCTTTTTGTCTACCGTAGGTTTAGAAGGATATGGGTCAAAAGCAGGCAGACAGGCAACTAATGTAAATGGGGTTTGTTGGTCGTCGTGGGCAATATGGGCTGAAGGACCCGTTTCCACACTGTACGACACTCATATGGTTTTGATGCAATGTTAATTCTGCTTCGTAATGGAAGCTGTCTGGCCTTCTGCATTGGTCCACCAGTTCCAATTTCAAATTTCTTGACCAATCACTACCAAAAATGAGGGATATGGAATAAAAAATTCACTCAAAAATAATTTAGACACTAGACAATAGGTGAAGGAGTAGGCCATTCAGCCCCTCGAGCGATCATGGCTGATCATCCACAATCAGTACCACAATATGACCAAAGTAAATAAATAAACAAAATTCTTTTGGCTTACATTTTTTAAAGCATGCATACATAAAATAGTTTCGAAAATCACAATACAGACCATTTTCTAGGAAGACAAATATCCCTCCCCCTCCCCCCCACCCCACACCTTAACATGGGGACATCTGTATTCATAAATTTAAAAAGATTCCTGTATTATACCCTAGTCAGTGTGCAAACTGCAAATCAAACACTTCACACAAATAATTGCAATGTAATGCAACACAATCTTAACCCTTCAACTAATTAATCCCTTTAGAGCAGTAGAGAAACACAGTAAACCAACAAAGGGGAGAAATCATAACACTATAATTCTGAACTTTGCTTCCATCTACCTTTAAGTTCAAATTTATCCAAATAATCAAGCACACAGCCTGCATCATCCCATGTCTTGTTTTGGAATAGATTCAGGGTAATTACAAAATGTTGAGAAGAGGTTTACTATATGGGAACATCAAACCACTCTAACCAGTAGAATAGAACCAGTGTATGGAGCGATTGTTGGTCAGCGTGCATATGATGGGCCGAAGGGCCAATTTCCCCGCTGTTCACTGAACTAAACACTCTGTCATCTCAAACATCATCGTCAGATTATCTATAAGCAAACTGAGTTTCAAGCACATATATATTCCCCCAAAGGGAAATATGAAAAATCTAGTTACGCAATGTACTAGAATATCCAGATCCAATACTGACATTTTCTTATTTTGCTTACCTGATCCTAATAACTTGGTGTGCACAGTCTCATGAAATATTATGACTGATGGTCCAAGTGTAGACAATGGAACATCCAACCCACACCTTGCAGTGGTAGCTTTCAACTCCTTTGTGAAGTGTTTAAGGTAGGCTTCAGATGCATCCCCAAGAAATTTAAAGAGGTCGTTGTGTAACCTGTCTGCATGAGTTCTGTAAATGATTGTGTCCGATATGGCAAGTACTTTCAGTAGCAATCTTGTTCGTTGACTTAGATTGGTAGTAGCCCCCAGCAACCCTTCAGTATCTAACACAATGACGCGATGAACAGGATCGTAGGCTGCCCATACTCCAACGGTGCAAGACTCCTGTGTGGGAGAGGTTTTAAAAACTTCACGACCATGGAAGAATGTATGATTCAGGGTATGAGACTTGCCATCACCGGTATTGCCAAAGATTGAAATAACTTTGAGGTTTTCATCTGGCTTGCAGGTAAGTTTTTTAATAAATTCTTCTTCACCTGCTACCTAAAGGAACAAACCAAAGACATGAAATAATTACGTGGGAAGATCAAATTAAAATATTACTATAACAAGATTTTAAAATAGAATTTCAGATGCTATAGTCAGCAACAAGCTGCTCTTTGGAAAAGGACAAATTCACATCTTCACCATACACACACCCCACACTCATCCTTCAAACTTCCCATCTCGCATGATAGTAACAGGATACCCATCCTCCACTAGAGCAAGTGGACAGTTCAGTTAAGCTTCACTCACTCCTGACAGCCAAGTACCTGGTATTATGTCCCACTGCTAAGAGTAAAAGATAATGCAAACAAAGAAAGTGAGGAAATCATACTAGTGCAATGGAGAAAAATCAACACCATTAGTTCTTTTAAAGAGGTTAACTCCAAGAATATTGCCAGTAAGCATTTGACAGCACAGCAGCTGCAATGCAACACATACAGCAAGTGCACACATTTCCAGTTTCTATTCCCTCTCACTCTCCCAATGCCTCATTGTTGAAGAATGGCCCTCTTCGGAAATGTTGTCTATCCATGTTCTCCAGAGATGTTGCCTGACCTGCTGAGTTATTCCAGCACTGTGTGCTTTTTTTTTTGTAAACCAGCATCTGCAGTGCCTTGTGTCTGCATTGTTTTTACAGGTACACAACCTTTTATCCGAAAGCCTTGGGACCAGACACTTATCGGATTTCGGAATGGAAGATTTTTAGAGTAGATTAGATAGGTAGCGGGCGGCTTGAAAAGTCTGGAGCGGCTGCCTCCTCCCCGGAGACCGGGGAATCATTGTAAATCATTGCTTAAATGTTAGTCAGTTAGTTTGGAGGGATTTTATATGGTGGGGGGTGTGAAGGGGGAAACTTTAATTCTTAATCCCCTACCTGGTCGGAGAGGCGGGGAGCGGGCAATGCCTTACCGGGTCGCCGTGCAGTAAGCTCCGGAGCGCTGTGGCCGCCGACTCCCAACATCGCGGAGCTGGGGCTGCGGGCGTCCGGCCGCGGGCGGCGCCGGTTGGAGCTCTGACCCTGGCGAACTCTACCCCTGGTTGCGCGGCGCTCCAAATCCAGCGCGGCCCGCGGCCGGACGCCCGCAGCCCCAGCTCCGCGATGTTGGGAGTCGGCGGCCACAGCGCTCCGGAGCTTACTGCACGGCGACCCGGTAAGGCATTGCCCGCTCCCCGCCTCTCCGACCAGGTAGGGGACTAAGAATTAAAGTTTCCCCCTTCACCCCCCCCCCCTTCACATAAAAGCCCTCCAAACTAACTGACTAACATTTAAGCAATGATTTACAGATGTTTAAGTGTCTCCCCAGTCTCTGGGGAGGAGGCAGCCGCTACAGTAGTACAGACCTGGGTTGACCGTGGGTCGTTTCGGGTCAAGTTTGGCGCCAAACGCGAGCTTTGGTGTGCAGACGACATCCTGGAAAAAATGTCCGGTTTTCGGAGCTTTTCGGTTTCCGGAACTCCGGATAAAAGGTTGTGCACCTGTAGTTATGTGCCTCAGGTATTAATTCTATCATTCTGTTATCTTTCCAAGTCTGGTCCAATTTTGTTTCTCCACAAGGCTGTAAACCTGAGTAACAGGAGTTGATCAAACAGCCCTCGGGCCAGCTCCACCGTTCAATCAGAACGTGGGTTATCCAAGCTCAAATGAGCTTTCCCAATGTCCCCCCTGTGCCTCTTGATTCCACCGAAAGCCCAAAGATTTCTCAGTCTTCAGCGAATTAAAAGACATAGCCACCACTTGGGCAAATATAGCCAACCATTTCTTTCCAAATACTTTATCTCTTTAAATCAACTTAAATTTAAATCACTCTCCTACTCTTCATTTTAGTTTTATTATTGTCATGTGTACAGAGGCACAGTGAAATGAATGAATGAATGAATGAATACGTTTATTGTCATTGCACAATACTGTGCAACGAAATTCCATTACATCTCCTCCGGTTAAAAACAATACAAACACGACAACCATTGACACATATGTACACTTATTAGTAAAAATAAATAGGTGTTTTAAAAGAATTTAAAAGAATTTGGCGGCATTTCTTAGAATTACATTTGCTTCCCCAGCATTCTCTGTTGGAATTAAGCTCTTTTATCGCCTCCCAGAGGGTAGCAGAGTAAAAAGGTGGTTGGCAGGGTGGGATGTGTCCTGCTTGATATTTGTGGCCCGGCGCAAGCATCGGGCCCTATATATGTCATCCAAGGAGGGCAGTTGGGCGTTTGTAATGATCTGCGCAGTTTTTATAATTCCCTGCAACGCCCTCCTCTCAGCCACAGTACAGCTAGCAAACCACACCAGGATTCCATAGGAGAGGATACTCTCCACGGCGCATCGGTAGAAGGACAGCAGCAGCGGCTGTGAGACGTTTGCTCTCCGCAGAGACCTCAGGAAATACAGCCGCTGATGTGACTTCTTCACGAGAGTGACGGTGTTCATTTGCCATTTAAGGTCCTGGGAGATGTTTATTCCCAGGAACTTAAAGCCAGTGACTCTCTCCACCATGTCTCCTTTGATGTATAAAGGAGCAGGTTCCTCTCTCCTCTTCCTCCTGAAGTCAACGATCAGCTCTTTCGTCTTCGATGGATTGAGTACCAGGTTGTTTTTGGTACACCAGACAGTCAGTTTTTGGACTTCATCCCTGTAGGCAGACTCGTCGTTGTTGCCTATCAGTCCCACCACAGTCGTGTCGTCCGCAAACTTAATGATCCTATTTGTACTGTGTATTGGTATACAATCATAAGTGTATATTGTGTACAAAATAGGACTCAGCACACAACCTTGTGGCGCTCCTGTGCTGAGCGTCAGGACCGGGGAGTAACTGGACCCCATCCTGACAGTCTGTGGGCGATCTGTTAGGAAGTCCTTAATCCAACCGCATGTTATTGCATTAATACCCAGATCAGACAGTTTGTCCACCATTCTGCTGGGGATGATCGTATTAAATGCAGAACTAAAGTCTACAAATAACATCCTCACATATGAGCCAGGACGCTCCAGATGTGTCAGTGCAGAATGTAGAGCTGTGTTGATGGCATCTTCCGTTGATCTATTTGCTCTATACGCAAATTGATGCTGATCCAGGGTGGGTGGGAGTGAGGACTTAATGTGGGCCAGGACCAGCCGTTCAAAACATTTCATCACGGTCGAAGTGAGAGCAACAGGTCTATAGTCATTCAAGCTCTTAATGAATGAATGCTTTGCTTTGCATGCTTTCCAATAATATGCATGAATTGCAATCAAGTCAAACTCTAGAACAACAGATAGAGCAATAGACAGGATACAGAGTGCAGAATATTGTTCTCAGCATTGTAGAACATCATTTCCGTAGACAAAGTCCAATTTCTGCCATGGGATAGAGACAAATCGGACAGTACCCTACCTATGGAAGGGCTGATCAGAAGCCTAATAACAGAGGGGAAGAAGCTGTGTGATGGACTAGGTTACATCTATAATTTATTGTGGACTTGGGTGAGCTATTCCCAAACCAAGTTGTGATGCAACCCAACCATATGCTCTCTATGGTGCATCAGCAGAAGTTTGTACGGGTAATTGGAGACAGGGCAAATTTCCCAAGAGTCTCTGATTCCACCATCAGAGATGCATTTCACTCTGTTCCTCATCCTCACTTGGGGAAATCCGACCACCTGGCTGTGCCTCTACATCCAGCGTGTAGACAGCGAATGAAGAGTACAGCCCCAGTGGTGACGACTGCAGAGCTGGTCAGGGGAAGCAGAGGATCCACTCCGTGACTGCTTGGAGTCTGTGGACTGGGTGATATTCAAAGACTTGTAGGAAGGAACTGCAGATGCCGGTTTAAACCAAAGATATACACAAAATGCTGGAGTCACTCAGCGCGACAGGCAGCTTCTCTGGATAGAAGGAATGGGTGATGTTTCAGGCCGAGACTCTTCTTCAGACTGGAGTCAGAGGAGAGGGAGATACAGAGATAAGGAATTGTAAGATGTGAAAACAAGACAAAGGGCATGGAGTTCATGGGAAACTATGTTTTCATTCACCTCGTTTTATTTCTGTTTGCTTTGTTGTTACCTTCTCCTGGCTAACAATGATCTATTCTACATGTTCCTTGATCCCCACATCTCTGTATCTCCCTCTCCCCTGACTTCAGTCTGAAGAAGGGTCTCGACCCAAAACGTCACCAACTTTGGACTTGTAACGAAACTGAACGAATACTAGAGGGACTTTGTGCCTGATTTATTCACTCATGTGATGCTACTTCTGCTGGTCTGTGTAATCACATCCATTACTAATTGTCCCCTGAATCGAGGCAGCCTTCAAGGGTCAACCATGCTGGTGGTTCAGAAGGCAGGATGATGCCTTTCCTGCTCTGCAGGCATTACAACAATCCAATTATATCATGGCTACTGAGAAGTGTTTTTTCAAAACAGTTTCCAGAATTGTTTAAACACTTCCTGCTCCTCCACCCTAACCCAAAGGAACAAAACTGAACGAATACACCACAGTTGGTACCAACTTCATAAGATGTGTATTCCCATAAAAACCATCTGAGCGTTCCTCAACCCGAACCCTTGAAAGAACCATGACGACCAAATCCCAGGCATTCAAGTTTGTCGTTGTGGGTTCATGCAAGAATTCCAGATACGATCTTGATCAGGCCATCACAAAGGCTAAAAGGGACTTTTGCTCTAAACTGGAGGATGAAACGGACGTGTCAGGGCGTGCATGCCATAACTTCCCACAAGGCAAAACCAGGGAGCAGCTCAAGATATGCTCAATGCATCCCACACACGTTTCAAAAGGGTGGACACTGATGTGCCCCCCCCACAACCCCCGATGGTATTGCAATCTCATTTACCGAGGTAAACTTCAAATGACCCTTCAAATGGCGCATTCCCAAAACCTGCATGGACCAACTGGCTGGAGTTATTTGCAAACATCTTCAACCTCTCGTGACTGAGGTCTGATAACCCCTCTTGTTTTAAAAGGGCATCAAGGTGCCCAAGAAGATTAAGGTGACGTGCCTCAATGACTACCGACCTGTGGCACCAATGTCAATGGTGATTATGTGCCTTGACAGGTTGATTATGACGCAATCAACTCCTACCTCAACAAGAGCCTGGCCCCACTATAATTTGCCTACCGCCACAATAGATCAACAGTGGATGCGATCTTGCTGGCTCTCCATTCTGTATTGGACCACGTGGTTAAATAAAAACACATACATCAAGCTGTTGTTCATTGACTACAGCGCTTTTAACACCATCATCCCTTCCAAACCGTTTCCAGATCTGAAGAAGGGTCTCGACCCTGAAACGTCAACTATTCCTTTTCTCCAGAGATGCTGCCTGACCAGCTGAGTTACTCCAGCTTTTTGTGTCTATCTGGTTGAGACCAGCATCTGCAGTTCCTTCCTACACCAAGCTCATCCCTTTGCAACTCTATCCTTGACTTCCTCATCAACAGAACACAATGGATACGAATTGGCAGCAATACTTCTTCCTCAATAACCATCAGCATTGGAGTACCTCAAGGCTGTGTGCTCAGTCCTCTGCTCTACTCACCCTATATCCATCTTTAAATTCGCCAACGACCCACCGTTGTTGGGCAAATTACAGATAATGTCAGAATATAGGAGGGAGATCGATCGTCTGATTAAATGGTGCCAGAATAATCTTGCTCTCCACATTAAACGAATTGTTGACTTTAGAAGTGAAGGCCAAGGATACACAAACCTGTTTTCGTCGACAGGCCAGTGGTGAAGAGAATCACAACCCAAGTTCCTGGGCATGCATATCTCTAAAGATCTGTCCTGGACCAAGCATATTGATAAAGAAAGTCCATCAATGCCTCTACTGCCTTAGAAGATTGATAAGTTTTGGTATGTCTGCAAATACTCTCTTGAACTTCTGCATGTGTACGGTAGAGGCATATTGACAGGATGCATCACTGTCTGATTCAGCAACTTGAACGCCCAGGAACAAAGGTGATTACAAAAAAGTGGTGAACACTGCCCACCCCATCACAGGTACCGAACTCCCTGACATTGAAGGGATCTAGGACAGTCACAGCCTCAAAAACGCAGCCAGCATCATCAAGGACCCATCCCACCCTGCTTAAGCTCTCATTTCACTCCTGCCATCAGGAAGAAGTTACAGCGGACTGACAACTGTAACACCCAAGTTCAGGAGCAGCTTCTTCCCAACAACCATCAGGCTTTTGAACACTACGAACTCCAACTAAATTCCAAACTACAAACCGTTTTGATTGCACTATATTGCTTAGGAAAGAACTGTAGAGGTTGACACAAAATGCTGGAGTAACTCAGCGGGACAGGCAGCATCTCTGGAGAGAAGGAATGGGTGACGTTTCGGGTCGAGACCCTTGACTCTCTTTTGTCAGCCCTGCTTGTTACTACCTCAAGGAATCGCAACAGATTTGTCAGGCTAGATATCCCTTAAAGCCATGTTGACTTCAACCTGCGCTATGTTGTTTACTGGTTTCGACACTCTGAACAACTTTTTGTTGTATATTATGGCGTGTATCCGCTAGAGGCAGGAAACATGTTCCCAATGTTGGGGGAGTCCAGAACCAGGGGCCACAGTTTAAGAATAAGGGGTAAGGCATTTGGAACGGAAATGAAGAAACACTTTTTCACACAGAGAGTTGTGAGTCTGTGGAATTCTCTGCCTCAGAGGGCGGTGGAGGCCGGTTCTCTGGATACTTTCAAGAGAGCTTGATCGGGCTCTTAAAGATAGGGTCGTCAGGGGATATGGGGAGAAGGCAGGAACGGGGTACTGATTGTGGATGATCAGCCATGATCACATTGAATGGCGGTGCTGGCTCGAAGGGCCGAATGGCCTACTCCTGCACCTATTGTCTATTGTATCAAGTACAATGTTTACATATCTGTGGTGCTACTGCAAGAAAGGATTTCATTGTTCCATTTTGGGACATACGATAATAAAACGCTGTTGACTCTATATCCTATGTGCTCTAATTTTATACCCTATCACATTCGGTGCCTTTTGTAAAAATACAATTTATGTACACTATATCCACAGATTTCTCCTCAGTTACTTATGTGTTAGGATCACATAACTCCTAATACTTCAGTCAGGCTACAGTTCAGAATTTTCAACCAGCCACCTATCGTCGTAAAGAAAGAAATTGAATGCTTTTTGAAGTTGCGTTACATTATGAGAATTGGATAGGTTTTTGAAGGTGATTAGCATTTGGGATTAAAAACAAGGACGGGGGAGTCTTTCAAAGTGCTTTCACCCTGGACTGAATAATCACCTCTGTTGCAGGATTCTGTCATTATGAGAAAGTTGGAAGTGCAAGGAAATGCGTTGCTGGTTTACAAAAACAAGGTGCTGGAGTAACTCAGCGGGAGAGGCAGCATCTCTAGAGGACATGGCTAGGCAGCAAACGTTGCCTATCTATATCCTCCAGAGATTCTGACTCTCCTGATGAGTTACTCCAGCACTTTGTGTGTTTTAAAAAATCTGAAAAAGTTGTCTGCTATTTTCTGGAATGCAGGGAACGTGGACAAGTTGCTGATATATGCCAAAAATAAAATCAGTGATCTTCCAGCACTTCTGGGGAAACCACTGGAGAGTTCTCACCATAGAAAACAAGCAATTCACCATCAATATTGTCCCTGCATCCATGAAACCAGTAATTATTGGGCTTAACTTTGACTAATGCCTAGTACGCAGCTTACATTTTGGAGGGGCCAAGCTTAAAATCAACAGTCGCAGTTACAGCAAGACTTTAACAAGGCACAGAAACAAGGGCCTTCAGCCCCACACATTCATACCAATCAAGGTTCATAAGTGATAGGAACAGAATTAGGCCATTCAGCCCATCAGGTCTACTACTTCTATCTCTCCCCTCAACCCCATTCTCCTGCCTGCTCCCTATAACCCGAGGCACCCCTTCTGATAGTCCAATTTGCCCAAATTTGGCACATACCTCTCCAAACCCCTCCTACTCATAGGCCTGTCCAAATGTTGTCATTGTACCCACCTTTAGTTTTACCACTCGCCCTGGCAGCTCATTCCATAAGCCCACCACCCTGTGTGTGGAAAAAGTCACCCCTCAGGCTCCTATTAAATCTTTTCCCTCTCGCCTGAAACCTATATTCTCTAGGTTTAGACTCCCCTGCCCCGAGGAGAGGACTGTGTAATTTCATCCTATGACCCCGTGACTGTGTTAAATCATCCTATCCATGACCCTGTGTGTAAATTCATCCTATCCATGACCCTGTCAATTATATAATTATACAATTTATTTATTGTCAAATGTGGTTTTCATTCTGTGTGTAAATTCATCCTATCCCATGACCCTGTGAGTGTGTAAATTCATCCATCCTATCCATGACCCTGTGAGTGTGTAAATTCATCCATCCTATCCATGACTGTGAGTGTGTAAATTCACCCTATCCATGACCCTGTGAGTGTGTAAATTCACCCTATCCATGACCCTGTGAGTGTGTAAATTCATCCTGTCCCTGACCCTGAGTGTGTAAATTCATCCATCCTATCCATGACTGTGAGTGTGTAAATTCACCCTATCCATGACCCTGTGAGTGTGTAAATTCACCCTATCCATGACCCTGCGAGTGTGTAAATTCATCCTGTCCCTGACCCAGTGGGCCCCCAGTCAGCCCGGTCCCCTCTGCCCTCTCCCCAAGCTGCAGCTGAGGCCGCTTTACCCGGATCTCCTCCTTCTCGTCGACCAGCAAGAAGCTGTTGATGACCTCGAATGGCGGCCGGTGCTGCTGCTGGGAGCCGGGGCCATCGTCGAGTGCCGGCGGCGACGGGTATGCGACCAGCGGGTGTTTGCGCCGGTTGGCGTGGCTGCGGCGCTGGCAGTCGGTGCACAGGTTGAGGCGGCAGCTCTGGCAGCGGGCGCTGGCCCGGGTGCGGGCGGAGGCTGAGGCAGCGGAGGAGGAGGCGGAGGCCGGTGCGGGCCCCGGGCCTCGGCACTGGTCGCAGTACGGGATGTGGCCCGGCTGCAGGCGCCTCCGTTCGTGGTTGGCCAGGCGCGGCTGGTCGTGGAGCTGCCGCTCGCAGCGAGCGCACTGTAGGCTGCCGCACTCGTCGCACTCGAAGGCCGCCTCCGAGCCGCTGCAGGCGTAGCTCTCCTGGCAGCCGAGGCCGGGGCCTACAGCGGGCCTGTCCGCCGAGTCCGCTTCGCCCATTCTCCTCTCCTCAGGTCGCCCGGCCCGGCTCGGCTCGGCTCGGCTCGGCCCGGCCTCTTCCTGCGAATGCGCGGTCGGTCATGGAGGGGAGGGCCCCACTCCCCAAGCCAGCACGGAGCTTGCGTCAACCTGCACCTTCTGGGAACTGTAGTCCCATCATCAACGCAGACACAACTCGCTGCAGTAGTAACTCAGCGGGACAGGCAGCATCACCATCAAAGATCACACAGCAGCATCTCTGGAATGAAGGGATGGCGGACGTTTCGGGTCGAGACCGTTCCTCAGACTCAGGGGTTTGGACAGGCTAGATGCAGGAAGATTGTTCCCGATGTTGGGGAAGTCCAGAACAAGGGGTCACAGTTTAAGGATAAGGGGGAAATCCTTTAGGACCGAGATGAGAAAAACATTTTTTACACAGAGAGTGGTGAATCTCTGGAATTCTCTGCCACAGAAGGTAGTTGAGGCCAGTTCATTGGCTATATTTAAGAGGGAGTTAGATGTGGCCATTGTGGCTAAAGGGATCAGGGGGTATGGAGAGAAGGCAGATACGGGATACTGAGTTGGATGATCAGCCATGATCATATTGAATGGCGGTGCAGGCTCGAAGGGCCGAATGGCCTACTCCTGCACCTATTTTCTATGTTTCAGGCAGGCTCGGCGATCGTTTCACTCAACACCTCCATGCAGCCCGCCTAAACACCTGATCTCCCAGTTGCCAAACACTTTTAACTCCCTCTCCCATTCCCGCACCGACCTTTCTGTCCTGGGCCTCCTCCACTGTCAGAGTGAGGCCCAGCGCAAATTGGAGGAACACCACCTCATATTTTGTTTGGGCAGCTTACACTATATTCAGTCTGAAGAAAGGTTTCGGCCTGAAACGTTGCCTATTTCCTTCGCTCCATAGATGCTGCTGCACCCGCTGAGTTTCTCCAGCACTTTTGTCCACCTTCGATTTTCCAGCATCTGCAGTTCCTTCTTGCTTTCCCTCTCTCCAACCCTCCCCCTTCCCAGTTCTCTGACCAGTCTGACTGTCCTCGATTACATTTTATCTCTGTTTCCTTCTTCTAGTTAACAATGATGTATTCTACAATTTCCTTGATCATAACCCCCTTTGATGGATAGCAGTAACAGGATCGGTACGAGTCAGCATGGATTTACGAAGGGGAAATCATGCTTGACTAATCTTCTGGAATTTTTTGAGGATGTAACTAGGAAAATGGACAAGGGAGAGCCAGTGGATGTGGTCATGTGGTATTGGGGGTAGAGTGCTGGCATGGATAGAAAATTGGTTGGCAGACAGGAAACAAAGAGTAGGGATTAACGGGTCCCTTACGGAATGGCAGACAGTGGCTAGTGGGGTACCGCAAGGCTCGGTGCTGGGACCGCAGCTATTTACAATATACATGAATGATTTAGAACAAAGTAACATTAGCAAATTTGCAGATGACACAAAGCTAGGTGGCAGTGCGAACTGTGAGGAGGATGCTATGAGAATGCAGGGTGACTTGGACAGGCTGGGTGAGTGGGCAGATGCAGTTTAAGGTGAATAAATGTGAGGTTATCCACTTTGATAGCAAAAACAGGAAGGCAGATTATTATCCAAATGGTGTCAAGTTGGGAAAAGGGGAAGTACAACAGGATCTGGGGCTCCTTGTTCATCAGTCAGTGAAGTAAGCATGCAGGTGCAAGCAGGTAGTGAAGAAAGCGAATGGCATGTTGGCCTTCATAACAAGAGGAGTTGAGTACAGGAGCATAGAAGTCCTTCTGCAGTTGTACAGGTCCCTAGTGAGACCACACCTGTGTGCAGTTTTGGTCCCCTAATTTGAGGAAGGACATTCTTGCTATTGAGGGAGTGCAGCGTAGGTTTACAAGGTTAATTTCCGGGATGGCGGGACTGTCGCATGCTGAGAGAATGGAGCGGCTGGGCTTGTATACTCTGGAATTTAGAAGGATGAGGGGTCATCTTATTGAAACATATAAGATTATTAAGGGTTTGGACACACTAGAGGCAGGAAACATGTTCCCAATGTTGGGGGAGTCCAGAACCAGGGGCCACAGTTTAAGAATAAGGGGTAAGCCATTTAGAACGTAGATGCGGAAACACTTTTTCACACACAGAGTTGTGAATCTGTGGAATTCTCTGCCTCAGAGGGCGGTGGAGGCCGGTTCTCCGGATACTTTCAAGAGAGAGCTAGATAGGGCTCGCGAAGTCATGGGGATAAGGGGAGAAGGCAGGAACGGGGTACTGATTGGGGATGATCAGCCATTATTATAGTGCTGGCTCAAATGGCCTACTCCTGCGTCTATTGACTCATTCTCACACCTTCCGCTTCCTTATCTTTGTTTCCCCCATACCCCTGACTCTCAGTCTGAAGATAGGTCTTGACCCGAAATGTTACATATTCCTTCTCTCCAGAGATGGTGCCTGTCCCACTGAGTTACTCCAGCATTTTGTTTCTATCTTCGGTTTAAACCAGCATCTGCAGTTCCTTCCTGCACATGAAATCCCATGAGTATGCAGTCAGGCGGTATGCTGAGGGAGAGCCCCACTCCCAGCACGGAGTATGGGCCGAGCATGGTCTTCTGGAAACTGTCCCATTGAATGTGTGGGGAACAACAGGCAGCATCTCTGGAGAGAAGGAATGGGTGTCTGAAGAAGGTTCTCGACCTGAAACGTCGCCCATTCCTCTCCAGAGATGCTGCCTGTCCCGCTGAGCATTTTGTGGCTCTTCGGTGTAAACCAGCATCTGCAGTTCCTTCCTACACAAATAAATCTGCATCTGCTGAAAGTCTGAAATAAATCCTTTATTACACACCTCGGATTTCATACGCTCGTATTTCACACCTTACCCTTCCATATCTTTGTGTCTCCCTCTCCCCTGAATCTTCGTCTGAAGAAGGGTCTCAACCCAAAACCTCACCCATTCCTTCTATCCATAGATGCTGCCTGTCCCTCTGAGTTACTCCAGCATTTTGTGTCTATCTTCAGTATAAACCCAACAAATATTGGCGATAGACACACAAAGCTGGAGTAACTCAGCAGATCAGACGGCATCTCTGGATAAATGGAATAGGTGATGTTTTGGGTCGAGGCCCTTCTCCAGCAATACTGCCTGACCCGCTGATTTACCCATCCCTTTTGATCTGTCCTTTTCACACCTTAACCTTCCATATCTCTATGTCTCCCTTTCCCCTGGTAAAAAGTAAAAATATTAAAAAAAAGTTTTACACGAGAGATCGCAGAGGCTGGAACTGAAGCAAAAAAAAGGAGAAATGGAAATATTTTATACAAAGTGCTGAATGAACTCAGCGATTCAGGCGGCATCTGTGGAGGGAAATGGACAGATGACGTGGCGGGTCAGACCCTTGTTGCAAGTTGTTTTGTGTGTCTCCAAAAATGTTTTAAGTTGCAGGGGATGGACAAAATAAAGGGTGAGGGATACAAAATGCTGGAACAACTCAGCGGGACAGGCAGCATCTCTGGATAGATGGAATGGGAAACATCAAAGGGGATGAAGTTCAAGGATCTGGGCAAGGAAAAATCCTTAATCTGCGTCCCCTTTGATGTCTCGTTTGCACATCACACTCTTGCATATCTCTGTGTCTTCCTCTTCCCTGACACTCAGTCTGAAGAAGAGTATCAAAGAGTATCAGTTCCTTGGTCTTGCTGACATTAAGAGCAAGATTGTTATAGTGGCACCATTTAATCAGAATTTCAATCTCCCACCTACAGCATAAGATTTTCAATCTCCCACCTACAGCATTCTAGAGAAAACAATTCAAGTTTGTCCAATCTCTCCACGTAGCTGATTCCCCCTAATCCAGACAGCTATCTAGTAAATCTCTTCTGCATCCTCTCCAAGGTCAGAATTCAGTTTAGTGCTGTTTCAGTTTAGTTTACTGTCACGTGTACCGAGGTACAGTGAAAAGCTATTGTTGTTTGCTATCCAGTCAGTAGAAATGATAATACATGATAACAATCGAGCCATTTAAAGTGTATAGACACATGATAAGGGAATAATGTTTAGTGCAAGGTAAATCCAACAAAGCCCGATCAAGGAAAGTCCAAGGTAGACAAAATGCTGGAAAATCTCAGCGGGTGAGGCAGCATCTATGGAGCGAAGGAATGGGTGACGTTTTGGGTCAAGACCCTTCTTCAGTAGGCTCTGGGAGAGCTGGGGAAGGTGCGAGAAACCAAGGACTATCTGAAATTGGAGAAGTCAATGTTCATACCGCTGGGGTGTAAACTACCCAAGCGAAATATGAGGTGATGCTCCTCCAATTTACTGTGGGCCTCACTCGGGCCATGGAAGAGGCCCAGGATAGAAAGGTCGGATTCGGAATGGGAAGGGGAGTTGAAGTGCTGAACCACCGGGAGATTGTTTAATTAGAACAGCGGATGCAATAGATGAGGTTGGAGGAGGTGCAAGTGAACCTCTGCCTTACCTGGAAAGACTACTTGGGTCCTTGGATGGAGTCAAGCGGGGAGATAAAGCGACAAGTGTAACATTTGCTGTGGTTGCAAAGGAAATTACCAGGAGAGGGGGTGGTTTGGGTGGGAAGGGACGAATTGACCAAGGAGTTACGGAGGGAGCGGTCTCTGCGGAAAGCCAAAAGGGGAGGAGATGGGAAGATGCGGCCAGTGGTGGGATCTCGTTGGAGGTGGCGAAAATGTTGGAGTATTATCTGTTGTATGTGATGGCTGGTGGGGTGCAAGGTGAGGACAAGGGGGACTCTGCCCTTGTTACGAGTGGGGGGATGGGGAGTGAGAGCGGAGCTACGGGATATAGAGGAGTCCCTGGTGAGAGCCTCATCTATAGTCGAAGAGGGGAACCCCGTTCCCTAAAGGATGAGGACATCTCTGATGCCCTGGTTTGGAACACCTCATCCTGGGTGCAGATGCGGCGTTAACAGAGGAATTGGGAGTAGGGGATAGAGTCCTTACAGGAAGCAGGGTGGGAAGAAGTGTAGTCCAGATAGCCACGGGAGTCAGTGGGTTTGTAGTAGATGTCGGTCAGTAGTTTGTTACCTCTGATGGCGATAGTGAGGTCTCTAACTGGTAGGGAGATGTCGGAAATGGTCCAGGTGAATTTGACTGCCGGATGGAAGTTAGTGGTGAAATGGATAAAGTCAGTGGGTGCAGGAGGTGGCACCAATGCAGTCGTCAATGTAACAGAGGTAGAGTTCAGGGATCGGGCCACAGTACGCCTCGAACAAGGATTGTTCGACGTACCCTACAGCACATAGCTGGGGCCCATGAGCGTGCCCATAGCTACGCCTTGTATTTGGAGGAAATGGGAGGAGTCAAAGGAAAAGTTGTTGTGGGTAAGGACCAGCGGAGGAGAATATTAGTAGACGGGGATTGGTTGGTTCTGCAGTCGAGGAAGAAATGGAGGGCTTTAAGACCCTCCTGGTGGGGGATGGAGGTGTAGAGTGACTGGACATCCATGGTGAAGATGAGGGAATGGGGGCCTGGAAAGCAGAAGTCATGGAGGAGACGAAGAGCGTGTGAGGTGTCTTGGACATAGGTTGGGGGGGATTTTACCAGGGGGGATAGGATGGAGTCCAAGGGTAACCAATGAGGTAGATAGTAGTTCAGCACTGCTCTCTGGTTGTGGTAGGATGATTCAGTTGCCTGATAACAGCTGGGAAGAAATGATCTTCCCAGCCCATCTCAGACACCATTTTCGGTGGAGGGCATCCATGGCAGGGAGCGGGGCACCGATGATGTGCTGCGCGGTTTTCACCACCCGTTGTAGTGCCTTCCTGTCCGCAACAGTGCAGCTGCTGTACCATACCGTGAAGCAGGTGGTCAGGATGCTCTCGATGGTACAGCGGTAGAAGTTGGTCAGTATCTGGGGGGACAGGTGGGCTTTCTTGAGCCTCCTCAGGAAGTAAAAGCGCTGCTGTGCCTTTTTGATCAGCTTGGAGGTGTTGAGGGACCAGGACAAATCCTCCGAGATATGTACCCCGAGGAATTTGTAGCTGGAGACGTGCTCCACCTCAGTCCCGTTTATATGGATGGGGGTATGACTGCCTCCTCTGACCTTCCTGAAGTCGACAATAATTTCCTTCGTCTTCTTGGAGTTGAGGACGAGGTTATTGTTGGCACACCAGGTTGTCAGGTGCTGGACCTCCTCTCTGTAGGCTGACTCATCGTTGTCACTGATCAGTCCTACCACCGTGGTGTCGTCAGCAAACTTAATGATGGCGTTGGATCCGTACTTAGGGATGCAGTCGTGGGTGAAGAGGGAGTAGAGGAGAGGGCTGAGCACACAGCCCTGTGGCACGCCGGTGTTCAGTGTTATAGTGGAGGAGGTGAGGTTGTTGACCCTAACAGACTGTGGTCTGTTGGTGAGGAAATCCAGTGTCCAGTTGCAGAGGGAGGTGGAGATGCCAAGCCCGCTGAGTTTGATGATCAAGCTGGCGGGGATGACAGTGTTAAAGGCAGAGCTGAAATCAATGAACAGCAACCTGATGTAGGAGTTGTTGTTGTCCGGGTGGGTCAGGGCAGAGTGTAGAGCCGCCGATATGGCGTCCTCTGTAGACCTTTTGGCCCGGTAGGCAAACTGATGGGGGTCCAGTGTGGGGGGGAGGCTGGCTTTGAGGTGAGCCAAGATCAGCCGCTCAAAGCACTTAGCAATGACAGGGGTGAGTGCCACTGGGCGGAAATCGTTGAGACTCCCTGTGGCTGACTGTTTGGGCACTGGCACGATGGTTGATGTCTTGAGGCAAGTGAGGACAACACCCTGGGCCAGTGAGAGATTGAAAATGTCGGTGAAGACTGGGGATAGTTGTCCAGCACATGCCCTAAGCACGTGTTTAAATTAAGTGATAAAACAAATAGAAGCTTGTTGTCACCTGAGTGTGTTGTGCAAAGTGACCATCCAGCAATGTGTTGGTTTCTCCAGTGCAGAGAAGCAGGGGAAATATCAGCTCCATGTCCATGCTATCAGAAGGTTGTACCATTCAAGGAGATCACTCCTCATTCTTCTAAGTTCAAGACAGAAGAGGCTCAATTGCATCAATCCCTCCTCTTATGACAAACCCATCATACTCTAATTCTGAAGCAAGGTCTGGATCTGAAACGTCGCCCAGTCCTTCTCTCCACAGATGCTACCTGTCCCGCTGAGTTACTCCAGCATTTTGCATCTATCATCAGTGTAAACCAGCATCTGCAGTTGCTTCCTACACATCCTCCATATGTCCTCCCAGAATTTGATCTCCCAGTCCATTATCTCATGCCTGTCTGGATTAAATTCCATCTGGCACTGCTCTGCCCAATTTCTCATCTGATTTATGTCGTGTTGTATCCTCAGACAACCCTTTTCATTATCTATGACCTCCAAAATTTGTGTAATCTACAAACTTGCTAATCAGACCACCTCCATTCTCATCTAAGCCATTTACATACTTTACAAGCGAAGGTCCTGTCACCGATCCCTGAGGTATTACCACTTGTTATAGATTTCCAGTCAGAAATTGAAATTAAAATTAATTTGCGATTTATCCATCCTTTCTGCAAGATAATTAGCAATGTGTTTTACCACAGTGTTATTTATTATAATTATCTTCCAATTTGATTTTGACTGCAAGTTGACATTAAACGTGATTGAAGTTGAATCACAGCAGTAAACAATAAAGGTCCACATACCAAAGCCTGTGATCTGCTTGTGCCCATCGAGGTGATCATCGTAAAGTATGGTTACTCTAGGAAAGGAAGGGAAAGGGACCATGCACGTGCCTTTGTTGGTGGGATGGCTGTGGAGAAAGTCAACAGGGTCAATTTCCTGGGCTTGCATGTCGCTAAAGATCTGTCCTGAGCTCAGTACATTGATGCAATCACAAAGAAAGCTCATCTATGCTTCTTCTTCCTAAGAAGTTTGATGAGATTGAGTATGTCACCAAATACTTCTTGTCGAACTTCCCTGCAGATAGACTGTGGAGAGCACACTGACTGATTGCACCACAAATGCCTAGGAATGAAGGAGGCTGCAGTAGGTGGTATACGTTGCCCAATCCATCATGGGCATTGATCTTCTCACCATCAAAGGGATCTGCAGGAGACGAAGGTAGCTAATATTATTAAAAACACACATCACACTGGCCACACCTCTCTGCTAGCATTGGGAAGCAGGGGCAGGAACCTGGGAACCGTGATCTTCTGGTTTAATAGTTTCCTCTCATCAACCATCACATTCTTGAATCACCCTGAGCCACAAGTTTCCCTCAACTACCTCAACACTATCGAACCACTATGGACTTTGCACCAACGTGATTGTTCAACACACTTTGGTTCTTGCACTATCATACTCTAGTTTACTTGGAATAACTGATAATGTATTGTACATTTATTGATGGTCATGTTGTGTCTTATGCTCCTGTAAACCCGCATCAAGAAAGAATCCGTTCTTTCGTTGTTCTTCTTCATATCCGGTGCATTTGAAAAATAAACGCATGTGACTTTTCAAATATGAAATGAGAGCAAGTTGTGCTCAGATCCAATCCATTATTGGACCCTGCTTCTGGGACCCTTTGGAAGGTGCAGGTTTTCAGAATGTTTTTGTGATGAAAAGGATTAGGAGAGCAGTTTCAAGGGACATGACATTTTAATCTAATTAATCTAATACACTCTGATTGATAGTGTGAAAATAAGTACATTTTGTTTAAGTAGGAGGCATATTCAAGGGGAATTGCAAATTAAAGGGCTGATGATAGAAAATTTCAAATTTATATGTTTGGTTTTTAAAAATCCAGGTTCTAGAATTAATGATTTCTGCATCAAAAGCCAGAAGAAACTGCAGATGCTGGAATCTTTAGCAAAATGCAAAATACTAGATGAACTCAGCAGGTCAGGCAGCAATTGTGAAGGGAACAGACAGGCAATGTTTCAGGTTAGGCCCCTTCAGATTGATACGATACGATATTACTTTATTGTCAGAGCAAGTCTAAAATTTGTTTTTGCATACAGCCATACAATAAAATAAAGAACATAACACACAATAGAGTCCAACTTAAAACATCCCCACACAGCAGAATCAAAAGGTTTCCCACTGTGAGGGAAGGCACCAAAGTCAGTCACCTTCCACTGATGTTCCTGATGTTCACCCGTGGACGGGGCCTCCGGAGCCCTCCGCAGTCGCCGCCACGGGCGGCCTGCCGCTCAGGCCCGCTCGCCGGGATGATGGAACTCCGACGTCGGAACGGAAGGCCAACCTCAGCGGCTTGGACCTCCGAATCGGCCGCTTCCCACCGGAGTCTGCGGCTCCCGACATCCACAGGCCGCGCCGGGCAGATATTCACACTGGTGGCCCTCGGCAAAGGGCCCCAGGAACTCCGCGATGTTGCTCAGCGCCGCCCGCACTGGGAGCTCCGCGAACCACAGCTCCACGATGTTGGAGCAGCAAGCTCAACGCTCCGGAGCTCCAACCGGCGATCCAGGTAGGTATCGCCCGCTCCGCGGTGGATCCTGCTGCCGAAGCTCTGGTCCGGTCTCCGGTAGGAAAGGCCGCTCTGATCCAATTGGTAGGCCGCGAGGAGGGGGGGGGGGCGAGGACGCGACTCGGAGAATAGTCGCATCCTCACCAGGAAGTGACTGAGAAGCGGTTTCCCCCTTACCCTACCCCATTCCCCCACATAGAAAAATGAAAGTATCCCCAAAACAAACTATTTAGACAAACTAAAATAAAGACCTTCAGTGCGACGCCCCTAGTGGATGGATGAATTTAAGATAATCAGTAACGATCAAAGTGAATTGAATTCAGGGGCATTGATTGATATTTTTGAGCTCCCATTATGAAAGATGGACACCAGCATGTAAAATGGATTTTCTTTTTATGGTTTATCAGATCTTTTTCTTTTACTGCACCTTGATCTGAGGATTTGTCTCTTTCTCCCCATCAGGAGTGTTCTGTCCCCTCTGTTAAATATTTAGTGTATGACTGACCGTGCGTGCATGGTGACTAGAAATTAACCTTAATCCCATCTTCCGGACAGGAATATGAAGATTTAGTTCAGAGATACAGCACGGAAACAGGCCCTTCAGACCACCGAGTCCGCACTGACCAGCTATCAATTCACACTAACACCATCCTACACATACGAGGGATAACTTTACATTTATACCAAGCCAATTAACCTACAAACCTGTTCGTCTTTGGAGTGAGGGAGGAAACCGAAGATCTCAGAGAAAATCCACGCCGGTCACGGGGAGAATGAACAAATTCCGTACAGACAAGCACCCGTAGTGCTGTAAGGCAGCAGCTCTACCACTGCGCCACTGGGCCACCCAAGACAGGGCTGCCATCATTGGGTGAGAGTTGGGGAGTGAGAAATTGCGAGAGACCAAGCCCAAGGGAGTGTAGCGACCGAGGTGGGGGGGGGGGGGAAGAGTGTGGGAGAGGGGTGTCCCCCCTCCCATTGGTACGGAGCTTTTGCATTTTTCAGCTTGAAATTGTGCAATCTGGTGCATACTGTAACGAGTCTTTAACTTACACTTGAATGCAATATTTATGCTTTAAATTGGATTAGCTACGAATAAAGTTAGGCATTCCTAATTACATTCCACAGTAGATCCAGGCTCTGATCAACAGGTGCAGCACATGAATGATCTTAGTATATTCATGTTTGAAAATCAGATTATAATCAAACATTTGGCCCATGTTGACCAACCTGGGTCTCACTGCACACCTGGTACTACTCCTGACCCTGACTCCAGTTGCATACCTTCACTCATTCCTGACCCTGAGTCCAGCCTTACACCTGCCTCCCTGTTCTACCCTGATCATCGCTGCTTACCTGCTTAGGTTCCCAGTGCCGAACACTCCCATTGTCCCAGCTTTGACTGCACACCTTGTACTATTCCAGACCTTGACTCTGGATGCACACTTGGCCTTGCTCCTAGCCCCTCTGCACGGACAATATATCTGGCCCACACGTGAAGCCCCATATCTGACCCCCTGGACTTAACCTATTACGTTCAAGTCCACAGGTGCTTATCTAATGCGGTAATCTTTTATGGGGCGTTTCACAGACCAAATTTTGTATAACAAAATTTGCTACATCCAATGGCTTCCTTGTTATCTAACATTACTTTGTCAAAGAAGTCATCAATTGGTTGAACACAATTTCTCATCCATAAAATTATACTCACTCAGCTGTATAAGTGTTCTGTTACCATTTCCTTCATTTTCCTAACAAACTGTCCTGAAGTCATTTTCACCCCCAATATTTTCAGTATTTTGCTGTCTTCCTCTCAGTTGGGACCTTTACGAAATGCAAAGTCCAATAACTATATATTTAAGCAATATTATTCTATTAAATGTGATCTTGAGAGTACATGACATTTTCTATGGTATTCATAATACAACAATGATAAAAAAATGTCTTTGTTTTGATTGCACCTACCAACATGCATACATATATTACAGTTAATATGTACCGAGGGTAGATTTTTGTTCCAATGCTTTCCATTCCCAATTACTTTTACATTGAAGTGATTGAAATCCAAGTGAAGTTTAAATGGCATCAGAAAAATAAAACCTCCGGAATGGATGATATTCATTACGTAGTTGGTTGGAGTCAGTATCAGCACAATTGCTATATTAAACTTTGAATTTCAAATTTCCTGGTTCAAGCTAAAACTAAAGACAAATAATAACCTCCTCACACATTCCCCTGTAAGTATCTCTGTCACTCCTTCAAAATATGCCCCTTCTTGGAACAAGCTCTTAAACATCGCATCTGAATCAGTTTCCATCTGATTACACTACTTGAGAATGTTCATCTACGTGTTCAATTAATAAAACAACAAGATTGGGGACATTTCTATTCAACCTGTCAAAGGAATTTGGGGGGGGGGGGGGGGGGGGGAAGAAATAGTCAGTGAAGTAAACAAACATAATAGTTGAGTGGCAAATGACAATAGTGCTACCTTCCCAATATTTAACTGAAGGAAATAATGGGTTATCGGGGCTTTATGTAGTGACAGACAGCTTGACACCTTGCATATCATTTTAATATTACACTCATCCCATCCCCCTGGATATTCCGGATTAATAAATTAAGGTTTTGTCAACTAATTACAAATCAGGCTAATTACAAATCAATAACATTAGCGAACTCCGAAACACGAAGCGCTGAGCATTGGGATCCAGACATCATAAACAACTGGCCTCAGTTCCCCGCTCACATCTGGTAGTGCTTTCTATCTGAATCAGGGGCCATGGAGCATTTTTGAAAGTGGGCGGGTTGAGCGATCACTGATCCCACGGTGGGGACTTTTTGAAATTTGATGTATTAAAATCATGTTTTAGTGCATTGTAGAAGTATGATTTCAATGTTTTTTGTTTGAAGTATTTTTAAGAGGTAACTTTTTAAGGGGTAACTTTATCCACACAAAGGGTGATGGGTGTATGGAACAAGCTGCCAGAGGAGGTAGTTGAGGCAGGGACTATCCCAACATTTAAGAAACAATTAGACTGATACATGGATAGGAAGCAGGTAGTGTAGCTGGGACATGTTGGCGGGTGTGGAAAAGTTGTGCCGAAAGGTCTGTTTTCACATTGTATCACTCTATGACTACATTTTCCTCCACCATGCATGAATACCTCAAAATCAAGTGGTCGAGTTTTATTGCCATATAGTCAAGCATAGAAATATAGAAAATAGGTGCAGGAATAGGCCATGCAACATAACTTCCTCAAACTCAACAGCGATAAGACAGAATTCCTCCTCATAGGCTCAAAAGCCACACTCAGCAAAATCAATAACCCCACTCTCACCATCGACGGCACCACTGTCTCCCCATCTCCCAAGGCCCGCAACCTTGGCGTGATCTTTGATTCCACCCTCTCCCTTGAGCCTCACATCCGCCATGTCATTAAAACCTCCTTCTTTCATCTCCGCAACATCGCCAAATTCAGACCCTCTCTCACACCTCCCGCTGCTGAAAGACTCATCCATGCCTTCATCTCCTCCCGACTGGACTATTGCAACTCACTTCTCCTTGGCATCAGCTCCACCTACATCAACCGACTCCAACTGGTCCAGAACGCAGCCGCCCGACTCATCACCCACACCAAATCCTGGCATCACATCACTCCAGTCCTCAAACAACTTCACTGGCTTCCCATCTCCCACTGGATCACCTACAAAATCCTGATCCTCACCTACAAAGCCCTCCACCATCTGGCCCCCCCCCATATCTCACTGACCTCCTCTCCCCCTACCACCCCTCACGGTCCCTCAGATCCTCCTCAGCCAGTCTCCTCTCCATCCACAAGTCCAACCTCCGCAGTTTTGGGGACAGAGCCTTCTCCAGGGCAGCTCCCAGGCTCTGGAACTCCCTCCCCCAACTGATCCGCAATTCCGTGTCCCTCACCATCTTCCAGTCCCGCCTCAAGACCCATCTCTTCACCTCTGCCTATCCTTAGCCCCACGTCCCCCTCCCTTTTCATCTGTGCATTAATTGCCTCATATTGTGTTTTGAATTGTATTCTGTCTTTACTTTGTGTACTAGTCATGTCTCTACTATTTATTTCATTCCCCTTACATGTTTTTCCTCTACCTGCTAAATTTTTGTAAGGTGTCCTTGAGACTCTTGAAAGGCACCCATAAATAAAATGTATTATTATTATTATTATTATTATTATTATTCGGCCCTTCGAACCAGCACTGCCATTCAATATGATCATGGCTGTTCATCCAAAATCAGTACCTCTTTCCTATTTTTTCCCCGTATCCCTTGATTTCATTAGCCCCAAGAGCTAAATGTAACTCTCTCTTGAAAACATCCAGTGTATTGGCTTCTACTGCCTTCTGTCGCAGAGAATTCCACAGATTCACAACTCTCTAGGTGAAGAACGTTTGTCCTCATCTCAGTCCTAACTGGCCTACCCTTTATTCTTAAACTGTGACCCCTAGTTCTGAACTCCCCCAACATCGGGAACATTTTTCCTGCAGTTACAGTAAGTGAAAATCTAGTAGGCAAACAGGATGCTTTCTCCAACCACCCCCATTTGAAGGCCACTATCTTCCACCGTTTCTACCAAAGATCATAGAGGAGCAAGATAGACCACTCCTCCGAAATCCAATGGACTGACGTGTAGTACGTGACGGAACGTCACGGCCGCCATTTCTTTGAGCGACACGCGACTTCCGGTATGCCACCCGCTGAAATCCAAAGCAAAGATTATGGAGCTCCTCTATAATCTTTGATCCAAAGCAAAGATCCTCGAGTATCTTGTAGCGGGAACAGCCCCCTCCTTTGCGTAGTTTCCCTTGCATTGTATTGTGCAGTTTCCCTTTAACACACACTGCACAAAATTAAATTTAACGTATATATATTTTATATATTTATATGAATGTGTGTCTGTGTGTGAGAGGCAAGTTAGAGATAATAAAGTTTATTCTCAAGGATCAGAAGCAACTTTGATTTAAATCATCACTATTAATTCATTTGTCTTGTAAGATGATGTGCATAAACCATAAAGGCAATTATATATATATAATTATATAGTAATAATAAATATATGCATATATATATATATATATATTTATACACATACATATATATACACATTCATATATACACATACATACATACATATGCACACATACATATGGATAAATTTATATGCATACATACACACATTTATAAACATACATATATACACACATATACATGCATATATACACATACATGCATATATACACATACATATATATTTATACATATGATCATTTTCCAACGATCAATAGATTTACGATCAGTTCCTGTGGATTGGAGGGTAGCTAATGCTATCCCACTTTTCAAGAAAGGAGCGTGAGAGAAAACGGGGAATTACAGACCAGTTAGCCCGACTTTGGTGGTGTGAAAGATGCTGGAGTCAATTATTAAAGATGTAATAATGGGGCATTTGGATAGCAGTAAAATAATTAGTCCAAGTCAACATGGATTTATGAAAGGGAAATCATGTTTGACTAATCTTTTGGATTTTTTTGCCGCAAGGCTTGGTGTTGGGGCCGCAACTGTTTACCATATATATTAATGATTTTGAAAGGGAATTAGGAGCAAAACTAATGCATACATACCTACATATTTAAATTCATCTGATAAGTTGGTCAAATAACATGGGCACCTTCTTGCTTTTTTTGAGACATGGATTTTTTAAATGTGAATGTCTCATAGCAACACATTTGTGGGTCAGCAGTATTTTGTACCAACCCCCACAATTTCAAATAATTGTAAATTGAACTTCTTAAACAAGGAAAACAATTTTTATTTACATCATTTTGTGTGGCTGTCAAGGTGGCTGTGTTGACTGTAATTATGAGACTGCCGGGCAGTATCACTGAATGGCGGTGGCTGTGTGTTTTAATGCAAGTGTGAAAAGGAGAGTAAATTTAAAGAGACAATGTGAGAACCATCAGGGTTTCATCCAAGAACCAATTTAAAGGCAAGGTTCCATCAATTACAGTATTTTAATTGAAAATCTTACTCTTAATATTCTTCCTAATTAGGCTTTTTGTGTTCCCTCTTGAACCTTGTGTCTCCCAGAGCCTCTGGGGAGGTTCTGGAGATACAATAATCCAATCTTGAGGCAAATAACCATCTTTAAAACTGGCATTGCCTGCCTTTAATTCTACATTCTCCGAGGATGCTGGATGCCACGACAATCTCTTGCAACAAGTACAGAAAGGCAGGCAACTGCAAAAAGATCAGAGAGGAAAGAGTATGGAAGGGAAAGGCTTTTCAGAATCAGAATCAGATTTTATTTGCCATGTTTTGCAACATACGAGGAATTTCATTGGCCAGGTCAGTCATACAATTAAAAGCAACAGCACTCAAAAACACATTTTAATACGGACATTCGCCACAGTGACTCCTACACATTCCTCACTGTGATGGAAGGCGAAATAAAGTTCAAGTCCCTTCCTTTTGTTCTTCCTCGGTCGGGGGCCTCAAGCCCCCCGTTCAAACTCCGTTCAATGGTGAACTCCTCTTGGTCTCCAGGCCTATAGTGCTGCACAAATCACTGCACCACATGCATCTATTTATTCTCTTTTCACATGGTTCATGCAGCTGGATATTAACTTGCCGACATGGAAAGAGATGCAGTGAGCATTCAATAGTTCAGACTTCTGGGTGAATTAAGGGACTGCTTGATGGGCTGAGGGTTATCGAGATTGTCTGATTGTCATTCTTTTGGAAGAACTGATGGAAGTTCTTATGGAAAAGCTGATGAATTGACTACGGGATGAGCTGGTGGGCTCGAGGATTGCTGGATGAGTGTTCTAGAAACATAGAAAATAGGTGCAGGAGGAGGCCATTTGGCCCTTCGAGCCAGCACCGCCATTCATTGTGATCATGGCTGATCAGCCCCAATCGATAACCCGTGCCTGCCTTCTCCCCATATCCCTTGATTCCACTAGCCCCTAGAGATCTATCTAACTCTCTCTTAAATCCAGCCAGTGATTTGGCCTCCACTGCTCTCTGGCAGGGAATTCCACAAATTCACAACTCTCTGGGAGAAAAAGTTTTTCTCTCACCTCAGTCTTAAATGGCCTCCCCTTTGTTCTAAGACTGTGGCCCCTGGTTCTGGACTCGCCCAACATTGGGAACATTTTTCCTGTATCTAGCTTGTTCAGTCCTTTTATTCATTTATATGTTTCTATAAGATCCCCTTGCATCTAACAAGAGTGTTTTATTGTCATGTAGAACAATTTCCTGCATCTAGCTTGTCCCAGATAGAACAATTAAATTTCTTATCATATTGTCTACAGTGTACTATGTTTACATAGTACACTGTAGACAATATGATAAGAAACCCCCTCATCCTTCTAAACTCCAGTGAATACAAGCCTAGTCTTTTAAATCTTTCCTCATATGACAGTTCTGTTAGGTTATTTGATGGTTAGGACAGGTTTAGAGGGGTATGGGCCAAATGCAGGCATGTGGGACTAGTGTAGATGGGACATGTTGGCCAGCGTGGGCAAGTTGAGCTGAAGGGCCTGCTTCTAAGCTGTGAGACTCTATGACTAGGTGATCTGTTGAGGCTGGTGGTATGCCATGAGGAACAATGGGCATGGACCTTTGTAAACCACCACCTGGTTGAGTCTCCTTGAGTCACCATCGGCATTGATAACATCAGTCAGGGGTTGATGATCTGCAAAAAACAAGTTGGTCTCATTCTTGTTCTCTCATGCGATACAGGCAGCAGATCTGAACTGCCTGTGTTTGCCCTCTTGGCTGTCTTGTCAAATTACCCTGGAGATTAGAGTCACCCCTGAAACAAACAGTGCCTTGTGATCCACAGGGGAAAAAAAAAATCTAAATGCAGAACAATGGATGGTTTAAATCAAAGAAAATGATACAAAGAGGCCATTAGAGCAATACCGATCTAGGAAACTGACAGCAGATTTTACAATGCATTTAAACCTCTCCCATTTTTATGAGATGCATTCCTGGAATATGTAGGAAGTTTATTGTAACCTAGTGCCCTAGTGGATTAAGGGCGGCATGGTGGTGCTGCGGTAAAGTTGCTGCCTTACAGTGGGTGCTGTCTGTACGGAGATCGTAGGTTCTCTCCATGACTGAATGGGTGTTCTCCGAGATCTTCGGTTTCCTCCCACACTCCAAAGACATACAGGTTTGTAGGCTTGGTATAAGTGTAAATTGTCCCTAGTGTGTGTAGAATGGTGTTAGTGTGCGGGGATCGCTGGTCAAAGCGGACGCGGTGGGCCAAAGGGCCTGTTTCCGCGCTGTATCTCTGTAAGAAATAAAAGCAAGGATAAGCCATCTAAGTTCACACCACCATCAGTAAGATTATTGTTGATCCTGCAACTCAACACCTTATTCCCACATTCTCTCCATTATCCTTCATCCTTTTCGTATTTGAAAAAAAATATCTCTCCTTTCAAGGACTCGACTTCCACCATCTCACGCGATCAAGAATTCCAAGATTCCCAGCCCTTGAGTGAAGAAACTGCTCCTTGTCTCATTACTAAATATCATTACCCATATTCTGAGACTTTGGCCCTCGTTCTAGATCACCAGACCAGCCGCAATCTCCACCCACGAGTCCAATCTAAACAGAGATAGACACAAAATGCTGGAGTAACTCAGTGGGTCAGGCAGCATCTCTGGAGAAAAGGAATAGGTGACGTTGCAGGTCGGAAGCCTTCTTCAGACTGCGTTCTGACACTTCTTCTTCTTCTTCTTCTTGCGTATGGCGTGCACAGCCTAAAGTTGTAGGACAACTTGTCTATTTGATCTTATTTGACCGTGCACACCAGGTTGATTGGATTTGTCGAAACAGGGCGGACCACGTGAAGGTTGCAATCTCCCACCCCGCGTTCTGACACCAAAGAGCAAAATGTCCAACGTAGATACAATAATAAATATATCGCCATTTGCATTAGTTTTGTGCAGTTAACAAATCACAATTTCACACAATGTACATAAGACAGCAGTTATTTGACAAATACTCTGCAGTTCGGTGCAGGAGATCTTGTCGACGAATATTCTGGACCCACTGTTGACATCTGAAATTACAGGAGATATCATTTAGGATTAACTAATAAGAAAAAAGATGATCATAACTACATGCCTGAACAATGGATGATATGTCACTTAAATGCAATTGTTTTCAGTTGTGTGGAGAGACCTGTATGTTGAAGATGCTTTTTGCCTCTAATATGTCAATTTACCTTAAATGTAGAAGAGCTTATTAAAATCTTCTTACAAAGACCATTAAGTATTTTCTTTCTATCCTCTTTTGGACCCAAGGCATAGCAGAGCTGCCAACTCTCACGAAGAGGAAAGGGAGGGAGAGAGGGAAGGGAGGGAGAGAGGGAGAAGAGAGGGAGAGAGGGAGAGAGGGAGAAGAGAGGGAGAGAGAAGAGAGGGAGAGAGAGAGAGATCGAGAGAAGAGAGGGGAGAGAGAGATCGAGAGAAGAGAGGGAGAAGGGGGAGAGGGAGATGGGGGGAGAGGAAGAAGGGGGTGAGGGAGAAGGGGAAAAGGGGGAGAGGGAGAAGGGGAAAAGGGTGGAGAGGGAGAAGGGGGAGAGGGAGTGGAACGATAACACATTATAACGCGCAGCCGTCCCATTCCGACCAAAGATTATAGAGCAGATCTCCTCTCCTATCTTTGATTGCGGCCGCCGCCGAACCCCCCGGCCCACCATTGCACCCAATGTGTCCCGCGGGCCATATTTTGGAGACCAATCCCTTACAAGAACAAAATCAAAAACGTACAGAAGTGTTAAAATTGTCTTTATTATTATGGTAAGTAAAGATCTATTAAAAATAAGTCTAATAACTTTGTAATGTACCGACAAACCTAGTTTCCCAATGGCCGTTGATGGGAGAACAGAAAATAACATTTTCACGACAGAATATCGACAAAAAATAATAATAATATTTTCTTACCTTTCTTTTTTATCGGGGAACCTAAAGAATGACAGGTCTGGTCGTTTAGATTTACGATTAGAACAATTTATTGCGGAGCAGTGAGATGATGATTTAGATGAGGACGCCATGACAGTGTGGGGGAAGCCCAGTAAAACGCTCAATAAAATGGCGTCGACAGTCACACACGTCATACTACTCGTTTTTCGAGGAGTGGTCTATCTTGCTCCTCTATGATCTTTGGTTTCTACCCAGTGCTTGGTACCTACCTCCAGCAGCCATTGGTTGTCCTCCAGGATGCACCGAGCCACAGCCTGACCCATGCCGGTCACCTGGCCGAATTCGGCACAGAGACTCTAACAGCAGCGGCGCAACGCTTCCGACGCCTCCGACGGCCCGGGACTCTTGCACTGAGGCAGCTCCATAGCCGGAGCTGCAGCAACCGACTCGCCAGCCTGGCAAACGCTCGCCAGCCCGGCAAACACTCACCAGCCCTGGCTCCCCGTCCGCATCTGCCCCCGCCGCTGCTTCTGCTTCCATCCCTCCCTCAGCCCCGGCTCTCCAACACCCGCGGCCCATGCAGTTGATATGAGTTTTGAAATTCTCGTTAATCACAGAATTTCTCACGACAGAGCGTGAGAAATCTGTGATCAGCGTGAGAGTGTGAGAATTTGTTGAAATGCGTGAGTCTCACGCTCAATGCGTGAGAGTTGACAGCCCTGCCCAAGATGTCAAAAGTAAATTCAGGTTTTTCAGGGCCTATTCCCATCCTGCATTCCTCTGTGTTCTATGACAGCTTATCAATTTATGAGACTTACTTCAAGACCTTCCACCTAGGTCGAGTGAAATTGGAATTGGAATGAATTGAAGACAAACTTTCAGATGAAGACATCAATTTACCTTAAACTATCAGAACAAAAAATCATAGAAGCACGGAGAGATATTTAAAATTATAGATTAAATATTATGAGAGGGACATTATGATCTTTGATACTTTATCCTAGGCTCTCCTTTAGTCAGGGATTAAAAGCACTTGTTTAATGAATTAACCATTATCTTTTAAATATTTCCAGCATCTAATAGGTCCCAGCCACCCCTTCGTTACACTTTATTACTCTTAACATATTTATTTAAATGGTTTGCGGGGCTAGAGTCATGGAGTGATACAGCGTGGAAACAGGCCCTTCGACTTCGACCCAACTTGCCCACACTGGACAACATGTCCCAGCTACACTCGTCCCACCTGCCCGCGTTTGGTCCGTATCCCTCCAAACTTGTCCTATCCATGTACCTGTCTAACTGCTTCTTAAACATTAGGATAGTCCCTGCCTCAACTACCTCCTCCGACAGCTTGTTCCATACAACCACCACCTTTTGTGCGAAAAAGTGATTTCACCTTAAACCTGTGTCCTCTGGTCCTCAATTCACCTACTCTGGGCAAGAGACTCTGGGCATCGACCCGATCTATTCCTCTTATGAATTAACATTATTTTCTTTATTATTTCCTTTGTGTCCTTTGTAGGTTTGACTGAAATTTATCGTGACGCCAATTAAAAATGGAAACAAAATAATGCGGTTACATGACATTCAGGGAAGATATGGAAAGGGAAAAAGCATGCCAGCCTTTTGTATTCTTGATAGTATTGGGGTGACTTGTCTTACAAAGTGATGAGGAACAGACTGGAAGTGCAGACATGAGTATTGAACAGATATAAAGAAGCAAACATTTGATTTGCAGGCGTCTGTCACTGCTTGGCTCAGTAATAGAATTGTAATAGAAACATAGAAAATAGGTGCAGCAGTAGGCCATTCGGCCCTTCGAGCCTGCACCGCCATTCGATATGATCATGGCTGATCATCCAACTCAGTATCCCATCCCTGCCTTCTCTCCATACCCCCTGATCCCTTTAGCCACAAGGGCCACATCTAACTCCCTCTTAAATATAGCCAATGAACTGGCCTCAACTACCTTCTGTGGCAGAGAATTTCACAGATTCACCACTCTCTGTGTAAAAAATGATTTTCTCATCTCGGTCCTAAAAGACTTCCCTCTTATCCTTAAACTGTGACCCCTAGTTCTGGACTTCCCCAAAATCGGGAATAATCTTCCTGCATCTAGCCTGTCCAACCCCTTAAGAATTTTGTAAGTTTCTATAAGATCTCCCCTCAATCTTCTAAATTCTAGCGTGTACAACCCGAGTCTATCCAGTCTTTCGTCATATGAAAGTCCTGCCATCCCAGGAATCAGTCTGGTGAACCTTCTCTGTACTCCCTCTATGGCAAGAATGTCTTTCCTCAGATTAGGAGACCAAAGCTGTACGCAATACTCCAGGTGTGGCCTCACCAAGACCCTGTACAACTGCAGTAGAACCTCCCTGCTCTTATACTCAAATCCTTTTGCTATGAATGCTAACATACCATTTGCTTTCTTCACTGGTATGTTAGCATTCGTAGCAAAAGGATTTGAGTGGCGTGAATTATCTGACGGTAGATTCAATAAGACAAATGTAGGTGGTCACAATGGGAGGGGGTTCTTAGAACACTCCAGGTTTGTTTCCTTGCTCAGTATGTTCCATGTCCAAGGAGGAAGGCTACAGAGACAACTTTTAAAAATGAAGCACCTAATTGGCCTGAAGGGAGGACACCCACTTGAGAGTAAGTGACAATAACTTTATTAGGTTTATGTTGGAAATTGATAATGAAATGAAAGATATAAAGTAGACGCGTTGAGTTGAAAATTAGAATGTTTCAAAGGGAAGGAAGTTAGATTGAACCAAAGAAAAAAAAAGATTCAAAGAGCGATATTTAAGAAGGTAGACACTAAATGCTGGAGTTACTCAGCGGGACAGGCAGCATTTCTGGTGATGTTTCGTGTCGAGACCCATTCCTTCTCTCCAGAGATGCTGCCTGTCCCACTGAGTTACTCCAGCATTTTGTGTCTACCTTCGATTTAAAGCAGCATCTACAGTTCTTTCCTACACGAGATATTTAAGAATATAGGTTAGATATTGAACTGTTTTGGCTTGGAATATATGTGTACATTGTTTATTTTGAATCAAAACACACTGTGAGAGTATTGATGGGTTTGTAAAAACAAAAAGACTAACACTGGCAAAGGTAGGAATCTTGTAGGGAGAGCAAATAATTTATAATGTGGAAAAAGGAATTGGCAGAGGAATTAAATGGATCAATTGTGGCCGTCTTCACAGTTCATCATCACCATCATCATTGTTGAAAACATCAACAGGCACCGTGCCTTACAAAGCTGTGTACGACAGTGATCACAACTTCTACTGAAGTGTGGATGACTGTTGGCTCGCTAGAAGCTCATACGCCCTTTGACTGGTCTTGTTTTTGGTCCTGCTGGGGTCCACAGCCCCTTCCTCACCTGGCAAACCAGGTGGGGGAGACGGTTTAGTCGCCGACTATCCAACCATGGAGCAGGTAGTACGGGATTATATGGTACCCGCGATGGGGGAAACTCCCCCTGACCTGACTGAATTTGTGAACCTCACAGTTCCAAACACAAAAATGTTCCCAGAAAAGCTGAAGAAACAAGGGCCCAAATAAGGAGGTAAAGGAAATTATCTTCTATACATAACTAAAACTCTGATCTTGTTATCTTCCGGTTTGTGCGGTCTTTCTAATTGCGCAAAAACGGTTCACGATAGCGCTATGATTTTTCGCCTGTTCACTCACTGCTCTCACATGCTGCGATTGCACCAAGTTTCGTTTCGATCGATTGAATGTCGTAAAAGTTAGTGAGGCTTAAAAAAAACCCTTTAAAACCGCGCATGCGCAGATCGATCTCTTCTCCTGCCGTTCAGCGCCGCGCGGATTATTCTCTTCCCCTGCCACAATTTTCGGAGGGACCCGAAGCAGCCCAGCCCCAAGCAGCCCAGCGTTGGAGACCCAGCCCAGCATCGAAGACGCAGCCCAAATGTCGCCAAACAGAAAGCGGAGACTCTGATCCCTGCGGAAGAGAACGACCAGCGACCATTGTGAGTCCCCATTGCACCGCCAATTCTAGCCACTACCCCTCTGGTCCCCCTTCCTGGCTCCTCCTCCCCTCCCACATGATACCCCTCTCTCACCCATGGCTCTTCCCCTGTCTTTTTTCCGAGCTCACTCCCCCCTCCCCCCCACACACCCCTCTCCCCCCACAATACCACCCACCCCCCGCCCGCACAACCAACCCCTCCCCCGCTCCCACAACCCCTCCCGCCCCCACAACCAACCCCTCCCCCGCTCCCACAACCCCTCCCGCCCCCACAACCCCCCCATCCCACTAAGTGATTTTTATAGGCGACTGCTGGCGACTGTCACAGTCGTAGCAGGTCGCCGAAAAACCAGCGACTGGACTAAATGGGCCTGTCCCACTTAGGCAATTTTTTAGGCGACTGCCAGTGACTACAACAATGGAATTCACCGAAGTCAGCACCAGCGACAACCTACGACAGCACCTACGTCAGGGGAAGACAAGCTACGACATTCCTACTGTCGCCGACTGTCGACAAAAAGTTTTGAACATTTCAAAATCCAACTGCGACCAGAAAAACATTACGACTCTTTGGGCGACTGAGGAGACTACTCACGACCAATACAGGCGATACCCCGGTGACCATGTGGCGACAGCCTAGTCTCCGGCAGTCGCCGAAAAAATTGCCTAAGTGGGACAGGACCTTTACTCCAGTATTTTGTGTCTACCATTATTACCATTGTTGTCCTTGAGTTTGAACTGATTGTATGTATGTATGGGACGTGATCTGCTTGAGGAGCATGCAAAACAAAGCTTTTCACTGAACAGGTGATAATAATAAACCTAGGCTTGGGTCTGTTTAATTCTCCTATACCTCTTGCAGGAGTTGGGCTTTGTCTCTAGAAATGTTGTGCTATGATGCTGAGCACTATATACTGTATTCTGCAACTTTCCCTTCACTCTTACTGCTATTATACTTGAGTATGCTTTAATTGTTTTTATGCTTTTTGCTGTACCTCGATACACAGAGATGCATTATAGAAGGCATACTGCAACGTTACAATATTAAACCCAAACTAAACCTAGTATATGTTGAGGAGATTCAGCATAGAGTTATGAAATTAAATTATATTTGACTGTTGTGGACACAAGACTGTAGATGCTGAAATCTTGAGCGAAAAGAAACTGCTGGTGGAACTTAGCAGGTTTAGTTTAGAGATACAGCACGGAAACAGGCCCTTTTGCCCACAGAGTCCACACCAACCAGCGATCCCCACACATTAACACTACCCTTCAGACACTGGGAAAACATTTAAATTTTTCATTTATGCCAAGCCAATTATCCTACAAACCTATACGTCTTTGGAGTGTGGGGGGAAACTGAAGATCTAGGAGAACACCCATGCTGGTCCTGGGGAGAACATACAAACTCCGTACAGACAGCACCCGTAGTCGGGATCAAACCCGGGTCTCAGGGGCTGTAAGGCTGCGTCACCATGCCACCCTAAGCCCTAGGTCAGGCATCATCAGCAAAGCAAAATGGGCAGACAGCATTTCGAGTCGAGACAACTTCTTCAGGCTGATTAGATTGTTCGCCTAATCCTCTGCAAATCATTGAGGACCTATCTGGACGAATGGATGAGGAGAACTAGTGGAAGCAGTGTACTTCCTGAGAAGATTACGGAGAGTCGGTTTGTCAAGGAGGACTCTCTCTAACTTCTACAGGTGCACAGTAGAGAGCATGCTGACCGGCTGCATCGTGGCTTGGTTCGGCAACTTGAGCGCCGTGGAGAGGAAAAGCCTACAAAAAGTAGTAAACACTGCCCAGTCCATCATCGGCTTTGACCTTCCTTCCATCGAGGGGATTTATTGCAGTCGCTGCCTCAAAAAGGCTGGCAGTATCATCAAAGACCCACACCATCCTGGCCACACACTCATTTCCCTGCTACCTTCAGGTAGAAGGTACAGGAGCCTGAAGACTGCAGCAACCAGGTTCAGGAATAGCTACTTCCCCACAGCCATCAGGCTATTAAACTCGGCTCAGACAAAAATCTGATCACTAATAGCCCATTATCTGTTATTTGCACTTTATCAGTTTATTTATTCCCATGTTCACACGGGAGGGCTGGTCCCCCGACGCAATATTCCACCTCTCCACCAATTCCAATATTGGTGGCCAGTGGAGGGGCTTTCTGGAGCGCTGGTATGGGTTCTTGGGGTGGCAGCTCAGTCCCTCAAGCCTGATCTGCTGGCAGCTCACTCACGGGCTGGTGGGCTGGCAGTTGACTCGTGACTATTCCTTGAAATTCCATTTCAAGCAGGGTGCAAGGCCACCAAATTCAAGTGCAGTTTCCTATCACTTCAAGCAGGGTGCAAGGCCACCGAATTCAAATGCAGCTTCATACCATTTCATGCAGGGTGAAACCACCATGAAACTACACAAAACACTAAACTCACAGTTCAGTAGACATTCAGTGTGTTCAGTTGATTCACAGCTCAGACAGTCGTGACCTCTCCCTCCCCCAGCATGCAGAGACTGAGCCACACCCACACTTCCGGGTTTTATAACCCCTCCCCCTCCCACCGGAAAAGGTGTGGCTTTCATGGCGTGATTGACAGGAGAGAGATTCTCAACATTTTTTAAACACTAATAACACTTTTATTTTTCATTGATGGGAAAAATTCTCTGCACCTGCTCAGCAGAGGGGGACTGAGTAAGATGGCCAAAAATCACAGCCGTAAGTAGTAGCGTTTTATCTAAAATCAATATACAGTGCAAACAGGAAGTAAGTGCATTTGCAGTAGTGCCTTTTAACTTCAAGCCAAAGCACGCAAGCCGCCATTTGCAGTAAGTAGTGCCTTTCAACCTCAAGCCAAAGCACGCAAGCCGCCATTTGCAGTAAGTAGTGCCTTTCAACCTCAAGCCAAAGCACTCAAGCCACCATTTGCAGTAAGTAGTGCCTTTCAACTTCAAGCCAAAGCACCAAAGCCACCATTTGCCGTAAGAAGTACCTTTCAACTTCAAGCCAAAGCACCCAAGCCACCATTTGCAGTAAGTAGTGACTTTCAACTTTAAGCCAAAGCACCCAAGCCACCATTTGCAGTAAGTCGTGCCTTTCAACTTCAAGCCAAAGCACCCAAAGCCACCATTTGCAGTAAGTAGTGCCTTTCAACTTCAAGCCAAAGCACCCAAGCCACCATTTGCAGTAAGTAGTGCCTTTCAACTTCAAGCCAAAGCTCCCAAGCCACCATTTGCAGTAAGTAGTGCCTTTCAACTTCAAACCAAAGCTCCCAAGCCACCATTTGCAGTAAGTAGTGCCTTTCAACTTCATGCCACCATTTGCAGTAAGTAGTGCCTTTCAACTTCAAGCCAATGCACCCACGCCACCATTTGCAATTAGTAGTGACTTTTAACTTCAAGGCAAAGCACCCAAGTCACCATTTGCAGTAAGTAGTGCATTTCAACTTAAAGCCGAAGCACCCAAGCCACGATTTGCAGTAAGTAGTGCCTTTCAACTTCAAGCCAAAGCACCCAAGCCACCATTTGCAGTAAGTAGTGCCTTTCAACTTCAAGCCAAAGCACCCAAGTCACCATTTGCAGTAAGTAGTGCCTTTCAACTTCAAGCCAAAGCTCCCAAGCCACGATTTGCAGTAAGTAGTGCCTTTCAACTTCAAGCCAAAGCACCCAAGCCACCATTTGCAGTAAGTAGTGCCTTTCAACTTCAAGCCAAAGCACCCAAGCCACCATTTGCAGTAAGTAGTGCATTTCAACTTAAAGCCAAAGCACCCAAGCCACCATTTGCAGTAAGTAGTGCATTTCAACTTCAAGCCAAAGCACCCAAGCCACCATTTGCAGTAAGTAGTGCCTTTCAACTTCAAGCCAAAGCACCCAAGCCACCATTTGCAGTAAGTAGTGCCTTTCAACTTCATGCCACCATTTGCAGTAAATAGTGCCTTTCAACTCCATGCAACCATTTGCACTTAGTGCCTTTCAACTTCAAGCCAAAGCACCCAAGCCACCATTTGCATGTGGTGCCTTTCAACGGAGGGGGGCTCTGAGCGAGGTGCCCCAAAATGACGGCCGTAGGTGGCGACGTTCTGTCGGAAATCGCAGCACAGTGGGCCAAAAGCGGTCAAGATCAGAGTTTTAGTAATATAGATACTGAGATTTTATATGTATCTTATGGTGTTTTTATAGGCAATGTATTTTATGTAAATAAAGTACATTAATATTATTACCATTATGAGCCAGAGTTCAGACTGAGATCAGATAAATATCACTGAGGAAGTTCAGTGCAGCTTCAAACAACCATCTCACCTTCTGCTATTATATGACATGGTCTTGGTGAACCATGGTCTTTCTTGGTTCACCAAATTCTTGATTAGAAAATTCTCACCTAGATTTCAATTCTGCCCACCTCCACCCCTCCCTATTTCATCAAATGGAGTGATGTACTACTACAATGAGTACAGGTACAATGAAAATCTTGCTGGCAGCAGCACCACAGGCATGTAGACTCAGACAACACCCAGAACATAAAATTATATATCAATTATTCACGACAGTGAGAGGAAAAAGACTACAAACACGACACAAGGGCAAAAAATCCCAATTACAAAATTAAGTCCACGACAGTTCAAGAGGTGTTCACTGTCGAAGGATTAAAGTTGTGCATATCAGTTGTGCATTAACCTGATGGCTGTCGGAAAGCATCTGTTCCTGAACCTGGTTGTGTGGGACGTAAGGCTTCTGTATCTCTTGCATGACAATATCAGTGAGAAGGCAGCATGATCCTTGATGATAGATACCACCTTTTCAAGGCAGTATTTCATGTAGATGTTCTCAATGTTGGGGAGGGCTGTGTCCTTAATGGACCACTGGGTCGATCACTCTGCAGCCAATTTCATTGGAATTGCCATACAGGGTCCACTCTCTGTGTGAATTTTTAACTCGCTGATATAATAGTTTTCCACTAAAAAATTCTGATAGCACTTAAGAAGTATCTGGACAAACAGTGAACCACCAAAGCATGGGAGCCTATGGACCAAATGCTTGTAAAATGGAATTAGCATAGATATGGAAGTCGACATGGGCACATTGGACTCAAAGGTCTATATCCTGTGCCATGTCTCTCAATGACTCAAAATCTGGCCTTTTGATTAGCCCAGGAATTAATCACAGCTCCACTGGGGTTGTATCTGGAAAAATGCTCAACTCGAGAATTTCCTTCCACAACTTATTGAGTTCTTCTTCAATGCGTGCCATTAAGCTGGTTGACTGAGCTTATCCACCTTAACATGGAGACTTGCTCCTGTTAAATGCATTGGGGCACTCCCTGTATTACTGGCACAAAGTCCTGGCTAAGGTACCGTGACAGCTTCAGAATTAGGGAGAGGTTACTGAGTTGTGTCAGTACAATGCACTCAAATACTTTCATATCTGATTTTGGTCCAAGGTGTTACATTAGATGAATGTGTTTTGCTATTTCCAGAATGTATTCATTTGAGACTCTAAATTGGCTTGGTGCTACACTTTCCTTGAGTTGTCTAATAGAAGGTGTTCTGTTCATGTCTGAAGAAGGGTCTCGACCCGAAACGTCACCCATTCCTTCTCTCCAGTTGCTGCCTGTCCTGCAGAGTTACTCCAGCTTTTTGTGTCTGTCTTATGTTCATTTGCGACCTATTAGTTGCAGGTGCCCTGAGGTGTTTCAGTAGGTTGAATTCTTGCATTTAAATCACTGAATCATAGAAGAGTAAAGACACAAAAAGAGGCAATTCCTACGTTCAGCGCCTCTACTGCCTGAGAAGATTACGGAGAGTCGGTATGTCAAGGAGGACTCTCTCGAACTTCTACAGGTGCACAGTAGAGAGCATGCTGACCGGTTGCATCGTGGCTTGGTTCGGCAACCTGAGCGTCCAGGAGCAGAAAAGGCTGCAAAAAGTCGTAACCACTGCCCAGTCCATCATCGGTTCTGACCTCCCATCCATCGAGGGGATCGATCGCAGTCGCTGCCTCAAAAAGGCTGGCAGCATCAACAAGGACCCACACCATCCTGGCCACACACTCATCTCTCCGCTGCCATCAGGTAGAAGGTACAGGAACCTGAAGACTGCAACATCCAGATTCAGGAACAGCTTCTTCCCCACAGCCATCAGACTATTAAACACAACTTCAAACAAACTATGAACTATAACAACCTATTGCACTTTATCTGTTTACTGATGTGTGTGTATATATATTCTATGGTATATGGACACACTGATCTCTGTATTTATGACTACAATATCCTGTTGTGCTGCAGAAATGCAAGAATTTCATTGTCTGATCTGGGACACATGACAATAAACTCTCTTGACTCTTGACTCTAATCTGTGCCAGGTCATTGTGCAAGGATCCAGCAATCCCATTGCCCCACTCTTTCCTCACAGGCCTGTACATTTTTTTTTCTGAGTGCCTATTCAGTTCTCTGTTGAAGACACTGACCCAGTTGCTACCACCCCCTCAGAGACTGAATTTGTACCCACTCCTAGTAAAAACTAGATTAAGTGGGACCCGTTGGGTCCCAGCCTCACACGGGAAGGCTGGTCCCCCAACGCAATATTCCACCTCTCCATAAATTCCAATATTGGTGGCCAGTGTGTGGGGGGGGGGGGGCTTTCTGGAGCGCTAGTATGGGTGTTGTGCGCTGAAGGGATTGGTTTCCAGAGGGCTAGTGGACATTGTGGGCCAAATGGATTCTTGGGCTGGCGGCTCAGTCACTCAAGCCTGTTGTGCTGGCAGCTCACTCAATCATGGCTGGTGGGTTGACACACGGCTATTCCTTGAAATTCCATTTCAAGCAGGGTGCAAGGCCACCAAATTCAAGTGCAGTTTCATACCACTTCAAGCAGGTTGCAAGGCCACCAAATTCAAGTGCAGTTTCATACAATTTCAAGCAGGGTGCAAGGCCACTAAAGACAGCAAGTCGTGATCTCTCCCTCCCCCATCTTGCAGAGACTGAGCCATGCCCACACTTCCGGGTTTTATAGTCCCTCCTTCCTCCCACCAGAAGGGGCGTGGCCTTCATACACGTAAATATATTTATTTATTGCTCATATTCTATGTCGCTCTTCTAGGGAGATGCTACCTGCATTTCGTTGTCTCTGTATTGTACACTGCACAATGACAATAAAGTTTGAATCTGAATCTGAATCTGAATGGCATGATAGACAGGAGAGAGAATCTCAACATTTATTAAACACTAATAACTCTTTTATTTTTCGTCAATGGGAAAAATCGTCGGCACCTGATGAGCGGAGGGGGACTCTGAGTAAGATGGCCAAAAATCACAGCCGTACGTGAGAGCGTTTTTTCTAAAATCAATATAAAGCGCAAACAGGAAGTGGTCAAGATTAAACTTTTAATTATATATAGAAGGCAAGGCAGCTTTAATTAGGCAAGGCAGCTTTAATTAGGCAAGGCAACTTTAATTAGGCAAGGCAACTTTAATTAGGCAAGGCAGCTTTAATTAGGCAAGGCAGCTTTAATTAGGCAAGGCAGCTTTAATTAGGCAAGGCAGCTTTAATTAGGCAAGGCAGCTTTAGCACTTTCAAACCAATGGCAACACAGCTTTTGCACTTACAAACCAAAGGCAACACAGCTTTTGCACTTTCAAACCAAAGGCAACGCAGCTTTAGCACTTTCAAACCAAAGGCAATGCAGCTTTAGCACTTTCAAACCAAAGGCTACACAGCTTGAGCACTTTCAAACCAAAGGCTGCACAGCTTCAGCACTTTCAAACTACATTTTCAAACCACATTAAGAGCACTGACAGGTCAGTAAAACCACTCACAGTTTAGTAGACATGTGTTCAGTGTTATTCACAGCTCAGACTGAGAATTGCGACCTCTCACGCCCCCATCTTGCAGAGAACTGAGGCACCTCCACACTTTCGGGTTTTATAGTCCCTCCGGAAGGGGCGTGGCCTTCAGGAGAGAGAATCTCAACATTTTTTAAACATTAATAACTCTTTTATTTTTAATCGATGGGAAAAATCCTCTTGTCCTGCTTAGCAGAGGGGGATTCCGATTAAGATGGCCAAATATCACAGCCATAAGTGGCTGCGTTTTTTCTAAAATCAATATACAGAACAACAGGAAGTGGTCAAGATCAGACTTTTAGTAATATAGATGTAGCTTTGAGCTGGACTACTTAACCCTGTTGGGAGCTTTCATTTCTCAATATGTATGGTCCTCACATACCTGTCTGTGGAGAAACCTATCTTCTGTCCTGGGATACAGGTCCTACCCAGGTTACAACAGAGTTCCATTCCGGAGAACTGTTCGTAACACATAACTGTTCGATCCTGACTGCAGTTTCTGTTTGCGTGGAGTTTGCACATTCTCCCTTTGACCATGTGGGTTTACTCCAGGTGCATAAGAAGGAACCGCAGATACTGGTTTAAACCAAAGATAGACACAAAAAGCTGGAGTAACTCAGCGGGACAACAGCATCTCTGGAGAGAAGGAATGGGTGGCGTTTCGGGTCGAGACCCTTCTTCAGACACCGGGTGCTCCGGTTTCCTCCCACATCCCAAAGACATGCGGGTTTGCAGGTTAATTGGCCCCTGTAAATTGCTCCGGATATGGCGGGAGAGGATGCACATGTGGGATAACATAGAGCTCGTGTGAACGGATGATTGGTGGTTGGTGTGGGCTTGGTGGGCTGAAAGGCCTGTTTTCTCACAGTATCTTTCAATCAATTCAATCATTGGCCAACCAAGACAACCTGTGGTTAAACCAAGCCATTCTGCTCAAACATTCAGATGTTGCTGCAAACCAGGTTCCACAGCAGTCGGCAAATCCATCTCATCAATCTCCCAAATGCTCATTTAGATGTACGGGCTCAACGAAGGTTGGGTGCTCCCAATCTGCGGAAGATCTGTATTTCCAAAGACTCCATCAAACACTCCCTGACCAGAGCAATTGGCACTTACGAAGTAGTTAGTTGACAGGAACCCGGCACTCTCTGTTGCTTTCACAGCACCATATGGACCACCATCATGGTTTAGTTTAGTTTTTATCGAGATACAGCGCGGAAACAGGCCTTTCAGCCCACCAAGGGTGTCCGCACTGACCAGCGATCCCCACACATTAACACTATCCTACACACAAGGGACAATTTACATTTATACCAAGCCAATTAACCAACAAACCTGGACGTCCTTGGAGTGAGGGAGGAAACGGAAGATCTCGGCGAAAACTCACATGGTCACAGGGAAAACATACAGACAAGCATTCGTAGTCAGGATCGAACCTGGGTCTCTAGCACTGTAAGGCAGTAACTCTACCACTGTGCCATCATGGTGATCGACAGAATGGCCAGACACGTGGAGTGGGCTCAGCTAACCCCATCATCAAAAGCATCGGCACTGCTTCATGAAAGCAGCATCCATTATCAAGGATCACCACCATCCAGGTCACGCCTCTTCTCACTGCCACCATTCGGTAGGAGGTACAGAAGCCTGAAGTCCCACACCACCAGGTTCAGGAAAAGCTGCTTTCCTACATTGTTCATCAGCTGCTTCAAACAATATCAACAACAAAACACTATGGATCAACTCTTGCATTACCATGGGCTTTTTTTTTTCTAAACTGTTTTTTTTTAAATTTATTTTTGCACAGTCCTAACCAAAACCCTACCTTGGCACTGCACTACTGTGGTCTTTGTATAAGGTTGCACTATGTATCTTGGCTTGCACCATTATGGTCAACTTACCTTGCATAACTGATCATTTATTGTGTTATAATTAATTGTATGTTCGTTGTTTTCCTTTTATTGTCTTGCAGAATTTTTGTGTAATTTATGTTTTGTGTATCTGGGTCCATGTGCCTGTGATGTTGCTGCAAGTGACCATTCAATTGTAGTGTACCTCACTATACTGGTGCATACGTATGACAATGAACTCGACTTGGCTTAAGAGTTCTTCTGCTCAAGTCTCTGAGGTCAGACAAACTTTTGACTCTACCAAATTGCTATCTCCTGAGCTACAGATTCAAATATATGTGGAGGGTGAAGGTGATGATTCCTGAAGTGATAAGGAGGTGGCACAATGGTGCAGTGGTAGAGTTGCTGCCTTAGCGCCAGAGACCCGGGTTCGATCCTGACCATGGGTGCTGCCCGTACGGAGTTTGAACGTTCTCCCTGCGACCACGTGGGTTTTCTCCGGGTGCTTCGGTTTCCTCCCACATACCAAAGAAATTCAGGTTTGTAGGGTGAATTGGCTTCTGTAAATTGTAAATTGTCCCTAGTGTGTAGGATAGTGCTAGTGTACAGTGTACGGCGCGGACTTGGTGGGTCGAAGGGCCTGTTTCCACGCTGTATCTCTAAAGTCTAAAGAATAATAATTCTCAGCAAAGTAAGAGGCCTTAATTGAAGGAATGAAGCTTGCAAACATCTCTTTCCTGGGGCTGCCCATTTCTGGGCCCAACAGCGGGTCCATGTAAGCTGACTATTTGCCTCGCCTTTGAGGAATCATCTGTGCCCTGATATCTCCAGCCAGTGGACATGTTGTGTGTGCGAATGTCCAGGATGGCACTGGCTACATTTCAATTTAAAATGTCATAAACAAAGGTATTTGCTAAACAAGAGACCTTGGTTGGTGGGCGGTGGTTGAGAGGGAGGCGATAACAGAGGTGGGGAAGGAAGAGATGATGGAGCTGTCAGGAGAGTGTGAGATATCCATCATGGTCACTGGTCTCCCCACCATTGAATGGATCTACAGAAACTCTGCTTCAATAAGGCAACTGATATCATCAAACATACTGTATATTCATAAGTTGTAGGAGCAGAATTTGGCCATCGAGTCTACTCTGCCATTAAACCATGGTTGATCTATCTTTCCATCTCAACGATCTCTACTCTATTCTCCTGCCTTCTCCCCATAACCTTTGACATCCATATTAATCTCGTACCTGTCAATCCCCGCTTTAAAAATACCCATTGATTCGGCCTCCATAGTCGTCTGTGGCAATAATTTCCACAGATTCACCACCCTCTGGCTATAGAAATTCCTCCTCATCTCCGTTCTAAAGGTGCGTCCTTTTATTCTGAGGCTATGCTCTCTGGCCCTAGACTATTCCACTAGTGGAAATATCCTTTCCACGTCCACTCTATCCAGGCCTTTCACTATTCGAGAAATTTCAATGAGATCCCCTCATCCTTCTAAACTCCAATGAGTACAAGCCCAGGGTCGTCAAACCCTCATCATATGTTCACTCAATCATCTCCGGGCTCATTCTCGTAAACCTCCTCTGGACCCTCTCACAATATTCCAAATGACATCAGACAGGCACCTTATAAAGCCTCGGCATTTTATCCCTGTTTTTATATTCTACTTGTCCTATAAATGACAAGTTCTATAAATGAATGCGAACATTGCATTTGCCTTCCTTACTACCATTTCAACCTGCAAATTAACCATTTGGGAATCCTGCATCAGCACTCCCAAGCCCATTGCACCTCCGATTTCGGAATCCTCTCCACCTTTAGAAAATAGTGTATGCCTTTATTCCTACTACCAAAGTTCATGACCGCACACTTTGCTACACTACATCCATCTGCCATCTCTTTACCCGCTCTCCCAACCTGTGCAAGTCCTTCTGCAGACTCCCTGCTTTCTCTACATTACCTGCCCCTCCACCTATCTTTGTAGCATCCACAAACTTGGCCACAAAGTATTAATTTCATCATCCAAATCATTGATATACAACGTGAAAAGTAGTGGGCCCAACACTGATCTCTGCAGAACACCACTGGTCGCTGACAGCCAACAAAAAAAAAGCCCCCTTTATTCACACTCTTTGCCTTCTACCATTCATCCAACCTTCTATCAAAGCTTCAATCTTCCAACTAAGACCATGGCTCTCACCTTGTTTAGCCTCATGTGTGGCACTTTATCACAGGCCTTCTGAAAATCCAACTAAACAGCATCCACTGACTCTCCTCTGTCCATCCTGCTATTTACTTCCTCAAAGAATTCCAATAGATTTGTTAAGCAAGATCTCCCATTTACAAAACCACGCTGACTTTTATCATATGCTTCTAAGTACTGAGAAACCGCATCCTTAATATTGGACTTAATAATCTTACCAACCACTGAAGTCAGGTTAACCGGCCTATAGTTTCCCCTATTTTTCCTTGCTTCCTTTTTGAACAGCGGTATAACATTTGGAATTTTCCAGTCCTCTGGAACCACCCCTGACTGGTGATTCTTGAAAGATCACTACTTGTAAAGGGCTCAGACTTACACAGGTTGAAACACAAGCATATTTATTGTTCAGGTCATTAACTTCTAAGTAGGTCATTACACGTTCACACTGCTACTGCTACTGGTAAGCAGTGGGTAGGATCTTACATTATGAATGTTATAATTACTGAGCATTCTAATTATCTAACATGCTATAGCCAATCTACATCTCTTCTTGTATAAATGAAAAACAAGTAAAGCATTACAACAACAACGAGTAAATAAAATGTTAAATGCAAATCGCCACATCTAATAATAATGGGGTTAAACATAATCGCCATATCTAACAGGTGGCTTGCTAACCCGCCCGGTCCTCGTACGGTAAGGAGCTGCCTCATCAACCTTTTCCTCCGAAAAGTTGAGGGCGCGGTTTGGTGAGCCCGATGGACTATGAGGAGACACCGTAGGGGAGCCCAAGGAAGACCTTCGAGGGGGCACCGGTGAGCCAGTTACAAAAGGGGAAGAGGGAAGAGACTGATGCGGGGAGTGGGTGGGACTAGCGGCGGCAGGTACTGGAACGGCTGGAACAGCGATCACTTTAAAGTTGAGCAGAGGTGCATCAGGATCCTGGAGTGCCGGAGGGCGTTCCTTCACAGGAAGGAGGTGTTGACGGTTGCGTCTATAGATGGTACCACCGACATCGACCAGGTAGGAACGTGGTTCCTTTGCGGGGCCGTGGAAGAACCCCAGTTTGGTATGTCCTTTGTCTGTCTGTAATCATACCACATGGCCTTAGATGAGCGGCTTAAGTGGTTTGCTGGTCTTGTCGTAAGTTCGTTTCTGCGCGTCGCGATTGGACTGCACGCGCTTTTGAACTATGGCAGGGTTGAAAACTTTAGGCTTTAAATGATCCTGGGTGATGGGCAGTGGAGGTCGTGTTCGGCGGGACATCAGGCGTGGGCTGGAGAACCTTAAAAACGTCTCTCGCAATATTTCGCAGGTTCAACAGGTCCAGGTAGACATCAGATTTCGCCAGGTAGGAGCGCTCCATGAGTTGTTTAATGCTCCGAACAGCACGCTTGGCAAGTCCATTGGACTGTGGGTATTCTGGGCTGCTGGTGACATGTTGAAAGTTCCACCGTTTGGCAAAGTCTTTAAACTTTTGGCTGGTTAATTGGGTCCCGTTGTCAGTCTGAAGACGAGCTGGAATGCCATGTACAGAGAAGTGTTGTCGGAGCTTTTGGACGACCATCTCTGAGGAGCCAATCAAAGATATCGGCAGCTACGGATGACCATGGTAGAGAGGGAGCAGGGTGAGACGGCAGCGGTTGTTTTTGCTGGTGCGGTGCTTGTCTGTTGTAGACGCGCATGATTCTGTTTTCTCCCGGATGTACTTGGTCATTCCGGGCCAGTAGATCATTTATTTTGCATGCTGTAGGGTAGCCTCCACGCCAGGGTGGCCACCGTGGATTTCCTCATAGTACTCGTTTCGCAGGGAAGAGGGGATGACCGTCTTGTGACCCTTGACAATCACTCCATCCTGTAGTACTAGTTCGTCACGTACCAGGAAATAGGGTCGCAGTTCAAAAGAAGTGTTAGACTGCTTGTTTGGCCACCCGCCTTTGATGATGGAAGTTAGCAGCTGGGAGGTTTTATCTGCAGCGGTGTGTTCGGCGAGGCGGTGCAAGTGGTCGGTTGGAACAAACGAGACTTTCAGGACGGAGAATTCGTCTTGTTCGAATCGGTGTTGTTCGCTGGTGGTGCGTGGGGCTCAAGATAGAGTGTCTGCGATGTGCATGTCTTTCCCTTTTTTGTAGACGATGCGAAAATCAAACCGTAGTAGCTGCAACATCATGCGTTGAAGTCTTGTTGGGGCAGCATGGATCGGTTTGCTCAGGATGGTGACTAGCGGCTGGTGATCAGTCTCTACCGTGAAGGTCTTGCCAAAAATAAAGTCTTTAAATTTAGAACAGGCGAAAACCACGGCCAGCAGTTCCTTCTCTATCTGTGCATAGCGTTGTTCAGTATCCGTTAGGGTGTGCGAAGCGTAGGATACCGGCATCACGTCACCGTTGAAGGAAGTCTGCAGGCATGCTGTGCCCAGTCCATACTGGGATGCATCGCAGGTGATTGTGACTGGCAGGTTGATGTTGAAGTATGCCAGGGTAGGTGCACTAGCGAGCTGTAGTTTTAAAGTCTCGAAAGCTCGCTGGTGTTGTGGGTACCAGGACCATGTATTGTCCTGTGGGTCAGTTGACGCAAAGGGGCTGACAATTCACTGAGATTAGGGATCAACTTGACCAGGTAGTTGACCATGCCTAAAAACCGTTGTAAGCTGGTGACATCAGTTGGTACTGGCAGCTCGTTGATTGCTGCAGTCTACAGCGAATCAGGTTTTAACCCGTTGCTGGTGAAGACGTGACCTACGTAGGTGACTTCAGGAACTCTGAACTTGCACTTCAGAGGGTTCAGTTTTAGATTAATATCTCTGGCACGGACAACACCTTACGTAGGTTGGCATCATGCTCGGTTGCGTCTTGGCCGTAAACTAGGATGTCACCAACAATGTTGGCACAAGGATATTCTGCGAACAGTTGTTCCATTGCACTCTGGAAGACTTCGCTGGCAGAGTTGATAAGGGCATTCTTAAAAAACGGTAGCGGCCGAACGGGGTGATAAGGTTGCTAACGCCGATGAGGCACGGTCTAACGGGATTTGTCAGAAATAACTTTTGGCATCCAGGACTGAGAACACCATTGCGTTACCGATTTGTGCCGCTACATCCTCGGTAGTTCTCATTGGATAGTGTTGCCGTTTGATTGCTGTGTGCAAATCTTTAGGATTTATGCAGATGCGTAACTCCTTCTTGTCCTTCTTTGTGGTAACGACCATAGTGGAGACCCAGTCTGAGGGCTCGCTGACTTTAACAATGATTGCGATAGAGACCATAGGTGTATTTTCGTGTATTTTCTCACGCATGCCATGCGGGACGCGGTGAGGAGCTCATACGATCGGGGTGACCGTATGGTCAACAGTGATCTTGTATATTGTCGGTAGCTTGCCGAGTTTGTCGTCAAACAAGTTTTTATAGTTGGACTAGACTAAGTGGGACCCATTGGGTCCCATGTTCACACGCGAGGGCTGGTCCCCCGACGCAATATTCCACCTCTCTACCAATTCCAATATTGGTGGCCAGTGGGGGGGGGGCTTTCAGGAGCGCTGGTATGGGTTTTTGGGGTGGCAGCTCAGTCCCTCAAGCCTGATCTGCTGGCAGCTCACTCACGGCTGGTGGGCTGGCAGTTGACTCATGGCTATTCCATGAAATTCCATTTCAAGCAGGTGCAAGGCCACCAAATTCAAATCCATGTTCCTACCATTTCAAGCAGGGTGCAAGGCCACCAAATTCAAATCCATTTTCCTACCATTTCAAGCAGGGCGCAAGGCCACCGAATTCAAGTGCAGTTTCCAACCACTTCAAGCAGGGTGCAAGGCCACCGATTTCAAGTGCAGTTTCCAACCACTTCAAGCAGGGTGCAAGGCCACTGAATTTAAGTGCAGTTTCCAACCACTTCAAGCAGGGTGCAAGGCCACCAAATTACAGTGCAGTTTCATACCACTTTCAGCGGGGTGCAAGGCCACCAAATTCAGTGCAGATTCATACCACTTCACGCAGGATGCAAGGCCGCCAAATTCAAGTGCTGTTTAATTCCACTTCAAGAAGGGTGCAAGGCCACCAAATTCAAGTGCAGTTTCATTTCATTTCAAGCAGGGTGCAAGGCCATCAAATTCAAATGCAGCTTAACATAGAAACATAGAAATTAGGTGCAGGAGTAGGCCATTCGGCCCTTCGAGCCTGCACCGCCATTCAATATGATCATGGCTGATCATCCAACTCAGTATCCCGTACCTGCCTTCTCTCCATACCCTCTGATCCCCTTAGCCACAAGGGCCACATCTAACTCCCTCTTAAATATAGCCAATGAACTGGCCTCGACTACCCTCTGTGGCAGGGAGTTCCAGAGATTCACCACTCTCTGTGTGAAAAAAGTTCTTCTCATCTCGGTTTTAAAGGATTTCCCCCTTATCCTTAAGCTGTGACCCCTTGTCCTGGACTTCCCCAACATCGGGTACAATCTTCCTGCATCTAGCCTGTCCAACCCCTTAAGAATTTTGTAAGTTTCTATAAGATCCCCTCTCAATCTCCTAAATTCTAGAGAGTATAAACCAAGTCTATCCAGTCTTTCTTCATAAGACAGTCCTGACATCCCAGGAATCAGTCTGGTGAACCTTCTCTGCACTCCCTCTATGGCAATAATGTCCTTCCTCAGATTTGGAGACCAAAACTGTACGCAATACTCCAGGTGTGGTCTCACCAAGACCCTGTACAACTGCAGTAGAACCTCCCTGCTCCTATACTCAAATCCTTTTGCTATGAAAGCTAACATACCATTCGCTTTCTTCACTGCCTGCTGCACCTGCATGCCCACTTTCAATGACTGGTGTACCATGACACCCAGGTCTCGCTGCATCTCCCCTTTTCCTAGTCGGCCACCATTTAGATAATAGTCTGCTTTCCTGTTTTTGCCACCAAAATGGATAACCTCACATTTATCCACATTATACTGCATCTGCCAAACATTTGCCCACTCACCCAGCCTATCCAAGTCACCTTGCAGTCTCCTAGCATCCTCCTCACAGCTAACACTGCCCCCCAGCTTCGTGTCATCCGCAAACTTGGAGATATTGCCTTCAATTCCCTCATCCAGATCATTAATATATATTGTAAATAGCTGGGGTCCCAGCACTGAGCCTTGCGGTACCCCACTAGTCACTGCCTGCCATTGTGAAAAGGACCCGTTTACTCCTACTCTTTGCTTCCTGTTTGCCAGCCAGTTCTCTATCCACATCAATACTGAACCCCCAATGCCGTGTGCTTTAAGTTTGTAAACTAATCTCTTATGTGGGACCTTGTCGAAAGCCTTCTGGAAGTCCAGATACACCACATCCACTGGTTCTCCCCTATCCACGCTACTAGTTACATCCTCGAAAAATTCTATAAGATTCGTCAGACATGATTTACCTTTTGTAAATCCATGCTGACTTTGTCCAATGATTTCACCACTTTCCAAATGTGCTGCTATCCCATCTTTAATAACTGACTCTAGCAGTTTCCCCACTACCGATGTTAGACTAACTGGTCTGTAATTCCCCATTTTCTCTCTCCCTCCCTTCTTAAAAAGTGGGGTTACGTTTGCTACCCGCCAATCCTCAGGAACTACTCCAGAATCTAAAGAGTTTTGAAAGATTATTACTAATGCATCCACTATTTCTGGAGCTACTTCCTTAAGTACTCTGGGATGCAGCCTATCTGGCCCTGGGGATTTATCGGCCTTTAATCCATTTAATTTACCCAACACCACTTCCCGGCTAACCCGGATTTCACTCAATTCCTCCAACTCCTTTGACCCGCGGTCCCCTGCTATTTCCGGCAGATTATTTATGTCTTCCTTAGTGAAGACGGAACCAAAGTAGTTATTCAATTGGTCCGCCATATCCTTGTTCCCCATGATCAACTCACCCGTTTCTGACTGCAAGGGACCTACATTTGTTTTAACTAATCTCTTTCTTTTCACATATCTATAAAAACTTTTGCAGTCAGTTTTTATGTTCCCTGCCAGTTTTCTTTCATAATCTATTTTTCCTTTCCTAATTAAGCCCTTTGTCCTCCTCTGCTGGTCTCTGAATTTCTCCCAGTCCTCCGGTATGCTGCTTTTTCTGGCTAATTTGTACGCATCATCCTTCGCTTTGATACTATCCCTGATTTCCCTTGTTATCCACGGATGCACTACCTTCCCTGATTTATTCTTTTGCCAAACTGGGATGAACAATTTTTGTAGTTCATCCATGCAGTCTTTAAATGTCTTCCATTGCATATCCACCGTCAACCCTTTTAGAATTAATTGCCAGTCAATCTTGGCCAATTCACGTCTCATACCCTCAAAGTTACCTTTCTTTAAGTGCAGAACCATTGTTTCTGAATTAACAATGTCACTCTCCATCCTAATGAAGAACTCAACCATATTATGGTCACTCTTGCCCAAGGGGGCACGTACAACAAGACTGCTAACTAACCCTTCCTCATTACTCAATACCCAGTCTAAAATAGCCTGCTCTCTCGTTGGTTCCTCTACATGTTGATTTAGATAACTATCCCGCATACATTCCAAAAAATCCTCTTCCTCAGCACCCCTGCCAATTTGATTCACCCAATCTATATGTAGATTGAAGTCACCCATTATAACGGTTTTGCCTTTGTCGCACGCATTTCTAATTTCCTGTTTGATACCATCTCCAACTTCACTACTACTGTTAGGTGGCCTGTACACAACACCCACCAGCGTTTTCTGCCCCTTAGTGTTTCGCAGCTCTACCCATACCGATTCCACATCCTGCAAACTAATGTCCTTCCTTTCCATTGCGTTAATCTCCTCTCTAATCAGCAACGCTACCCCACCTCCTTTTCCTTTCTCTCTATCCCTCCTGAATATTGAATATCCCTGGATGTTCAGCTCCCAGCCTTGGTCACCCTGGAGCCATGTCTCCGTGATCCCAACTATATCATAGTCATTAATAGCTATCTGCACATTCAACTCATCCACCTTATTACGAATGCTCCTTGCATTGAGACACAAAGCCTTCAGGCTTGTTTTTACAACACTCTTACCCCTTATACAATTTTGTTGAAAAGTGTCCCTTTTTGATTTTTGCCCTGGATGTTCCGGCCTGCCACTTTTACTTTTCACCTTGCTACCTATTGCTTCTACCCTCATTTTACACCCCTCTGTCTCTACGCTCACACATTTAAGAAACCCTTTCCCTTTAACTCCATCCTCCACTATCCCATTCGACACCCCACCCCCCTTATTCAGTTTAAAACCACCCGTGTAGCAGTGGCAAACCTGCCTGCCAGAATGCTGGTCCCACACCTGTTAAGATGCAATCCGTCCCTTTTGTACAGTTCCCCCTTACCCCAAAACAGATCCCAGTGATCTAAGAATCTAAATCCCTGCCCCGTGCACCAGTTCCTCAGCCACACGTTCAGGTCCCGTATCTCCCTGTTCCTGCTCTCGCCAGCACGAGGAACTGGAAGCAAACCGGAGATAACAACCCTGGAGGTCCTGCTTTTCAGCATTTTTCCGAGCTCTCCAAAGTCACGCTGCAGAATATTCATCCCCTTCTTTCCAACATCGTTTGTGCCGACATGCACTACCACTTCCGGATGTTCACCTTCGCCCTTGAGGATTTTCTGCACTCTGTCCGTGACATCCTGGATCCTGGCACCAGGAAGGCAGCACACCATCCTCGCATCCCGTCTGTTGCCGCAGAAACCCCTGTCCGTACCTCTCACAATGGAGTCTCCTACTACAATGGCGTTGCCTGCCTTAGGCCTTTTTGGTTTTGGCTCAACAGCCCTATTCGCATCACAAGCCAGTCCGCCGCCCAGTGTAAACACCTCTTCTGTCCCGACAGCTTCTAAGTGGGTGAACCTGTTCACAAGAGGTACAACACCCGGGGATGTTGGCATTCCATGCTTCCCTCCCGTTCTCACTGTCTCCCACCTTCTCTCTTCCAGTACCTTAGGTGTAACAATCGTACTGTAAGACTTGTCGAGGAACGACTCCGTTTCTCGGACGAACCGGAGGTCATCCACTTGCTTCTCCAGTTCCCCAACAAAATTGACTGATAAATTGCCTGATTTACCAATTTGCAAACCAAATTCCTCAGTTTTCAGCTGTTTTCCCAGCACTGACTCACTTCTCTCCTCCCACTTGGGCTAGAGCCAATCAGTCGTATCTCTTGCTAATCTCCTTCTACCATTTCATGCAGGGTGAAACCACCATAAAACCACACAAAACACCAAACTTACAGTTCAGTAGACATTCAGTGTGTTCAGTTGATTCACAGCTCAGACAGAATCGTAACCTCTCCCTCGCCCATCATGCAGAGACTGAGCCACACCCACACTTCCGGGTTTTATAACCCCTCCCCCTCCCACCGGAAAAGGTGTGGCCTTCATGGCGTGATTGACAGGAGAGAGATTCTCAACATTTTTTAAACACTAATAATACATTTATTTTTAATTGATGGGAAGAATTCTCTGCACCTGCTGAGCGGAGGGGGACTGAGTAAGATGGCCAAAAATCACAGCCGTAAGTGGTAGCGTTTTATCTAAAATCAATATGCAGTGCAAACAGGAAGTAAGTGCAATTGCAGTAGTGCCTTTTAACTTCAAGCCAAAGCACCCAAACTGCCATTTGCAGTGAGTAGTGCCTTTCAACTTCAAGCCAAAGCACCCAAGCCACCATTTGCAGTAAGTAGTGCCTTTCAACTTCAAGCAAAAGGCACCCAAGCCATCATTTGCAGTAAGTAGTGCCTTTCAACTTCAAGCCAAAGCACCCAAGCCACCATTTGCAGTAAGTAGTGCTTTTCAACTTCAAGCCAAAGCACCCAAGCCACCATTTGCAGTAAGTAGTGCCTTTCAACTTCAAGCCAAAGCACCCAAGCCACAATTTGCAGTGAGTAGTGCCTTTCAACTTCAAGCAAAAGGCACCCAAGCCATCATTTGCAGTAAGTAGTGCCTTTCAACTTCAAGCCAAAGCACCCGCCACCATTTGCAGTAAGTAGTGCCTTTCAACTTCAAGCCAAAGCACCCAAGCCACCATTTGCAGTAAGTAGTGCCTTTTAACTTCAAGCCAAAGCATCCAAACAACCATTTGCAGTAAGTAGTGCCTTTCAACTTCAAGCCAAAGCACCCAAGCCACAATTTGCAGTTAGTGCCTTTCAACTTCAAGCAAAAGGCACCCAAGCCATCATTTGCAGTACGTAGTGCCTTTCAACTTCAAGCCAAAGCACCCGCCACCATTTGCAGTAAGTAGTGCCTTTCAACTTCAAGCCAAAGCACCCAAGCCACCATTTGCAGTAAGTAGTGCCTTTTAACTTCAAGCCAAAGCATCCAAACAACCATTTGCAGTAAGTAGTGCCTTTTAACTTCAAGCCAAAGCACCCAAGCCACCATTTGCAGTTAGTAGTTCCTTTTAACTTCAAGCCAAAGCACCCAAACAACCATTTGCAGGCAGTGCCTTTTTACTTCAAACAAACCATATTTTCATTTTCAAACCACATTAAGGGGACTCACAGTTGAGTAGACATTTGTTCAGTGTTATTCAGAGAGACGTGATCCTTTGGCTTCATCCATCTTGCAGAGACTAAGTGAGGCACACCATTTCCTGGTGTTATACTCCCTCCCCCTCCCTCCAGCAGGGGCAGCAGAGAGAATGGTGAATTTTTTAAAAACATTAATATCTCTCTGATTTGTCATCGATGGGAAAAATCCTCCGGTCCCGGAAGGCGGAGGGGGGCTCTGAGCGAGGTGGCCAGAAATGACGGCTGTAGGTGGCGGCGTTCTCTCGGAAATCGCAGCACAGCAAGCCAAAAGCGGTCAAGATCAGACTTTTAGTAATATAGATAACATCTGTTTTGTTGGTTCCTCTGTCAAACAGAGTTTGGGGACAGCCCGTCCAAATGAGACCAGACCCAAGTCATGGCATGCATTGATGCCTAGCAAGGTTTCAGAACTTGGTTGGACAATGTAAAAGATTAAGTTCTTTGTCTGTTCATTGATGGTACATTTGAGATCAGTTTTACCCAGTGGGTGAAGAATTTCCCCTCCGTAAGCATGTAGAGCGGAGAAGTCTTTTTTCACGAGCTCAGTGGTTCTTATCTTGTTGAACACTTTGAGTGACATGACGTTTACTCTGGCGCAGGTATCGACTTTGGCGATCAGTGGTTTGTTATTGATTATTATGGTCACAGCAGGACCAGTGACTTTGCCTTGGGTGCGCAGGTTTAGGGAAAGTACGGTAGACTCAGTGTCTGTGTTATCAGAGTCGTTCCCGTGGGAAGATTCGTCCTGTTCATGGGAATCAGGATCGGACGGGTCGTGTTGAATCAGGTGCAGCTTTGTCTTTGAAGCTGTACTCCCACTGGATCGACAACAATTAGCAAAGTGGTTGAGTTTCTTGCAATTATGACATACTTTCCCATGGGCTACGCAAAATTGGTGCCCGCTGGGGTGGGAATAGTTACAGTTAGAGCACCTCGTGACAGGCACATTCTGATCTTTGCTGGACGCATTGAGAAATTCACATTAAGTTGTTGATTAGCATTCACACTATCAGCAAGTGGTGCTACAGTCTCAGCCATCCGACAAGCATGAATCGCTTGCTCCAAAGTCAGTTCAGCGTTCCGCAGCAGTTCGGCTCATAGCTTGCGGTCGCTGATTCCTCCCACAATTTTATCACAAACCAGCTCATATGTCAACTCACCAAATCTGCATTGAGAACTGACATGTCTCCAAGTCGCTGATGAATCGTTCTACAGGGTCACCAGCCTGTTGCATCGATTTTTGTCAGGCTGTTTAGCTGCTGAAGAATAATCGCTCCGACATCAGTTTTATTACGTTTTTTTTAAACTGCATTGGATATTTTAATAGCAGGTGTAATTTAAAAATCAACTTCTAAAGCCGTCAACACCGACAACGGGGACGGATTTCACATACGGGACAGGTAAAGGAAAACCGTTTATTTTACATATAAACGTGCTTCTTAGGATGCCTTTAATCAAAATTTTACGTTGCGAAAAGGTGACTTAGGACCCATACTAACCGGCAGTATTTTTCCTGCCGATATGGGGTTTAAATTCACCGCAACTGCAACATTCCAAATGATCGCGTTCCACATAATCCTACTCGCAAGATGATTAAAATGGCCATTAATTTACGGGAATTAAACACTAAATTCCTTCCATTTGGCCTATAAATTCATGACAATGAGATTTTAAAATCACGTTATATTGTGAATTATTGTGTGAATGTTATTTGGACACTTAGGTTATTTAAAAATGTTAACCTTTTCTTAAGAAATGGATAACATTTTGTAATTAGCTACAATTAGGTAACTAACTAATTATATGCTTTAATTTCAGGTCATCTAAGTAAGATTGTTTCATATTTGTTTCAGAATGCTTCAATCTATAATAACTGAAAATGTCATTCAGTTCTCTTAATTTTTAAGAAAGTTATGGGCTTTTGACTGTCCTTGATCACAGCTTTTGAGTTAAGTCAATGATGCTAATTTCCGGGTATGAAAATGGCCATATCTTTTTTAATACTGAAGATATGAAAGTGAATTAGGTGTCAAATTAAACTTCTTCTTGTGCTTTATCTGATGGGATAAATTGCAGACTTGATTTTAAAAATCTCAAACAATAACAGAAAGTCGAAATTTCATTGTCCCGGCCCTGGTGCATCTGACAATTAAATATTATTTCTTGACCTCTCTCTTGAGTTGTGCAGCGTGGGCTGGTTGGGTTGGTTGGTAATGGGTGCCAAGTTTTGGATGCCCTCAATCACAGTGTAGCAAACGTCTGGAAATTGGAAGCTGTGTGCAGGGGACACATAGCACTGGCCGTGAAACAAACCCGAGAGGCGATGCCATGACTAGTATGTCAATGGAGAGGATGAGGAGGAATGGAATGGGCGCTCGTGCACGCGCGGCCTGGAGGCAGCGGTGGTGAGTGGTGAGGAGCGTGCGCGGGCTGGCTGGCGAGGCGGGGTGACGCGTAGCAGCGTGCGCGTGCTGGCGGCGAGACGCAAGGGGTGACGCGGAGCAGCGCGCGCGTGCTTGCCGGCGAGACGCAAGGGGTAGCGGCGGCTGTGCGTGCGCGTGCCGGCTGCCGAACGGGTGACGCGGAGCAGCGTGCGCGTGCTGGCGGTGTGACGCAAGGGTGTGCGCAAAGATCTTAGAGCTGCTCGAAGATCTTTGGCTGTGCGTGCGGACGGCGTGACGTGTGCGTGCGTGAGCGCGCGCGCTGGCGGACGGACAGACAGACGCTGGGTCGGACGGACGGACGCTGTTGTTCCGGGAGCGAGGCAGTGCGAGGGTCGGGGAGTGGCGCCGCTGAATCGCTCACACCTTCTTTCCCCCTCAAACCCCCTTCGCCGTCGCCGCATCGGGTCGCATGGTGAGTTTAGCGGCGGGAGGCCGGCCGCTGGGTTGGAGCCGCGAGTGCGAGGATGGGTTGTGCAGGCCGGGGCCTCGGCTCCAGGCTTGGGCCCATACTCGGCCTCGGCCCCGGCCTCGGGCTCAGGCTGGCCAAGGGCCTCTCTCACTGCCGCCAGGGAGCACGCAGGGTAGGAGCTGCTGCTTCTGCTGTTGCTGCAGGCGGGCGGCGGGGACTAGGCCTCAGGGCACCGTCCCCACTCTCCCATCCCTCCATCCGCCGGCCGGCATTGCGTTTCGGCAGCCGGCAGGGAGGGTGAGGGACGGGCCTGATGGCGGCGAGGTGGTTGTCTGGTTGATTTTGTCCCCGGTTTGTTTGGGGAAGCGGCTTCTTGCAGACGGCGCATCGCTTGTCGTAAACGCCGTCACTGCTGCTGCTGCTGCTACTCAAAACCTGGTCATTTTCTTTCTGCCAGTTCATCTGCATAAAAATAATATATATATTTTTTAAATTGTAATGAGAAGCTATTTCGAATTTCTAGTCCTTGAGCTTTCAAGAGATAGAAAAGTTTTTTTTTTCCTCATTGGGGCTGAGCTATTTCGCCATTTTGATATAACTGGCACAGTCTTTCTGGAATCACTGAATCAAATTGGACCCTGTCACGGTGCGATCTCACTCAATTCAACCCCCAAACTTCCCCACCCTATTTAGTATATATAGGAGAAGACTTTGTGAGGTGGTGAAGCGTGATTTGTGAACCAAGTCCCAACTTATCAAACATTGTATCAAGCATACAAAAGATACATTACTGTAAAACTTTATGTACAGTCATTGGAAACGCATTTACCACAACGTAATATGCATTACTATGTGAGATGTTTCATTTTATATACCAAGAAACTAGATCAGTTATGACAAGTTAGCTTTACTCGGCAATGGTGTATCCAGAAACGCGAGAGGCAATTTATTGGTGTGTGTGAATAAGCAGAAATCTCTGTTTGAATCGCTGTTATTTTTCTGGATGATTCCATGGAAACATGAACATTTATATATACTATTCTGTTATGAAAAGCCTGGAAGCAGAAGTGTAACATGAGATTGTAATGTGATTGTAACATCTTTTGTAATTGTGCAAGACCAAAGTTTGAGCTGTAAAATAATAAGAAAATGCAAAAAAAGAAAATCTTCCATTCAAAAATGGCATTGGACGACAGCTTTCAAGATGCCAACTTTAATTACAAGTAGGCAAGTATAGAGTTCTATTAAATTAAATTGATCTTCATCTATTCATCTGAGACAATCCCTTGGGATCGAGTATAACATGCTTCCATTCCAGGTCTCAGTTTAGAGTTGAGTGATAGACCATTGTAAACTCTGAGGCAGGTGGGATGGGATGGTGAGCTCATGTTCATAAGTGATAGGAGCAAAATTAGGCCATTTGGCCCATCAGGTCTATTCCGCCATTCAATCATGGCTGAACTATCTTTCCCCCTCAACCCCATTGTCCTGCCTTTTCATAACCCCTGACACCCGTACTAATCAAGAATCTATCTCTGCCGTACAAATATCCTTGACTTGAACTCCACAGCCTTCTGTGGCAATGAATTCCAGAGATTCAACACCCTAAGACTAAATAAAATCCTCCTCGTCTCCAACTGTTTACCTGTGGGTACCTTGTGAATCAGAATCTCAGTCAATGCCTTCCTGAACTCTTACACTCCATTGGTTAAGGATACACATAGATGGGGATATTATATTTATTAAATATATTTATTCCAAGGTGGCTTTGAGTATATTCTTGAATTATTTCCTTTGTCCACGTGGTAATCTCTTGCCTGGAGGTGAATAGGTGTCCAGCCCCTGAACAGTAATGCCTGTCTATCAGCCGAGGTGAAAGTGGCCTGACATCTGAAGTTGAGGTGTTCGGATTGGTTTCCCATTTGACCTATTGCTGCACTGCATTTGGGAATTCAACAGTGAAATGCAGTATCGGAACAGGAAAAAATGATGTTGTTGTTTAGTGATTATACATGCTTGCCAGCAGCCAGTATTGACATTCATTGATTAAAGTCACGGCTTACCTGTTATAATATAACAGATCTGGGATGGAAATGAATTTCTGATACCTGTAGTAGCAAATTTGAGAAGTTTTCTCTACAGTTCCTCTTGATTGAACCAAGGGTGTCGATCTGAAATGCCACCCATTCCTTCTCTCCAGAGATGCTGCCTGTCCCGCTGAGTTACTCCAGCATTTTGTGTCTATCTTCGGTTTCAACCAGCATCTGCAGTTCCTTCCTACACGGGGTTCTTTGCATGATGTGTGTTCCTCCTGTGGATGTTGGGACCCCCTAACAGGTGCGTGAAACTAGACATGGCGAAAGCTACAAAACAAACACATGCAAAGACAAATGCAGATTTTTTTTTGGAGGGAGATGGGAACACGATTTGTTCTCTGCGCTCAGAAATGTGTTGATTGATTGATGATATGATTGCTCGGTTGAAAAAACATTGAAGGTAAAAGAAAGGTGAAGTCGACTTGGTCTCCAACACATGGGTCGCTTCGAACTAACATCTCAAGCATGAAACTTGACTTCATGGTGCTTGTATCTCAGAAGGGGGAGCTCTATATCAGGCTGACAAGTAGGTAATTAAATACATGCAGTAAATTTAAACCGAAGGAAATAGCAGAAGTAGGTCACTTAAAACCTCAGGTCTACCCCAAAGGTTCTATATGAGCGTGGCTGATTTACCCAAATCTTTTCTGTGCCAGTTCCCCATAACCGTGTTTCCTAGAGGCACGAGACTGCAGATGCTGGACAATAAATCAAACTATTGGATGAAATTCCGTAAGTTATGTAGCATCTGCAGAGGAAAGTGGACAGTTGACAGTTTGGGTTTTGTCCTAACTTGAAACATCCACTATATATTTCCCTCCACAGGTGCTGCCTGATATACTGAGTTCAAGCAGGTGACTGTTTCTTGCCCCTCATTTCCATGATCTTTCAAAGCTATGTCTACTTCCTCTTTAAATACCCCAGTAATCTCCCCTCTGTGAGAACATTTACCACCCTTGTTAAAATAAATTCCTTTTTACTTCAGCTTTGAATGACACATTGTTCAAGACTCACTAGAAGAAACCTCTGAACATACTTCTTCAATACATTTGCCCTCACTCTTAATCCAGAGAATTTAGACCTAGCTTCTTTTTTTAGTTGGAGCCCTCTCATTCCAAGAATTACCATCCCATGAGAGTTAAGGCAAAGACAGCAGGGTGAAAATGAAAAGGGAGATTTGAGTCACCGATACCTTTTTGGAGCAGACCTCGGCCGAAAGATTGGAAAGAGGGCAAGGTGGAGACAGCATGGGAAATCTGATCTGGGTGAGATAATGGCGAATGCAAGGTATTGCTAGTTGTCTAAATATTGGTTTTTATTGCATTGAAAATGTGTTGGTGAATGTCTTAGTGGACTTGGCTATATCTATAGGTAAGCTGGGCTTCAGGCAGAGCTAACATTTAATTGCCCATCTCTGGTTGCACTTGAAGGTGGTAGTGAAGTTCCTCCTTGGACGGAGAGATGACAGATGGAGTTTAATCTGGACCATTGCAATTTGTGAGTTCAAATGCAAGGGGGAAATCTAGGTAGTCCACAGATAATGCAAGGGTTCTATCCCCGAGAAATGAGCAGAAGCTAATTTCTTCATTCGTCAGAAACCTCCGAATTGAAAAGTTATCCATTTTGTATCGCTCTACATGGACAGGTGCACCATCGATTTTCTTGCAACTGATGAACCAGCACCTCCTTTGATGCAGGCAAATCATGAGAGCACACTTGAAATCCCCTCTGGAGGTCCTCTGGTGAGGCGGCCGATCTCCACCTCATCGGAACTTCTGCAGCTGGACGCGGTGCAAATCGCCAACAGCGCCGCCAACTCGGTGGTAAGAGTGTTCAGAAGTCCCTCAAAAAATGTGGGGACCTAGGTCGGGTGAGGCCCCTGATCTTGACCTGGACGTGTTCCTGCTCTCTGAGGGGTGCGAGCCCGCCGACCGCCGCCAATTTGGCATTTTCCCCGGTCAGGTCAGGCCTCCGCACTGGCTTCTTTCAGCACCGTCAGTGCCACATTAAAAAATCAGTCCCCTAAACCCCCGGTCCAGGAAATGCTCGAGCAGCACCTGCCCTATCGCAGATTCCCCGGCCCCTACAGACTCCGCCAACGTTTTAAGAGATTCTGGAGAGAGTGTTACCTGAAATCTCCAGACATCCTGCCTACTCCTCCAACTCCAGACGAGAAATGCAAATCTCGGGTTGGCCCGGTAGTCGTAAAGGGAAAGCAGCACCTCAGCCTGCTGTCGCCCGCCGATCCAACTCAGAACATCGGACCGGGCTGCCAGTTTCACTAAATTTAAGTTACATTTGTTACACTGTACAGTATTTGTTTTATTTAAGTTTCACAGACAGGGGACGGGTATAACTAGTGGGTCAGAGGTGTATTAAGCTATAATTATGTGACCATTGTTGGTGCAGAAAAATGGATAATCCGGCATGGCTTTGGAACAAATGGTGCCTGAAATGATGTGGTACATTTGAACTTCCTACAATTTTATTTCTTTGAATAACCACCCTAACACTACTTAGAGTTAAATTAATGTAATATCTACTCTACCCGGTCATTAATAAATGTTTTGAAATATATTACTAGCTTGGAAAATATTTACAATAATTAGGAGTTTGTATCGAGCACGATTTTCATAAGTCAGGACATTTGTAACCCAGGGATATCATGTGTACAATAAATAACTGAATCGATAGCAGCACTGATGACAGTTAACCCAAAATCTAACAGACCCTTTTATAAAGCATGTGTAAGAAGGAATTGCTGATGCTGGTTTAAACTGATGATAGACACAAAAAGCTGGAGTAACTCAGCAGAACAAGCAGCATCTCTGGAGAGAAGGAATGGGTGATGTTTAGGGCTGAGACCCTTCAGAAGTCTGAAGCAGAGATGCTGCCTGTTCCGCTGAGTTACTCCAGCTTTTTGGATATAGTGGATGGACTTGCAGATGCCTCCCTGCCTCATGCCGTCTCTCCTGCCCCGGCTTCGGACGCCATCCTTGACGTGCAAGGTGCACCAGTGAGCCATTTTCACCTGCCACACAGTCCAGTGACACGGCTGTTGCAGCTCACGTTGTGGCCCTGGGCACAGTGCTTTCTTCGGGTCTTCGGGTGCCCACCAACGACAGAATGCACTCGGTCACCGTGTGCCTCATCTGATGCTGCTTCTTGCTGTTGGTGGTAGTTTTGCCCACTCGACCACCGCCCTCTCCAACCGTCGCTCTGTCCACTCAGCCTCTTTTCTCTCTCTTCCCCCCCCCCCCCCCCCCCCCCCCACTGCCGCCGCCTACTACTCCGCTGGAGACGCTGGCATACTCAACCTTGGAAACATCAGCAGGTGAGACGGGTTGGAAACTCATCTTACTGTGGGTTGTGGCCTGAAGAATGAGCTGTCCCAAGGGGCTACAACATGAGCCACAATAACAGCTGCGTGAACCAGTAAAGAAGGGCTCGCTGGTGCACACCAGTGATATTGGCACTTAGTTTTAAGTTGAATCGACATAAAGTGCTGGAGTAACTCAGCAGACTGAATCAGTCTGAAGAAGGGTCCCGATATCACCTATCCATGTTCTCCAGCGATGCTGCCTGACCCGCTAAATTACAGCAGCACTTTGTATCCTTTTGTGTATTAACCATCATCGGCAGTTCTTTGTTTCATCTTCATACAATGATAATACCATACTCGGCAATAACGGACACCATTCCCCCCCTCTATGTTACGTTATAATGAGTGTTTATTGTATAAAGAGATCTAGGGGTGCAAGTCTATATCTCTCAGTGTCAACACAGATAGATAACGTGGTAAAATAGACACGTGGTAGAAACAAGGAACTGCAGAAAAAGCAGGCAGGTGTGATTTATTTAATTTGACATTGATCTGTGCAGACATTGTGGCTGGAAGAGCCTGTTCCTGTGCTGTACTGTGTTCTACAATCATTGCCTGGGTGCTCAAGACACTTTCATTGACTGCTGTCCTGAGTGGGATCTGATGGACAGGAGTTGGCTAACTCGACACAAGGCAGTGGTGTCCCACTGTCCAGAAGAGCAAGCATAAAGAGAGATGTCATCCCCAGAGGGTGGGCTTCACCAGCAGTAATGAATTAGTCTGGTGCCTCAGCAACTCCTGCAATATGTCAATATCTCTCACGAACATGCACTTAGCACAGCACCATTGTCAATGCAGGTTCCACTCTTGCAGCAACAGATGAGACCAAGGAAGAGCTTGGCTCTGACCTTGAGAGAAACCCTGGCCCGTGTCCCAGAGGGCAAGAAACTAATCCTCTGACTTCAATGCCAGGGTTGGAAAGAACATAATCCTCTGGAAAGACATACTTGACAAGAAAATAGAAGAGAAAGCCAAATACTTGAAATACAGCTTTAAAGTACAGTCAGGTTAGCAATAGACTTTGTGTCAATATTCCTGACTGAGGCACTGGTATCTCTTAGTTTATATTTTTGGTGTGACAGACTAAGGGTGTCTGCGTCGCTCATTCTGATATTTATTAACTAACCAGTGGACTGACCACTACCATTTCTGGTCTTGACTCCAATTGTCAGTGCTTAAATTGGAATGCTTGTGCAGTTGAAATCTATGTTGAAGGCCTCAGCGGATGCACAAAGAAAGCTGTTCATTTCTTGCTTGAAGTATGTTCGGCATCCAAAGCAAATCTCACTCGTGTCCTCTCTTGACATTTATACAGATTACGGATTGAAAGGAAAACTAATATGTTTTTTCGACTTTAAATTTGAGTATAGATAAATATTTACACGTTACACAATTGCTTGCGTCTCAACTTGGGCTCAGATATTGAGAGCTAGGCTTGTTGTTTGGAAGTGGCAAACTAGTATTTTGTACAATTTCAGCATGTATTAAACGAGCACTAAAAATCACTTCTGCTTTCAACCAAAGGTGCTGAAAGAAATAACAAATATATTCCAGAAAAGTGCGAACGAAAGGACTGATAGTTAGGGAAAATGTGAATTGGTTTGTCGCAAACTTCAAACTGAGAAGCAAATGAGGTTTGGAATAAAAGATCTAGATGAAGGGAAATGAAACCGTGCCGATAACTGACGGTAATTTCATTCAAAAATAGAAAATGCTGGAAAAGTTCTCAGATGTGTCCAACTTGTCGAAAGCGAAGTTGCATTTTCAGGTCTAAGAGCATCATCCCCCTTCCAATATCATAACCCGGAAGGAGTAAAACAAAGTTACCCTTAGCTTGGTGGGAGGCAGAATGGATAAGGCAAACGGAATATCTGTGAGTGTAGGAAAGAACTGCAGATGCTGGTGTAAATTGAAGGTAGACACAAAATGCTGGAGTAACTCAGCGGCAGCATCTCTGGAGAGAAGGGATGGGTGATGTTTCGGGTCAAGACCTTTCTGACATAAATCTGTGAGTTAATGGCAAGGCAAATGTATCAGTAGGGGCAGTAGGATGATGATGCTCCTGTTGCCTGCATTATATATTTGCTAATAACAGGGCTGTGGGAAGAGCCTCATGTCACAGATAGATAACTGGCATAACGATGGCTAAATCTGACACAGAGGAAAGTTACCTGAAGTTGGGGAATTTATTCATATGTGGTTTATACAACGTTCCTGAGAATTATGGTGGTAGTCTTCATGACCATGTGAGTCTTGTCATAAGAGTGCAAGAGGCCACAGGCAGATCATAGTAGGAGGGAGAATTAAAATGGCAATTAGCAGCAAGCTCAGGGTAGCCCCTATGGACAGAACATAGGTGCCTCCACAAAGCAATCACTCAATCTATCTACGGCTTAGTCATAGAGACCCTTTGACTCAACTTGCTTACGCCAACCAACATGTCCCGTCCACACTAGTCCTACTTGCCTGCATTTGACAAATATCCCTCTAAATCTATCCTATCCATGTACCTGTCTAAATGTTTCTCAAACATTGTGATGGTATCTGCCTCAACTATCTTCTCCGGCAGCTTGTTCCATATACCTACCGCCCTATGTGTAAAAATAAAATGTTGCCCCTCAGATTCTTATTAAATCTTTCCCCCCTCACCTTCAACCTGAACTCTGGTTCTTGATTCTCCTACTCTGCATTTAGCCTATCTGTTCCTATCATGATCTTATAAACCTCTATAAGATTACCCCGCGTCCCCCTGCACTCCAGGGAACAAAGTCCGAGCCTGGAGTAACTCAGCAGGACAGGCAGCATCTCTGGAGAGAAGAAATGGGTGACGTTTCGGGTCGAGACGCTTCTTCAGACTTTCAGAAAGTCCTAGCCTGCTCAACCTCTCCCTAAAACCCAGGCCTGAAGTCCTGGCAACATCGTCAGAAATCGTCTCTGCTTGTCCATATCCAGCTTGTCAACATCTTTCTTGTAACAGGGTGACGAAAACTAAACACAAAACACAAATGTCGCCACACCAATGTCTTGTATAATTGTAACATGACCTCCCTACTTCTGTACTCAATATTCTGATTAATGAAGGCCAACGTGCTTCTCCATATGTCCATATATCGACAATAATGCGAATACTAAATGCAGTACACTAAATTGGAAGGATTGCAAGTGATTTGCTGCTTCACCTGGAAAGACTGGGTCCTTGGATAGTGGGAAAGGCAGGAGATGTCTCTACATGAGGAAATGTTATAACACTGGGAATGGTTGGTGTATGCTGGAAGCTGATGTAAATTACAGAGGACAATCAGTTGAATGTGAAGGCTGTGGGGGAAGGAACTGCAGATGCTGGTTTAAACCAAAGGTAGACACAATGTTGGAGTAACTCAGCGGGACTGGCAGCATCTCTGGAGAGAAGGATTGGGTGACGTTTCGGGTCGAGACCCTTCACACTGTGATGACTGGCAGGTAAAAGGTGATGATTGAACTCTTGTTCAGGAAGAGCAGGTATGGAAAAAGATGGGATGGGGTCAGGGGCTCAAAATGTTTTAGGATGAACAAAGATATTTTAGATACAAAATGCTGGAGTAACTCAGTGGGACAGACGACATCTTTGGAGAGAAGGAATGGGTAACCTTTCAGGTCGAGGCGCTTCCTCAGACCGCAATCTCGACCCTAACTCCCTCTTGCTATATTTAAGAGGGAGTTAGATGTGGCCCTTGTGGCTAAAGGGATCAGGGGGTATGGAGAGAAGGCAGGTACGGGATACTGAGTTGGATGATCAGCCATGATCATATTGAATGGCGGTGCAGGCTCGAAGGGCCGAATGGCCTACTCCTGCACCTATTTTCTATGTATCTATGTATCTAAACGCGCCCATTCCTTCTCTCCGGAGATGCTGCCTGTTCTGCTGAGTTACTCCAGCATTTTGTGTCTATCTTTGGTGTAAACCAGCATCTACAGTACCTTCCTACACAAAGATATTTTAGATACACCTGTGCAAAACATACCCTTGTAGCCGGTGCAGTGTACACAGAAAAACTTCAGACAGAATAAAAATAATTTCCAGAAGATAGGAGAGCATTAAAGATGGCACCATGTTAAAGTAAGATTAGTGTGGATATTGGTCGTGAAAGTAGTGACATGTTCAAGTTCTTGTGTGCAGGAAGCTAAACACCAAGGCATTTGTCAGTACTGTGGAAAAAGTTGAGGGGGCGAAGTAGGACTGAAACAACGAATGTTCCATGTATCCCGCACAATTTCCCTTAGATTTACCTTTGGAGCTGGAGAAAATGAGTGTTGAACGAGAGGTTGTTCAATGTGAGAATTAGTTCAGCCGAGCAAATGTATGTTGGTGGATTAGAAGATGCAGAAGGACCATCCTGATGTGAAGTGTAGAAGAAATACATATTTGTGGTAAAATGAAACATTGAAATACAGCTTTCATAAACATCTATTCCCAGACCACAGATTCCCATAGGTATATTTGCTTTCTCCAGCTCTGTCACCTTTAGTGGACATTCCGCTCTCCCAAGATAGACACAAAAAGTTGGAGTTACTCAGCGGGACAGGCAGCATCTCTGGAGAGAAGGAATGGGTGACGTTTCGGGTTGAGACCCTTCTTCAGACGCCTTTTTCCTCAGGTCAGTCTAGATCCTCTGGTTTCTCTCTTATTTAGTGGATGGAGCTATTGACCACATCTCAAGATATTCTTGCACTTCTGCTCTCACCTCCATCTCGACAGCAAAGATAAAGTTTCCTTAGTCCTTCCCTTCTACTACATCAGCTTATACATTTAATGTACCATGCGTCCCAATTTTCATCAGCTCCAGCAAGATTTCGGCATCAGAAGCATCTTTCCTTTCCCGTTCCATAATTTGCAGGAGCCGTATCCTTTACGACACTCTGGTCCTTTCCTCAGTCTCTATTAATCTCCCACCATCTTTTGGTACTTTCCCATGCAGCATCTGTCCTTTTACATTTTCCCTTTTCACCATCCAGGGACAAAAGGAGCCTTATCATATGTTGCCAGAATGGAGCGGCTGGGCTTGTATACTCTGGAATTTAGAAGGATGAGAGTGAATCTTATTGAAACATATAAGATTATTATGGGTTTGGACACAATAGAGGCAGGAAACATGTTCCCGATGTTGGGGAGTTCAGAACCAGGGGCCACAGTTTAAGAATAAATGTGAGCCATTTAGAACGGAGATGAGGAAAAACTTTTTCACCGCGGTGGAGGCTGGTTCTCTTGATGCTTTCAGGAGAGAGCTCAACAGAGCTCTTAAAGATAGCGGAGTCAAGGGATATGGGGGAAGGCAGGAACGGGGTACTGATTGAGGATGATCAGCCATGATCACATTGAATGGTGGTGCTGGCTCGAAGGGCCGAATGGCTTACTCCTGCACCTATTGTCTATTGAAGTAGCAAATCATTTACATCTCTTCCAATCTAGTGTATTACATTTGTTGTTCGCATGTGATTTCCTGTATGCAGCTTGCAGAGGACCTGTGAGCTGCTGAGTTAAATTTCCGTTCTCTTCCTATTTGGACTGAACCGTATTTTGGCACCTTCATGTTACAATGCCCAATGCAAACTTGGGCATTTGGCAACACATCATCTGCTGCCGGCCTCTCTTGTAGCATTCTGGACACAATATTGATTGTCCAGCTGCAGGTAACTTGCTTCCTTTGCATTGGAATTGGGCATTTTTGTTTTAAGTCATGTATGTGATTTTAACTTCTTCTCTCTTAGTTCCTCCTGGCATGTTCAGCAGTAGCACAGCCTACTATGAGCAGCACAAAGTACAAGCAAAGAGATGTAATCACCATGCTACTTTCCCCGTATGCCCCAGCCTTACCTTGTTTTTCTCTTTTCCAGATCTTATGAAGGGTCTTTGACCTGAACCATTCAATCTGTTTCTCTTTCCACACGTGCACACTTCAAGTGTTTCTAGAATTTTCTATTTTTGTTTCAGATTGCCAGCACCTGAAGGCTTTGATTTCCATTTAAGGTAATTTAGCGGGTGAGTAATATTTAATATTTATGATGCAGAAAAACTCTTAATGGCAATGGAAGTTCAAAACAAACCAAGGGGCTTTCTGGATTCATATAGTGGTGGCTGCTTACCCTTAATTAGTCTTTCACAGTTCATAATTGTATCTGTAAATTGCTATTACCGTAATAGATGTAAATTACTTGTCTAGAATAGTCATACACTTGTCAATTTGGGCAAAACGAGTAGAATCTTTCATTGGGAAGTGAGTAGCCAAGCTGATTGATCTGCAAAAAAATTACAAGACAATCGATACTTTCGAAACTGAATCGGATACAGAATTTTGTTTGGCAAAGCTATTAATGTAACTAATACTGACGAATCATTGTAAAGATAATATACTGCAAATAGTCAAAAGGGCAGAAGCTGGGGAGAGAGAAAATTAGAGTCAATGTTTTAGGTCAATGTCCATTTATTGGAACAATCACACATTCAAATATGACTTAAAATAGGTGTATGTAGTATTACAAATCAAGTCGTTATTTTCATATGAACAAGTTCAGTGAGGTATAGGTACAATGAAAATCTTGCTTGCAAGTCATGCAACCAGACATGATCTAAAGGCTTCAATGGCTTCCTTGCATTTTTCTGCTGTCATACCTTTGGCATTCTTGAATGGCATCTGCAGCAGCAATTCACAATCCTCTGTTCATTATGCAAAGTGATGTTAAAAGCTATTTTCTCTTTACACTGAGGAGAAAATTCCTCCTTTTATTATATCAGAAGCTCACTTAGCAGACTTTTGAATGCAAACAGAAGATAACAGTGCCAATTATTTTTTGCCTGGCTTAATTCTGTTGAGCTCAGTTTTACAGATGTTCCTTTGGTGGGAGTCTGGAACTCGCTGCTGGCAAGGGTGGTAGAAGCAGAAACCTAGAAAGTTGTCCAGATGAACCATTGCCTGCAGGGCAATGGACTGAAAATTGGAAAGTGGGTTACCCTGACCTATGATCAGTCAAGTGGGCATACACATGGATGGTACATGGATAGGACCGGTTTGGAGGGATATGGGTCAAACTTGGGCAGGTGGGACTAGTGTAGCTGGGACATGTTGGCTGGTGTATGGGCCTGTTTCCACAATGTATCACTCTAAGAACGGATATAAGTGGAAGTTTTGCTGAACATTTATGCCCAGTCCACCAAGGCCTGCTGGATCTCCCGGTTGTTAACAATTTTAATGCCCCTACCCATTTCCATACTGACGTTTTTGTCCTGGGCTGCTTCCATTGCCAGAGTGAGGCCACACGCAAACTGGAGGAATAACACCACCTATTCCACTTGGGTAGCTTACAATCCAACGGTATGAGCATTAAATTCTCCAATTTTAGGTAGCGTCTAACAACCCCCTTTCCTGTGCCCCACCTGGACTCGTACCTGTACCTCTTGTCCCCGTCCACCTATATTCCTTCCCCAGGCTTCATAGTTTACAATTCTTCCATCCTTTTGTCTCACAACGGGGTTTTTTATCGCTGGCCTTTGCCCATTTATCTTGCTATCAAAACCCCCCTCGCCTCTGTTCATCTATTACCTGCCACTCATTGTCCTTCCCTCCTCTTCCAATTTCCTCCCTCAATTTGCTTACATATTTGTTCCTCTTAAGTGATGCTGGTTATTGGGATGCCTGTAGTGCAATCCCAGCAAAGAGATAACCCTCTCTTATTCCTAAATTCTACCCCAAATGCCTGTTGGTGATCCCTCTAGGATGTATTCTCTGCTTACGACTGAGATGTTCTCCAGTTTGACAGCTGCGCACATTTCCCGCAGGCATAGTCATGAAGGACACTGAAAATTTCCCAATTGTCCCATATCTAGCGCGAGGACCACACCACAACCATATCTATTTTCACCAGTCCCTTCTAAGAGAGAAACAAACAACGAAGCCTTACCCCGAAGAGAGAGGCAAAACGCTGGAGTAACTCAGCGGGACAGGCAACATTCTGTGGGTGACATTTCTGCCTGAAGAAGGGTCTCGACCCGAAATGTCACCCATTCCTTCTCTCCAGAGATGCTGCCTGTCCTGCTGAGTTACTCTAGCATTTTATACTTATCTTCGGTTTAAACCAGCATCTGCAGTTCCTTCCTAAACAAAGTCTTACCCGCTCATTACTCGTGGAAGCCTGACAGGCGCCAAAGCCCCCACTTTGTTCTCAGAGTGATGCAGTTCAGAGACTGATGAATCAGAGAAGTTAGGATCACTGGGAAATACTGAACAGGCAGGTCTCTGGATGAAGATGAGGGGGTGATCTGATGCACTATGAAAAAATATTAACTCGCTAATAAATTCAGGCAAGCTCCAAAGAATACATTCTGAATTGCTCTTGACAGTTCTGCGGTGCTGCTGGTCTCACTGCTGCCTTGAGCTGGTGGGATTAAGTGTGATCACAACAGGGCTCTATAACTGAAAGAAGATGCTTTACTCTTATACTCCAATGCTTTTGCAATAAAAAACAACATGCCCTTGCCTCTCTAATTGCTTGCTGAACCCGCATGTTAACTTTGACTTGTGTGAAAGAAAACCCAGACTTTCTTAACATGTACTTATTTTTAAAGAATAATTCTTAATGCCTGTCTCTGATTTTCATGAGCTGTCCTAACATGATCTTGGTGTTGGTTTTTAGTCTGATTCATCATTGCTATCTTTGTACATCGAAGCTAGTTTATAAATGTAAGTCCTTTAAAGGGTTAATAGAAAATTCTAAGTTGTATATTATGTAGAAATAAGGAATGTGAATTAAATCAATGATATTGAATACATCTTTTATTAATAATTTGTTATGTTGCTGTATTGATCCTATAGCTTGCTGGGAAATGTGTGTTATAATGCCCTCCAATTTTATAAGAGATTGTTTGACTGTTGCTCTTGGGCTTGTTTTCTGGATAAGCTAAATTCACTTCATGAGGAATTACATAACATTTATGATCAAGTCCAGGAGTATCGGGGTGGCTCTGGTGTAACTGTTTCACTTCCCAATCTTATCCACTGGCTTATCTACACACTACTATCCCCACCCCAAGGTCTTTTTTTTGTGTGCAGAATATCAGAGTCAGGGCTTCATGTTGCAACTTTGCAAAACACTGGATAGACTGCAGCTGGAGTATTGTGTACAGTTCTAGTCACCACATGATAAGAAGGATGCGACTGGGCTACTGGAGAGAGTGCAGAGGAGATTCACCAGGGTGTTGCCTGGATTGAAGGTTATGGGGAGAACTCTGACCCACAGCCAGGGCATTTATGGCAAAGTTAGGACCCTGTATTCTTAATAACGCTGGACTTGAGTCACACACAACAACGCCAGAACCGTGGCAACTCCTGTGTACTGTCCCAGTGTTATGTACTATTCTTGCAGACTTGTACTTAAGTATGCTTGTGACGATTCTTAGTGAGATTTTTTTACTGAACTGTATGCAAAAAATAAATTTCACTCTACCTGGTTACATGTGACAATTAAGTACCATTGGATTTAGGAGACACTGAAACCAGAACTGCAGGATCTTTTGTTGTATTCCCCCTATTCCTAGCTTCCCCTCAATTGCAACTGTATTTGTTGACTTGACTGTTTTGTATGCCTGCAGTTCTAGTTGTAAGTGTCTCCTAAATTCAATAGAATTTGGAATTTGTTCTTAGGAGATTGCCTGAATTTGTCATTGAGTTATTACATCTTCATAGTGCACCAGGTCATTGCCTCGTCCTTATCCAGATCCCAGCTTATTCAGTCTTTCCTAATGATACTAACCTCTCTGATTCATTAAGTGTTTGTCCAGATCTTTCATACCCACCTTGTGATATGAAGACCAGATCTGTGAAGAGAATGTGTGGTTTAACATTAACACCTTTATTTTATCGTGGTATGAAGTTCCAAGATACATCACAGAAGTGAAAAACAAAATTTGGCACCGAGGAGCTGTAGGAGCAGTATAGATTTTTGTGTTAATGTGTAAAGACGAGGACTTCCTATAACCTGGAAGCACAAGAGACTGCAGATGCTGGAATCTTGAGTAAAAAAAACAAACTGCTGGAGGAACTCAGCGGGTCAGGCTGCGTCCGTGGACGGAAATGGACAGACGCCATCTGGGGTCAGGACCGTTCTTCAGACTCAAGGTGAAAATGTTAACAACTCGTCAGTGCCCAACACTCGAGCATAATATGCTTAAGCTAGTTCCTAGGCAATTGAATATCATTAAAAAAAAATTAATGAATTGTTTTATAACTGATAAAAAATGTACACTGTTCTCATAACATTATATCAAAGTTTGAAAGTTTTGACTTGAATCTGCGTCGTCTCTTGCAGATTGCTGAAAACATGTCATTTCCACCGCATATGAATCGTCCTCCTTTGGGGATACCTCCCTTGCCACCGGGTATCCCCCCGCCACAGTTTGCAAGCTTTCCACCTTCCGTGCCACCCGGTATGTATATTTGATCATTATGCAAGCTGTATAGGAAGCTTATTAGTGTAAGTTTAACACCCATAAATTGGTTACTTCCAATATGTTATTAATATTGTGAAAGGATTGGATAGAGAAGAAAGAGCAAGGGTTTCTGCATTGATTTTGTATCGAAGGGGCCAAAATTGGGAGGTGGCTTGAATTGATACTGCATGGAATATTTAAGGAAAATAACATTGAATATGGGTAGTTAAACATCCAAGATAGAAGGGTATTCTATGAAATAATACAGAATTTTAGTTTTCAGAGGGAAGTAGCTGTGAATTGCTACTCCCAATAACTTTTTAGTGCTCGTTACCACTAAATAAGCAATATGGCATTGGGGCATAATACTGTTGGTTAATTGGGTATTTGTCCACATTCGTTACATCCTGGAGTGCTGGTTGCGAATATAATAAGAACTTAAAATAGGGGCCAGGCTATGCTATGCGGTTCCTTAAACCTGCTCTGACAGACAGTAAGATTGTGGCTGATCAGATTTTGGATTGGTATCGCTTTCTTGTGTAATCCATGGACACATATAGTTTGAAAGATCTATCTATCTTGTTCTTGAATAAATTCATCGAGCCAGCCTCCTGAGATTATTAATTCCCTGAGAGAGATTTCTCCTGATATTGATCTGAAATGAGTGACCTTTTATTCTGAAACTGCCCCCCAGGTTCGCGTTTCCCACACGATAAACATCCACTCAACATCTACTGTGTCAAACCCCTTCAGAATCGTAAGTTTCTCATACCTCATTCTTCTAAACTTTAAGCGTAGGAGCTACAGCGGTGTAATTGTTAAGTTACTGGGCAAACAGTCATGATTCTGAACCATTGATCCTGAGATGAATTAGAATCTCACCATGGTGCACAGGAGTTACATTTGTGTAATTATATAGATTTGAAAACAAAACAAATCAAATTGATTTAAATTACCAGATTGCCATTAGAAATCTCCACCAGGGAACTAAATCTGACAATTTTATCTAATCTGGCCTAAATGCAATTCTACACCCACCAATGTGCTTGACTTGATTGTTTCTCAGCTGAGAGGCAATTGGAAATGGGCAATACATTCTGGCAGTTCCATGAATGAAAACATTTTAAAGAAAAGCCTTCAGCCTTTCTTCATAATGCATCCTTTCCTCCTTTGAACCTACTTCGGGAACCTCCGAACTGCGCCCGCTTCTGTTCCTTAAATAAGCAGACCAATGCTGTGCAGGAATCCAGGGGGTGGTCTCAACAACACACTGTGCAGTTGCAGCAGGACTTCATCTGTGTTTCCGCTCCACCCCTTTGCATTAAAGACCAACATTCCATTTGCTGAGCCTGATTCTTTGTTGCATGCACAACAACATCCTACATTTTGCAGTCCCCAGAAAAATAGCACTTTGCTTTTCTATTCTTTCCACCAAAGTGGATAACCTTGCATTTCCCCACTTTATATTCCACCTGCCAAATGTTTCCACACTAACTTAGCCGCTGTTTGCATCGTCTCAACTTGCTTCCGACCTGTCTATGTCATCTGCAGGTTTGGCTGCAGTGCACTCAGTCCACTCATCTGAGCTAATAGCACAGATTGTAAATTGTTGAGGCCCTGTGCAGCCTGCCAACCTGAATATTGTCGATTTATCCCGCTTATTTCTGGGACTGACATATTACCATGAATGTCGTGAGCTCTTGTCTTGTGCGGTGACCTTTTATGTGGCATATTGAATGCTTTTTGAAAATGCAAATTACTAGTTCGCCTTTGTCCACCCTGATCACACACAGTTTCATATTTAGGACTATTTGCTCTGCTTTATAGTGTTATGGTTTTTTAAGTGTTATGCTACTTAATGGATTCCACCATTTCCCCAATGACAAAGTGGGTAACTAGCTCATAATTTCCTGCTTTCTGTCTCCCTCTTCCTGAATGGGAATATTTCATTTTCAGTTTTCCAATTTATTGGGAGCTTTTGAGAGTCTATGGCATTTTGGGAAAAAATCACTATTTCTGCAGCCACTTCATTAAAGGCGCCAGGATACAGATCCTGACGTCATACCAAACATTATCCCCACTCGTTTGCCTAGTACCAGTATAAACGAGTAGCTGTATTGAGTCTGGAATTTAGAGCAGTAGTCTACTTAACATGTTTTAAACTGTTTATTTCTAGGGGCACCGATGATTCCTGTTCCTATGGGACTAATGAGTCCTGCCACAACTGTAAGTATGGCCAATATTTAATATAATTCAATTATATTTTAACGGTTCAATGCATGTTTGTAGCAGCCGCTAGCAGAACCACCACATTCCTGGGCAGTCCCTCTGGGTCAAGGGTGACTTGCACTGTCGTTTGTAGGCATGAACTGCAGATGCTGATTAAAACCGTGGGGTCATGGTCCAAGGGTAAGACGAGCACCAGGCCACCATATCTAGCACCATCACCTACTTCATCAATTCCCACGCCCTGCCCGACCAAGCTTCCAACCTCATCGTTCCCCAGCCCCGCACGGCCCGTTTTTACCTTCTCCCCAAAATCCACAAACCCGGCTCTCCCGGCAGACCCATTGTCTCTGCTTGTTCGTGCCCCACCGAACTCATCTCCACATACCTTGACTCCATACTATCCCCCCTGGTCAAATCCCTTCCCACCTATGTTCTAGACACCTCAGACACTCTCCGCCGCCTCTGCGCATTCCACTCTCTAGGCCCTCACCCCCTCATCTTCACCATGGATGTCCAGTCACTCTACACCTCCATCCCCCACCAGGATGGCCTCAAAGCCCTCCGGTTCTTCCTCGACCAGAGGAGAAACCTATACCCAGCCACTGACACCCTCCTCCGCCTAGCGGAGTTGGTCCTCACCCTCAACAACTTTACGTTTGACTCCTCCCATTTCCTCCAAACACAGGGCGTAGCTATGGGCACACGCATGGGCCCCAGCTACGCCTGCCTCTTTGTTGGGTACGTTGAACAATACGTACCAGGGCCCCATCCCCGACCTCTACCTCCGTTACATTGACGACTGCTTTGGGGCCACCTCCTGCACCCACACACAACTCACTGACTTCATCCACTTCACCACCAACTTCCATCCGGCACTCCAATACACCTGGACCATTTCCGACACTTCCCTACCATTCCTTGACCTCTCCATCGCAGGGGACAGACTTCTGACCGACATACACTACAAACTGACTCGCATGGCTACCTGGACTACACGTCTTCCCACCCTGCCCCCTGTAAAGACTCCATCCCCTACTCCCAATTCCTCCGCCTACGCCGCATCTGCTCCCAGGATGAGACGTTCCACACCAGGGCATCGGAAATGTCCTCGTTCTTCAGGGAACGGGGATTCCCCTCCGCCACCATAGATGAGGCTCGCACCAGGGTCTCATCCATACCCCGCAACACTGCTCTCTCTCCACATCCCCGCACTCGCAACAAGGGCAGAGTCCCCCTAGTCCTCACCTTTCACCTCACCAGCCGGCAAATACAACAAATAATCCTCCGCCATTTCCGCCACCTCCAACGTGACCCCACCACTCGCCACATCTTCCCATCTCCCCCTATGTCTGCCTTCCGCAAAGACCGCTCCCTCCGCAACTCCCTTGTCAATTCTTCCCTTCCCTCCCGTACCACCCCCTCCCCGGGCACTTTCCGTTGCAACCGCAAGAAATGCAACACCTGTCCCTTCATCTCCCCCCTCGACTCCATTCAAGGACCCAAGCAGTCGTTCCAGGTGCGACAAAGGTTCACCTGTATCTCCTCCAACCTCATCTACTGCATCCGCTGCTCTAGATGTCAGCTGATTTACATCGGGGCGACTAAGCGGAGGTTGGGCGATCGTTTTGCCGAACACCTCCGCTCAGTCCGCAATAACCTACCTGAACTCCCGGTGGCTCAGCACTTCAACTCCCCCTCACATTCCCAATCCGACCTCTTTGTCCTGGGTCTCCTCCATTGCCAGAGTGAGCAACACCGGAAATTGGAGGAACAGCACCTCATATTCCGCCTGGGTTGCTTGCGTCCGGATGGCATGAACGTTGAATTCTCCCAGTTTTGCTAGCCCTTACTGTCTCCTCCCCTTCCTTAACCCTCGAGCTGTCTCCTCCCATCCCCCCGCCCTCGGGCTCCTCCTCCTCCCTTTTTCCTTCCTTCTCCCCACCCCCCATCAGTCTGAAGAAGGGTTTCGGCCCGAAACTTCGCCCATTTCCTTCGCTCCATAGATGCTGCTGCACCCGCTGAGTTTCTCCAGCATTTTTGTGTACCTTCGATCTTCCAGCATCTGCAGTTCCTTCTTGAACACTGAGTACAATAGAGGTTCAGCCCAGGAAATTATGGCCTGGGAAACGACTCCAACATTGGTTCACTTATCCTGCCTGTATCTGTGGACAGTGGTACAATGCTTTAAATTGCTTATTGGAGGTGGTGTACAATTGGTCAGTGTCATTTCATGCCTCGCGTTACCACACAACAATGTACAACTGCTAATGAACTTAGTGACAACCTTTTATCGCGTCAGTTTAATTAACATCTGCAATCGCTCATTATGAGCTTGTATGTTTAATGTTGTTAATGAACTATAGACATTTCTATTGCAAGGAGGCATTTGACTAATTGTATTCATTCCAATCAAAAAGTTGTTTGGGCAAATCTATCACATTGTGGTCCTTTGCTCAGTGAATCATCGTTTATAAAGATTTTATCTAGACTGTTTAAAAAGTAATAATGAGGGTTTCTGTCTCCACCCTTTTAGGCAGCAAGTTACAGGCACCCATCACTTCAGGTAGATTTTTTTCTTTATCTATATCAATCAAATATTATTTTTTCCTAATAGATTTTTATATGCTTCATTTAAATCGCTCCTAAGCCATCTCTATTCTGGAAAAAAATAATAGTGCCAGTGTTATTATTCTTAAGGTCTGGTATTATCCTTGTAAATATTTTCTAATATTATTACGCCTCTTCTTGTAATGTGATGACATGAATTTGTATACAAGTTATAGTGTTGTTCTCTTATAGTTATCTTATAGCATAGTGGCCAGGACTGCATGTATTATCATTGCTGTACTGTTTGTACATAATATTCCTGCCTTTGTAATCTGTGCCTTGTGAAATGAAGGCACGGTTTCCATATGTATTGCAACCATATCTTCTTGGCCTGTCACATTCAAGAATAACTTGCCAGTACTGATATAATATTAATCATGGTCCTAAAATACCCTTGGTTGCCATGTATTTTTCTGATCAGTCTATCAAAAGGGCACCTGTCACACCTTGATAAAAATCTAGGCAGACTGCATCAAATAGCCAGCCACGTTAACTCTACTTCAAATCATTTTTTAAAAAAGGAAGCAAGTTTTATTCTTTCCGATTCAATTCCGATTGTCCTCAATTGTCTTTCTAAATGATGTATAATGCACTGCAAAAATGTTTGTAATAACTTGCAGCTTAATGTTGGGTTGACAGGGCTATAATTGGTTTATCATTTTGTATCTATTGAACAAGGAGACCGTTAGCTGTCTTCGTACTCTGGCACCAAGCCTGTTGCCGAAGGGAATTGTAAGATGGTGGTAAGAGCCTCCACAAATTACTCCCTTGGTTAAGAGGCTAGGATACAGTTTTTTAGGTTGTGGCAATGTAAAGATGTTAGATTTCTTTAATATTCTTCATGCCCACTCACATGCATTCTAATCCTTGTTGAAGATATTTGCAAAGTACTTGTTTAGAATCATACCCAACTTTCCTATCTTGAATGTATCATCATTTTGGCTTATTTCCCATTGTGCAATTAGAAATTAACTTGTTTCCTTCATTTTATCGACTATTTTCATGCAGTTCCCTCGCGTTCCATAATTCTGTATTAATTTTATGCCTTTAATACTTCAGTGAGCTCTTCCCCACCCATTTGTTGAGGGAAGATTTTAGTTTGGAAGTTACTTTTTCTTCAGGTGCCTTTGCGTCACAAGTTGGTAGCGACCCCTTTATTTGAGGTATATACACGCTCTGTCCTCATTAATCTCCTCAAATTTGTTTACATTGATTTGATGCTTCCTACCTGGAAGGAAGCATCTACACCCTACACTGTCCCAATAAAAATGTTCACAGAAGCTCTCAGAAACGGAACCTTGTCATAACCTAGGGACAGCCTGTATCTCTTCTATTTTCTCTCCTTTCCTTTCCATCCTGCCTCACGTCTGAAGGTAGGCATCGTGCCATTAGTCATGTCTACCTGTATCTTCGGTTCACTTTTTTACCCTTGACCCTTCAAATTAAAATGTGGACTATTAATAATCCAATTGAAACAATCCCTGTTTCCTCTTGTTTCCTAACCTTGCTGATTCCTCATCTACTTCAAGGGCTGTTTCTTCCTAACCTTGTTAACACAGGAAGAGGTTCACGATCCCTTGTGATTTGATTTTGAGGAACACCCTTGATATTAGAGCTCTGATGAAGGGTTTCGGCCCGAAACGTTGCCTATTTCCTTCGCTCCACAGATGCTGCTGCACCCGCTGAGTTTCTCCAGCATTTTTGTCTACCTTCGATTTTCCAGCATCTGCAGTTCCTTCTTAAAAAGTCCTCATCTACTTCGCTAGCCCCTCTCCCAAACAGAAATGACTGCATTTCCTATTCTCCTTCCAATGTAGATCAAATCTTCACCAGAAAAAGTCCTTGTCAGAGTGTTCATGTTGGCTTTGGTGAGATTTGGCTCTTTGTACTTCCCCTGTGACCAATGCCAATGCCCAGTTAATCAAACATCGCCGAACTGCTTCCCCTTGCAGTCATTCAGTAAATCAGCGCTATTCTTTCATCTATATTTTACAAGCGTGGGACACCAGAAGTAAATGGAATCATATCCTTGTGGGGTCGTCCAGTTTAAACTCTCCCCAGCTCGCTATAATCCTGCTGCATGAATGCATCCATCCATACAGGAACATCATTCGACCCCTTGAGACTTCAATGACCATCGGTTAGTTAATTGTTGAGTTTCTCTACAACTTTCACCTTATGAATTAAGATTTCGAAACACCTGACGGTCCTAAATTTTCCATCTGCTTTGATCGTCAATCACTTGTATCTCCTCCATTTGCTTAATCTGCACATACCTTTTTGTTAGGATCTGTTCAGGCCGCACCTTCTTGGATTAAGCCAGTATCGGTGAGGCCCTACAACCTAAGTGTAATGCTTTCCGGATGTAAATCCAATTTCATAGTGGTGTCAAAATAGACTGCACCTCAAAAGCTTTGTCATCCAGCTGAGCTATACTCCTGGCATAGCCGGCCACTAGAGGTGTCCATGGTTTTAAATACTTCTCTTTTGACTACTATAAATTATCAAAAACCATTAAAAGTTTAAAAACTGTCAATGAGTATTCTTTATAAATTTCAAACAATTAAACTACTTTAGAAATCGTGTCAATATATGAATGCAAACTCAAGTAATTCTAATTCTAATTTGGCCGAAACTCACTATTCTCCCTCACGGTTGTTCCTTTCCATTAATGGAGCTGGCATGACTGAGCCAGGTCTAACCAGGGGCAACTTCAGCTGCAGGATTCCCCAGCAAAGGTGCTGAGGAATTGCAAGTAGCTGGTATCCTGCTGAATTCCATGAGAAATTTAATTTTATGGGGTATGACATTGAAGCGGACTAGATTACAGTCAGCAAGGCCCCAGTAAGTACCTCTTACGAAGTATGGCACATCAGTGCTTAGGTGTGCTTGTCCTGAACTTAGTCAACTCGTAAGCCCCAAATGCTAATCGATCCACACAAAACATTTACATTTCTGGATCCACTATAAACCATATCAGATTAATTTCCAATGGGCTGTTTCTTCCTAACCTTGTTAACACAGGAAGAGGTTCACGATCCCTTAAGTGATTTAAGATTTGTTTTTGAGGAACACCCTTGATATTAGAGCCTGCCCTTCATTTTATGGTTGCTTGCAGTTGTCTAGCTGGGTCGAGCCAGGGCCCTTTATATTGCAGCTCGGTGGAGGTGAACACCAACATGCCTTTGAACCCATGTTATTCTAAGTAAAACATTGACCAGCTTTGCTATATAATGGCCAGCACAGATCAATTTTAATAAATTTGTCAATGAAAAACTAGCTGGCTATGAATTCATAGCTTTGTTCATAGTTTAGATTATAGGAAGAGAACACATTTATAGATATTTTATGATAATGAAAGGTGATGGACTAGAACCTAAAAAGATTCTTGTTGAACCTTGATAGCATAATGAAATAGTGGTTTTTAGGAAGTGTTCTTTGTTTTGCCTGACACATTTGGGTTTTCATTTCAAATAACGTTGTTACACAAAAATTAAGGGGGAAACAATGTCAGATTTTCGGGGGAATGCAAGTGTTTATTTTGTGGTAAATTTGTGATCCAGGCATAGAAAATGATTCATGGTCTAAGGATAACATTACCTCTTATTTTTGAATGCTGGTAACAATTGTTTTCTCTTTGCAACCATTTTTGTGTCTCTTCTGAAAGCATTGAATCCTTGTTGGATTGTTGCTCCTTGCTACCACAGTCGCCATTATTCATGTGTTGGTGAGCTATGTGCCACAGCTTGAGCATGAGATGCTTACATGCAGTTATAACAGGTATTAGGAAATGCTGCTGAGTCTGCCCATGTGTTGAGTCACCCTTCTGAAGGGGTCTGCATCTTCTAGTTAGGAAAAAAAACTTGGATTTAATCTGAGCATTAGAAGAAAGAGAAGGGAACACTGGGTTATAAAATAATTGAAGGTCTTGTCTGGGAAGTCTTTGGAAGAACTCAGCCACTTAGGAGGGAAAGTTATGTGAATATTTGGTCTATTCTGCTCCAGAGGCATGCGTGGATGTGCATTTGATGAGTGTATGCAGTGCAGAGAATCATAAATGTCAAGGCTCTGGGGAAATTGTTGGGGGAGGGTGAGAATGTTTAATTATTTTGAAGTTCAGCCATGACTACTGTGTGGCCAACCCCTATTTATTTAAAAAAAAACACAATTTCTAGTAAAATCCAAATTTTTAAAAAGATGGTCTACCAAAAAAAGTCATTTTATGGGGTATGACATTGAAGTGGCCCACCAGGCCCTACATAAAACAGTTGTAAATATGTTCTCAGTTAAGAATGTTTACTTTACAATAAGCCACTGTTTTGCCAATAACCATCATGAAATAGTTCCAAATTCAGTGCGTGTGATCTGGGACTTGTGCTTGGCATGTTCCATCATTCGTAAGTGCATGAATATCGGAACCATGACAGGCTGGAAGTGTAATTTTTCAAACTGTCTTCCATGTGTGACAAGATCTTAATCCCTTGTTTTTGTAAGATGTTGTATTTACTACTGTTGTTGTCTCCCTCCCCCTTTTCAGGTCTCCATGCTGTACACCATGAACCGTTGCCCAACAGAGGGCAAACAGGTAACCAGTTATGGGGCCACTGCCAATGGCAGTCTATAACTAAACATTGAAAATTATATGAAAAAAGTTCCTTCCCTGTATTTTGTCTCCTTCTGCTCCCCAAAGATTTACCATTTGTTTTCAGTGCAATCCCAGACACTCTTGCTGAATTTGGAGAAACTGCATGGTGGATTATGAGCACTGTTTGCATCGAAGCAAATATATTTAAAAACAAAAAAAGGATATTTTAAAACAAAAAAACAGTGCATGAGTTTAGGAATGGAATGCACTGTGGAAATCTGTATTAGTGAAGCAGTGAAGAATTCAGCTTGTAAGAATGAGTTGTGTCATTACAGCAAATGGAGGCTAATGGATTTAGTATTTACAGTGGCTTGCAAAAGTATTCATACCCCTTGAACATTTCCACATTTTGTCACGTTACAACCACAAACGTAAATGTATTTTATTGGGATTTTATGTGATAGACCAACACAAAGTGGCGCATAATTGTGAAGTGGAAGGAAAATGATATATGGTTTTCAAATTTTTTTATAAATAAAAAACTGAAAAGTGTGGCGTGCAAAAGTATTCAGCCCCCTTTACTCTGATACCCCTAAATAAAATCCAGTGCAACCAATTGCCTTCAGAAGTCACCTAATTAGTAAATAGAGTCCACTTGTGTGTAATCTAATCTCAGTATAAATACAGCTGTTCTGTGAAGGCCTCAGAGGTTTGTTAGAGAACATTAGTGAACAAACAGCATCATGAAGCCCAAGGAACACACCAGACAGGTCAGGGATAAAGTTGTGGAGAAGTTTAAAGCAGGGTTAGGTTATAAAAAAATATCCCAAGCTTTGAACATCTCACGGAGCACTGTTCAATCCATCATCCGAAAATGGAAAGAGTATGGCACAACTGCAAACTTACCAAGACATGGCCGTCCACATAAACTGACAGGCCGGGCAAGGAGAGCATTGATCAGAGAAGCAGCCAAGGTAACTCTGCCCATGGTAACTCTGGAGGAGCTGCAGAGATCCACAGCTCAGGTGGGAGAATCTGTCCACAGGACAACTATTAGTCGTGCACTCCACAAATCGGGCCTTTATGGAAGAGTGGCAAGAAGAAAGCCATTGTTGAAAAAAAGCCATAAGAAGTCCCGTTTGCAGTTTGCCACAAGCCATGTGGGGGACACAGCAAACATGTGGAGGAAGGTGCTCTGGTCAGATGAGACCAAAATTGAAGTTTTTGGCCTAAATACAAAACACTATGTGTGGCGGAAAACTAACACTGCACATCACCCTGAACACACCATCCCAACTGTGAAACATGGTGGTGGCAGCATCATGCTGTGGGGATGCTTTTCTTCAGCAGGGACAGGGAAGCTGGTCAGAGTTGATGGGAAGCTGGATGGAGCCAAATACAGGGCAATCTTGGAAGAAAACCTGTTAGAGTCTGCAAAAGACTTGAGACTGTGGCGGAGGTTCACCTTCCAGCAGGACAACGACCCTAAACATACAGCCAGAGCTACAATGGAATGGTTTAGATCAAAGCATATTCATGTGTTTGAATGGCCCAGTCAAAGTCCAGACCTAAATCCAATTGAGAATCTCTGGCAAGACTTAAAAATTGCTGTTCACAGACGCTCTCCATCCAATCTGACTGAGCTTGGGCTATTTTGCAAAGAAGAATGGGCAAAAATTTCAGTCTCTATATGTGCAAAGCTGGTAGAGACATACCCCAAAAGACTTGCAGCTGTAATTGCAGCGAAAGGTGGTTCTACAAAGTATTGACTCAGGGGGGCTGAATACTTTTGCACGCCACACTTTTCAGTTTTTTATTTGTAAAAAAATTTGAAAACCGTGTATCATTTTCCTTCCACTTCACAATTATGTGCCACTTTGTGTTGGTCTATCACATAAAATCCCAATAAAATACATTTATGTTTGTGGTTGTAACGTGACAAAATGTGGAAAAGTTCAAGGGGTATGAATACTTTTGCAAGCCACTGTAGGTAGTAGTATAATCTGTATTTGAGAAAGGCGCCATTCTAATTCCAACATACTACACTATAAAAAATAACCCGTGGTGTTGCCACTTTAAAATTATAGTATATTTTTATCAATTGAAATGACTTGGGTTGTCTAAATCCAAATCTTTAATTACAAGTACAATTTTATGTGTTTTATAGCAGTACCGTTGACTTCATTTTGTGTGATTGTGCAGGGGCCAACAGTCCCCTAATGGGAGAATGTGAGGAGCTTATTCACTAAATCCATCACGACCCTTGCCTAAATGTCCATAGCAGTTCTCTTCTCTAGCAGGGGCCATGGGTAGAAGTGGAGACTTGCCTGTTTATCTATAGACTGGGATGAGTGTTACCTGTTTTGAGCAATATGGACATCTGACCAGCAGCAAATAGCTAATTTGGCATTAGGTCATAAATGGTGGTAGTTGCTCTTCTCAACATTTTGTTATCCTAGTTTTTATTTTATTTTGTGAAGATTGTGTTGATGGGGGATAATGTTTTGCAGATTCTGCTGGCTTATGAGTGGGCTATTCATTTGAGTCTGCAGGCTGTTATTTGATGGAGGCAATGGGGAGACCGTTTCGCCTTTATAACTTGTTTCACCATTTGTTGAGGTCATGGCTGATCTGCGACCTACCTCCCCTCAACATAAGAAATAGTATTCCTATTCCTTTAACTGTTCCTTTGACTTTTTAATAACATTCAATTCTCTTTAGACCCCTGAAATTTGGGGAATAATCTGTTCTGTACATTTTGAGTCTAAATTTGCATAGATTGAAAACCATTTGTCACATCCTCTCTGGAAAAAGTTGCCCCTCAGATTCCTATGGAATCTTTCCCCTCATCTTAAAGCTATGCCCGCTGGTCTTGATTTCCCGACCTGGAATAAAAGACCCTGTAAATTCATAGAGGTGATTTTATACACTTCTATAAGATCACCCCTCAGCGTCCTGCAAGTCCCGATGTGCCCAGTCTTTCCCTGCAGCTCAGGCCCTCGAGTCTTTGTATTTTTCTCTGCACTCTTTTCTATTGCAGGGTGACCAAAACTGAACACAATACTCCAAATGCGACTTCACCATACTTTCAATATCACCCTATCGCCCTGCAGTATCACTCTCAGTGTACTCCGGGACTCCTAAATCCCTCTGCTCCACAATACTCCCCAAATCGCTGCTGTTCATTATGACGGTCCTGCCTTGATCTGTTCTTCCCTAAATGCAACACCTCAAACTTATCTGAATTAAACTCCATTTGCAATTTCTAAGCGCACTTGCTCAGTTTATCAAGATCCCTCTATAATTCTTAATAACTATTTACATTGTATATGATGTCACTTATTTTAGTGTCAGTAATAGTTACACTTCATATTTCAACGGTTGTTGTCTACAACGCAATAGTATGAATATTGAATTTTGCCTACTTCAAGTGACTCACAGCCCTGTGCTCCTTTCCCTTTCCTGATCCACAAAGGTTCCACTACTCCCACCCCCGTCCGAATTTTGTTCTAACCTGGTTCCACCTTCCTATCAAGGACACGTTTCCTGTTGGGTGTGCGCTCCCCTCCCCCATCTGACCTTATCCGATCATACTTGCCAACTTTCTTACTTGTCAGATTCCAGCGCCTTATCATACCCCAACCCCCCTCTACCCCCAGCAATTGCACTCGCTTGATTTTTACCTCTGTTATCTGTCATTTATCTACTGATCATTGTCAAGCCACTGTCTCCTAACTCCACCCCTTAACCTCGTCCTTAACCTCGCCAGGCTCCATCTGCCTCTCATCCCACCTGGTACCACACAACACCTGCCTTACCCCACCATAGCACCTCTTTACATCAGCTATCTCCTCTCCACACTCAACCCCAAGGCAGGTGGTCAACCCGAAACGCTGATCGTCCCCTTTGTCTCCACAGATGTTGCCTGACTGGCTGAGTTCCTCTAGCACTTTGGTTTTTACTCAGATTGTAATATCTGCAGTTCATTGTGAACCCAATATGTTTCCCTCAATTCTTTTTGCAGCAATTCTCCGCTGCTTTGCATGTTATTCTTCTGATAATGCTACTCTTCAGTACATCTGTCCTCATCTTATCCTCTTTTCCATTAACTCCCCAGTTTACCATTTCTCCCTTTGAGCTTTGTCCTTGTGGCTCTCTCTCCACTTTGAATCTTTCCTCGTGTCCTCTCTTCTGTTTTTCCTCCATGCTTGTTTCTTAATGCCTTCTCTGCAACTATGGGCTGGCGAGGTTGGAAAGACAGGAGTATCCAAACTGGGGTGTTCAAACAGTGAGGGACAGCAGCAATAGGTGCAATAAGGAGAGAGGTTTGGTATTATTGCTGAGAAAAGCCAACTCAAATGGAAACTTCTTCAGCATTGCATCACATCATTTTGAATTTACGAATGTTAGATTCGTAGAATCTGTGATTACATCGGACATTTACTTATGTTCGGCTGTCGTTGACATTCCTCAGTGACATGTCTCACACTTTCTGTAAAGTTGCCTATTTACAATATTTGTATGGTTTAGTGTAATGTTTAAATGGAAATAAATTTTAAAATTGATATCTGAACAGGAACTGTCTCACGTGGACCTTGCAATATCGATTCTGGCATCTTTTATTCATTTATAAGACATCTCTTAACTAACACAACTGCTTTGTGCAAGGATACAACAGGATCGTCTATAATCCTTATCTTTTTTGGGATAATGTATTAAAATGTTCCAGTGTTTTACACAGGTGTTGATGCCAGCCTCTGTGCCTCTAATTGGAAAGCATATTGGACCAAGGAAGGACCATGTTGGTCAGAGGATTCGTGAGATTGATGACAATAGTGGTCCGACCACAACGGTTTTTGTAGGCAACATATCTGAGAAAGCTTCTGATATGTTAATCAGGCAGTTACTTGCGGTAAGTTTGTGTTTCTTCCTTCTGCAATGTATGTAACATTATTTTCATATTATTTCCTGTTGCTTCCTCAGTTGGTTGGTTGTCATGGAGTATGAGTCAATGTATGCCGGTAGTGACAGTTTCTTTGGTCTAGGTGAAGATTAATTACTTATGAGCCTGAGCATTTATTGTTGGTGAGCTATGTAATCATAGATTAACTATAGTTAATATGGGTGCTTAGTGTAATTGCAAATTAATCCAAGATTCGTCCATCACAGGAGAATCAAATGTGCACAAAACAGTCCAGGCAGTGTATTTCAGTGATTTCTTGTCACTCTGCAAATAGTTAGAGAACTGAATGACATATTTCGGTAGGTGTTTGCATGTTTAAACTGTTTCCTATTTTAAAACTGTTTGTTTCAGTCTCAGTGTAGAAACAAAGAACTGCAGAAGAGTCTCGACTCGAATCGTTACCCATTCCTTCCCTCTAGAGATGCTGCATGACCTGCTGCGTTACTCCAGCATTTTGTGTCTTATCAGTTTAAACCAGCATCTGTAGTTCCTTCCTACACAGCGCAGCGTTTTATGTCTTCCTTCGATTTAAACCAGCATCTGCAGTTCTTTCCTACGTAAGAATTGCAGATGCTGGTTTATACCAAAGACAGACACAAAATGCTGGAGTAACTCAGCAGGTCAGGCAGCATCTCTGGAGGAAAAGAAAAGATGACGAATAAAAGATTATAACTGTCTATCATCTATGCCTCTCATAATTTTATAAACCTCTCAAGTCTCCCCTCAATCTCTGATGCTCCAGAGAAAACAATCCAATCTCTTCAACCCCTCGCTCTGGTTGAAATACTCTAATCCAGGCAGCTTTCTATTAAACCTTCTCTGCACCAGCTCAAGTCTCCACATCTTTCCTGCAATGGGGCAATCAGAACTACACACAATGCTCCAAATATAGCCTAAGCAAGTTCTCTAGAGCTGCACCATGACTCTGAAATTGAATGCCCCTTCTAATGAAGGCAAGCATACCATACGCCACCTTTACCACTCTATCTATGTGCTGCCACCTTCAGTGAGCTATGAACTTGGACTCCAAGATTCCTCTGCACATCAATGCTGTTAAACAAACACCTTGCCATTAACTGTATACTTACCCCTACATTCAACCTCCCAAAGTGCAACATCTCACACTTGCTTGGGTTAACCTCCACTTGCCTCATTCCCCTTATAGAAACATTTCTATATCCCGCTGCATCTTCTCCTGGGCCTTTCTTGATTAACCAATAGTTGGAACTTTGTATAATATTTAAACCAAAAAAAAGGTCATTTTGGAAGGGTTATGTGGAAGGTTATTTGGCTGAAAGCTGTTGCTATTCTTGCTTGACCAACAAGAATCTGATTTGCAGAAGTGATGAGCATTTATCATACACTGCGCTTGAGAAGAGCTATTGTGGCTATCAGTGGTTACAGTTAACCCAGGAAGGAAAGTTACAGTAGAAACTAGGAACTGCAGATGCTGGTTTATACCAAACATAGACACAAAGTGCTGGATTAACTCAGAAGGGTCAGGCAGCATCTCTAGAGAAAAAGGATGGGTGACATTTTGGGTTGGGGCCCTTCAGACTCGCAGTGGAACAGGCAAAATGTAGAAACAAAACTGCAGATGCAGGTTTATACAAAGGTAGAGTACTGGAGTAACTCAGTGGGTCAGACAGCATTTCTGGAGAAAAAAGGATGGGTGATGTCTTGGGGTGGACCGTTCTTCAGTCCCTTTTGTCAGGAAGTTTACATACACCTTCTCCAGCCTCAGCTATTGCATTTGGTGCTCTCAATGAGGCTCTTCTACACTGGTGTGACCAAACGTAGAGTAGGTGACTGCCAAAAACTTTGCTCCGTCTGCCAGGGGTTGAAGCTCTCAATTGCCAGGCAGTGTAATTCCCCATCCCAATACCTATTCCAATTCTAAGTCCTCAAACTCTTCCACATACAAACTGTTAGACCAGTATCTTGTATTCTGCTTGGGTAGCTTACAGCCCAACAGTACAAACAATGATGGTACACAAAAATGCTGGAGAAACTCAGCGGGTGCAGCAGCATCTATGGAGCGAAGGAAATAGGCAACGTTTCCTGCTGAAACCTTTCTTCAGTCTGAAGAAGGGTTTCGGCCCGAAACGTTGCCTATTTCCTTCGCTCCATAGATGCTGCTGCACCCGCTGAGTTTCTCCAGCATTTTTGTGTACCTTCGATTTTCCAGCATCTGCAGTTCCTTCTTAAAAACAAAGTACAAACAATGAATTCACCAATTTCATGTCAAATATACCTCCTGCCTCCTTGTCTACCAAGCTTTTCCCTCCTTCCACGTGCATGCCGTTCTTTCCACTCCACAATGCCCAATCATCTTGTTCCTTCCCCCTCCTCCATCCACCCCTCCTGGTCCCATTTTTCTATTCTCCCCTTGTCGCCCCCATTTCCCCCTTCTTCCCACCATCTCTCCCTCCACAGTTCACTCCACTCCCAACCACCTCATCTTATCAGATTCCACTATTTGCACTTTTTTACCTTCTCCACTTATCACCTCCAGTGTTGGTTACCATCTCTATTCATCCCTCCCACTGACTCATTTCCTCACCTGGATCTTCCTCTCACATACTAACTCTTGCTTCATCCTTTCCCCTCACCCCTTTAGATCAGCTATCTCACCTCCAGTCTTGATGAACGGTTCTGGCCCAGACACCAACCGTTGTTTTCCCTCTACAAATGCTGCCTAACCCACAGGGTTTCCCCAGCAGCTTGTTTTCCAATCAAGAAATCAATATTTTCACATTAGTGTTTGTGGCTGGGAATTCTGTCTTTTGCTCTAGAATTTTACCTACATTCTTCCATATAGTCATTTTGGTGATGATTTTTTTTTTGAAGTAATTGAAACAATATAGAATGATTAAAGCAGTGATTGATGAGTAGTGGTGAATGTTTTTTCAAACGTATGCCTGTTTTTTTATTTTTAATTATTCAGTAGCATCTCATAGAGACATGAGTCTAATCCAGCCCTCCTTTCTTCCCTGGCTCCCTGCTCTTCTCCCTTCCTTCAACCTTCCACAACCCCCCCCCCCCATGCCCATCCCAGCTTTTTCAATCCTCATGCATATTCAGCCGATTATTTATATTGGCTCAACAATTCATCATTCATCTTTAATTGCATTACAAAGATAGTAAACTTTGAAATTGCAGTATGCCATACTGAATGAATAAAAAGTTGTATTATTAAAGTGATTCCTCTCAATTTATAGAAATGCGGCTTGGTTTTAAGCTGGAAGAGAGTCCAAGGAGCTTCAGGAAAGTTGCAAGGTAAATACATCTTGTAATTGTGAAGTTACGTGATTATTTGCCAGGCTTCACCAACTTGAATGTTTCTTGTATCAGTTTGTAAGTAATTGTACATTTGCTACAGGAAACTATTATATTTTAAAGAGTACATTATTGAAGTGGATGCTCAATGTTCTAAAATATACCAGGATATGTGCATCCTCAGATGAGTTTGCCTGCATTGCTATCTCTATTCGCTGTTTAGACAGCTGTTAGAAATTCACTGGATGCTTTAAAAAAAAAAAAAAAAAGTCATTTGTATTGTTGCGTTTATGAGAATATGAAAGGAACATTGTTCGTATTCATCATGTCATTGTCTTGGAACAAGATAACATTAAGGCTAACATCATTCTGTGTTTTGTATTGAATTCTGTCTTTACTTTGTGTACTAGTCATGTCTCTACTATTTATTTCATTCCCCTTACATGTTTTTCCTCTACCTGCTCAATTTTTGTAAGGTGTCCTTGAGACTCTTGAAAGGCGCCCATAAATAAAATGTATTATTATTATTATTATTCTTTACACGTGTTACAGCTATTTCACGTGATTCACAAATAGGGTGTTGCACTTATTGATTGATATTATCGTCACGTGTACTTGATACAGTGAGATTCTTTGTTTGCATACAGTACAAGTATGCAAGATTTGCCACGTAAAGGGTGTCGACAGAATTACAAAAGTATTCAATATAGTCCACCTTCCTTCTTCTCCCCCCCCCCCCCCCCCCCCCCCCCCCCCCCATGCCGGATCCCTCTTTGTTCTTGGCGGCCCCCTTGTTCTTGGCGGCGCATCCTCCTCCAACCACCAGGACATAATCGACTAAAGTCACAGCAAAGAATTGTCTCTTTCAAATTTCAAATATTCCTTGAGTATTAATATTACCGTGTTGTTAAATAACCTGCCACTTAAAGTTGACTGTTACAGATGTGGACATTTGCGTTAGTTCCTAGAGATTTGAAATTATAACTTTTAATTTTAGTTTTTCTTTCCTTTGAAGATTTGACACTGAATTCGTCCATCTTAAATTTCATCTGTTTCTCAGTCATCACAGTTTTACTTTCACAGTGTCAAATCCCATTGCATAGATAGTTCTTTGCCATAGCTTAAAACATAGAAAATAGGTGCAGGAGGAGGCCATTCGGCCCTTCGAGCCAGCACCGCAAAACCTTGCATATGAGGGCAGATTTAAATAATGACAAACGGAGCAGAAATCTTATCAATACTTGTGCACTTAATTTACTTGTGAAACTTGTGAAACTATAATGCTATGAATTTATAAACCAAAGAAGGATGTATTATTAAATAGCATTGTTAGATTTGTGTGTTCTCATTTTCTCATGTCCTGTAAATTTTAACCCTCCCACTAGTTGGACCATAGCCACCCCCCCCTCCCCACAACCGCGCGTTGAGGGGACGGGACCCAACGGGTCCCCCTTGGTCTAGTTTAAATTAAAAATGCAGATGGAACCTTATTTGACCTAAAGTAGAAATGAAGAAATCGGTATTCGTAATTTAGCATGGAATATTTATTGGGGCCCCTGATTCCTGAATTTTTTTTTGTATTGTCGGTCAAAAAAGGCTGAGCACAATGCATGATGAATATTATTGTCCAGTGAATTCCAATGTATAGAGAATGACGTGTTATTTGTCTGGTGAAAATAAATTGTGAAAACCGAAGATATGCTCCAGACAATCATTTACAGGGAAAATTTATATGTTGTTGAAAGAATTAGCCCATTTTATCCCAATTATCACATTTTTCCATTTCAATTCTATATGATTTCACAAATTATTTATTGGAATCGCTGCATGTAATTGTGCAATGAAATCATTACCGTTTTATCAACTTGCATACAAACATCATACCTTGCTAATATAAACACATCTTTTTTTTCTTTGCTAGCATTCGGCTTTTGTGAGTATAAAGAACCAGAATCTACACTGCGTGCATTAAGATTATTGCATGAACTTCAAGTTGGAGACAAAAAGTTGCTTGTAAAAGTTGATGCAAAGACCAAAGCCCAGCTGGATGAATGGAAGGCCAAAAAGAAAGGAGTCAATGGAGTAGGTTGCATTTCTAGAAATGGCTGAGATTTGTGACATTTATATTCAATTCTGCCCACTTAATATCTGAAATAAAAAGAGTGAATGTTGCAGATACTCAGCAGTGAGGCAACATGTGTGGAGAGGGAAACAGAGTTAACGTTTCAGGTCAATGTTCAATCACAATTCTGAAATGCAATGAGATTGGTTTCAGTGCAATTATTAATTATGGTGGTGTAGCATCATCACAAGAAACGTTGCCACCTTTTGCCCTGTGGTTAAATCACTGAATGTCGAATCCTGAGGCTGGATTTAACTTTCCAGAGGTATTTGTAAATCCCACCCTGGCAGATGTGGAAATTACATTTGGATAATAAAATGTGGATTTAAAAAATATATATTTCTTGTCCACATCTGTGCACTATACAACCAACTGATAATTGAAAACCTCATTGACCCTCTGGAAAATAAATCTATGGCTGTTATCAGGTTTGGCTTAAATGTAAATCAAGGTGCATATCAGTTAATTAACTCCTAACTGTCTGCTGTAATAGCTTAAATATCCACTTATTTCTGCTGCATTCAGACACCGTAATAAAGCACGCAGAATTAACCTAGGCACTAGATTTGGATGAGGTACAATTGCACAGTCTACCCTGCAAAATACATGTCATGAACATCTGGGAACTAATATCTCTCAGCCACTGTGAAGTTCCATGCATCATTTCAAACATGGGGAAGGGAACCTATTGCCGCCTGTTATCCTTAACCTGACAGGGCCTTGTCATCACTTGGTATGTGCACTGAAAGTAGCAGTGGCACAGAACGCACTCTCACTGTTTATCATAGAGTGTGGAATGGAGGCCCACCATGTTCAGACCGACATCACTCTCAGACTGAGTCTTCAATGTAATGAGTGTGACATAGTGAGTGAACCAACTTGAGGGATGAAACTACATCATCTTCCCACCAAGCCGTCCGTTATAGATACACTGTCTGACAGCGCGGCTCGGACTTCACATTGCACAGTTCTCATGGTGACCCAGTAATGACTTCACATTCATCACACTCATCATTATAATAGTGTTCAATAGAATGGAGTCAGAACAGATTTGAATATTTGTTTACGTGATGTGCTTTGGACTATCAGCAATATATGGTATCCCATCATAATCAGTGTCATGTATAGTCCAAACTGCTGTTTGGCCATGCATCTGAGGGTTCACAGTTTAGTTTAAATTTAGTGATACCTCTTGGAAACAAACGAGTCCACACCGACCTTTGATCACCCGCACACTAGGAATGTGCTGACACTAATTGCTATGTTGCCCCAGTGAATAATGATGCGTTTTATGAAAGGCAAGTGTACAAAATGAAGATAGTGAAGTATTACAGCAGAAAAAGTATTTGAAGAAGTGAGCCATTTCACTTTTGAATTGTACTGTACACTGACAATGACAATGACAATTAAAATTGAATCTGAATCTGAATCTGAGAATCTTTAAGAACAAAAATGAGTAATATTCTGCAATCAAGTATCTAAAGGATTTTGAATCTGGATGATCAATAATGCAGCAAGCTTAAAAATAACATTAAAAAAAATAAAAAGCTAAATCTTGCCCTTTGTGTGTATGTTGATACATTCTACAAGAATGCAAAAGATACATTTTTTAGAACTAGGAAATGCTTAATTATGTACCAGCATATTTTTATTGATCGTTAATAATAGATGTGTTATTTTGATTCTTGCTGCATTGTGAAGGATACAAAAACAGAGGATTCATCTGATGATGTTGTGGATGAGGAAACCAAGAGAAGAGATCAGATTGTAAAGGGAGCGATTGAAGGATTAATAAGAGAATACTCCAGTGAACTAAATGCACCTTCCCAAGACCAAGATGCACATCCTAGAAAGAAGAAAAAGGAAAAGAAAGAGGAGGTATGGTATTTTTATCTTCCAAATTGCTGACTACTTGTGGTACCAAATAATAAAATACTAAAGGACTTGCCCCACTACGAGTCATCCCGACTTTTTTTACTCCTGGACATTTTTCATCGGGATGAAAAAACGTCCCGCCTTACCTGATGCCCCGAGTACCTGCGGTTAGCATAACGAGCTGCTACGAAACATCCACGGCCTCCTACGGACTCGTTATGGACATTCTGCGAGTTCGAATCGGGAAAACTCGGGAGAATTCGTGAATTACCTGGTACAGTGGGACAGGCCCTTAACACTATCCTACACACACCAGGGACAATTTACATTTTTCTTACTTCAGCCAATTAACCTACAAACCTGTACATCTTTGGAGTGTGGGTGCATCCGGAGAAAACCCACGCCGGTCACGGGAAGAAGGTACAAACTCTGTACAGACAACACTCGTAGGCAGGATTGAACCCGGGTCTCTGGCGCTGCACCACCATGCCGCCCCTAAACAACCTCAAGTCAAGGTTTCTACAGTTGTAAACCAGATTGAAGATTACATCATAACATTTTCCTCAAGGCTCCATTATATCTTTTTCTGAGCATTAGCTTCTTAATGTAACACTCCTTTGAGGCCTACCGTTAAAAATGTTGCACAACCTGAACTAAAGATTTTAGTAATAACAACAGTCAATTCTTTAACCTCTCCCAATTTCTATAAAGAGAAATAATTTAGATCCCAGTTCACCACTACAGTAATGATCTATTCATTTATGATCTAATAACACCCAAAATCACAAAGAAATCGAGAACTAAAAAATATGACTGCTGGAGTTAACCGCAGTTGTCACATTCACTTGAGCAGTTCTAGTCCAGTTTGAGCTTGCCAGTTCCTTAAATATTAACCCTAGCATTTTCTGTTTTTACTACATGGATGGATATGCATGCCATATTTCCAATAGTTGTAGCTTCTTCGCAACTGCACACTGCTGGCACAAGATGTACTATGTTTTGATGCTTAATCCAGTTGCATTTTTATTTGTGATATCAAAGGGTAAATTATTTAATGGTGTAGATTGAAACTCTTGTTTTGTTCTCCAGGATGACATAAATGCAATGGAAATGGAAGAGGATAAACGAGACCTAATTTCTCGAGAAATTAGCAAATTCAGAGACACTCACAAGGTAGTACCAATATTTTTATTTTATTTCTACAAATATGAGCACAAGAACTACACACACTCGCTCTTTCCTTAGAAAGCTGTTAGGTCATTAAAAAAAATACTGTCAGTAGATTTCATTTGTAAAATTGAGGCAGTCAGTGACTATCCCTTTCAGTCATTAATATATGGATGAATATTACTTTGGGCCCATTTTAAGTGAGATTTGCAGAGGACAAAATAAATTCATCCATACTGTATATTTGCACGTATAATCTGATTTTTCGCAGGTATGCTTAGAAATGAATTTTATGGGGGATAAGATTGTCATGTATTTATTTAGTCATTAGAATTCAGTATTAGTTCTAAACCCATTTTGAATATCAATTGATAGACCAATGGATGTTAAGATTTAATGCGTTGTCAGGTTATTTTTGCTTATGCATTTAATAACCAAATTTAATAGTGCAGGAATTAAAGCTGGAAAGTTTTAAGAATAGAAATTTGAGAAGGAAGAACACAGTCTAGAATCCTGCTCTAGAGTTATTGCCTAAGGGAGAGTAAGTGGTTCTATTGAATCATAGGCCTATCTAGTTGAGCATAGAGAAAGAAACTGGGGCAGGGAAATCCACAACATATACCATATAACATGCATGGAATAATGTACATGCCCTTAAAGCTAATCTATTCATTGACCCCCACCATTATGATAGAGATCATATGGTGACTAAAGCAAGATGAACTCAGAACTTGTGAAAATGCATGGATAGGATGTAAGTATGAGCTTCAGTTTCTTTTTTATAAAATTCATGGATGCCCCCTTAGAGAAATATGCAAAGGTGCAGCTGGTTATTCTTTAAAGTCTAGTTTGCTCTCACAATCTCGAATAAACAGTTTACTTCCCTACTTTTGTGGTTGAATGCAATCATTTTTAATATTGGGATCTTTTAATACTTGCACAGTCAACCTTTGCATGTTTTGACTCTTATATTGTAATGTATTTGCTGCAGTCTTTCAGACTGTTGCTGTCAGAAGTTCAGTTTAACAGGGGGTGTCCATTTAGAGCACTGATGAGTCTGAAGAATGTGAGGTAAGACCTAATAAGCTTATCTTTTTCCTCTCCTTTTTCCTTTGCTATCGTTTTGCATTTGCTGTGTAAATAAAAGTGTTATTCTCATTCATTTCCCTTTTCTTTTAAAACTAAAACAAGTTGTTTTGAAAATCTCCATTAACATTGAAGTAGTTTGAATCATTTGCCTTTCAGTTAATAGTGCTTTTTAATAGCTTAAATGAAAGTAGGAGCCTTGAAATCAGGGAAATAAAATATTAAAGGTATGGTGAGGTGTCACGTTTTGACCTACCTTTCAATATTTCTCCCCGAGTTGTGTCAAACCTGTCCCACTAAAATATATTTAGCTATAAGGGATTTCAAAGTTTTGTAAGTATGTAGAAGAGTGTTTTTACTTCTATTTTTTGCCAAGTTATTAGGTTTTAGAAGAGGTAAGTTTATACTAATCCTAATTCTGTTAAGCCTCATTGAATTCTTGTCCATGGAAGAAATGGCCTTTTCTGTAATGTTTAAATATTTTGTGCCTTGTATGTAGGGAGGGCAATCTTAACTTTGTGCACCCGCAGCTGTAGCAAAGCAGAATATATGGAGGGGAATATGACGGCATGCTTATGTGCCCTGTTTCAGTACACCTTAATACCTAGAAGCATTTCTCAAGCCAGATTATGCATCTGCACCTAATTCATTTGTCGGTTTTAAAATATATTTTGCATCTCTTTTACCATCAGTTATGGCAGTGACATCATTATATCCATCAGTAGGTGGTGGTGATATTGTTTTCTTATTGCCTCATGCTGATTGGATAAATTGATGTGTTGTAAAAGCTTCCTTTTCACTATATTTTTGCTGATTTGAAAGTCATTGATTGCCGAGCGACTACAAGATTTTTGAGGTAAGAAACTGTGTTTACAGTTTAATACTTTTGAATTGTTAAATAATGTTTGTTTTTTTAATTTACTGTGCTTAATTGTAAACTAGGGATGATGTATTGTATGTAACGCCTTGAATATTGTTAAAGTTGTTTTTTTCTAATGTGTTGGCATCTGCTGGTGCTAACAATATGGTTATTTTATTACTTGTGAACAATTTACTTGCTCTTCCCAGAAACTTAGCTTGTAGGCAATGTTAATCCAGTCTTGACGATCCAAGTCCTAGCAGACCACCGTAAGTCAATTCACTTCAAAGGATGGATTGTAGTCTGTTCATTTTCTAGTAGGAATTCTGGACAGTAATGTTTTTTTTATTAAAATTTGAATGTTTTATCTGTACTTAAATCATTATCTAAAATTATGTCTTATAATTGATATTGTTGACAAATTTTATGTCAACGTGCTTTTTATGATCTTGTGATTAATGCATTCTCTGTAGCATTCTGATGCTCTAAACATTGTCCCTAATGAGTAAGAATCTTTTTTTAATTTTTAGAAACTAGAAGAAGAAAAAGGAAGGAGAGAAAAAGAAAGACAAGAAGTTGAAAAAGAAAGAAGAGATAGAGAAAAGGAGCGCGAACGAGAAAGAGAAAGGAGAGAAAGAGAGAAGGAACGTGAGAAAGAAAAGGAGCGTGAACGGGAGCGAGAGCGTGAACGAGAACGGGAGCGAGAACGGGATCGCGACCGTGATCGCGACCGGGACCGTGACCGTGAGAGAACAAAGGATAAGGAAAGGGAGCGAGACCGTGAAAGAGATCGCGAACGGGATAAAGAGAGAGAAAGAAGCCGGGACCGGGAGAGAAGCAAGGATCGAAGTCGATCAAGGTGATCTTTTTAGGGAAGCAATCCCTAATTTCAGTAAATTAGTTACATGAAAATATTGTTTCCTTTGATATGCTTTTGAAGGCCCTGGTTATAGAGTCATACCGTGTGGAAACAAGCCCTTCACGCCATCTTGCCCACACATAATGGTAACTCTGAAAACGAAGGTACGCAATAGGCTTGTGATCGACGCTGACACGAGGTGCTGCCTGTCGAGCATTCGTCCTCGTTCTGATTGCCTGGTGGCTGCGAAGCAATTTCAGCCATCCCATTGACTAAGCATTGGCAGACATGTTTTAATAAATAGGGCTGTTTTTTTTCAATTTTTTTTCGGGGATCACGATACTGACCAAGAATGTCTGATGGGGTGTGGGGCCAAAAAGGTTAAGAACCACTGTAATAGATTTAATCTGCTATCATTTTTAGAGGTCCAGTATGACTTTTTATATCCTTGCATTTTTTTAAGCAGCAAGATCTTAAGTCAATTTCACCGGGTTATTACTTTTCTATTGGCGAGTGGGTATGTTAATGAAACAGGAAGTCGGGTTGAGTTATTTAAAATCCGTATTTAACAACGCAAAATTGTACATCAGTATTCTTATCGCATTTCCGTACAAAATACGGAAAATCCGTACTACTTGGCAGCTCTGCATAGAATTAAAGGAGAGATAGCTGAATGGATAGAAAATTGTCTTAATGGATGGAAGGCAGAGGGTGATGGTGGCAGGTTGCTTCTCGGGCTGGAGGCCTGTGACTAGTGGTGTGCCTCAGTGATCGGTGCTGGGCCCATTACTGTTTGTCATCTATATCAATGATTTTTTGAGAATGTACATGGCAAAATTAGCAAGTTTGCAGAAGTGGGTGGTATTGCAGATAGTGAAGATGTCAGAAATTGTAGCAGGAACTTGATCGGTTGGCCAAGTGGGCTGAGGAATGGTTGATGGAATTTAATACAGAGAAATGTTATGGAATTTTGGAAAGTATAACATGGGCAGAACCTACACAGTGAATGGCAGGGCTCTGGAGAGTGCTGTAGAGGGATCTAGGAGTGCAGGTACATAGTTCCTTGAAGGTCGAGTCGCAGGTAGACAGGGAGGTCAAAAAGGCTTTTGGCACATTGGCCTTCATCAGTCAGAGTATTGAGTAGAGAAGTTGGGTTGTCATGTTGTAGTTATGTAAGGCATTAGTGAGGCCTCATTTAGAGTATTGTGTTCAGTTTTGGGCACCAAGTTACAGGAAAGATATTGTCAAGTTGGAAAGGGTACAGAGAAGATTTACGAGCATGTTTCCAGGACTCGAAGGTCTGAGCTACAAGGAGAAGTTGAAAAAGCTGGGACTATTCCTTGGAGCGCATGAGGAAGGGGGGTGATCTTGTAGAAGTGTATAAAATCATGAGAGGAATAGATTGGATAGATGCAAAATCTCTTGCCCAAAGTAAGGGAATATGGTGAAGGGGGAAAAGACAAAAGGAATCTGAGGGGTAACATTTTCACACAAAGGGTGGTCGGTGTATGGAATGAGCTGCCAGAGGAAGTAGTTGAGGCAGGGACTATTCCAACATTTAAACAAGTAGACAGGTGCATGGAAAGGACAGGCTTAAAGGGATATGGGCCAAGTGCAGACAGGTGGGATTCTATTAGTCTATTAAATTTCAAGATCTGGATGATTCTTTTTGTAAGCTTTGATCTGCCTGTCGCGTTCCAGGTTTAAACACAGCGCTGCCAGTTTAACATGTTTAAACAAAGAGCTGTTGGCTACAGCGCTCTGGGTTCTAAATATAGCGCTATGGGCTTTAAACACAGTGCTATGGGTCACAGACTGTTTGGGAAAAATCTTGTATAACAATGAGTCTTTGGAATTCTCTTTCTCAGTGGAAGTTGAGCGTTTGCTTGTTTTTCAGGCAGTGGTAGCATTCTGGATAAGCCTAGTGGTGAAAGGTTACCAGTGGGATTGCAGTTACATTGGGATTGGCCTTGATTTTACAGAACGGTGGGTGGGCTGAAGGGGGGGGGAGGGAGAGATGAAGAAGGAGAGAGGGGGGAGGGAATAAGAGAGGGAGGGAGAAAAAAGGAAGGAGAGCGGGAAAGGGGGAGGGATGGGGGGGGGGGAGGGAGGGAGAGGAGGATGGCGGGAGAGAGAGAGGGAGAGAAGGTGGCTACCAAAATGGCTTCTACATCATCATCTGGTGCTAAAAGCAGGAAGCAGCCGTTCAAACAGCAGTATACAAAGAGATGGCAATGAATACACTGTCAAGTAAGGTGCATAGAAGACATGTCAATTGGCAGAAAAGTTATGCATTCTTGTACTCTTACATGGGTATGACGGCACATTAAAAAAAACATTTTTTTTCAGCAAAATGGCATTGCGTAAAAATACTTTCCTTAGCAAAATACTGATTTTCAGGTACTAGAATACTGAAATGCTCTGACAAAACTTGACAGCTCTGCCCATGCGATGTAACCTTTTATTGCAGCCTAACATGTGGAACCTTGTCAAATGCTTTACTGAAGCCCATATATACATCTACAGCTCTACCCTCATCAACCTTTTTAGTCACATCTTCAAATAACAGTTCACCTCGATCTTTTTCAATTGGTTCCTATAATGGTGTGGTAATTGTTTTAAAATGAATATTTGGTGCAAATTACACAAGCTTGCAACAAGATAGGGGATAATAAGTCCCTGCCAAAGCGAAGTGCAAGATTATTGTTTAGCATTTAATATATTCTGCTTCCACTGCTCCCTGGGGCAGTGAATTCCATAAATTAACCACCCTCTGGGTGAAGAAGTTCTTCCTCATCTCAGTTTTAAAAGAGCCCCCCCCTTATTCTGCAACTATGTCCCTATCATCATAACAGCTTAATCATGATGAGGTAAACGGGGGGGGGGGAAACCTGGATGCTATTAGCTTTTCACTCCTGATCTTTATATTTTGTTCCTTTTACTGTTTTTCCCTTTGAGCACACTGTTCATAAACACACTCCAATATTCCTGTTCCATATCTACACAGCAGGAATGTCCTGCTTTCTTTTTAACCAGTTTTGTCTGTTATATAAATTCAAACCATAAACGTCTTCCTCTCGCTCTATTATATTTCCTCTCAGTGTTTTCTCCATCTCCCAAACAGTCATCAGGTAGGAAGAATGCGAAGATGGTTTCTCGAGTTTATTTGGTATAAGCGGTGCATTCTACCTTGGTGCCGGAGGTGTATCTAGATTCAGTTACTTATACTTAGCTGTTTATTTAATGGCTCCAGTTTTCAATGGACAGGAACATGTTAACACTGCTTATGTGTATGAATCAGTTACTTAGATGTAATGGAAATTTGCAGAGAGAAAAGCCGAGAAAAGGAGAAGAAAAGAGATCGGGAAGAAGATGAAGAAGAAATGTATGAACGCCGGAAACTTGAGAGAAAGCTCCGTGAAAAAGAAAATGCATACCAAGAGGTGGGAAGCTGAAATCAGCACTAAAATAGGGCCAGTTATTGTATGATTAGAGATACATGAGATAAACTGCCAGAGGCAGGTTTAACCTGTCCGGGTAATCTTGCCAATGTTTGATGTTCTGTAGAGGGACGTTTCGGGTTAGGACTCTTCTTCAGACTCCTTGTGGTAGGAGGGGAGAAAACTGGGAAAGAGAGGTAGGGGCAGGACAAAGCCTGGCACGTGATAAATAGATGGGTGGATTGGCAGATGGGTGGAGTAAGTGGTAACGGTCAGAGATGTAACGGAACAAAAGGGTGTCCAATAAGGAGAGAAGAGGAGTGAAAAGTAAAGCCGGTGGAAGGAGACGGTGAGGAAGCAGAGGAGGAGTGGAACAGTACTAGAAAAAAGGTGCACATCGGGATGGGGAGAGGGAGCACAGGAAAGAGCGAGAGGGTAGTGGGAGTTTTATTTGAAATTGGAGTTTAATGATCATACAATTGGGTTGTAAGCTACCAAAGTATAATATGAGGTGCTGTTTCTCCATTTTGCATGTGGCCTCACTCTGGTAATGAAAGCGGTCCAGGGAATGGGAAAGGGAGGGAGTTAAAATGGTCAGCAGCCAGGAGATCCAGCAGACCCATCATAAGTGTTCGGCAAACCGGTAGCCTGGTCTCGCCGGTGTAAGGAAGGCTACATTGGGAGCACCAAATGCAGAAGATGAGGTTTGAAGAGGTGTATGTTAACTTCTGTTGCACCTGGAAGGACTCCTTTCCTTCTGTAATGGACTGACTTTTCAACTTTAAAGCCCTGTCCCACTGTACGAGTTCATTCAAGAGCTCTCCCGAGTTAAAAAAAAAATAATCAAACCTGAGGTAACCACGTAGAATGAACGTAGCGGGTACGTCGGAGCTCGGGGACGCCTCTTAGCGGCTCGTAGCGCTAACGGCAGGTACTCGGGAAACGTGGTAAGCTTGGGAAGACTCGTGAAGATTTTTCAACATGATGAAAAATGTCCACGAGAGCCCCGAGTACCTACGAGCGGCATTTTCCGTAATTCTCCGAGTTCGAATCAGGGCAAACATGGGGGTGAAACAGGGCAAACATGAATGAACTCGTACAGTGGGACAAGGCTATTGGTTAACACTAAAAATAATTTATTTTTAAAGCATTTTTGCAATTAGTCATTTTTCAGACCTAATGACTTTTTCAAGTTAATTTCAAGATTTTAAAGACACAATGATATTGATGTCTCATAACGGTTGCTGTTATGGATTTGTGTCTTCCTTATTATTTCAATTGGATTTCAAGATGCTGTGTAATATGGAATGGTGGATTTGTTTAATGTTTGGCCTTTTGATCCAGCGTCTTAAAAATTGGGAAATAAGGGAACGGAAGAAATCCAGAGATTATGAAAAGGAAACTGAAAGGGAGGAAGAAAGAAGAAGAGAAATGGTAAGTGTGATCTACTGAGAAACTTAAACCAAGGCCCAAGAATTATCCATTGACAAGCTATTGCTTTCAATCAATCCGTCATTTCTGTTTCTGCTTTGTCATAATTGAGGACCTTTTCCTATTGTAGATTATTTCTATATTTAAAATTTCAGATACAAATATGAAACTATGTTCCAAGCAGACAATTGGATCCAGTTATCTGTTACCATGTCCTCCAAATTATCGCCAGTGCAAGTGGAAACATTTTCATTTGAGAGATCATTTGCCATCAACAGTCAAAACAAAAATTCAATAATGTCCTTTATAAAGCAGGGCATGTGATTGGCATCCCATCTTTCAACCTAAACTCCCATTCTCTTCATCGTATTGTGATTGTGGTGTGTGCTATCCACTGAATCATACTCAACGTCATCTTCTAAACTGAGATCTACCTCCAAGAAGGATGAGGGCATCCGGAAAGATAAACACCACCATCTATAGGTTCCCGTCCAAGTTGCACATCACGTTGACTTGGAAGAATCCAGGTTCAGTCCTAATTTCTCACATTTCATTTTCACTGGGACTAAATCGTGGAACTTCCTACCTAATATTGACGCAGCTGGTAAAGCTGCTGCCTCACAGCGCCAGAGGCCTGGCTTCAATCCTAACCTCCGGTGCTGTCTGTACAGAGTTTGCACATTCTTCCCGTGACAGCCTGGATTTCCTCTGGGTGCTCTCGTTTCCTCCCACACCCCAAAGATTCATTGTCCTCTGTAAAATTGCCCCAATTGTGTAGGGAGTGGATGAGAAAGTGAGATAGCATAGAAGTCGTGGTCAATGGTACACTGAAGGGTCTGTTTTCATACTGTATACATATATCAGAACAGGCAATAGTTCCAAGATGCAACCGCTGCCACCTTCCCAAGGTAGGCCTCAGCAGCAAAGCTAACGTCATGAAAAGTGAAGAAATAGAAATATAAAAATTGTTTTGATTTGTGGATTGTATCTCACCATGATGATTCATGCAGTGTATTAAATTTGGCATATGCTGTTGGCATATATGGCATATTAATGTGTGATGTACATATATGGCACTTCTTTGAGTGAGGCTTTTTAAGGAGCATTATGAGTATTGCGTATTTGAAGTATTGTGAGCAGTTTTGGGCCCCATATCTGAGGATGTATGTGCTGATGCTGGAGAGGGTCCAGAGGAGGTTTACCAGAATGATCCCAGGCATGATTAGGCTAACATATGATGAGTGTTTGATAGAACAGGGCCTATACGCGCTGGGGTATAGAAGGATGAGGGGGGACCTCAATGAAACTTACCGAATGGTGAAAGGCCTGAATAGAGTGGATGTGGAGAGGATGTTTCCACTAGTGGGAGAGTCTAGGACCAGAGGCCATAGCTTCAGAATAAAAAGACACCTTTAGAAAGGAGAGGAGGAGGAATGAGTTTAGTCAGAGGGCGGTGAATCTGTGGAATTAATCGCCACAGAAGTCTGTGGAGCCTGTCAATTAATATTTTTAAGGCGGGGATAGACAATAGGTGCAGGAGTAGGCCCTTTCGACCCAGCACAGCCATTCAATGTGATCATGACTAATCATCCCGAATCAGTACCCCGTTCCTGCCTTCTACCCATATCCCCCGACTCCACTATTTTTAAGAGCCTTATCTAGCTCTCTCTTGAAAGCATCCAGTGAACCTGCCTCCACCGCCCTCTGAGGCAGAGAATTCCACAGACTCTCAACTCTCTGTGAGAAAAAGTGTTTCCTCGTCTTGATAGATTCTTGATTAGTATGGGTATCGGGAGTTATGGGGAGAAGGCAGGAGACTGGGGTTGAGAGGGAAAGATAGATCAGCCGTGATTGAATGGCGGAGTAAACTTGATGGGCGGAATAGCCTAACTCTGCTCCTATAACATGAACATGACCTTCTCCACGTGTGTTTGTGTGGCTTTTTGCTGCTGGCTGAATAGGTGGTACCGAGAATGAAATGTTGAAAGTGGGTCATTCCCTGTCAGTGGTCTTGGCCTGAGCAATTGGTGTTTGTATCATAAACTATGCTGCATGTCATTCTACTGGTTGGATTTGATTAATTCTAAGCATTCAACTGTAAATAATTTGCCACTTCAATGCACCTTTATTGTCCACAGACAAAAGAGGCAAAAAGACTGAAGGAGTTTTTGGAAGATTATGATGATGATCGAGATGATCCAAAATATTACAGGTGAACCTGGTCTCCAGATCTTCTGCAGTATCACCAGCCTATATTTTCTCATCTTGTGCTGACATATGTGAAACAAATTTCTGGCTTAATTGCAGAGGGAGTGCTTTGCAGAAACGCTTAAGGGATCGAGAAAAAGAAATGGAAGCAGATGACAGAGATCGCAAGCGAGAGAAAGAGGAACACGAGGAGATTCGGCAGCGTTTGTTGGCTGAAGGGCACCCTGATCCCGATGCAGAACTTCAGAGGGTAAATTATGGCTATTGAGGCTGCTCTTTTTATTAAGAGCTATGAATATTGTCAACAAACATTTCAATTGTGTGAAACAATAAAGTTGTAGCTGTGTTCAAATACATGATTTTAATTAAATAAATAATGAAAGGAGTTTTATTTTACAAGGTACAATATGGATGAAGACTGTCATTTTCTAATAGTTTTAAGTAGAAAAATCAATACTACATTCCTGTGTTAACATCAACTGGACAACAATTATTGCACAGCTAAAGAAAGTAATCTCTTTTAATCTACCATGTACTGATCTGAAGCTTCCTCAAAAAGATGCATTTGAATGGCGGAGCTCAACCACTATTCATCCCACATGTGGATAGATGCAACCAATAATCATTTGATTTATCGTAAGAATTTCCAGCAGATACATGAACTTGTTAGTATACAGTCTTTTATTCAAAGTCGGGTCATGGCCAATATAACACAGAATCCCATGACAAACTACTTGGTTTTGAAAGAGAAGGCAATATTAACAACCTATGGGGAAACTTTCTCTTCCCACATGGTAATCTTGAACGAGTAAAATAAAAGGTCAGTCCCCTCAAATATCTGGTAAGAACATTGTCACGTAAAAGCAAATAATTCATACGCCCAGCCATTATTTGTTTATTGTTGCAGCATCTCTGGATAGAACGTGATACTAATTGCCGTACTAGGCTGCCATAGGCAAGGATTAGTTTTACACCATCATTGCAGGGTGTTTGACAGAATTTGGGTCATTATGGCTTAGCTATTTCATCAATAAGTAACAGCCACACAGACATGGAAATCCCTGGTTGGTGTCTAACTGTCTGACTTTGCAGTAATAAGAGTAATAAAACTCTTCAAATAAAAACAGCGTTGAAAATACTCTGCAGGTCAGGCATCATGTGTGGAGAGAGAAACAAATTTCTCTCCAACTCCCGTCTCCACCCCTTCCACAGAGACCGTTCCCTCCGCAACTCCCTGGTTAACTCATCTCTTCCCACCCAAACCACCCCCTCCACAGGTACTTTCCCCTGCAACGCAGAAGATGCAACACCTGTCCCTATACCTCCTCCGTCGACTCTGTCCAGGGACTCCGACAGTCCTTTCAGGTGAGGCAGAGGTTCACTTGCACCTCCAACCTCATCTACTGTATCCGTTGTTCAAGATGTGGACACTTGTACGTCGGCGAGACCAAACGAAGACTGAGCGATCATTTTACGGAATACCTTTACTCAGCCCGCCTGAACCTACCTGATCTCCCGGTTGCCGGACACTTTAATTCTCCTTCCCATTCCTACACAGACCTTTCTGTCCTCGGTCTCCATTGTCAGAACGCAAATTGGAGGAACAGCATCTCATATTTCGTTTGGGCAGTGGTATGAATATATTGATTTCTCTCACTTCAGGTAGCCCCGGCATTCCCTCTCTCTCTATCCCTCCCCCACCCAACTCGCACTAGCTTCTCCTTTTGTACCCTCCAAACAACAAACCTGTTTCCTTTACCATCGTTACTTTTTTGCATATCTTTTATTCATTATTCTTAATCTCTCTACATCATCGTCTATATCTCTCGTTTCCCATATCCCTAACCAGTCTGAAGAAGGGTCTTGACCCGAAACGTCCCCCATTCCTTCTCTCCGGAGATGCTGCCTGTCCCGCTGAGTTACTGCAGTCTATCTTCGAAACAAAGGTAATGTTTGTTTCCTGGGGGACTAGACATTGTTTAGAGTGGAGCTAATGCTATTTACTTGCTATCAACAGATGGAACAGGAGGCAGAGAGGCGGCGGCAGCCGCCGATCAAACAAGAGCCAGAATCAGAGGAGGAGGAAGAGGAGGAAGAAAAACCGGAGAAAGAGGAACGCCGAATGGAAGAGGAAGAAGAGCCTGAGCAGAAACCCTGTCTTAAACCCACATTGCGCCCTATCAGTTCTGTCCCATCTGTTTCATCGGCAAGTGGCAATGCTACACCGAATACTCCTGCAGATGAGTCTCCTTGTGGCATTATCATTCCACACGAGAACTCTCCTGATCAACAGCAAGAGGAGCAGCGGCCTAAAATTGGGCTCAGCCTGAAACTAGGTAATGGATTAAAGAGTTTAGTATGTACCTGCCACTGCTCTGTGGCTCCGAGTGCTTTTGTATTCTCATTCACAAGGCATTTAAACACAGATTTATTTTCTCAATTCACGTACAATGCAGACTAATAATATGAAAATCTCAGTCTGCAGACTAGCAAGATGTTCTGTAATATGAGTACTGGCAATCTGATCAGTTACTGGTGGGGAGCTGGAACTATAAATAGCTTGCATGTTTATAGATAAAACAAGAATGGGTGTAATGGTGAACTAAAACATATAGGTGTGGGTGAGCTGAGGGTCACAGAGGAAAAAGAGCCCTGCATTGCTTTTATGACTTTATCCGACACTAACTTCATTGTAGGAAAGCTTTTTGCCATGATTCCTAATATTGATAACAGAATAAAGTTGATCTCTGCTATATTCAGTTCATGTAATTTAGAATACACCTTTACATACTCCCTGTATTTTGTGGTCATGCTGATTTATCACTGGGCCTGATTTATCTTTTCTCTGTTTAGGTGGCTCCAATAGCCCGAGTCAGCCAATTTCGGTGAAAAGAAAGAAACTTCCCGTTGATAGCGTTTTCAATAAGTTTGAAGATGAAGATAGTGACGAAGTTCCTCGGAAGCGGAAGCTCGTCCCTTTGGATTATTCGGAAGATGAGAAGGGTGCCTCCAAGGGAAATGTAAATACAGAAGAAAAACGGAAACACATAAAAAACTTGATTGAGAAAATTCCTACAGCTAAACCAGAACTTTTTGCCTATCCTCTTGACTGGTCTATTGTGGACACGGTACGGTTCTCTACTTGTATTTGTGAACGTTTCACCAATAAGAATAACTGCAACAAATCTCTATTCCCAATATCCTGGAATTGTGGACAGAAGTGAACAGTATATTGCTTTTTGTGTCAGTAGGAACTGCAGTTGCTGGTTTAGCCCAAAGATAGACACAAAACGCTGGAGTAACTCAGCGAGTCAGACAGCATCTCTGGAGAGAAGTAATAGGTGAAGGTTTGTGTCGAGACCCTTCTTCAGACTCTCTCAGAGAGTCTTGAACCAAAACGTCACCTATTCCTTTTCCCAGAGATGTTGGCTTACTCCAGCTTTCGTTTTAGTCTTTGTTTCTTTATTCCATTCATAATTCATAATTTCATCTTTCCTGTTCTGATGCAAGAGAGTAATACGGTATAAATTATCTTCATCAATAATTATCTTAAGTGTGCTTAAACACCCGATGACATCCCAATCCGCCAGGAGCTGTGCGCAATGTACCAGCTTTTTGAGTAGAGCCTTGGTCTGCTCCCACTTGCCATCCTCTGAGGGACCATTTCAATCCTCTCTAGCCACTTGCTTCCCTAGCTGACTTGACCTTGGAGTACCCAGCAATTGGGAGGAATTGCCAGAACGGCCCAACTATTTAATGGGTGAAGGCTGTTTGGGGAGATGCATGAGGAGCACTGTGATGGTTTCAGCTGCAGGTGTGACTTGCCATCAACCATTTGTCTGGGCCCCACCCCATCCCAGAACATCCAAGGATTCCTGGCAATTGCCCCAGACTGGACGCCAGGGTTTTAGTGTCCAGGGGACCACTCCAACCAATCTCAGGGCCTCCAGTACACACACCCATACTAGACTGACAGTTCCCAGGACCCACCTGATCTCGCATGGGGCCAGGAAACTCGCCCCGTGTTAAGTCTGAGATTTCTGGCTGCCACCCCAGCAGATCCAGCAAATACCCATCGCATCCCAATCCAGGAACACACCTCATCAGACCCAAGATACTCGCAATACATCCCATGCCAGACCCAGGATTGCCAGGGTCCATTCCAACCCCTGGGGCACAGTACTGGTGGGGACAGGTCTGGAACTGTACAACAGTGGCGTACAGTATTGGTGGGGACGGGTCTGGCACTGTATAACAGTTAAGGACAGTACTGGTGGGGATGGGTCTGTCACTACAACAGTGGGGTACAGTATTGGTGGGGACAAACTTGTCACTGTATAACACTGGAGTACAGTACTGATGGGAATGCACCTGTCACTGTATAACCCTGAGGTGTGGTACTGGTCAGAAAGGGTCTGTCACTGTATAACATGGATGGAGTACTGGTTGGGACGGGTCTGTCGCCATTAACTCTGATACAGTATTGGTGGAGGGAGAAGGTGGGTTCTTTGCTGTAATATTGGTAACGTACTGGTGGGGGACATTGATGCATAACATGGGTGCAATATTGGCGGTATTGCCTTCTTGAAACACTGCAATTTTGTGGAGGTCTTTTAAAGAGCTGCCTCTGTAAAATTCTGTGCGTTCCAGCCATGATTTTCTACCCAGATTTTATTCTTGAGGTAGACACATGCATGGAATTGAAGCATAATGGTTATTATGGGCAGTCATGAAGGAATTGTGTCCAGCTCTTGTTTCTTGTGAACTGCCCCTTGGAGGTGGTTTGGCTTGTAAAGGGCCTGTCCCACTTTCACGACCTCTGCCGTGTTTGCCCTTGACTCATACTCGCAGCATGGTCGTCACGAGATCGTAGGTAGGTCGAAGCAGGTCGTGATGCTAGTCGTAGGTACTCGTGGCATCAAGTAGGTCGATGCGTTTTTCTAGCTTGATGAAAAATGTCCACGAGTAAAAAAGGTCGTGAATTAGGTCGTGAAAGTGGGACAGGCCCTTAAGTTTGGACCTTTCCTCAAAAAAATGGGAATACGAGCTGAGATCTGGCAACCTGGCATTGCAGGCAGCCAGAATAGATGTTTTCCTTTCAAAACTGTAGTGGGCTTTGTTCTACCCAAGGGGCATCTTGGTGACGCAGTTCCTGGAAGTCAGTATGGTCCCATGAGCTTTCAATCTCGAACTAAGTAAATTATTCCAAAGAAAATTACTGACTATCATCTTGGTAACTAGACATGCCCTGAGGTTTGTCTTGCCAGTAACATCAACGGTTCAGAAAATGTATGTATGTTTTCACCTATGTACCGAAGATAGACGCAAAATCCTGGAGTAACTCAGACTGTGAAGAACGGTCTAGACCCGAAACATCACCCATTCCTTCTATCCAGAGATGCTGCCTGTCCCACTGAGTTACTCCAGCATTTTGTGTCTATCTTCGGTGTCAACCAGCATCTGCAGCTCCTTCCAGCACAGGTATGTGCTACCTTGGAAGTATATGCTAACTGGTATATGACACCAGTCTCTTCAAGCTAAAATTCCTGCGAAATTAGATCTGTTAACAAGCTTTTTATGTTCAAAGCTTCATGAGCTGTTTTACTAGAGAAAAAAGAGGCAGGAACATCTTAGCAGGAGACCAATCAATCCAAAGATTTTCAGTGAGATTAACTCCCATTTTTGAAAAAACTCTAGAGAGTGTGTTTGAGTCCTTCTCCTCGGACATTCCCTCTGCTTCTATCCCATGCATAAACTTGGTGATCCTTTGCTGTGCTCTTTAAAATTGCAAGCATATTGATTGAAAGATAATGCATGGAAATAGATTCTTTAGCCCACTTTACCCCATGAGTCCATGCATCGATCAGCCTATTTCTATGTTATCCCACTTTTTCATCCATTCCCTCGCACGAGTAGCTATTCACAGGCCAACCAACCTACAAACCCGCACGTCTTTGTGATCTGGGAGGAAACCGGAGCACCGGAAACCCACGTGGTCACAGGGAGATGTACAAACTCAGTACAGACAGCACCTGAGGTCAGGATTGTAACCCAGATCTCTTGCTCTGAGATGCAGCAGCTCTTCCATCTGTGACACAATGCTGCTCTACTCTTTAAGTAGGGAGACCAGACCTGTAAGTACTGCAGAATGAGTCTCACCACAACCCTGTTTAATTTGAGCAAGATATCTCTGCGCTTGTACTTGAACACAAGTAGAAAACAAATGAAAACCGTATTACATTATTATTTCACGCCAAGGTATGGGTGACCGGTTGGAAACGTACAACTTGGAAATTTGATCCTTTGTTTCTGGCTTTAAGATTATCCTGCAAGACATTCTCTGTTGCTTATTGAACACAATTTTACCTTTAACTCTGAATTAGATCTATTTGACTGCTGAGATAGCAGCAATGTTCTGGTGCATTGGATCTGTTGCAAAGAACGTCAGAACTTTGTTACTAATCCTCTACATCATCCAAAATGTGAGGTTATACCCTTTGTTTCTCAAACCCCTATCATAATGGGGTCGTGTAGTGATACAGTTGCTGTCTCACAGCGCCAAAGATCCGGGCTCAATCCTGATTATGGATGACGGCTGTACAGAGTTTGTACGTTCTTCCTGTAGTGTGGGTTTCTACTGGTGCTCTGGTTTCCTCCCACATTCCAAAGACATGCAAGTTTGCAGGATGGCTTCTGTAAATCATCCCTACTGTGTAATGGAACTGGTGTACAGGCGATTGTAGGTCGGTGCAGCCGAAGGGCCTTTTTCCATGCTCTATCTCTAAACTAAACATGATTCACAACTTGGGCTTCATGACTACAAGATACATATACTGCTGTATGAATCAATTATATTAATATTGATGATATTGAAATATGATTAGCATATTTCAAACTGAAGTTGAATAACTTTTTTCGTTGTGTATTCTGACTTAATAGAACTTGATGGACAGACGCATTCGACCATGGATCAATAAAAAAATAATAGAATACATTGGGGAAGAAGAAGCAACGTTAGTGGACTTTGTTTGTTCTAAGGTAATCTATCTTTAAACATTTTTTTTTTTAATGAATTTGTTTATGTAAACTGCAGTCCCCTGTGTTAAAAACATTCACCTCTGCCACAACAAGCATGTATCTAAGCACTCTAAATTTTTGAACTCACAGGTCGAATCTGACAGATCTTTGACTTTATAATAATAATAATAATATATTTTATTGTCATTGCACGTCAGTGCAACAAGATTTAGTATGCAGCTCCAATCGTACAATCCTGTACAAGGAAAGCAGGTAGAGACCAGAGGGATCTAGGAGTATAAGAAGACATCCTTGAAATAGTGATGCAGCTAGATAGGATAGTGAAGAATGCTCATGGCATGCTGGCGTTCATCAGCCAGGGTATTGAGTATGGAAATTGAGACATCACATTATAGTTGTACAAGATGTTGGTGAGACTGCACTGGAGTAGTGTGTTCAATTTTGCTCACCCTGTTATAGGAAAGATTAAGCTGAAAAGACACTTGCTGAGTCTTGATGTTGGCAAGACTCGGGAGGGGCCCGAGATTTGGGAGGCAGGGACTTTATTCCCCGGAGTGCAGGAGGCTGAGGGGTTATTTTATAAAATAATATAACATCGTGCAGCTTTATGAAGTTGTGATGCAGATATAGGACTTTGGCTTGGCAGCATGTGGAGTATTGGGTACAGGTCTGTCGCCCCTTTGCAGGAAGAATGCAGAAATGGTTTATCAGAATGATGCCTGGCTTATGGGGCATTACCTACAGGGAGATGTTGGACAGAATTGGATTGTTGTCTCTGGAACGGTAGAGGGGGGAACCTGATGGAATTATATAAAATTATGAGAGGCATGGATAGAGTAGGCAGTCAGAATCATCTTCCCAGGATGTAAAATTCAAATACGAGAGGGCATAGCTTTAAGATGAGAGGGACAAAGTTTAAAGGAAGTGCGCTGGGCAAGTTTTCTTTTACTCAGAGGGTGGCGAGTGCCTGGAATGTGCCGTCAGGCCTGCTGGCTGAAACAGATATGTTAGATTTTTGGATAGAAGAAGTCTTGACCTGAAACGTCACCCATTCCTTCTCTCCAGAGTTGTCTATGTTTGGATAGGTATATAGATACGCTGGGGATGGAGGAATATGGGTCACGGGCAGGTCACGTTATGGTCTTGGCATCATGATTAGCACAGAAATTATGGGCTGAAGGGCCTCATCTTGTGCTGTACTGTTCTATATTCTATCATAAATAGATGGGGTGAATGCCCATCTTTTGCCCATGGTAGGATAATCAAAAACCAAGGGCATGGGTTTAAGGTGAGAGGAGAAAGATTTAGTAGAAAGCTGGGGGGCAACGTTTTCAGCACAAGATGGTGCTGAGTATATGGAATGAACTGCCAGAGGAAGTAGTTGAGGCAGGTGCATGGATATTTGAAAGACAGATACAATAATGGCAAAGGTTCAGAGTGATGTGGGCCAAATTGGACTAGCCAGGATTGGTTAGCATTGACAAGTTGGACCAAAGGGCAATTGTTGGTGGTGTGGGACTTTATTTTCAACTGAGATATTTCAATGGCATGACTTGCATGTTGGATTCAAACTGTAGCCATTTTTAATGGAAGGAGTCTTAAACTACTTGATGTGTAGGAAGGAACTACAGATGCTGGTTTAAACCAAAGACAGACACAAAATACTGGAGTAACTCAGCGGGACAGGCAGCATCTCTGGAGAGAAGGAATGGGTGACGTTTCGGGCCCAGACCCTTCTTCAGACTGAAAGTCACGGGAAAGGGAAACGAGAGATATAGAAGATGTAGAGAGATTTTTTTTTAAATGAATGAAAGATATGCAAAAAAAATAACGCTGATAAAGGAAACACGCCATTGTGAGCTGTTTGTTATGTGAAAATGAGAAGCTGTGGTGCGACTTGGGTGGGGGAGGGATAGAGAGAGGGAATGCCAGGGTTACTTGAAGTTAGAGAAATCAAACATTCATACCACTGGGCTGTAAGCTGCCCAAGTGAAATATGAGATGCTGTTCCTCCAATTTGTGTTTAGCCTCACTCTGACAATGGAGGAGACCTAGGACAGAGAGATCTGTGGGAATGGGAAGGAGAATTAAAGTGTTTAGCAACCGGGAGATCAGGTAGGTTCAGGCGGACTGAGAGAAGGTGTTCATCTGCTTGATGTTCTCGTTTCAGATTCAGATTCAGATTCAGATTCAATTTTAATTGTCATTGTCAGTGTACAGTACAGAGACAACGAAATGCAAACGAAACTGTTACATTTGCCCACCTAATTACTTACACTTAGACTACTCGTAATTTAAAATGTCTGTTAAACTCAAAGTTAGCAGTACTGCTCGATGAACTCAAATTTATTTCAACTGGTGTTAATATACTAAATGAAAGCCATAAGTTGGGAGGCGTAGTTGAGTGTCTACTCCATTCATTCTACGCTTATGCATTGATTTCTGCTGTGCACTCAGTAGAGCCACAGCATTAAAGGTGTTTTAGAAAACCGTCATAACTAAATATCATATCTATAAATCAGTTGTTAAAATTTGTGGTTGAACAATTTTTCTTCCACAGGTGATGGCCCACAGTTCACCACAGAGCATTTTAGATGATGTAGCCATGGTAAGTTGATTACTATTTTGTCTGAGATAGATTGTTAGTGCTCTCAAGTCGGTTTGTGCGTTATCTGGTAGTTGAACTTTCTTCACAGCCTGTTGTTTTACATCTTTTGATCTGTTGAGACCGAAAATGGGTATCTCCTATTAACCATATAACAATTACAGCACGGAAACAGGCCATCTCGACCCTTCTAGTCAGTGCCGAACACGTATTCTCCCCTAGTCCCATATACCTGCGCTCAGACCATAACCCTCCATTCCTTTCCCGTCCATATAACTATCCAATTTATTTTTAAATGATAAAAACGAACCTGCCTCCACCGCCTTCACTTGTCTCCCTGCCCTGACATGTCCAGTCAATTCTCTCAAATATGATTTCCCCAGCTGCCAAGCACCAAGTCACAAAATACAACTTAGTTCATAATTTCACGTCAACCTGTCTGCAGTGAGAATATTCAACAGGCCATCTCCTCAACAGTTCTCACCTTACCAATGCCAAACCCACCTTCAAGTCTGAAGAAGGGTCTCGACCCGAAACATTGCCTATTTCCTTCGCTCCATAGATGCTGCCTCACCCACTGAGTCTGTCCAGCATTTTTGAACCAGCCTAAATATAACAAGTGTTTCTGCCTCTTTCAGGCAGTATGATTTCACACCCCACCCACCACCAACTATTGAAAAATATTTTCCTCATCGCCCACCATTCTGCTATCAATTACTAATGTATTTTTCATATGATTTTCGATCCCTCTGCCAAGGGAAATAGGTTCTTCCTGTTTGCTCAGTCAGGCCCCCTGATAATTTTATACCTCAATGAGAATTTTAGTCTCTGAATATTCAAAAGACGATCTGAATTGATTCCTTTGATAACAACAAACTGTTACTATTGCCAACAGTCTCGTAAATGTCCTACATCCCTTTATCATTGCCATTGTGATCAGAAGTGTACATGTTTCTTAGTCTCTCTGCTTATACCTTGGCCAGGAAAGGCATTTATCCTCTGCCTTTTTAATAAAGGTTTGTTTTTTTCTGGTTGGCTGCCGATGACTAGTGGTTTTCTGCAGGGGTCGTCGGTGTTGGGTCCGTTACTCTTCACATTGTATATTAATAATTTGGGTGATGGAATTTATGGTTTTGTGGCCAAATTTGTGGATGATACAAAGATAGGTGGAGGGGCAGGGAGACTGCGGAAGGACTTGGTCAGGTTGTGAGAGTGGGCAAAGAAGGAATACAGCGTAGCAACGAGTGCGGTCCTGTGTTTTGGTAGTAGGACTAAAGGTGTAGACTATTTTCTGAATGGGGAGAGAATCCAGAAATCAGAGGTGCATAGGGACTTGGGAGTGCTGGTACATGATTCCGAAAAGATTAATTTGCAGCTTGAATTGGTAGTGAGGAAGGCAAATACTTTGATGGCATTCATTTCAAGAGGAGTAGAATATAAAAGCAGGGATATAAGCCGAGGTGCTGATCAGACCGCATTTGGAGTATTGTGAACAGTTTTAACCCCCATATGTGCTGGCATTGGAGAGGGTCCAGAGGAAGTTTACAGGAATGATCTCGGGGATAACTGGGTTAACATTTGATCAGCATTTGACGGCTCTGAGCCTTTTTTTGTGGTAGAGATCGTAATTCATTTGGGTAAAGATAAAATAGGAATTAAGGTTCTAAATTGAAATTGGGCCAATTTTAAGGTGAGGTGTACAGGAAACAGCTACATGAAGATGAATCACGGAGGGTAGAAGGAGACTCGTGGGATGTGGACAAAACCTGTTCTGGCATAGAAAAAGGGATGGGTTGCCAAATCCAGAGTCTCCAGTCAACAGAGTCCATGGAGAGTGAGATTTAAAAAAAGGTGCCTCGTGTCAGGAGCCAAAAGCTAAATACAACAAGAGCGTATGAAGATTATAAAGAGTATGATTAGAAAAGCAAAGGTGTATAAGCAATATGGCGTGTGTGTCTTAATATTTTCTAACCATCTTTGCTACAAAATGTTGATGTCAATGTTATTTAGATGAATTAGTATTATTTATTGGATGGGATACACATCATAAAATAGAATCAGACATGTTCAATAGGGAACAGGGAGAGTCAGTAATGCCACTTAAATTAATTTGTTTCTGTATGTAGATGCTACCTGACCCGCTGGTTTTAGCATTCTTTTATTTCAGATATCCAGCAAATGCTGTATTCCGTATTCTGTTTCACAGTTCCAGCGTTGTTTTTAATTTCTCTCCTCTCGTTTGGCATATCTCGTGCATACCTCCAGGTAGATCATCTCCAATTTACAAGCTGCTGCCTCCAGCTCATCACAGTCATTCTCTCTGAAGGTAGACACAAAGAGCTGGAGTAACTCTGCGGGGCGAGCAGCATCTCTGGAGAGAAGGAATGGGTGACGTTTCTGGCCGAGACCCTTCTCGGCCCGAAATGTCACCCACTCCTTCCCTCCAGACCTGAAGAAGGGTCTCGACCCGAAATGTCACCCATTCCTTCTCTCCAGAGATGCTGCCTGTCCCGCTGAGTTACTCCAGCATTTTGTGTCCACGGTTAATACCAGCATCTGCTATTCCTTCCTGCACAGCCATTCTATTCTCTCTTCTCTCAACCACTCCCTGTTCTTTGCAGCTTCAAATATGGATATTCCTAACTTATCCTGTTCTGACAAAAAGTTGTCGGCCCAAAACATTAAACTTCTCTCTCCACAGATGCTGCCTGGTCTGCTGAGTATATCCAGCATTCTGTTTTCATTTATAGCAGCTAGAGTTGTATTCATGGGGGAATAAAGAAAAAAAAAGGTGGAGAGCTTAATGGAGGTGCATAAAATTAACACAGGACTAGGTAGAGTAAATAAGAAATACCTGTTTGCCTTAGTATAAGGGGTCAGAAACCAGTTGAGAGGTGAGGAAATTATTTTGAGCCCAGAGTGGTTTGGAACTCAATGCCAGAAAGGGTGATGGAGGCTGAAAGTCTTTAAACTGTACTTGAAGCAGTCGCCTGCAGGGCTCCAGACCAATGTGCCATGGGATTGTTTTTGGCTAATGTGGACACAGTGGGCTTATTTTATGGGGTTTCTATCACTGTTTTATGATATTTATCCCATTACTGCATGGTGTTCATTGTGAAACTTATCCACACATCCTCTGCCTGCACACATGTTGCCTTCATGGTCCATAATCTGTTTTCTTTGATTATCCTCATGATTTTTATATTAGACATCTTTTGATTTTCTTTGATATGTTTGCCAGTATTTCTTTCATCCTCCCCCCTCTCTCTGTACTATAATTTCTCTTTTAATATGACTCCTACACTTACTCTGTCTTTTGTCTTGTGTTCTGTGGACTTCATCACTCTGAGGGGTGTTCCAGATTTGGCAATCCCACACCTTTGTAAAAGCACATTTAAGTCAAACCTCTTGAATCTTCGGCTTCAATCACTCCCATCGTTCTGATTTATCTTTGTGTATCTTTCCCCAGTCCACTTTTTCCAAAATGTCAGTATAAATCCCCTGTATCCAATTTAGAACCTTCCCTCTTTTAGGCAATAGGTGCAGGAGTAGGCCATTCGGCCCTTCGAGCCAGCAGGGAATATGTAAAATAAACCATTCAATGTGATCATGGCTGATCATCCCCAATCAGTACCCCGTTCCTGCCTTCTCCCCATATCCCCTGACTCTGCTATTTTTAAGAGCCCTATCTAGCTCTCTCTTGAAAGCATCCAGAGAACCCGCCTCCACCACCCTCTGAGGCAGAGAATTCCACAGACTCACCACTATCTGTGAGAAAAAGTGTTTCCTCGTCTCCATTCTAAATGGCTTACTCCTTATTCTTAAACTGTGGCCCCTGGTTCTGAACTCCCCCAACATCAGGAACATGTTTCCTGCCTCTAGCGTGTCCAAACCCTTAACAATCTTGTATGTTTCAATGAGAGCATCCTTCTAAACTCCAGAGTGTACCAGCCCAGCCGCTCCATTCTCTCAGCATATGACAATCCCGCCATCCCGGGAATTAACCTTGCAAACCTAAGCTGCACTCCCTCAACTTTCTCTCTGTCCTCTTTCATTGCCGTGCTTGCTCTGTGATCACGACCATCAAACCTCTCCCCCAATACCCCCTTTTCCGCTGGCCTGGGTTCACTCCCTAAAACTAATGCTAACAAGCAGCATAGCCAAAAGAAATTCCAAACCAATACCGTGATGTTTGTGTAGGAAGGAACTGCAGATGCTGGCTTTCACCGAAGATAGACACAAAATACTGGAGTAACTCAGCGGGACAGGCAGCATCCCTGGAGAGAAGGAATGGGTGACGTTTCAGGTCGAGACCCTTTTTCAGACTGGGAGTCGGGAGAGGGAGACAGCGATAAGGAAGGGTAAGGTGTGGAAACGAGACATCAAATGGGATGTAGTTCAGGGAATATGTAAAATAGATCATTGTTAGCACAACTAAACATACAGAAATAAAGTTTAATCCGGGGGGCAGTCAGACTGGTCGGAGAACTAGGAAGGAAGAGGGATGGAGAGAGACGGAAAGCAAGGGTTACTTGAGATGATGTTACTTGAAGTTACTTGATGCCATTATGTTTGGCTGTGTCAGCATGTTGTCGCTTGTTATTCCTGCTGCCTAATAAGGAGAAAAATCTCCTGAGTGCAGCTATGAATTTTTAGGCCTCTACCTTTTGCACCTTGTCTCCCAGCTAATATTGGCATAAGGTGCATCTCCCCACTATCGTCATCCCTTGCCTCAGCAGTCGTCATCAGCTACCTTCAGCAACCTTGGTCCTATGTGTGGAATCACCTCACTAACTTTCTCCTCACCATCCCCTTTTCTTTGCAAATTGTTACTGTGGACCAGTGAGCAAACTTCTACATGCCTTTTGGCTGGAAATGTTATTTTATACTGCTTGTTACCATAAGTCTCATACAGTTGCGTATGTAGGAATAAAAATACTCTTTCAAAATAGCACATAGTGTACTAATTGTAAAATTCAAGGATTTTGTGACAAAAACATATCTTTAATTCTAACAGTAAGTAAACAATGTGAAAAACACATTGCAGCTAAATGAGGTTGAAGTAAATAAAGGTTATCCCCCCCCCCACTCTCCTATCTTTAGTGTTGTCACCTCCAGAGCGCATTGATTAGGATGTTTAAGATAGGTCATGGAGTCAAATACCATGGAAACTGGCCATTCGGCCCAATGTCCTTGCCAACCGAGATGCCCCATCTAAACTATTCCGACCTGCCCATCTTTGGCCCATATCCCTCTAAATCTTTCCTATCCCATGTACCTGTCCAAATATCTTTTAAATGTTTTTATAGTACCTGCCTCAGCTGCCTCTTGGCAGGATCACTCCGTGTGGAAAAAGTTGCCCCTCGGGTTATTTTTAAATCTTTCCCCTCTCACCTTAAACTGGTGTCCTCTGGTTGTTGATTCCCCTACTCTGGGTAAATGATTGCATTTACCCCATCGATTCCCTTCATGATTTTATGCATCTCTTTTAGATCCCTCCTCAGCCTCTTGGGCTCCAAGGAATAAAGTCCTGGCCTGCTCAACCTCTCCCTATAGCTCAAGTGCTGTCAACATCCTCGTAAACAAGTGGTGACGTCTATTGGCAGCATTGATCCAAGGTCATTGCTTGGTAAAGGGAATCTGTACTACAGTCTCAGATAATCAAATGTTTGTCGTCTCAGTGGACCCCGCTGAAAAATTGCTCGCAGCTCTTTTGTCAGTTCACAACCGTTTGCTGATTGTCCTATTTTTACTGCGGGTCGGCTGACTTCCAGTGGCTGAGTCAGTGGGGTGGTTGGCTCGGCCGTTAAGGTGGAATGTGGACAGAGAGTGACTGTCACTTCCCACAGTGGTACGCTCCTGCTTCCCCCCCCCCCCCCCCCCCCCCATCCTATCCCCCTTGTACCTGGCACTCTGCCACAAGGGCCTTGCACCTGGCTAGATGGAGGGTTTGTACACTTTTATCAGGACCAGAGGCTTTTCCTTTAAACAATATATTCTGTGCATAAATGTAAGTCACTCAAGGCCCAGCAGAATGAGTGTATGAATCCAACTGTATTGTGGAGTGGCTGGGATGAGTGGCAGAGGTGTACTTTTGGGCAGGTATGTATGGTAATGACACAAGAAGTGAACGAGTGGGCGGCAGTGACTTGTACATAGATAGTGCATTTGGATCCTTCTATGCATTGTACTGTACACAGGGTGGCAATGTGAGGAAAAGCTCATTCACAGTCTGAGGTTCATCATGCAGCCTGATAATCCCAGTAAAAAAAATTACCAATTACCGATTCGGGGACTAATGTCAATAACAAAACATTTAAAATGTTTGGTGCATGATAGTATTATTATATTATATTCAGCATATGTGAATCTTCATAAATGTCACAAAATATTTGTTTTCCTTAAGTTTCATTGAGCTGCCATTTAGCATGAATAAGTGATTTAAAGATTGTTGCTCTTATCTTTTCAGTCTGGTAATAGCGCGCATGAGCAGGGGCTAGTATGTATACGCATATCACATGGCTCTGAATTAATAATCTTTATTAAAGACACTATTGGTAATGTGAATCAGGACTGTTTCTAACCTGGAAAGGTGGGAGATTTTTATTTTCTATCTCAAAAAAAGCTATTGAAGGCGGCAATAAGTGGTTACTATGCAGGTATAAGGACGGATTTGTACTGCACGACAATGAGCTTAAAGCAGCGTGGGCAGGTACTAGATTACTCTCGATACAGCAGTGAAATGCTGCCAGAGTGTTGTTGTCGGCTCATTTGGCAGAGATTAAAATCTTGCTGTCTGGAGTTTCGAATGGCATTAGGTGCAAACTTATTATTTTAAGACCATTGAAATAGTATACAAAGGAACATTATCCTGCCCCTTTTAACGCAAAACAGATGTTTATGTTATAGGCATCTATGTGAATACTCAAGTCTGACACTATCCTTGTCCTTTGATCTGGTTCTTCACGAGAATTACATTAGTGACTCTTCCATGACAAGCTTGTGGGTGCAAGGGGCATACAGTGGCACCCCAGTGAGTGCTGCTACCTCAGTTGCAGGGGTCCAGCTGTGACCCAGACCTCAGGTGCAGAGCATGCACTCACTTCTTGTCAGTCCTCCTGACAATCACCTGTTTGCTGATTGTCCTATTTTTACTGCCGGTTGGCTGACTTAGTAGCCGAGTCTGGGATGGTTGACTCGGCCGTAAAGGTACAATGTGGACAGAGAGTGACTGTCATTCCTACCACAATGGTACTCTCCACTCAGTGGGAGTAGGGACCCTATCCACGGCGGCACAGTGGCGCAGCGGTAGAGTTGCTACCTTATAACACCAGAGACCAGGGTTCGATCATGACTAGGGTGCAGTCTGGACGGAGTTTGTACGTCCTCCCCATGACCTGCGTGGGTTTTACCCGGGCGCTCCGGTTGCCCCCCACACCTCAAAGACGTACAGGTTTGTAGGTTAATTGGCTTGGTATAATTGTAAATTGTCCCTAGTGTGTGTGTAGGATAGTGTTAATATGGGTATCGCTGGTCGGCGCGGACTGGGTGGACCGAAGGGCTTGTTTCCGCGCTGTATCTCTAAACTAAACTAAACCATCTGGTTTTCCTCTCATCCTAAAAGATGTGCTGGTAGGTAAATTGATCGCTGCAATGTGGGTAAGTGTTAAAAGAATCAAAGGGGAGTTGATGGGCAAGTTAGGGTAAGTTGCAGGGCTATAGGAGGTTACGAACGTTTGGGATTCCTCTGCTGGGAGATACTGGAACCCAGTGGGCGGGATGGCATCTCACAACTCTGTAATAAGTAAGTTGTTTAATGTTTTCAAGAGTTCATGCTCATCAACATTCACTCACTGTGTCCTCACTGCGTGATAAGAGGTCAGTAGAGAAAGTTCTGTGGAAGATCAGTGTGACTGTTTTCATGCCTAGAGTGGAGAGAAAGCCAGAGAATTTGAGTGAACCACTGTCAAACTAACTTTGATTGTATTAAACTATATTTTCTGTCTTTCCAGGTTCTGGATGAAGAAGCCGAAGTCTTCATAGTGAAGATGTGGAGGTTATTAATATATGAAACAGAGGCTAAAAAGATAGGACTTGTTAAATAGATTGTCATATCCATAGGAATTGTCTTTGGAATTTTTTTTCCATATTTCAAAACTGTAACTTTCATCTGTCCTCAGAGGCACTTGTGAAGCTTGTGTTTTTTATTGTAGAGATAATGTGAAGTCCATTTTTTTTTTCTCTCCTTCACCTCGTCATTTGGTTTGCTATGTCCTTAAAGATGTACAGTCAATAGAAATCTGCCTACATCAGTTCTTCATTTCACAACTGAGATAAACGACTGGGTTATTTTTTATAAACTGAACTCTTCTGCTGTGTATTTTCATTATCAACACACTGACTTCTGTTCCTAACCTCTCAGTGTTACATTAATGGAAGTGTCGATGCAAGATATTTGCACTTAATGTCCAGGTTGTCCCTGTGATATGGAGGAGCAGGTTTAGAAGTAAGATGTTTATACATTTATTGTTTTGAAATTAGTAATTTTGAGAAGAAAAACTTTGAAAAAATGCAGAGTTGTTTTCTCATCAACATTATGAAAATATTTTAAATGTTGCATTTAAAATGTTTGCATTTCCAACAGGTGACAGAATAGGGTTTAAATGTTTTGAAATAAATAAATAAAGTTTGAGAATGTCTTAGTTGACTTTTTAAAAAGAGACCTGCATCCCCTTTAGTTGCCAACATAGGTTTAATTTAATGTTTGAAATCAAACCTTTGTAATTTTACATTTATCAATTTTTTTTATATAGTCAAAATTATTTTTGATGCAGGTTTGACAAGCAAGTTCCTGTCAGGTATTACGAGTGCAAGGAACAGGCTCATTTTTGTTTCAGTCTCGTACAATTTCTTTGGGGTGACGTTTTAATAAATTACAATGAGCTTTGTCAAGGATGTAGTGTGTTTTAAGCTGTGTTACGGAAGCTTGATGGTTAGTTTGGAAATGCAATCTATGTTGGCCCATTCACTATCCAGAGACACCTAAATCTAAAATACGTATTGAAGACTTTCTAAAATAATTGAGGGCATTCTGTATGAAAAATGAGACTCTAGATCCTGACTTAACTTAGTACCAAACCAGAAGCTTATCACTGAATCATTTATAAACCATTTGGTTGCACTTCAGGTTTCAACAAAAAACTATTTTGAGTTACATACTTGCATCTCATAATTAGATGTAAAGATCAGTTCTGATTGCTAGAATTTAAAACAATTATTTGCATACATAGATGGCTGCTAGCATTTTCTATAAAGTTAAGTTTTTAATTTTACACTAATGCCAAATGAGTATTACAAGAATTAAAACTGTAAATATTGTATACAATACCATTTCACTTCAAATAAATCTGTTTCCATTTTTCCGACCGGCCATTACTTGGGAGTTGTTGGCTGTGTGAAAGTTTAGGGTGGGTTAAATCCCAGTGGAGAACTGGGATTTAAAAAATTATATTAACTGAGGCATTTCAGCTGCCTGGTTTATTGAACAGCAAATTGGAAAAATAATCTAATTCTTGACCGATTTTAATGATCGTGGTGGGAATGGTAATGGGGCTGTCCCACTGTAGGAACTATTTCAAGAGTTCTCCCGAGTTTCCCCTGATTCGAACTCGGAGAATTACGGTAATAGCCGCTCGTAGGTACTTGGGGCTCTCGTGGACATTTTTCAACATGTTGAAAAATCTTCACGAGTTTACCGCGTTTCCCGAGTACCTGCCGTTAGCGTTACGAGCTGCTAAGAGACGTCCCGAGCTTCGACGTAGCCGCTACGTACATTCTACGTGCTTACCACGAGTTTGATTTATTTTTTTTTAAACTTGGGAGAGCTCTTGAATTGCCTCGTACAGTGGGACAGCCTCTTAAGAGTGACAGGAAGAACTATTGAATGTCAATAGCTGTTTAGATTCATGTTAGAGATGGCTATTGCTTGACACATGTTTTGTGGGAATGTTAGACACAAATACTAGAGTAACTCAGCGGGTCAGACAGCATCCCTGGAGAAAAGGGATAGGTGACGTTTCGGTTTGAGACCCTTCAGACTTTTACCGTCCACTTATTGTTCATTTCCACGTTGGCACTGGAGCATGGTGACTGCGCGCTGGGCCCAATTACCACCAGGGTGCCTCGATTTTATCCAGGGTGTGCTGAATATACAGTTGGGATGGTTCATTGCCCAAAGCCAAATGCAAATGGTAGTGGGTATTTGTAAAGATCTCACTGGTTTCTCCCAGTCAATGACTCGACAACAGTGTTCGTACCTGTTCACGACCAGTGTAAGAGGACTGCCAGGCATGTGAACAATGGCACGGCATCTTCAAAGAAGTGGGGTACAGCTGGAGGGGTCTTTGATCTTTCAGGACCCGACTGTTGCAGCATCAGGTCAAACGTGGACTAGGAAACCTGATTCCTGCTTACTGTCCTCCCTCAGCTGATGAGCCAGTGCCACTCCATCTTGAACAGCCTCTGGAGGAAACTTTGATGTAGCAAAGGCACAGAATGCCCTCTGGGTGAGGATGTAAATATCCATCCTTACAGGTAGCCTGGGAGCACCACCAGAGACTCAGTAGGCCAAGATCAAGGCTGTTCGACCATTGGATATAGGACTGAGGATTTGTTCCAGAGATGGCCCAGTGTGTGCTGCCAGTTGAAACATCTATCTCTACTTCACATTATGTTCTGATTCCAACTATGTTCTGATTGAAGGTAGCAGGCACCCCAACCATTGCCATAAATATTTACTCCCATCCCTGCACCATTAGAGCAGACTGTACCATCTGTAGAATACACTAGAATTACCAGAGCACCTTCCAGAATCTGAATGATACAACACGTTAGAGCCATTCAGCCCATCTCACATCTCCGCTCTTTTTTTTCTCCTGCAGCTCCCACAAATGTTTCCAATAATTATCCATTTTTTTTTAAACATTCCGTTGGATGACTCCACTGCCCTGTCAGTGCATTCCAGGCTCAACCCTGCCGTATAATAATTTCTCTGATGTGGCTTATAGTACTTTAGCCATCACCTTCATTCTATATCATCTTCATCCTTGACCCACCCCCCCCCCCCCTCTACCAATGGGAGCAGTTTCTCTCCATCTACTCTATCTGTATCCTCGTGATTTTAATTCACTCCCATCAGATGCAGTCCTAACCTCCCTGTTCTCAGGAGAATCGCCCAGCCACACAAATCCAAATAAAGTCTCTCATCTCAATCATTTCAGTAAATCTCTTCCTCACGTTCTCTAGTTCCTTCACAATTTTCTCAAAAGTGCGCTGGCACGAATGGTCACATAACTCCAGATGTGGAAGATGCAAGTGCTTTATAAAGGTTTGTCTTGACTTTCAAGGTCCTATACTTTATACTCTGCCTATAAAGCCCTGGATCCATACACTTAGTAAAATGGAGTTGTCTCCACCTATCTCACCAGTTTCAATGAACGAGACAGATACCCCAGATCTCTCTGTTCTTTTACTCCTTTTAGAATCGTGCCCTCTGTGATGCCTCTTGATCTTCCTGCATTTCTCAACATTAAACTTCATCTGCCTCCCACCTGCCCATTTAGCTTAAATGACGACCCCTTCATCTGGCACTTCAGCGAGAAATGCATTCCTATAACATCGTCTCCATTTCTTCGAACAGTAGATTTTCGGTAAGTAACAAGCTTCCTCTAACAAATTTTCTGACTTTCTTTTATCAATCCACACATGCCTAAGTGTTTCCCCATTATCTCCATGATTATTGTTGCTTGAACTACTGTTTTGAACAAGGGTGTAACATTTGCCAGTTTTTCTATTGTTGGATGCAAGCTCTAAATTGTCACTATCATGCTGTGCAATTTGCACCCTCTCTGGAACTTGAGGTTGAAGGGAGACTTAATAGAAGTATATAAAATTATGAGAGACATAAATAGGATAGACAGTCAGAACCTTTTCCCCCAGAGTGGTAATGTCCAGCACTAGAGGGCATAGCTATAAGGTGAGGGGAAGAATTCAATGGAGATGTGCAGGACAAGTTTTTTACAGAGGTGGGTGGGGGCCTGGAATGCATTGCCTGGGGTAGTGATGGAAGCAGATACGATAGTGGTGGTGAAAAGTATTTTGGATAGGCACAAGGAAGTGCAGGGAATAGAGGGATATAGATCGTGTACAGGCAGATGAGATCAGTTTAACTTGGCACCATGTTTGCCATAAACATTGTGGGTCGAATATCCCATTCCTCTGATGTACTGTTCTATGGTCCCATTAGGAACCTGGGTTGCATTCTCTCTGGACCAGATCTTCAGGCCTGCCTCTGATCACCATGCATCTTATTATACTATCCCTTTTTCCAAATACTCAAGCCACAGCCTTCAATGTCATGTGCAGGAAGGAACTGCAGATGGTGGTTTACACCGAAGATAGACACAAAATGCTGAAGTAACTCAGCGGGACAGGCAGCATCTCTGGAGAGAAGGAATGGGCGATGTTTCCAGTTGAGACCCTTCAGACTGACGTTTCCGTTCGAGACCCTTGTTATGTGCTGTCTAAATCTGGACAGTGGATTCCAGGCTGCAGCCATCTTTTGCACCAAAATAAAAGTCAAATACCCACCAAATCTGCACCTTAACTTTAAACATCTATACAGAGACATCTCCATTAAGCAGGAGGTTTCTGACATTGGCTCTTTCTGTGCTCCCAATCCTATATGTACTGTATATCTTAATTGTGTTATTCCCCCCCACCAAGCCTCCGCTCCAAGGAAAATAAACCTGGACTATCCAATATTTCATATCTGAGACACTCCCATCTCGGACAATGTCCTGGTCAATCTCCACCTGCTCCAGTCCAATCACATCCTTATTTTGGTGTAGTGACTAGAATGGTACACAATACGTCAGCCCTGGACTAACTGAAACTTTATAATGTCGAAACAAGAAACTGCAGGTGCGGATTTAGACAAAAGGACACCAAGTGCTAGAGTAATTCAGCAGGTGAGGCAACATCTCTGTTGAACACGGATAGGTGACATTTCAAATAGGAACCTTTCATCACTTATCCAGCATGAAATGTCACCTATCCATCTTCTCCAGAGATGCTGCTTGGCCCGCTGAGTTACTGCAGCACAAAGTCCATTAGATGTTTTATAAAGTTGTACCTTGATCTCCCTGCTCTTATATTCTTTCTCTCAGCTAATGAAGGCAGGTATCTTGAATATCATCTTGATCACCTATCTATGAACATGTACACCGAGATCCTACTATTCCAGTATTCTTTGGTACTTCAGCTTCCAGTACTCTTTGGTACTTCAGCTATGCTCTTCAAAATAGGATATATATAGTTCATATCCTACACTAAATAAACCTAAATGCATGGCCTCATGCTTACCAGGAATAAATTCTATCTGCCACCTTTACGAGTTTTACTAATTCATCAATACCATTGTGCAGCCAAAGACAAACCTTTGGGATAGGATGTACTTGCATTTGGAAAGGAATGGGATAATCAGGAACTGTCAGTGTGGTTTTGGCTAGAGCAGGTCATGTCACAGTTTTTTTTTGAGGAGATGATGAAGTATATTGCTGAGGGCAGGGCAATGCATGGTGTCTACATAAGATTTTAGTATGGCATTTGGTAAAGACCCTCATCATTGATGGATCCAGAAGAATGGGATTTGTGGTAAGTTAGTAGTTTGGATTCAGAACTGGCTTTCCCATAAAGCAAAGGGTTGTGACGGAAGTGTGTAATTTTGGCTGGACATCTGTGACTGGTGGTGTTGCACGCGGATCTGTGCTGGGACCTCTTGCTTTTGATATAAAATTTAGAGATACAGCACGGAAACAGGCCCTTCGGCCCACTGAGTCCGCGCCGACCAGCAATTCCTCGTACCCTAACACTATCCTAAATCAATTGTACCAAGCCAATTAACCTACAAATCCGTACCTCTTTGGATGTCGGAGGAAACCGGAGCTCCCGGAGAAAACCCACGCAGGTCACGGAGAACGTATTAACTCCGCACAGATAGCACTCGTAGTCAGGATTGAACCCGGGTCTCTGGTGCTGTATGGCAGCAACTTTACTGCTGCGCCACCATGCTGCCCATATATCAACTGACATGTAGATGGGTTGGTTAATAAATTGCATACAACATCAAAACTGGTGCAATTGCAGACAGTGAGAAAAGCATTCAAAGGATAAAGTGGGATTTAAATCATTCATGGGTGGGGAAATGGCAGATGGGGCTTAATTTGAGTATAAATTCATAACTTCGTAAGTGATAGAAAAAGAATTATGCCATTTGGCCCATTCAATCATGGCTATTCGATCCTGCTCAACCTCATTCTTCTGCTTTCTCCCCCTATCCCCTGACACCCTTACTGATCAATAATCTGTCAATCTCCGCTTTAAAAATACCCAATGACTTGGCCTCCATGCCACGCTCTGACAAAAGAAATTCCTTTCTAAAAGTTCGGCCTTTTATGCTGAGGCTATGCCCTCTGGTACCAGGCTCTCCCACAAGTGGAAACATCCTCCCTGCATCCACTCTTCAGGGCCTTCACTATTCGGTAAGTTTCAATGAGATCTCCACCCCCCCCCCCCCCCATCCTTCTAAGCTCCAGCGAGTACAGGCCCAGAGCCATCAAACGCTCATCGTACGTTAACCCAATCATCCCCGGGATCATTCTCGTAAACGATCGGTGTGTGGTGTTGCCGTTTGGGAGATCAAATGCATGGGAAAGTATGCAGTTTATGGCAAGACCCTTAACAACTGATGTACAGAGGGTTGATGGGGTCCAAGTCCATAGCTCCCTGAAAGTGGTAACACCAGTGGAGCGGAACTGCACCTCATTTTTCGCTTGGGCAGCTTACACCCCAGAAGTAATATTATAGACTAGACTAAGTGGGAGCTGTTGGGTCCCAGTCACACGGGAGGACTGGTTCCCCCCCCACCCCCAACGCATTCCCCAACGGAATATTCCACCACTCACCTGTTCCCCCAACTCAACCCGTTCCCCCAAAGCACTATTCCACCAATCAGGGGAGGGGGAACCTTCAAAACCTTCATAACTTGTACTATTTCACCGATCGGAAAAAAACGTATTTGACTTGCAGCAAAGGGGAATGGTGAGTAAGGTGGCAAAAAATTGTAGCGCTATGGGGGGTCGCTTTATGCAAATGCAATTACAACGCAGACAGGAAGTGGTCAAGATGACTTTTATAGATAGATAGATATCTCTAACTTCAAGTAACCCTTGCTTTCCTTTCTCTCTCCATCCCTCCCCCATCCTAGTTCTCCAACCAGTCTGACTGTCCTGATAAAATGTCATAATTATATGCTTCATTGTCACTTTCCCCTAGCTAACAACGATCTATTCTACATTTTCCTTGTTCTACGTCCCCTTTGATCTCTTGTTTTCATGCCTTACCCTTCCTTATCTTTGTGTCTCCCTCTCCCCAGACTCTCAGTCTGAAGGACGGTCTTGACCCAAAACGTCACCTATTCTTTCTATCCTGAGATGCTGCCTGTCCCGCTGAGTTACTCCAGCATTTTGTGTCTGTCTTTGGTGTAAACCTGCATCTGCAGTTCCTACACAAACATTCCTGATCAATCTTTGCCTCTTCATGTGCAAATTAATCAAGTTCCTCAGAATCTTTTCCAATACCTTCCCCACTGCTGACATTAGATTCACCAGTCTGGAATTACCTGGCTTATCCCTGCTGCCCCAAGTCATCCAGTGGCCCACCTCAGCACAGCGCAGATTTAAATTTCTCCATTGGTGCTGCAGTAATTACCTCCCTTACCTCACATGGATACATCTCATCGGGCCCTGGGAAATGAGTGTGTTGGGCCGTTAAGTAATTCATAGAGTCATAGACTCGCACAGCGTGGAAACAGGCCCTTTCCACTACTAGTACCTGCTAGTAGTTTCCATTTTTAAATGGGAATATTTTGCCAGAATTCCATCAAACCCCTCCCTGAACTTCCAACAAGGTCCTCTTTAGTGAATGCAGATGAGAACTATCCATTTAAGATCTTATCCATGTCCTTTGGCTCTGTGCACTGGTTGCTCCTTTGGTTCCTCATGGGCCCCACTCATTATCTGGTTACCCGCTTGCCCTTGCTCTATAGATAAACTGCTTTATGATTGAGGATAATCTTGTCCACTGGTGACATTTTAGGTCCCCTCTTCACTCTCCCAGATACTGCTTTAAATATTATATTGGATTATTATTGTCCCATGTACCGAGATATAGTGAAACATTTAGTTTGCGCGCTAAATGATTACTATAAATGAGTACATATGATATCTCGGGCAGAAGGGGCTCGTCAGCCTGGGAAGGCAGTCCATCTAGGTGAGGGAAAACTCTGATTTAAAACCTCCACTGCCTTGTGGCCATATCCAGTCATATGAAAAAGCTCCAGGAGTAAACCTCAAGAAAATACGGAGTCGGGGCCCCTAAGGCAGTTCGTCGTTGTCTACAACTTCGATTCTGGCAGCTCCTGCGACGGCTCTGGTGCCAAACTGTAACGGCCCTGCTGTTCCTTTGGATCGATCAGCGACGTTGAGAGGGGGCCTCCATATGACATCGCCCAGGCTTGCATCCGACCAGGATGCATCACCCATGGTCAGTCATGACCGAGACGGGCCTACTGATATGATATATGATCCGGCTAAATGTTTACTATATATGAGTACAATTAAGCCACACACAGGTGCACCAGGCAGTGCAAAGAGAAAATACCAGAGTGCAGAATATAGTGACATAGTGTTTTAGTATTACAGTTGCAGGGATAAAGTCCAAGGTCCACAATGAGGGAAGTTGGAAGATTGGGACTTCACTCTAGCTTATGGGGGGAGGATCGTTCAGCTACACAATACAACTTACTAAATGTTTGTGCACAAGGTAATTGGCAAACAAAGTCATTGCCACTGATCGTAACATCCATGCCAGCATTTATTGACAAACACAACACAGCAGTGCGGCTACTAGATCTGATCTCCTGACCTCAATTCTGACCTCCAGCACTGTCTCTGTGGAGTTTGCATGTTCTCCTTATGACTGAGGTGGTGCTTCCATTTCATCCCACCGCAAAGACGTGGGCTAGCCACTGTCAATTGCCAATACTTTGTAAGAAAATGTGTAGGGAGGAACTGCAGATGCTGGTTTAAATCGAAGATGGACACAAAATGCTGGAGTAACTCAGCAGATTAGGCAGCATCTCTGATGGGAAGGAATGGGTCGAATCTGAAGAAGGGTCTCGACTCGAAACGTCACTCATTCCTTCTCTCCAGAGATGCTGACTGTCCCGCTGAGTTACTCCAGCATTTTGTGTCTATCTTTGTAAGAGAATAATAGGATCTGAAGGGGAATAGGGGGGGTAGAATGGGATTAGTGTTGAGTTTACGTAAATGACTGCTCGATGGTCGACATGAACTCAGTGGGCTGAACGGCTGTTACTGTGCTGATTCTACGATATCTATTGGCATTAGCAGACTTGGCACTGCTTAAAGGAAGGAGGCACTTGAATGAATTATTATTATAGCAGTGTTAGGAATCAGCTAAAAGGGGTTAAAGATTGCAGTGAACTGCCTTATCCTGGAAGTGCTCTATCATTTCACTTTCTCTTTTAATAGTTTCAGTGAACAATTTTGTGTTTCAGGCTTAGAGTAGATTAATTTGTTATTCTTGGTGTTTCGAATGCTAATGTTTTCTTTGTTCAGGTGAGTCAGTAGAAATTCCTTTTATTTATTTACCAGGGTCTAGCCTGAATAATCTCTGTACTCATCTACTGATGATACACTGTGTACCATTAACAATCCCACGTCAGAATAGTAGTCGTACAACAGAATCTTTAATGTTGGTTTAATGCAAAATAAATTTATATCTAACGCACAATTTCCATCAGCTGTATTTATGCATATTTTAAAGAAAGATATTTTAATGTGGTTATTGTCCAGCTAGCTGTGGAAAATACACCATTTATAGTCGTGGGACCAGGGAATGTTTTGGTGCAGAAATGGACCATTCAGTCCATCATGTCTTTACCAGCTCTCTGGTAAAATATCCAATTCATTTTCATAATGAATTTTCCTGCTTCCAAAGCATCATGGGTACATGGATAGGACATGTTTGGAGAGATATGGACCACATGCAGGCAGGTGGGACTAGTGTAGCTGGGACATGTTGGCCAGTGTGGGCAAGTTGGGCCGAAGGGCCTGGTTCCACACCGTATCACTCTATGACACTAACAATAATGACATGAACAGACATTCCACAATTTCAATTTGTGTTGATTTATTCCCTCCTCCACCCTACACAGACCTGTATGGCCTATCTTGTGTTTAGTTCTCTCCATCTGTCATAAGCTACCTTTTTCCATCTGAAGAAATGTCCTGACACGAAAAGTTATCTGCCAATTCCACAGAAGCTGCCTGATCCATTGAGTTCCTCCTGCACTTTGTGTTTTGCTCAAAATTCCAGCATCGGCAGTCTCTTGCGTCTACCTTTTCCTTTGTCCAAATCTCAATATGTAGGGTTGCTTGGACATGTCAACCACTACACAAGCTTATTGGCAATGACCTCTCACCTCTTTGGTTTAGAACTCCCACTGGTCACCTACACCCCATCCATTTTCTGTCCATTTACTGTGTGACAATATTGGAATCCATCTTCTTCCAGTTCAGGTCTTCGATTTCCAGTCTTCCCTTGTTCTTCTCAGAACAATCTCCAAAATGCTCTCCCACCTATAATTTAGTTTAATTTAGAGATACAGCGCGAAAACAAACCCTTCGGCCCACCGAGTCCGCACTGACCAGCGATCCCCACACATTTACACTATCCTATACACATTAGGGATAATTTACATTGATACCAAACCGATTAACCTACAAACCTGTACGTCTTTGGAGTGTGGGAGGAAACCGAAGATCCCGGGGAAAACCCACGCAAGTCACGGGGAGAACGTGCAAACTCCGTACAGACAGCACCCGTAGTCGGGATTGAACCCGGGTCTCTGGCGTTGTGAGAGAGTAGCTCTACCGCTGTGCCACCGTGCCGCCCAAATCATTTACTCCGATTTCCACATATTTTCAAAGATTAGGCCTAGTGCTACACCTTTTCTAGGAGGTCTATTTGTATATTGGCTCAAAAGGTCCCCCAGAATACACTTTAAAAAGTCCAATTGCTCTCAGCCCTTCACACTGACAAATCCCAGTTAATATTGGTGATGTTGAAAGCCCCCTAGTACCATTGCCCTATTATTTTTATACTTTTGTGGTAGCCTCTATTTGACATGAAAACCAGAGCTGAATAATGAAGTCAAATAAGCAGTTACTAACTTACAATGTATCAAATTACCAACAATCTTCTGTGGACCAAATTCATTGAAGCGATGGCCAAAAAGATGGCCACACCAGCTCCTCTACTTCCTCAGGAAATGTTGCATGTCCAATTACTTTTATAAACTTTTATAGATGCATACTGTCGGGTTGCATCAAAGCGTGGTTTGGGAACAGCGCTGACCAAGACTGCAAGAAATGCACAGTTGTGGATGTTACCCAGTCCGTGTGATGGTCAAAATACCCAGTTCATCACACAGACCATACTCCCCACCATTGACTCCATCTACATTTCACACTGTCGCAGCTTAGCAGTTGGAAGACATAACGAAGACATAAATAATCTGCCGGAAATAGCAAGGGACCGGGGGTCAAATGAGATGGAGGAACTGAGTGAAATCCAGGTTAGCCGAGAAGTGGTGTTAGGTAAATTGAATGGATTAAAGGCTGATAAATCCCCAGGGCCAGATAGGCTGCATCCCAGAGTACTTAAGGAAGTAGCCCCAGAAATAGTGGATGCATTAGTGATAAATTTCAAAACTCTTTAGATTCTGGAGTAGTTCCTGAGGATTGGGGGGTAGCTAATGTAATCCCACTTTTTAAAAAGGGAGGGGGAGAGAAAACTGGGAATTACAGACCAGTTAGTCTAACATCGGTAGTGGGGAAACTGCTAGAGTCAGTTATTAAAGATGGGATAGCAGCACATTTGGAAAGTGGTGAAATCATAGGACAAAGTCAGCATGGATTTATGAAAGGTAAATCATGTCTGACGAATCCTATAGAATTTTTCGAGGATGTAACTAGTAGAGTGGATAAGGGAGAACCAGTGGATGTGTTATATCTGGACTTTCAGAAGGCTTTCGACAAGGTCCCACATAAGAGATTAGTATGCAAACTTAAAGCACACGGTATTGGGGGTTCAGTATTGATGTGGATAGAGAACTGGCTGGCAGACAGGAAGCAAAGAGTATTAGTAAACGGGTCCTTTTCACAATGGCAGGCAGTGACTAGTGGGTACCGCAAGGCTCGGTGCTGGGACCCCAGCTATTTACAATATATATTAATGATTTGGACGAGGGAATTGAATGCAACATCTCCAAGTTTGCGGATGACACGAAGCTGGGGGGCAGTGTTAGCTGTGAGGAGGATGCTAGGAGACTGCAAGGTGACTTGGATAGGTTGGGTGAGTGGGCAAATGCATGGCAGATGCAGTATAATGTGGATAAATGTGAGGTTATTCACTTTGGTGGCAAAAACAGGCAAGTAGACTATTATCTGAATTCAATTCAATTCAACTTTAATGTCATTGCACAAATACTAAGTATGGGTACAACGAAATGCAGTTTTGCGTCAGTCCGTAGTAGTGCAATATAGAAATTAAAAAAAAAGAAGATACAGAATAATAAAAAATACAGAATAATTAAACAATGGGGACGGAGGGACCGGAGAAATCTATCGGCGGGACTCCGAGTTCAGCAATGTGATGGTATAATTGTAGAAGCTGTTCCTCATCCTACTGGTACGAGACCTGAGGCTCCTGTACCGTCTCCCTGATGGGAGGAGGGCAAACAGTCCATGCTTGGGGTGGGAGGGGTCTTTAATGATCTTCCCAGCCCGTCTCAGACACCGTTTTCGGTGGAGGGCATCCATGGCAGGGAGCGGGGCACCGATGATGTGCTGCCCGGTTTTCACCACCCGTTGTAGTGCCTTCCTGTCCGCAACAGTGCAGCTGCTGTACCATACCGTGAAGCAGGTGGTCAGGATGCTCTCGATGGTACAGCGGTAGAAGTTGGTCAGGATCTGGGGGGACAGGTGGGCTTTCTTGAGCCTCCTCAGGAAGTAAAGGCGCTGCTGTGCCTTTTTGATCAGCTTGGAGGTGTTGAGGGACCAGGACAAATCCTCCGAGATATGTGCCCCGAGGAATTTGTAGCTGGAGACGCGCTCCACCTCAGTCCCGTTTATATGGATGGGGGTATGACTGCCTCCTCTGACCTTCCTGAAGTCGACAATAATTTCCTTCGTCTTCTTGGAGTTGAGGACGAGGTTATTGTTGGCACACCAGGTTGTCAGGTGCTGGACCTCCTCTCTGTAGGCTGACTCATCGTTGTCACTGATCAGTCCTACCACTGTGGTGTCGTCAGCAAACTTAATGATGGCGTTGGATCCGTACTTAGGGATGCAGTCGTGGGTGAAGAGGGAGTAGAGGAGAGGGCTGAGCACACAGCCCTGTGGCACGCCGGTGTTTAGTGTTATAGTGGAGGAGGTGAGGTTGTTGACCCTAACAGACTGTTAGGTGAGTCAATTGATGGCCAATTAGGAAAAGGGGAGATGCAACGAGACCTGGGTGTCATGCTACACCAGTCATTGAAAGTAGGCATGCAGGTGCAGCAGGCAGTGAAGAAAGTGAATGGTATGTTAGCATTCATAGCAAAAGGATTTGAGTATAGGAGCAGGGAGGTTCTACTGCAGTTGTACAGGGTCTTGGTGAGACCACACCTGGAGTATTGCATACAGTTTTGGTCTCCTAATCTGAGGAACGACATTCTTGCCATAGAGGGAGTACAGAGAAGGTTCACCAGACTGATTCCTGGGATGTCAGGACTTTCATATGAAGAAAGACTGGATAGACTCAGCTTGTACTCGCTAGAATTTAGAAGATTGAGGGGGGATCTTATCAAAACTTACAAAATTCTTATGGGGTTGGACAGGCTAGATGCAGGAAGATTGTTCCCGATGTTGGGGAAGTCCAGAACAAGGGGTCACAGTTTAAGGATAAGGGGGAAGTCTATTAGGACCGAGATGAGAAAAACATTTTTCACACAGAGAGTGGTGAATCTCTGGAATTCTCTGCCACAGAAGGTAGTTGGGGCCAGTTCATTGGCTATATTTAAGAGGGAGTTAGATGTGGCCCTTGTGGCTAAGGGGATCAGGGGGTATGGAGAGAAGGCAGGTACAGGATACTGAGTTGGATGATCAGCCATGATCATATTGATTGGCGGTGCAGGCTCGAAGGGCCGAATGACCTACTCCTGCACCTATTTTCTATGTTTCAATGTTTCTATGACAGATTCAAAGACTTGTCCCTTCCCTGTTTTCCCTTCTGTTTAGAACACAGAGTGTTGGAATAACTCAACAGGTCAGGCAGCACCTCTTATGGACAGGATCAGCAATGTTTTGGTTCAGGATCCTTCTTCAGGTCTTAAGAAGGGTCCCTATTGATGTCCTCCGGAGATGCTGCCTGACCTGCTGAGTTACTCCAGCGATAAACACAAAACGCTGGAATAACTCAGCATCTCTGGATTGAGGGAATGGGTGATGTTTCGGGTCGAGACCCTTCTTCAGTTCCTCCAGCACATAGTATTCCACACAAGATTCCAGCATCTGCAGTTCCTCGTGTCCATGTCTTCCCCTCTGTTATCAGGCTTCTGAAGAACCCTTCCATAAGCTAGGGCATTGTCCAATTCACCTCTACCTCATTGTGGACATTGGGCTTTTTCTCTGGAACTGATGCACTACAATGCTGAGAACTATATCAGATGTATCCGATTACATTGCGGGAAACTAGAGAGGAAATTGTGGGAGCCCTGGTTGAAATTTACGAGTCGTTCTTAAATACAGGAGAGATGCCGGAAGACTGGAGGATGGCAAATGTTGTGCCTCTTTTCAAGAAGGGCTGCAGGGAAAATGCTGGGAATTATAGGCTGGTGAGGTTAATATCTGTAATTGGAAAGTTACAGTTACTCAAGAGTATTCTGAGGGATAGGTTATAAAGGCATTTGGATGGGCAAGGGCTGATTAGGGACTGTCAGCATTGTTTTGTACGTGGGAGGTCGAGTCTTACAAATCTGATTGATTCTTTTGAAGACGTGACCAAAAAGGTTGATGAGGGCAGAGCTGTAGATGTTGTGTACATATACTTTAGTAAGGCATTTGACAAGGTTCCGCATGGTAGGCTGCTCTGGAAGGTTAGATTTCATGGGATCCAAGGAGAGATAGCTGAATGGATTGCAAATTGGTTCCATGGAAGGAAGCAGAGAGTGATGGTGGATGGTTGCTTTTCAGACTGGAGGCCTGTGACTAGTGGTGTGCCTCAGGGTTCGGTGCTGGGCCTGTTACTGTTTGTCATCTACATCAATGATTTGGATGAGAACATACAGGGCAAGATTAGCAAGTTTGCTGATGATACAAAAGTTAGTGGTTTTGCAGACAGTGAAGATGGTTGTGAAAGATCCCTGTTGGATCGATTGGCCAGGTGGGCGGAGGAATGGTTGATGGAATTTAATACAGAGAAGTGTCAGGTGCTGCATTTTGGGACGTCTAACAAGGGCAGGACTTACACAGTAACTCGTAGGTCTCTGGGTAGTGTTGTAGAGCAGAGGGATCTAGGAGTTCCTTGAAGGTCGAGTCGCAGGTAGATAAGGTGGTCAAAAAGGCTTTTGACACTGTGGACTTCATCAGTCAGAGTATTGAGTATAGAAGTTGGGAGGTCATGTTGCAGTTGTATAAGACGTTGGTGAGACCACATTTAGAATATTGTGTTTAGTTCTGGGCACTATGTTATAGCAAAGATATTGTCAAGCTTGAAAAGTTCAGAAAAGGGTTCATGTTGCCAGGACTAGAGGGTGTGAGCTGTAGGGAGAAGTTGAGTAGGCTGTGTCTCTATTCCATGGAGCGCAGGAGGATGAGGGGAGATCTTGTAAAGGTGTACAAAATCATGGGATAAATAGATCGGGTAGATGCACAAAGTCTTTTGCCCAGAGTAGGGGAATCGAGGACTGGAGGATATAGGTTCAAGGTGAAGGGGAAAAGATCTGAGGGGTAACTTTTTCACACAAAAGGTGGTGGGTGTATGGAACAAGCTACTTGAGGAGGTAGTTGAGGCTGGGACTGTCCCATCAATTAAGAAACAGTTAGACAGGTACATGGATTTGACAGGTTTGGAGGGATATGGACCAAGCGCAGGCAGGAGGGACCTAGTGTAGTTGGGACATGTTGGCCAATGTGGGCAAGTTGGGCTGAAGTGCCTGGTTCCACACTGTATTACTCTTTGACTATATTCTGCACTCTGTATCTTTTCCTTAGCTCTACCTATTTTACTTGAGTTTGGTTTGATTGTATCAATGTATATAGTACTGTCTGATTTGAATAGATAGCATACAAAGCGAAGCTATTCACTGTTACCTCTGTAACATAATAATAAACCTAACCTAACGTTACATTTTTACATTCCCTGTGTACTTTCAGTAATTAGCCTGGTATTGATGTGTTTTATTCTCTATCTTTCTGGTCATCTAGACTGGACTTTAATCTCTCCATCCATCTCCCACAGGAGAATTTACCTACACTTAAAAATCTCCTGTTCATCCATTAGTTTTGACTGCCAAGGTTTCATTTCAATGCACGTTGGCCACTTTGGTTTCTGTTTCCTTTAAACATAGACAATAGGTGCAGGAGTAGGCCATTCGGCCCTTCTAGCCAGCACCGCCATTCTATATGATCATGGCTGATCATCGAAAATCAGTACCCCCGTTCCTGCCTTCTCCCCATATCCCTTGATTCTGTTAGCTCTGAGCTATATCTAACTCTCTCTTGAAAACATCCAGATGATCAGCCTCCACTGCTTTCTGTGGCAGAGAATTCCACAGATTCACAACTCTCTGGGTGAAAAGGTTTTTCCTCATCTCAGTCCTAAATGGCCTAATCCCATCCATTATTATTCTTAAACTGTGACCCTGTGTAATGTCTGCTGTAAGGCCCTGGTGTGACTAGCACAATGAATACACGTCCGCCTTCTTGTAAGAAAGATTTAATCTGAACAACCAACCGAAACTTCTAGAAGGTCACCTGACCTCAGTCACGAGGCTCAGGCACATTTGCCAGCTTCTGCTTTTGGCCTCAAGGGGCGCTGGCATTTATATTACATGTACATCACATCTCCCCCTTCACTTTAATTACATCACATCTCCCCCATCAACATTGGGGTCAAAACTAATAACTTGAACCTTTAATCAATTTAATGTGGATAAAGTACCACAAATAACACAGTGCTCTTCATATTACAGATCTATAAAATAATTGCCCAACAATTTTACATAACAAGTCGAGTTGGGGGTTTTGACCATCGCCCACTTCTCGTGCAAGTCATATTTCCAACTCGTTCTGTGTGGTATTTCTGTTGTGTGTGAGTATGGCTTGGCTCGCTTCGAGCAGGTTCCCCCACCACAGAACCTTGTGATGCGGCCTGTGATAGTTCTCTTGAGTCTGGGAGACTAGCTCCTTCTGGGAGAGGGGTTCCTCCTTGTGGGAGAGTGTTCGCACTTGTCTGCTGCGTGTTGCCAGGGCATGGCTCAGCTGCTTCGTGCGCAGGTCGTATGTCCTTCCTGTTCCTGCGGAACTCTGTACCGCTCGGTGTAGAGATGACGTAGCTCCGAGGGGACAGGTTTCCTCTTGCAATACGGCCACGTTGCCAATGGGTTGGTTTGGCATGAAACCATACCTGTTGTTGTTCCAGGCGCGGCAGTGGCTCGACGCTTGCCTTCTCATTGAAGTATGCTGCCTGTTTTTCTTGCCGGACGGCCAGTTGTGGTCCCATGGGAGGGACATGATGAGGCAGTAAGAGTGATAGAGGCGATGGCAATTTGCTTCTTAACAGTCTACTGTTCAGTAACTGTGAGGGGGCATAGCCGCCTGTCCCGTCAAGTGGGGTGTTGCGGTATTCGAGGATGGCGTACATCGGATCACGGCCGCTGCGTTTGGCTTTCCTCATGATACCTTTTATAGTTTGCACACTATCTGCCCGTTGCTCTGTGGATATATGGGACTTGAGGTGACATGGGCAAATTCCCAGTCATCCTGGAACCTACGAAACTCAGCACAGACAAATTGTCTCGCCTTGTCAGTCATCACCAAGTCAGGAATGCCATTCCGGGCAAACATGCGCGTCATCTCACGTATCACCGAATGTGACGTCATGTCTGTCAGTTGCGCTATTTCTGGGTACTTGGAGTAATAGTCCACTACAAGCAAATGGTCAACTCCATCCAGATGGAAGATGTCTGCTCCGACCTTAGACCAAGGTCTGCTGGGGATGAAGTGTGGTTGGAGCGGCTCGCTTGCTTGTGCTTTCCTGGTCGCCTGGCATATCGAGCAATTTCCCACTGTGTCAATCTGTGCGTTCATTCCTGGCCACGTAAATAAATAGCGGGCTCGTTGTTTATGTTTCATTACTGCCAGATGTGATTCATGTAGCACGTTCAGCACCTGCCTCCGCATGCTTTGGGGAACTACGATTCTGTTTTCCCTCAAGACTAATTCATCAACTTCAACCAGCTTGTCATGATATGTATGAACTGGAGTCAAATCCGAGGACAGATCACGCCTGTTACTAGGCCAACCCTTCCTTATATACTCGCACAACAGTGTTAGGGTTCGAGCTTTTTTTGTTTCAGCTTTGGACTGCGCAAGGCTCGCGTCTGACATATGTAGGATGGCTTCTACAGCATTTATCACGTTGGGCAGGGCGGTGTGCTCTTCCACAGGCGTGTTTGCACTGGGCAGCCGGCTCAGGGCATCGGGGACAAATATTTCACGCCCCGGCTTCCACCGTATTTCCAGGTTGTATCGTAGCGGGTGCATTCACATGCGCTGGAGTCTGGGGCTTAGTTTGTGTAGTGGCTTGGCGAGCAAGCAGACTAACGGCTTGTGGTCAGTAAAGATTACTGTGCGCTGACAGACAATGAAGTCATGAAACTTTCTGCATGCGTACAGTATGGAGCACAGCTCCTTCTCTATAGTCGCATAGTTACGCTCGGCCACATTCACACGTCGTGAAGCGTAGGCAACAAGTCTATCGTCTTGCATCAGGACCGCTCCAAATACGCTGTTGGAAGCGTCTGTGGCAATTGACACGGGCGCGTTCACATCGCACAGTTTGAGTACGGGTGGTGATGTGAGTAGAGACTTCAGCTGGTCTGCATGTCTGTGCTTCTGCTCAAAATGCCACGCTACTCCCTTTTCTGTTAGCTGTCTAAGTGGGGCGGTGATCTCCGAGAGGTTTGGAATAAACTTGGCCATGTGTTTCACCATCCCCAAGAACGTTTGCACTTCAGCTTTGTTTGTCGGGTATGGCATTTGTAGCATGCTGCTGACACGAGATGGGCTTGGTGACACGCCTGCTTGCGAGATGACGTGTCCCACATATTCAATCTCGTTTGAGCGCATTACCGACTTTCGGGGATGGAGCTTTAGGCCGGATTCTTTCACCCGTTCGAGTAGGGCTTTCACCCTTGCGTCATGTTGTGCTGCATTCACATCCCAAACGAGAATGTCGTCAACAACTATCTCCACCCCTTCTAAATCACCGAACTCTTCCTGCATTGCCCGCTGCCAAATCTCACTTGCGGATGAGATTCCAAATGGAAGCACGAGGTATCGGTATCTCCCAAAGGTAGTATTAATGTGGTCAGACGCGAGCTGCCATCGCTCAGTGGGAACTGCCAGTACCCACTTGTAGCATCAAATTTCGAGAACCATTCTGCCTTTGGCATGCGGGCTGCAATGTTCTCCAACGTCGGCATTGGGAAATGCTTCCTACGAATGGCCGCATTGAGGTCACGTGGGTCGAGGCATATGCGGACTTCACCATTAGGCTTGTTAACCACAGTCATTGAATTCACCCAATCCGTCGGTTCGCTCACAGGCTTTATGACTCCCAAGCTTTCCATGTGCTCTAATTCGGCTTTGACCTTATCCCTGATCTTGTAGGGGATAGTGCGTGGTGGGTTTTGCTTAGGTTGCACGTTCTCTTGCAGCACTATGTTGTACTCATGTTTTTTTAGCCTTCCCAGCCCTTGGAAAGTCTCGCGGTTTTCCTCAACGATCCTCGCAGTGTATGATGGGCTCGCACTCACGCCATCAACCGCCTCCTTTCGCACAAGAAGCCCGAACTTTTCACACGTTAGTTTCCCAAATATGGGTTCACATTCCCCCTCACTATTTGAAAGACAACCACCTACTTTGGCGTTCCCCTTTGCCTGCCCCACAGGCTTCATTGTGTGTCCAGAGTATGACCTCAGTGTCACGTTGGTCTTCAGTAAGGCAAGACCAGTCTTTCTGAACAAGTGCTCTGGCAGGATGTCCACTTGAGCGCCAGAGTCAAGTTTGAACTCAATGTCCACATTGTTGATTCTGCACATCTGTCCCCATTCACGCGTTGACTCAATAACGGCGTTAATCATGGCGTCAATGTAGAAGACATCAACATCGTCGTCCACTGGCTCAGGCAGCGGTGAAGCGTTCATCTGGAACTCGATGTCGCAGACGTCACGGCTCCAGTCCCCGGCCTTTTGTCTGATTAGCCGGTCATGTTGTCGGGGACGTGGGCGGCTGTTGGGCGCTCTATTTACCGGGCAGTCGGGGGATCTGGAAGGATGTCCAATCTCTCCGCAGGTGTGACATCTCATGTACTGAGCGGGGCAGTAGTTGCCTTTATGCCCGCGGGTGCATGACCGGCAGACGGTATCCTTACCAGAATCACGGATTTCTGTCTGGTTGTCCGGGTCGCGAATCCCTGCCTCGGCCCCATGGGCGACTGGCGCTGTCCCGTTTCACGTAATTAACAGTGTCTTCGGTGTTGATGGCGGTTGGGGCAATCTGCTTCTGCTTAACGTGCTCAGCTGATGCTTCAGCTATCAGACACATGTCACTTCATTTGTCCAGTGTTAAATCATCGCATTGTAGACGTTTCTCCCGGAGCGGCTGGCTGGTGATGCCGCAGACGATTCTGTCTCGCAGCAACGAGACATGGATAATGCCAAACTCGCAACCTTTAGCTAAAGTCTTCACTGCAGTCAGGTAGCTGGAGAAGGTCTCCCCTCGCCGCTGATTACGTGTATTAAAGATGTATCTTGTGACAGTTAAGTTCTTTTTTGGTTCACAGTATTTCTGAAACTTATTCTTCAGCGGTTGTATTTTGTCACATTCCTCCAGGGTGAACCGGATGGTGCCATAAAGCTCCTGAGCTGCCGGCCCGGCTACGTGGAGAAATGTTGCACACCAAATCTTTTCTGACTTACCCGTCAGTTCTGTTGCCGTCTCGTAGAGCTGGAATGCCCTTATCCAGTCCTTATATTTCTTGGCCAAGTTCCCTTGCATGGAGAGTGGTCCCGATAGCTTGAGTCCAGCCATTCTTTTCTTTAGTTTTTTTCTTCTGACACCATGTAATGTCTGCTGTGAGGCCGTGTTGTGATTTGCACAATGAATACACGTCTGCCATCTTGTAAGAAAGATTTAATCTGAACCACCAACCGAAACTTCTTGAAGGTCACTTGACTTCAGTCACGAGGCACAGGCACCTTTGCCAGCTTCAGCTTTTGGCCTCAAGGGACGCTGGCATTTATATTACATATACATCACACCCTGGTTCTGGACTCACCCAACATCGGGGAAAATTTTCCTGCATTTAGCCTGTCTAATCCCTTAAGAATTTTATATGTTTCTATAAGATCCTTCTAAATTCTAGTGAATGCAACCCCAGTCAATCGATTCTTTTATCATATGCCAGTCCTGCCATCCCGGGAATTAACCTGGTGAACCTACGCTGCACTCCCTTAATAGCAAGAATGTCCTTCCTCAAATTAGGAGACCATAACTGCACACCATACTCAGGTAGGTTCAGGCGGACTGAGCGGTGTTCAGCGAAACGATCGCCGAGCCTGTGCTGTGGTCTCACCGATGTACAGAAGTTGACACCCGGAACAGCGGATACAGTAGATGAGGTTGAATGAGGTACAAGTGAACCTCTGTCTCACCTGGAAAGACTGTCGGTGTCCTTGGATGGAGTCGAGGGGGGAGGTAAAGGGACAGGTGTTGCATCTCCTGCGGTTGAAGGGGAAAGTACTTGGGGAGGGGGTTGTTTTGGGTGGGCATGGACGAGTTGACCAGGGAGTTGCGGAGGCAACGGTCTCTGCGGAAAGCAGAAAGGGGTGGAGATGGGAAGATGTGGCCAGTAATGGGATGTGCTGGAGGTGGCGAAAATGTTGGAGGATTATGTGCTGTATGCGACGGCTGATGGGGTGGAAGGCGAGGACAAGGGGGTCTCTGTCCTTGTTATGAATGGGGAGAGGGGGAGCAAGAGCGGAGCTGCATGATATCGAGGAGACCGTAGTGAGAGCCTCATCTATAACTTTGAGATCTAGAAACGGTAGGGAGGTGTTGAGTTGTATTTCACGTTGCCTATGTAGTGAAGACATTATTGGTAGAAACAGCAGGAAAGGTTGTGAAAGTTCAAGGTTGTGAAAGACGGGATCCGGAGGTCCTTGAATATCTATATAATTAAAAGTTTCATCTTGACCACTTCCTGCCTGCGCTGTATATTGATTTTAGAAAAAAAGCTACCATATATCGCTATGATTTTTGGCCATCGTTGAGCAGGCCCCGAGGATTTTTCACATCGATGAAAAATAAAAAAGTTATGAGTGTTTAAAAAACCTTGAGATCCTCTCACCTGTCAATCACCGCGATGAAGGTAATGCCCCTTCTAGGGCAGGGGGGGTGGGTGGGGGGGGGGGGGGGCAGGACTATAAGACCCCAGATGCCTGGACGTGACTCAGTCACTCTGCAAAAGTGCGAGGGAGAGGCCACAACTCTCATTCTAAGCTGTGAATCAACTGAACTGTGAGTCTGCAATGTACTTGCAATAAATGATTTCTTAGCCCTTAATGACAATGTAATGAGTTGTTTGGCCTGCTGCCCTACCTGTGCTTGAAACTGGTCCGACTGTGTTTGGAAGGAATAAATGCTTTATTAAGTCTGACTGTTTGGTTCAAAAGTCCCGCTCATTTCGTGACTTCCGCTTAGTGGACAGGTCGTGCTGATTGCGTAATTTCCGGTGAGTGCAGAGGTCGCGCTGATTACGTAATTTCCGGTAAGTGCAGAGGTCACGCTGATTGCGGAGGTGCCGCTGACTGAGGAAGCCCCAAAGTGGAGAGGCCGCGTTTAGCCATGTGAGTATTCAAGAAAGTTTACTGTCATATATATGGTGTGTGAGTCAGTGAGTGTATGTGTGTGTTTGTGAGTGTATGTGTGTGTGCGAGTGTGTGTGTTTGTGAGTGTGTGAGTGTGTGCCTGTATGTGTGTGTGTGTATGTGTGTGAATGTATGTGTGCATGTTTGAATGTGTGTGTGTGTGTGTGCGCGAGTGTGTGTGCGCGAGTGTGTGCGCGAGTGTGTGTGCGCGAGTGTGTGTGCGCGAGTGTGTGCGCGCGAGTGTGTGCGCGCGAGTGTGTGTGTGTGTGTGTGTATGTGTTTGTGTATGTGTGGGAGTGTGTGTATGTGTGAGTGTATGTGTCTGCGAGTGTGTGTGAATGTGTGTGTGTGTGTGTGTGTGTGTGAGTGAGTTTGCGAGCATGCGTGTGTGTGTGCGTGCGTGTGTGTGCCCACAATGTCCATACCAACCCTCTGCAAACCAGTCCCTTCAGCCCACAACACCCATGCTAGCGCTCCAGAAAGCCTCCCCCACCCCCCCACTGGCCAGCAATATTGGAATTGGTGGAGAGGTGGAAAATTGCGTTGGGGGGATCAGCCCTCCTGTGTGAAACTGGGACCCAACGGGTCCCACTTAGCCTATCTAGTCTGAGCTAAAAACAAACTGCTGGAGAAACATTGTAGACACAAAAAGCTGGAGTAACTCAGTGGGATCTCCACAAGATCTCAACCCTAAACGTCACCCATGCCTTATCTCCAGCATCTCTGGCGATAAGGAATGGGTGACGTTTTGGGTCGAGATCTTGTGCCAGGCAACAATGGGGGAGGGAAATTGTAGATAGGCACAAAATGCTGGAGTTACCCAGCGGGACAGGTAGCATCTCTGGAGAATAGAAATGGGCGACCCTTCTTCAGACCTCAGTCAATTCCCCTGCAGAGATGTTGCCAGACCCACTAACCTCTTCCATCACTTTGTTTTTTTTGCACCAGATTCAAACATCTGTAGCTGCTCGTGTGTGCCTTGAGTATCATAAGTGTGAGGCTGGGGTCGGTTGTGAAACACATCTATGGGAGGTGTTGTCTCTGGCCTGTTCACCTTGAGAACTACCTGCCCCAATGTGCGAACTGCAGATGCTGGTTTACACCGAAGATGGACACAACATGCTGGAGTAAGTCAGCAGGACAGGCAGCATCTCTGGAGAGAAGGAATGTGTGACCTATTGAAGGGTCTCGACCCCAAACATCACCCATTCCGTCTCTCCAGAGATGCTGCCTGTCGCGCTGAGTTATTCCAGCATTGTGTGTGCCTTTGGTGTAAACCAGCATCTGCAGTTCCTATTTGCACAAAGATAATTTAGATGCACTTTGTTGGGGTGGGAGATTGCAACCTTCACGTGGTCCACCCTGTTTCGACGAATGCAATCTACCAGGCGCGCACAATCAAATAAGATCAAATAGAACAAGTTGTCCTACAACTTTAGGCTGTGCATGCCATACGCAAGAAGAAGAAGACCTCCCTACCATCGAGGGGATCTATCGCAGTCGCTGCCTCAAAAAGGCTGGCAGCATCATCAAGGACCCACACCATCCTGGCCACACACTCATCTCCCTGCTGCCTTCAGGTAAAAGGTACAGGAGCCTGAAATCTGCAACGTCCAGGTTCAGGGAATAGCTACTTCCCCACAGCCATCAGGCTATTAAATAGATATGTTACAGAACTTACCTTCAGCGACGCTGCAGTTCTGTCACAGGCCGTGTGCGCGACTTTGGCGCCTTTGAGAGGGGGGCGGGTTTAAAATGCCGTTTTCTCCAGCCTGTTCAAATCGATCTTTGTCAGGCTGCTTAGTTGCTGAAGAAAAATCGCTCCGACTGCCGTTTTATTAAGTTTATTAAAATTAGCGCTGGATAATTTAATAGCAGGAGTAAAATTAAAATCAGCTTCGAAAGCCGTCAACGCCGACAACGGGACGGATCACATGTAGGGGACAAAGCAAGGTACACCGTTTATTTTTACATAAAAACGTGCTTCTTAGGATGCCTTTAATCAAAATTTCACGTTGCGAAAATGTGATTATGTAAATATACGAACCAGCAGTATTTTTCCTGCCGATATGGGGTTCAAATTCACTGCAACCGCAACGTTCCAAACCAGCGCGTTCCACAAAATCCCACTCGCAAGATGATTTAAATGGCCATTAATTTACGGGAATTAAACACTAAATTCCTTCCATTTGGCCTATAAATTCATGACAATGAGATTTAAAAATCATGTTATATTGTGAATTCTTGTGTGAATGTTATTTGGACACTTGGGCTATTTAAAAATGTTAACCTTTTCTTAAGAAAATGATAGATGTTTAGATCTAGTAATTGAATTTTGTAATTAGCTACAATTAGGTAACTAACTAATTATATGCTTTAATTTCAGGTCATCCAAGTAAGATTGTTTCATATTTGTTTCAGAATGCTTCAATCTATAATAACTGAAAATGTCATTCAGTTCTCTTAATTTTTAAGAAAGATGGGCTTTTGACTGTCCTCGATCACAGCTTTTGAGTTAAATCAATGGAAAAGCAATAGGGAACAAGATGCTAATGTCCGAGTATGAAAATGGCCGTAACTTTTTTAATACTGAAGATATGAAAGTGAATTAGGTGTCAAATTAAACTTCTTTTTATGCTTTATCTGATGGGATAAATTGCAGACTTGATTTTTAAAAAGTCAAAATTTTGTAACATTGCTACATTAAACTCAACTGAAACAAATCTCTGAACATTAATAGACCATTATCTGTTTATTTGCACGTTATCTGCTTATTTTTTTTATGTGTGTATATATTTATACAATGGTATATGGACTCCCTGATCTGTTCTGTATTTATGCCTACAATATATTGTGTTGTGCTGAAGCAAAGCAAGAGTTTCATTGTCCTATCTGGGACACATGACAATAAACTCTCTTTAATCTTGATGCACTTTGTGCAAAACATCTAATTGGAGCAGATGCAGCGTGTTGTGTCATTCAAAGATCTTAGAGTATAAGATCTTTGGTGTCATTCGCCTGTTGCCCGCCTCCTCTGTAGGAGGGAGGCTGAGCTTCTTGCTGCAGATGGCGGTGTGGCTGCGGGTTGGAGCCGGGGCTGGGGCGCTGCGGGCGGGGAGCTGGAGCCGCTGCTACCGGGGGCCCGGGGCTGGAGCTGAGGCTGAGGCTGGGGCTGGGGCTGAGGCTGCAGCAGCATCGGGGGTGCCGGCAGAGCAGCGGAGGCGCTGGGACTTGCGGGCCGGCGTGGAGTCGGTGCAGCGGCACTGGCAGCTGTTGCGGGCCGAGGTGGCGGCGCAGATCCGCGGGCCCGGCGAGCAGGAACTGCGGGCCGAGAGCCGCGTCCTCTGGCACTTCCAGGGGGCGCACAGTCTGCAGGGATGGGCCGTGTCCAGCGACCGCGACATCGGCGGCCGCAGCAGCGCCCGGCTCGGGGTGGCCGACAACGGCAGCTCGGCGCTACTGAGCGGCCGCCTGAACACAGAGCCGCCCCGGGACGGCCTGACCCGCTACAGCGGCTACTGTACCTTGCGCTCCTCGCCGCCCCAGGTCAGTCACAACGCAACTCCCTGCCCACATAGTATACCCTCCCCTCTCTCTCCACCCTCACCCCATTCCCACACACTCACCCCATTCCCACCCCCACACACTTCCCACACCCTCACCCCTTTCCCACTCCCCCCCCCACCCTCACCCCCTTACTACTCCTCCCAACCCCATTCCCATTCCCCCCACACCCTTTTCCCCACCCTCACCCCCTTCCCACTCCTCCCCCACCCACACACCCTTCCTACTCCCCCCCCAACCCCCTTCCCATTCCCCCCCCACCCCTTTCCCACACTCACCACCTTCCATTCCCTCTACCCCCTTCCCACTCCCCCATTTCCTTGCCCCCCCCCCCCCCCCCCACTCCCCCCCACCCCCATCCTGTCCCCTTCCTGTCCCCTTCCCACTCATACCGTCGCTCGTATAATATACCAACTTTGTGTGAAAAGTTACCCCTCAGGTTCTACTAAATCTTTCCTCCCTCACCTTAAACACTGGTTCTCAATTCCCCCACTCTGGGCAAAAAACTCTGCATTTACCCAATCTATTCTCAAGCTCTTGTACATCACCCCCTCATCCTCCTGCACACCAAGGAATAAAGTATTTGCCTGCTCAACCTCTCCCTTTAGCTCACGCAGTTGAGTCCTGGTAACATTCTCTTAAATCTCTCTGCACACTTTCCAGCTGGACAACTTCTTTCTTATAACATGGTGACCAAATCAAACACGATACTCTAAATGTGGCTTCATCAATGTCTTATACAACTGTAACATGATCTCTCAACTTCTCTACTCAATACTTTAACTGATGAAGGCCAATGTGCCAAAAGCCTTTTTACCTGTGATCCCACTTTCAAGGAACTATGTATCTACATTTGATCTACAACACTCCCCAGAGCCCTGGCATTCACTGTGTTGGTCCTACCCTTGTTCGACTGCCTAAAATGCAACACCTCGCACTTCTCTCTATTCAATTCCATCTAACTCGGCCGACCTGCCCAACCTCTGTAATTTTTCACAACCATCTTCACTTTCAAATGGAATAGGAATTAGGCCATTCAGCCCATCAAGTTTGCCATTCAATCATGGCTGATCTATCTCCCTCCTAACCCCATTCTCCTGCCTTCTCCCCATAACCTCCGTACTAATCAATAATCTATCTATCTGCCTTAAAAATATCCACTGACTTCTGTGGCAAAGAATTCCACAGATTCACCACCCTCTGACTAAAGAAATTCCTCATCCCCTTCCTAAAAGAACGTCCTGTAATTCTGACTATCTACAATATCACCCACTTTGGTGTTGATCCCACCACTTCCTTTCTTCCCCCCCCCCCCCCCCCTCCCCCTCCCCCTCCCCTTCCAGCTCCTTGCCATCCCCTCACTTTTATCCAACAGCTTCTGTTGATTGCTGTTGTGCTGTCTCTGTTGCAGGGGCCCTTTGACTTGAAGAGGTTCTACGACTTGTCGAACTTTAACACACTGTACCTCCGCATCCGCGGTGATGGACGGCCCTGGATGGTGAACATCAGCAGCGTCATGTACTTCACCCACCACAAGAAGGACCTCTACAACTATTTCATGTTCACCAGGGGAGGTCCCTACTGGCAGGATGTGAAGGTGAGCTGTCTTCTCAGGAATTCTCACCAGAAGACCCTAGTGTTAGTCAGGGTACAGGACCCCTAGTGGAAATGCATCCATGTGGCAGGTATAATGTTACCAGGAATGCCACAGGGTTAGAAGTCTGGAATTTAATTCTATCACACTCCCAAATCCTAAGTTCCACAAGACAAAGAAGCAGAATTAGGCCATTTGGCCCATTGAGTCCGCTCCATGGCTGATCTATTTCTCTCTCAACCCCATTCCCTTGCCGTTTCCCCGTGATCTTCAATGCCCTGACTAATCAAACACCTTGGCCTCCACTGTCATCTGTGACAATGAATTTACAGATTCATCACCCTCGTCTACATTCTAAAGGAACGTCCTTTAATTCTGAGGCTGTGCCCTCTGGCCCTAGACTCTCCCACTACCAGAAACATCCTCTCCACATTCACTCTATCCAGCCCTTTCATTATTCGCTAAGTTTCAATGAGTTTTGCCCCAAATCTTCTAAACTCCGGTGAGTACAAACCCAGAGTCTTCGAACGCTCCTCATACCCAATCATCCCTGGGATCACTCTCGTAAACCTCTTCAATACCATGGGCTCCTATCTTGCTTAGCATCCACTGACTCTCCCTTGTCTATCCTGCTGGTTAATTCCTCCAAGAATTCAAACAGATTCGCCAGGCAAAAATCTCCCCTTAACAAAACCATGCTAACGTTGCTCTATTTCATTATGTGCTGTGCAGATCTGTTCCAGATCAGTGCAGTCTTCTTTGGATAGGGAAGAAGTTCTTGTCTTTTCCTTGTCATGTTGAATCCATGACCTATGATTGTTTGCAGGAAGGTGCCCCTCCCAGCGATCTCAAATCTTCTTCCCTGAATCTTCAACCTAGCTTCTCCAATGTCTCCATATATTCACCCCCGTGCTCCCTTCCGACCCACACCAAGAAATCATCCTCATGGAACTTTGGTGGCAAAAGCAAGGGGGCAGATTATTATCTCAATTGGGTTAGGTTAGGTAAGGGGGATGTACAGCGAGACCTGGGTGTCCTTGTACCTGAAAGTTGGCGAACAGGTACAGCAGGCAGTAAAGAAAGCTCATGGAATGTTGGCCTTCATAACAAGAGGATTTCAGTATAGGAGTAGAGAGGTTCTTCTGCAGTTGTATAGGGCTCTAGTAAGACCACATCTGGAGTATTGTGTACAGTTTTGGTCTCCTAATTTGAGGAAGGACATCCTTGTGATTGAGGCAGTGCAGCCTAGGTTCACGAGATTGATCCCTGGGATGGCGGGACTGTCGTATGAGGAAAGATTGAAAAGACTAGGCTTGTATTCACTGGAGTTTAGAAGGATGAGGGGGATCTTATAGAAACATGTAAAATTATAAAAGGACTGGACAAGCTAGATGCAGGAAAAATGTTCCCAATGTTGGGCGAGTCCAGAACCAGGGGCCACAGTCTTAGAATACACGGGAGGCCATTTAAGACTTGGGTGAGAAAAAACTTTTTCATCCAGAGAGTTGTGAATTTGTGGAATTCCCTGCCACAGAGGGTAGTGGAGGCCAAGTCACTGGATGAATTTAAGAGAGAGTTAGATAGAGCTCTAGGGGCTAGTGGAATCAAGGGATATGGTGAGAAGGCAGGCACGGGTTATTGATTGGGGACGAGCAGCCATGATCACAATGAATGGCGGTGCTGGCTCGAAGGGCTGAATGGCCTCCTCCTGCACCTATTTTCTATGTTTCTAACATCTGCACCAACTCAGCGTGAACAAATTGGTCAAGTGGACTGAAAATAATGCCCTTGAGATTAACATAAAGAAAACAGATGAAATTGTATTAGGCTCACCATCTGACTCTCATAAAGTTTCACTTGTCACCAATAACAACAAAAAATCAAGCAGGTGTCTTCACTTAAATACTTGGGGGTAACGATAGACTATCCGTTATCATGAATAACCACATTGATAAGATTTGCAATTAGACAAAACAAAGAATCTGGTTCCCCCGCCGACTAAGATCATTCGGAGCAAGTAAACAAATCTTTTTATTATTTTTTTACTGCCGTGATAATGAGTGTTTTGCAGAATTGTAACACTACTTGTTACAAGAGTCTGTCTGCTAAATCAAAACTGCTCCAAAGAAAATCCTTAAAGTCTCCTGTTTGCTGTTTTTCAGATTCCGTTCTCCAAGTTCTTTTTGTCCAGTCAAGGACGTGTCCAAGACAATCAGCATCCACTATGGCTGGATAAGGTAGGAAATCAACGTTCACTAGTCAGAGTGTTTTCATCAGTTAATAGAAGATTTATAGCGCAGGAGAGCCCATTCAGACCAGTGCATCCGTTATCAACCACCCAGCCTAATTTCAATGCCCATCACTGGGTTTGTAGCCCCACAGGTCAGGGTTCCCAACGTAATGTTTGAGTGAGATGGGAGTTCCTGCTTCCACCAACCCCTCTGGCACAAGGAAATAACAGCAGGTGTTGGCACCATTCTGTACCAGCTCACCGAAGCCCTCAATTCTTCACTCTCAAGAAATGATCGACCTCTACATTAAATACTTCTGATAATCCAGCTTCCACGACTGGTATCGAGAATTTCAGAACCTTGCCACTTTCTGCAAGAAAAAACTTCCATGCACTTCAGTTTTACATTGTCACACTGTCCCCTCGTTCGAGATGATCGCAGCAGTGAAAACATCACACCATGAGGTCATAAGTGATAGGAGTAGTATTAGGCCATTCGGCCCATCAAGTCTACTCCGCCATTCAATAATGGCTGATCTATCTCTCCCTCTGAACTCCATTCTCCAGCCTTCTCCCCATAACCCCTGACACCTGTACTAATCAAGAATCTAACTATCTCTGCTTTAGAAATATCCACTGATGGCTTCCACAGCTTCTGTAGCAATGAGTTCCACAGATTCACCACCCTCTGACTAAAGAAATTCCTCCTCATCTCCTTCCTAAAAGAACGTAATTTAATTCTGAGGCTATGACCTCTAGTCCTAGACTCTCCCACCAGTGCAAACATCCACTCTATCCAAGCCTTTCATTATTCTGCATGTTTCAATAAGGTCCCCTCTCTTTCTTCTAAACTCCAGCGAGTACAGGCCCAGTGCCGACAATCGCTCATCATAGGTTAACCTACTCATTCCTGGGATCAATCTTGTGAACCTCCTCTGACCCTCTCCAGAGCCAGCACATCCTTCCTCAGATATGGTGCCCAAAATTGTTCACAATATTCCAAATGCGGCCTTACCAGCGCCTTATAGAGCCTCAACATTACATCCCTGTTTTTGTATACAAGCCCTCTTGAAATAAATGCTAGCAATGAGTTTGCTTTCTTTACTACCGATTCAACTTGCAGATTAACTTTTTGGGAATCGTGCACCAGCACTCCCAAGTCCCTTTGCACCTCAGATTTCTTGTGTCTACGACTTTATTCCTGCTACCAAAATGCATGACTCCACACTTTGCTACACTATATTCCATCTGCCACTTCTCTGCCCACTCTCCCAACCTGTCCAAGTCCTTCTGCAGAGTCCCTGCTTTCTCTACACTACCTGCCCTTCCACCTATTTTCGTATCATCCATAAATTTGGCCACAAAGCCTTCAACCCCTCATCCAAATCATGAATATACAACGTGACGAGTAGCGGCCCCAACACCGACCCCTGTGGAACTCCGCTAGTCACTGGCAGCCAACCAGAAAAGCCCCCTTTATTGCCACTCTTTGTCTTCTGCCATCCAGCCAACCTGCTATCCATGCTAGTATCTGCCCTTTGATACCGTGGGCTCTCATCTTCCTTAGTAGCCTCATGTGGCATCTTATCAAAGGCTTTCTGAAAATCTAAGTAAACATCTACTGAATCTCCTTTGTGTGTCCTGCTATTTACTTCTTCAAAGAATTCCAGCAAATTTGTCAAGCAAGACCTCCCCTTCACAAAGCCATGTTGACCGGCATATTTTATTGTGAACTTCTAAGTACTCTGTAACTTCATCCTTTATAATGGACTCTTAAAATTTTACCAACTACCGAAGTCAGACTAACCAGCGTATAGTTCCCACTATTCTGCTTTGATCCATTCTTGTACAGCAGGGTAATATTGGCAATTTTCCTATCATCTGCGACATCTCCTGACTAGTGATTCCTGAAATATCACTATTAATGCCTCCACAATCTCTAAAGCCACCTCTTTCAGAACCCCAGGGTGCAATCCATCCAGCCCAGGTGACTTATCCACCTTCAGCCCTTTCAGCTTCCCAAGCACCTTCTCCCTGGTAATAGCCACTCCACTAACTTCCACCCCTTGACCCTCTCGAATTACAGGCACGTTACTGGTCTCTTCCATTGTGAAGACTGATGTAAAAAAGTTATTCAACTCCTCTGCCATTTCTTTATTCCCCATTATCACTTCTCCTGCATGATTCTCCAGTGATCCAACGTCCACTCTTGCCTCTTTCTTACTCTTTATATAACTGAAGAAACTCTTGCTTTCCTCTTTTATATTAGTGGCTAACTTATCTTCCTATTTCATCTTTTCTCCCGGTATTGCATTTTTAGTTACCTTCTGTTGTTCTTTAAAAGCTTCCCAATTCTCTGGCTTTCCATTAATCTTTGCTATGTTGTACATCTTCTTTTAGTTTTATACTGAACTCTTTATTCCTGCTACCAAAATGCATGACTCCACACTTTGCTACACTATATTCCATCTGCCCTTGCCCCTTGTCAGCCACGGCCGCCTCTTTCTCCCCCTAGAATCTTACTTCCTTTTACGAATGAAAAGATCCTGCATCTTCCGGATTATTCCCAGAAATTCCTGCCTTTGCTGTTCCACCATCACCCCTGCTAGGGTCCCTTTCCAGTCGACTTTGGCCAGCTCCTCCCTCACGCCTCTGTAGTCCCCTTTGCTCAGCTACAATACCGATAGATCCAATTTCACCTTCTCCCTCTCAAATTACAGATTAAAACTTATCATGTTGTGGTCGCTACCTCCTAATGGTTTCTTTACCTTGAGATCCCTTGTCAAATTCGGTTCATTACATAACACTAAATCCAGAATTGCCTTTTCCCTGGTAGGCTCTAAGAATCCATCTTGTGGGCACTCTACAAATTCCCTTTCTTGGGGTCCAGTACCAATCAGATTTTCCCAGTCTACCTGCATATTGAAATCTCCCATTCACCCTCTCTTGTCCGTTTTGGATCTTGCATATTTCAGGAAGATCTTCCCTCGTTCATCTAAAGTCCAAATACAGATCCAAACTGTTCAGCCTCTCTTGATAGGACAACCCTCTCCTCTCTGGAATTAGCGTGGTGAATCTCCTTTGGATTGTCTCCAATATGTGTTCCAGATCCCAAAGACCGTCTGATTAATAACATGTAGACTTCAGTTTAGTTTAGAGATACAGGCCCTCCAGCCCACCGGGTCCGCGCCGACCAGCGATCCCCGCACATTAACACTATCTTACATGCATGAGGGACAATTTACAATTTTACCAAGCCAATTAGCCTACAAGCCTGTACCTCTTTGGAGCGAGGGAGGAAACCGGAGCTCCCGAAGAAAACCCATGCAGGCCACAGAGAGAACGTACAAACTCTATACTGACAGCACTCATAAGTCAGGATGGAACCCAGATCTCTGGCACTGCAAGGCAGCAACTCTACCGCTGCACCAACGTGCCACCCATACTTTAGACTTTAGATGCTTTTGTCCTCATCTCCTCACTGATTTTTCTAGCAATCACTTTAAATGAAAGTCCCCTGCATTCTGACCCTCGGCTAACATAAATAGTGCCTCCCATTAGCTAAGACCCTCATCATTCTACCCTACACACACACTAGGGATAATTTTAGAGATATTGTTTTAGAGATACAGCGCGGAAACAGGCCCTTCGGCTCATCAAGTCCGCACCGACTAGCGATCCCCACACATTAACACTACCCTACACACACACTAGCGACAATTTTACATATATACAAAACCAATTAACCTACAAACCTTCAGGTCTTTGGAGTGTGAGAGGAAACCAAATATCTCGGAGAAAACCCACACAGGTCACAGGGAGAACATACAAACTCCGTACAGACAAGCACCTGTACGCGGGATCAAACCCGGGTCTTTGGCGCAGTAAGACAATAGCTCTACCGCTACGCCACCGTGCCACCTTAGTTGTTGGATAACTTTCATGGTCTTATACTTTACAGCAGGACAGATAAAGGCAAGCATTTTGCATACATTTTTAAATTATTTTTAATCACTAGGCATTTCCTTTTTTCCTTCCACTGATTGCTGCTCCTCTCCAGCTACATTGTGTCACACACACTTACATGGATTATGTGCCATTTGTCTTCATTTTAATCAACAAACCAGGAGTCTTTTCTCTTCATTTTCAATCATTTAGCCAATTTAGGGACCAAGGGACTTGGTCCCTTTTTCATGTACTAAAAGGGACCAAGTTCTGAGCCTTGTGAAATGGTGGTTGGACTGCCCTTTTGGGCCCATAAGCACTGATGAACCAGGATTCATTGCTTAGATTAGTCAGACATTTCATATATTTTCTATTTTTAAGTAGATAAGGTGGAGGCTTGTGTGAAATGTAGCTCTATACTGAAAAGTTTGGGCCTTCAGGGCAATGCAGTCATGCAATGAATGGATAACAGGTCCTTTGGCCCATCGAGTCTGCGCTGACCATCGCCCATTGACACTAACCCATCAATATACCATTCTCCCCACATTCCCGTCAGCTCTCACCCAAGTTCCACCACTCATCTGCATGTTAGTGGTCAATTAATCAGCATGTTGTTGGGGTGTGAGAGGAAACCAGAGCACCTGTGTGGTGGCCACATGGGGAACATGCAAACTCTACACAGAATAACCCGACGTCAGGATCAAACCCAGGTCTCTGGACCGCGAGGCAACTGCTCTACCCACTACGCCATTCTGCTGATCACTTAGTAGGCTGGCAGCAATTGAGGTGAGGCAGCCAATGATGTTCGCAGCAAGTGGGTGATTCAGGCACACTTTGGATGACACAAGACCATTTGGCCCACGCAGTCCATGCCAGTTCCCAGTAGCGATATCCCATCAGTCCCATTCCCACCTTGTTCTTTGTCTTGTTACATACCGTCTCTCACTTGCCTGTTAACTTATTTTTGTTTCTTAGCCACTTACACCAGAGGCAGTTGACTGTAGACAGTTAAACTAAAAAGCAAGGGCAGATTACAGTGGTCAATTACCCCACCAATGTGGAAGTCTTTGAGTGAAAGTAGAGTTCAGGGGAGACCCAGGCAGCCACTAAGAGTGTGCAAACACCATATGAACAGCACCCAGGGACAGATCTGACCCAGGCCAGTGGAATTGTGGGCAGCAATACAAACAAAAATGTGATCCATTGCAGGGAAACCTCATGCATTCAGTTCCTAGTGTCTTCCAGAGTCCACGAAAGGAAATAATTGATGCTGGAACTGTGAAATAAGAATATATCAGGTTTCATCCACAGAAGGAGAAATAATTAACACTTCAAGCTGATGACCTTTCATTAAACTTTATAATGATATACAACATCACTTAGATGAACGATTAATAACTTTGTGAATGATGTAAAGATTGCTGGTGTTATGGACAGAGAGGAAAGTTGTCTAAGGCTACAGATCAGATGGTATCAGATTGGCGCTAGTGCAAGGTGATGCATTTTGGTAAGTCTAAAACATATATTGCATTTGGAAAGACACGTTGATTAAAGATAATCAGCATTGTTTTGTGTGGGGGAGTTTGTGTCTCACAAATTTGACAGTATGTGAAGAAGTGACCGAGAAGGTAAAAGAGGGCAAGGCCAGAGACAGTCTATATAGACTGCAGTAAGATCTTTGATAAGGTTCCACATGATCTGCTGCTCTGGAAGGTGGGATTGCATGGGATCTATGGAGAAGTGGCTGATTGGATACAGAATTGGCTTAATAATCGGAAGCAGAGGGTGGTGGTGGTAGGTCGATTTTTTGGGGGACTGGAAGCCTCTGATTAGTCTCAGCAGATCCGTTCCCGTTGCCTCTTCCGCGGCTGAGGCTCAGAAAATCAGGCCCTGCCGGAACTGGCAGTCCCATTTCTAGAGGCGACTTCTGAGGCCAACATTACAGGCCAATATCTCAGCTCCTCGACTGCCAAGGATTGTTATGGTTCTTCTCGGAGGCCGCGTCCTGTTGGTCCGACAAAATGGATAATCCAGAAAGACTCTAGAATTGAGGATGCCAGAAAATTGGTGGTGGATCTGTAACAAGCTGAGATGTGAAAAACGGTAGCATGATCGTGATCGATTGGCCAGGAGCGCTGAGGAAGGGTTGATGGAATTTAATACAGAGAAATGTGAGGTGTTGCAAGTTGGAAAGTCTAACATGGGCAGGACCTACACAGTAAATGGTAGTGCTCCGGGGAGTATTGTGGAACAGAGGGACCGAGGAGTGCAGGTGCATGGTTCCTTGAAGGTGGAGTCGCAAGTAGGGTAGTCAAAAAGGCATTTGGCACATTGGCCTTCAGCAGTCAGAGTATTGAGTATAGAAGTTGGGAGGTCATGCTGCAGTTGTACAAGACATTGGTGAGGCCGCATTTCGAGTATTGTGTTCAGTTCTGGGTACCATGTTATAGGAAAGATGTCAAGCTGGAAAGGGTATAGAGAAGATTTACAAGGATGTTGCCAGGCCGAGAGGGTCTGAATTATAGAAAGAGGTTGAGTAGGCTGGGACTTTATTCCTTGGAGCACAGGATGAGGGGTGATCTTATTGAGGTGTGTAAAATCATGAGAAGAATAGATCAGGTAGACGCACAGTCTCTTCCCCAGTGTAGGCAAATCGAGGACCAGAGGGCAGGTGTATGGTGCAGGGGAAAGATTTAATAGGAATCAGATGGGTAACTTTTTCTCACAAATGGTAGTGGGTGCATGGAACAAGCCCATTCCTTCTCTCCAGAGATGCAGCCTGACCCGCTGAGTTACTCCAGCATTTTGTGTTTAAGCTGTAGAGGAGGTAGTTGAGGCAGGGACTATCCCAACATTTAAGAAACAGTTAGACAGGTACATGGGTAGGACAGGTTTGGAGGGAGATGGACCAAACGCAGGCAGGTGGGACTGGTGTAGTTGGGACATGTTAGTCGGTGTGGGCAAGTTGGGCTGAAGGCTCTACGTAGAGCAAGAATGTGTTTGGGGTGACCATTATGTCTCGTTTCCAGCACATGAGCATCTGGAACATACCTCTGCTGATGCAGCAATTTATAATTTTACATTTGTTAAACTTTCTCAACATTGCCCCTCTGATAGTTTACAATGTCAATAGCCATTATTTGAGTCTCTTACATTGATGGCACCTGCAGAGCATTGTCATTGCATGGAGAAGGTTGTCTCGAAAAGCATCTTTCTGTACTTTGTTAGTATAAGGGGTGAGAATTGTAGACTGACTGCTTGGTTATCATAACGTAACACTAATTGTTGGCACAAAACTATGGGCTGATCATATTTGACTATAGAGGTCCCCGAATTGAAATGTTTAGATTAACTAGTCATATAGTCTGCTCACCATAGAAAACAGCGACATTGTTTTGATTACAGGTGAGCACCATTGGATTCACCCTGGGCGATAAAGTGAATGGACCGTTTCAACTGGAAATTGATTTCATTGCAGTGTGCAATGACCGAGCTCACACTGAGGAGTTTGCCTACGAGAAATACAAGAGGAACCCTGAGGTGTAAATAGGGTGCATCAACGAAAGTGCAGATGATTAGCAACAATCCTTTCTGGTAAACTGACTTTTTGCTGAGTCTAGAAAGCATTACTCAAATCTGTACCATGTCACCTGGCCTTGAAGGAGCAAAAGGTATTAAGTTAACTTATAATTATAGTATATTTTCTAATCGTTGTCCTACAGAAGAGTCTCATTTAAAATGAACTCAAACTTGATGCTGAAGTGAACTGATTAATGTAGCAATGAGAATTTAACTTAAAATTAGCTGTAGGGATATCGGGGCTCGAAATTCACGGTTGCCCGGGTGCCACTGACCACTCAAAGTGCCGCCGGGCAACCTAAACGGCGAGTCATTTTGCCCGGCTTGGCAACTTGGTTTATACCGTAGACCGAAGTGTGGTGTGACGGAGGGTCGGAGCGAATGACGGGCCCCACGCAGCAGCGGCCGCGGATTCTCCCCCTCCTCCTGCACCTCGCCCTGCCTGATAACGGCCGCTGCTGCCACTCTGCCAAAGCAAACCCTTGGAGGAGGGAGGTGTCGGTCAGAGGCGGAAGGGGCGGGTGGGAGCGATGATGCCGGTGCAGTCCAAGGAGCGCTGGCCTTCCTTCCCACATCCTCTGCCCCCTTCCTCTCTCTCTCTCTCTTGTACGCCCCCCTCCACTCCCCTTATCCTGAGACACCTCCTCTCCATCCCGCACTGATCCCCATTCCTGCCTCTATTCAGTCCTCACTGACATCCCCTGTGCTCCCCTCCTCATCTACTCCCCACCCCATCTATTCATCCTGCTCTGATCTCCCTATCCACCTCACATTGATTATCCTGCCACTCCCCATCAATCTTACACTGGTCCCCCCAATTGATCCTGTACTGACCCCCCCCCCTTCCCATCCATCCTGCACTGCTCCTCCCCTTTATAGAAACATAGAAAATAGGTGCAGGAGTAGGCCATTCGGCCCTTCGAGCCTGCACCGCCATTAGATATGATCATGGCTGATCATCCAACTCAGTATCCCATCCCTGCCTTCTCTCCATAGCCCCTGATCCCTTTAGCCACATCTAACTCCCTCTTAAATATAGCCAATGAACTGGCCTCAACTACCTTCTGTTGCAGAGAATTCCACAGATTCACCACTCCCTGTGTAAAAAATGATTTTCTCATCTCGGTCCCAAAAGACTTCCCTCTTATCCTTAAATTGTGACCCCTAGGTCTGGACTTCCCCAACATTGGGAATAATCTTCCTGCATCTAGCCTATCCAACCCCTTAAGAATTTTAGGACTGCATCCAGCATTGCTCCCCCCATCCATCCTGCACAGATCCCCCCATTCAACCCACTGTCATCCCCTCACAATTTTACCTACTCCAACCACCATGCACTAATTCCCCTGCCTCAATCCATCCAATCCACCGATTGCCTTCTCAAGCCCCCCCCCCCCCCCCACCACCACCACCACCTATCCTTCCTGCACTGATTCACACACACCCCCTCCCGACCCTATTGTGCTGGAAATGTCTTCAGAGCTAACATCGACTATGTTTGTTAATGGAATGCAATCAAATATGTTTTAATTCCCTATGTTATTATTTGTTTTAATCCACAAAGATGGATTAATTAAATTGTGAACACGTGAAACATTAAAACCGCAGTGTTCGATTGTCACTGACACGTTATTACAGAATTCATTTTGATGGCGAATCAATGCTCTTAATATGGATTGTCAGTACTGTAGTTATTTATTGAACAACATTCTCAACTATATGTTGGATTTATCCAGGTTTTACTTCTACAGTCAGTCATATACATCACAAATTTGGTCAGGAGTTATTTCAGTTGAAATGTTAAAGTTAATTCTGAAGTGGGAATGATGGAAAAAGCATTTATCAACAATTTTTTTTAAATGGTGCTTACAAACTGGGTATCTTCATTGCTGTTCACAACACATACATCTAATCTGAATGTCCAGTAATGTGGCGTCTTGACACCTTTAAATATATTACCAAAAGAACATTTGCTGCATTTATGTCCTTTGGCCATCTCTTGTTAGTTAGTGTAATGTTTAACCTGTCAGATGGGTATAGTCAGTTTTAACAGCTATTACCATAAAATGCCTTTAAAAAATTCCTTGCAACCTGTATATTTTGTTATGGATAAATTATGTGGGAAGCGAGAGTGTTTCTGTACCAATAGCAATAACGACCTATGATATGGCCATGTCATGATAATTTTCGGTCCTTCACAGAAAACATGCTTGCATCAATCTGTAGTGTGCATGGTTAAGCATATATGCTATCAAGGTCCAGGATTTATTGACACAGGTTGATCATACGATGAATAATCCAACCACATTTTTGTTTGGAAGTGAAAAGATAATAAAAATTGCATTAATTGCAATGTGTAAAAAGAGTTGAGATACTGTATTATAATTTTGCTGCATGTAATTGTGGTATATATCATGTCTTGATTGGTGAATTTGTTAGTTTGTGACTTTATTTGAAGCAGAAATAATATGTGAATGCTTAATTGAGCATAATTCCGACGGGTAACTACGCACTTCGTCCGAGCACGCGTCATGCAAGCCATCTTAAATGACCACCTAAACTGTCATTTGGCAACCTAAAAAGCTGCCAAGGTTGCCCGGCTGGCAACAGGGAAAAAAAGTTAAGCGAGAACCCTGGATATGGAACCACTGCAGCATTTAAGCGCAAATAAGAGTCAAAGATTAGGGCGACCTAAAACCTAAATCTTTGGCCATGGTCTTGCTAGGCGCACACCATTACCTTTGACAACCCCTCTGAAATTTTACATCAAACACAGAAGTTGTAGACTATAGGATGAGTGGAGCAACCATTGAAATCCAACCTTCACAATTAAGTATAGAACATTTTATTTTTATTAAATCAATTTTCATTGTATTCATACAAATATACTAGACTATATTCATTAAGAGGCACAGATTTTGAAAAAAATCAAAAGCATCAATTCTAAAGAACTTCAAAACAGTCGTATTGTCTCCACTGCCATTAGTCTTTCTTTTTTTCTTCCAGAAGATGCTATGTCCGCTGCATTATCTCTACAATCTTATTATTTTAAGTCTACGCTGAGCTTTTAAGCAAACTAGGCATCGCTAAATAGCTGGATACTCCTTTGAGAGAATTGCTGCCTGAACCTTAAATGTGCGCAGTATTTTTTTCTCATTTCAGATTGCGGTTTTGTTGTTAAAAACTGAAAATGAACACTCGCTTCTTCTTCCTCCTCCTCCCCCCCCCCCCCCTCTCCCCCCACAAAAAAGAGCAGTTTTCAACAGAATGAAAAGAAAATGCAGTTCAAAATTCCCACAGCAGCGGGTTTGGCCTTCTGTGTAGATTTTACGTAGGAATGGAGTCTAAACACAAGAGGGAAGCATTGAGGTAAAGTACCATAATTTGGTTTAGTTAGTTTCCTTTAGGAAAGGCATTACAGCATTAAAAACAAATGTTCCTGTCTAAAGCCAAACAGATCATGTAAGTAGCATTACAACATTTACTTGATCCCCATTATAGGAAGGTGCTACAATATGCACAGTAATACCCATGCTGGGGGCTGTAGTTTAGAGCCTAGACCTGAGGATTTTGTGGAGCATGATAGAAATTTTAAGTAAATGGAATCCAGCACATCCTACCGTCAACTAATTGGGGTTATTTGTATACAGGGATTATTGAAAAGCAGCCTCATCTCATGCTGCTTTGGGAAATGTTGAACAACAAAATACATTAAAGTTCAAGACAAATGACATCAACCAAACAAAGCTCGAAGTACTACACACAGAAGAAAAAGCAAAACAGATCTTACGTGACCGAAACATAAAAATATCAGAATGAACAGTACAGTGAGTTTGTTTATTTCAATGCATGACCAAGCCTCGCCTTGTTCCCATCACATGGTTCTTTATCTCTTTCCTCTTTTCTATAAACTTCTCCCGTCGATTTTTCCTGCAACAGAACAGAGTGTAAAACCACGCAGCAATAAAGATGTCTGAATGCATCAGCAAGGCATTTCCGCATCAGCTGACACCAATGCAAGAATAAGCACAATTCACAACAGACATCAGATCTATACTCTAGCAAAATTAATCATTCAGGCCATAGAACAGAAAAGATATGTTTCAGAACCTCTGGGTTAGAAGAAAGTGAACAAAGTATCATTAAACACTTTCCATCACTGACAGGGGAAAAGTGCGTTATGGATAACAAGTTAACCTACAGCTGAAGACATACTCAAATTGCTGGTGTATTGCTGGTGTATGCAGGCAGCATCGCTGATTAAAAGAATAGGTGACGTTTCTTCACACCTGGATGGCCTGTATAATCCACAAGGGGCTGGACTGTCTATCCTAGAGTTCCTTCAGTAAATAACTTCCATTAATTTCTATTTGGAAACAGGTTGAATCAGCAGAAGCTCTCACTTCGCCATGCCGGTCACCTTCCGACTGCCTTCTTGCTGATGTAGGTGTCTTGCCAGGCTGCTGGGAGGTGTGTTTATAAGGTCATAAGTGATAGAAGCAGAATTAGGCCATTCAGCCCATCAATTCTACTCCGCCATTCAATCATGGCTGATCTATCTCTCCCTTCTAACCCCATAACCCCGACACCCGTACTAATCAAGAATCTCTATGCCGTAAAAATATCTATTGACTTGGCCTCCACAGCCTTCTGTGGCAAAGAATTCCACAGATATACCACACTGACTGCAGAAATTCCTCCTCATCTCCTTCCTAAAGGAACGTCCTTTAATTCTGAGGCCATGAATTCTAGTCCTAGACTCCCCTCAGTGGAAACATCCTCTCCACATTCACTCTACCCAGGCCTTTCACTATTCGGTATATTTCAATGAGGTCCTCCCTCATCCTTCTAAATTCCAGCGAGTACAGGCCTAGTGCTGCAAAATGCTCATCATGTTAACCTACTAATTCCTGGGATCATTCTTGTAAACCTCTCTGGACCCTCTCCAGAGCCAGCACATCCTTCCTCAGATATGGTGCCCAAAATGGCACACAATATTCCAAATGCAGCCTGACCAGCGCCTTCGAACCTAAGCATTTTGTTCGAGGCCTTCGAGCCTCATGGTTTTGTATTCTAGCCCTCATGAAATAAATGCTAGCAATGCATTTGCCTTAATTTCTACCAATTCAACTTGCAAGTTAACTCTTTGGGAATCCTGCATCAGCACTACAGAGTCCCTTTGCATATCCGATTTCTGGATTCTCTCCACATTTAGAAAACAGTCTACACCTTTATTCCTACTACCAAAATGCATGACTCCACACTTTGCTACACTATATTCCATCTGCCACTTCTCTGCCAACTCTCCCACCTATCCAAGTCCTTCTGCAGAGTCCCTGCACCCCACTATTCAGTGCTCCAGCACCACCCAGATTTTTGATTCCTACTGAAATTTGTGTTTTAAACTTTTGTGAATTTGAGACGAGAGTGACATATTGTAGCTGGGATGGTATGAAGCCACTAACCATCCCAAAAGAAACATCAAAGGCTTTTGATGATCACCAGTGATACAAAATGGCCTTGGTGGTATGTGTGTTGGTCTTGTGATGACCTCCACAGGCTGACAAACGTCAAATTGAGCAGGGTTCAGCCACAAAGTATCAGAGTCACAGCCAGACGTCCAACCCAAGATTCACAACAGCAACTCACTGAAGCTTCAATAGCATCACCGTAAAGTACAAGGGCAGAAGGTTCATTCATGCCCTCAAGTCAAATGCCACTGATTTGTAAATCTTACCTTGTCTGCAATTTGGGCAGTTTATAATTCTGCACAGAGAACCTTGAATTCTGTGGATTTTGAGCCACCACAATCTCCTTCTTCTCCTCCTCCTCCTCCCAAGGTTTTAATTTTCCTATAAAACAAAATGAGTACTTTAATAAGGAGGCATAGGCAACGTGAATGTTTTCTAATGCAGCTGTAATCAAAATTAAAAACATTAATTGTGAATACCAGGTACTAACAGATTACTGTCATATGATTTTTAATACGTCCTTAACAGAAACAAAAGGTTTTAAGGAGACTTGATGCTCATAATTATAAGTATTCAGATCAAGATAAACTTACCATTGGTAAATGTGTCATCACGAGTCTATAAATTTAAATGAATTTACTAACAAGTGGAATTCAGGAATGTTGCCAATGTCCCGAAATGAAAGCGAGGAGCCAGGTGTTTTGGGAGGTACCTTTTATTATGTCCTTCCAGGTAGCAGGGAAGTCCCGAGAGAGAAAGATAGCTCCCAAACCCTTGCCTTTAATCCCTCTTGCTAAGGGCCGCCTCTGGACTCACCCATTCCCGTGCCGAGGGGTTTGATAGTTGAGATGGCCCGACCCTTGGGAGCCACCACAGGACCCCCCCCCCGAACCGGAGGCACAAAACACACCGGTGGGCGCACAACCCGGCTGGACTGCGTGCGGAAATCAGCCGACCGATGGGCTGGCGGAGGCACAGGTCGAGGGACCGGCGGGAGGACAGGTTGAGTGACAGGCGGAGGGAGCCGTGAAGGGGGGCGCTCTCGAGGCCGATGTCGGGCAACCAGCACCGGCTGGTCAATGTCCAGATGTGCCGGCTTCAACTGGTCAATCCGGCGCAGAAAAAACGTAGGGCCAGTCCCGGAGGGCTGATGGCACGTGCGGGCGAAATGTCCCATGGCGGGACGGGCGCAAGCCTGCCAACTCGCTCACGAAGTCGCTGTAGGGTGGATGAGGGAGTTCCCTGTTGCCCCAGCGCCGACAGCACGAACTACCCGAGCACCATGAGTGGCGACCCGTAAACGAGCTCCGCTAAAGATGAGGCCAAGTCCTCTTTAGGAGCAGTCCGGATGCCCAGCAAGACCCTCGGCAACTCGTCCATCCAGTCCGGAGAGTCGCGCCTGAGCTGCCGGTGGAACCTCTCCACCATCCGTTAGCTTGCGGGTGATAGGCCGTGGTGTGGTGCAGCCGCACACCCAGCAAGTGAGCCATGGCCGACCACAGCTCGGAGGTGAACTGTGGCCCCCGGTCCGAGGAGATGTGCGCCGGCACCCCAAAGCGAGCAATCCAGTGCGCGGACAATGCACGAGCGCATGTAGCCATTGACGTGTCGGCCAAGGCTATGGCCTCCGGCCACCGCGTGAAGCGGTCCACCATCGTGAGGAGGTGGGTGATGTCCCGGGACGGCGGGAGAGGCCCCACAATGTCTACGTGGAGATGGTTGAATCGCCGGTGAGGTAGGCCGAACTCCTGGAGGGGCGCCCGGACATGGCGCTGGATTGTCCCCGTCTGGCACGAAATGCAGGTGCGAGCCCAGTGGCCAACCTGCTTGCGCAGACCGTGCCACATGAACCGAGCGGCCACTAGCGCCACCCGGTTCTCTTTCCCCTCGACGTATCGGATGGAGGTGGTGTATTCGGAGAAGTACGCCAACTGACGCTGCTGTCGTGCGTACCAGGGGTCGGAAACTTTCGCCAGGGCGAAAGTGAGCGGCTTGTGGTCTGTGTAGGCGGTGAACGGGCGGCCCTCCAGGAAGTAGTGGAAGTGGCGCTCTGCCAGGTACAGAGCCAGGAGCTTGCAATCGAATGCGTTGTACTTAGTCTGAGCGCGGTTGAGGTGCCGGCTGAAGAAGGCCAGGGGCTGCCAATCTCCGTCCGTCAGTAGTTCTAGCACGACACCAACCGCCGACTCAGAGGCGTCCACCGAAGGGCAGTCGGGGCATCATCCCGTGGGTGCACCAGCAGTACGGTCCGAGCAAGGGCCTCTTTCGCGCCGTCAAATGCTGCCACCGTCTCGTTGGTCCACTCGATGTCCTTACGCCCACCCGCCAGAAGTTGATACAGCGGCCGCATGATGTGTGCCACGGATTGCACAAAACGATGATAAAACGTCACCATCCCGACAAACTCCTGCAGGCGTGTATGGACGGGGAAACCGACGGATGGCGACCCTTTCCGGCAGGGGACCCACGCCTTGCGAAGTCACGCGGTGGCCGAGGAAGTCGATTTCAGTTACCCCAAAACAGCACTTAGCGAGGTTGACAGCCAAGCCATGCTCGATGAGCCGCTGGAGGTGGGCGCAGTGCTCCTGCTGCGAGCGGCTGGCCACCAGGATGTCGTAGAGGTAGACAAAAACAAACTCAAGGCCGCGACACACCCCGTCCATCAATCGTTGGAAGGCCTGCGCAGCGTTCTTGAGGCCGAACGGCATCAGCACAAATTCATACAGCCCGAACGGCATGATGATACAGTCCTCAACTCCAAGAAGACGAAGGAACTTATTGTCGACTTCAGGAAGGTCAGAGGGGGCAGACATACCCCCATCCACATAAACGGGACTGAGGTGGAGCGCGTCTCCAGCTACAAATTCCTCGGGGTACACATCTCGGAGGATTTGTCCTGGTCCCTCAACACCTCCAAGCTGATCAAAAAGGCACAGCAGCGCCTTTACTTCCTGAGGAGGCTCAAGAAAGCCCACCTGTCCCCCCAGATCCTGACCAACTTCTACAGGTGTACCATCGAGAGCATCCTGACCGCCTGCTTCACGGTATGGTACAGCAGCTGCACTGTTGCGGACAGGAAGGCACTACAACGGGTGGTGAAAACCGCGCAGCACATCATCGGTGCCCCGCTCCCTGCCATGGATGCCCTCCACTGAAAACGATGTCTGAAACGAGCTGGGAAGATCATTAAAGACCCCTCCCACCCCAACCATGGACTGTTTGCCCTCCTCCCATCAGGGAGGCGGTACAGGAGCCTCAGGTCTCGTACCAGTAGGATGAGGAACAGCTTCTACAATCATACCGTCGCATTGCTGAACTCGGAGTCCCGCCGATAGATTCCTCCGGTCCCTCCGTCCCCATTGTTTAATTATTCTGTATTTTTTATTATTCTGTATCCTCTTTTTTTTTTTTAATTTCTATATTGCACTACTACGGACTGACGCAAAACTGCATTTCGTTGTACCCATACTCAGTATTTGTGCAATGACATTAAAGTTGAATTGAATTGAATTGAATTGAATGATTGCCTCCGGGTGGACTGGGATCTGGTTATAACCCCGTACCAGATCCACTTTGGAGAATAAAGTAGCCCCAGCCAAATGGGCGGTGAAGTCCTGGATGTGGGGTACGGGGCATCAGTCTGTGGTTGTTGCGGCGTTCAGCCGCTGATAATCCCTGCAAGGTCGCCAGCCCCCTGCTTGCCTTAGGGACCATGTGGAGTGGGGACGCCCATGGGCTGTTTGAAGGGCGGACGAACCCCAAGGACTCCATCGTGTGGAACACCTGCCGTGCCAGACGTAGTTTATCCGGCGGCAGTCGGCGTGCTCGTGCGTGGAGAGGTGGGCCGATAGTTGGTATGAAATGAACCATCCCGTGACTGGGGGCTGATAACCGAAACTGTGGGGTCAGGATATCGGGAACGCGGCCAAAATCCGAGCGAAGCGGGATTGCACAGACGACGGGGGGGGGGGGGGGCGTCCCACCGGCTCATCCAATCGCAACGTGATCGGCTCCATCGTGGTGGCGTGGACCAAGCGCGGACGCCTGACGTCCACCAGGAGGGAATGCGCCCGGATGAAGTCGGACCCCAGCAACAGCTGGGAGACATCAGCAATGGTGAACCGCCACAAGAAATGGCAGGAGCCGAACACGATTGGAACCATGCGAACCCCATACGTGTGGATGGGGCTGCCATTCGCCGCGGTGAGAACGGGCCCCCGCTTACCGGAACGAATGTCGGCCAGCGAAGGGGGTAGGACGCTCAGCTCCGGTATCGACGAGGAAGCGGGTCCCGGAGCGCCGATCCCAGGCGAAGAGACGGTGAATCTGGCCGGCCACCTCGGGGACTATTGGCAGCCGGCCCAGGCATTTCCCGAGAACGTGCACTGCTGGCGGCATTGCCGTGCTGCAGCACCCCAGCGCTGGTGGTAATAGCACCAGCGCCTCCTGCTGGTGGCGCTTGGAGCTTGCCACCCACACTTTCATATACAATTCTCTGGCAGCTTACTTACCTATTGCAGATGGAATCTGCCTCTTGATTACACTGCTCTTCAGAAGGCTCTGCTGGCCCTCGGTCCCCTCTGGGACGATGCCAACACACAAAATCTAACCCCCCCACCAAAAGTAACAGTGATTACTGGAAAAGGGTAAATACGTTCAAATGCCTTAGAAATATTGTTTCAAAGCAGATTCCATTATAGCCTTTTAACTAAAGGAAGTGAATAATTTAGAAAGTGGTAATGACATTGAATTAATTGATTTTGAGTTTGTGGTGCCCTATGCAGGATTCTAGAATCCTAAATAAAGACCCACCTAAGCAATACACTTACTCCCCAACCTCAAGATAATCCACCCAAAGGGTCACCTATAGCAATGCATACCAACCTTTGTGTGGCTTGTATCGAAGTGGCTGAGACAAGCTGGCTTGCAAGTCAAACCTCTTATTGGATCCAGGAGTAGCATTACCAGAGAACTTGTATGGAGTAACCACTGAAAACAAGCCATGAAAACAAAAAAGTTAAATGGCACAGTGCAACATAATCTTTCAAGTTTTTACTCTTTTAACAGAAGTGTTTTATTGCTAAATTCTGGACTAAAATCACTTAAAAGAGGCCTAGTATCTGTAATAGGTTATTCCACAATGCTGCAGCTGATCCTCCACAGGAGAGAGTCACGCCGCAGCAAGACTCCTGACGGGCACCCGAAAAAGGGACCACATCAGCCCGATCCTGGCCTCTCTCTACTGGCTCCCTGTGCCATTCCGAATAAATTTCAAGATCCTTCTTTATGTTTACAAACCCTTAACGCGCTTGCCCCGACCTACATCAAAAGTCTGCTTCGCCACCACACCACCTCCAGGTCCCTCAGATCGGCCGACTTGGGGTTACTGAATATCCCTCGGTCTAGGCATAAGCTCAGGGGCGACCGTGCCTTTGCGGTTGCAGCTCCTAGACTATGGAACAGCATCCCTCGTCCCATCAGAACTGCCCCCTCCATCGACTCCTTTAAGTCGAGCCTTAAAACTCATCTTTACTCTCAAGCCTTTCTTGACGTCCTCTGAGGGAGGGCTATATGTATGTATTTATGTACTTAATCTATGAACCACTGTTGTATAATGTTAGTACCTCCACCAATGTAAAGCACTTTGGTCAACGAGAGTTGTTTTTTTAAATGTGCTATAGAAATAAAAGTGACGACTTGACTCCAGTCTACCCTCTCCGCTGAAATTACTGTCGTAGATAAAGGCAGGTCCAACTGCTCATTTCCCTTTTCAAGATAGAAACATAGAAAATAGGTGCAGGAGTAGGCCATTCGGCCCTTCGAGCCTGCACCGCCATTCAATATGATCATGGCTGATCATCCAACTCAGTATCCTGTACCTGCCTTCTCTCCATACCCCCTGATCCCTTTAGCCACAAGGGCTACATCTAACTCACTCTTAAATATAGCCAACGAACTGGCCTCAACTACCTTCTGTGGCAGAGAATTCCAGAGATTCAACACTCTGTGTGAAAAATGTTTTCCTCATCTTGGTCCTAAAAGATTTCCCCCTTATCCTGGACTTCCCCAACATCGGAAACAATCTTCCTGCATCTAGCCTGTCCAACCCCTTAAGAATTTTGTAAGTTTCTATAAGATCCCCCCTCAATCTTCTAAATTCTAGCGAGTACAAACCGAGTCTATCCAGTCTTTCTTCATATGAAAGTCCTGACATCCCAGGAATCAGTCTGGTGAACCTTATCTGTACTCTCTCTATGGCAAGAATGTATTTCCTCAGATTAGGAGACCAAAACTGTACGCAATACTCCAGGTGTGGTCTCACCAAGACCCTGTACAACTGTAGTAGAACCTCCCTGCTCCTATACTCAAATCCTTTTGCTATGAATGCTAACATACCATTCGCCTTCTTCACTGCCTGCTGCACCTGCATGCCTACTTTTAATGACTGGTGTACCATGACACCCAGGTCTCGTTGCATCTCCCCCTTTCCTAATCGGCCACCATTCAGATAAAAGTCTACTTTCCTGTTTTTGCCACCAAAGTGGATAACCTCACATTTATCCACATTATACTGCATCTGCCATGCATTTGCCCACTCACCCAGCCTGTCCAAGTCACCTTGCAGCCTCCTAGCATCCTCCTCACAGCTAACACTGCCCCCCAGCTTTGTGTCATCCGCAAACTTGGAGATGTTGCCTTCAATTCCCTCATCCAGATCATTAATATATATTGTAAATAGCTGGGGTCCCAGCACTGAGCCTTGCGGTACCCCACTAGTCGCTGCCTGCCATTGTGAAAAGGACCCGTTTACTCCTACTCTTTGCTTCCTGTCTGCCAGCCAGTTCTCTATCCACATCAATACTGAACCCCCAATACTGTGTGCTTTAAGTTTGCATACTAATCTCTTATGTGGGACCTTGTCGAAAGCCTTCTGAAAGTCCAGATATAACACATCCACTGGTTCTCCCTTACCCACTCTACTAGTTACATCCTCGAAAATTCTATAAGATTCGTCAGACATGATTTACCTTTCATAAATCCATGCTGACTTTGTCCAATGTTGCCCAAAAGGGAGTGATATGGGAACCTAACGTCGTCAATAAGTCTTAAATAGCAAGTGCTGAGATATTTAACACTGCTGAGATGTTACATGCAATTAAATTTACACATTACCTTTGGTCTGGGCACGTTCCATAGTACTGGTATCTCCTTGGTCTTTGGATGTCATGGGTTGTGACGACTTGTTTATTTTCACCTCTTCTGTCCCAAGATCACTGGATATTTCTGTGTAAGGTGACATTTTGGCAGGCGTTTTTGCTGCAGTTTCCTTTTCCTCATTGTCTCTGGTAGCCTTTGAAAACCTGAACAGCATCAAATATAATCAGCATCAAGTATAAGTTCACTACAGGTAAAATATATTTAAGAATAATAAGTGGAGTAAAAATGTGAAAGAACAACACTGAAGTTACTCTTAAACAACATTTTAATAATAATTTTTACTTAAATGTTAGATTTTAAATATTAATTTGGTGCAATATTCAAGGAATAGCACATAGAATGAGACAGAAGAGGACAGAATTGACAGAAAGAAACTATCTGAATGCTGCTTAAAAAAGCGATAAAAGCTATTACCGAACACTCATTTTGGTAACAGAGTGCACAGATGGCTTGAAAACAGAGGTGCGTGGCAATTTAAATTGGCTGGCTGGTGTAGTTAATGGAGTATTTTTTGTTGTCTGTTGCACTGGGCTGAGTAAAGACATACTCTGAGGTCCATTTAGTGGTTTCTAAAGCAAAGAGAGAGAGATGATATGTTAAGTACAAGTTTCTAATATAATATGAAATTCAAGAAACTAACAGTCAATTTGATTTTGGATCAAACACAGCTTCAATCTTATCTATAACAGCATAAAATCTTTTAAACTCAAGACCAATATTTGGAGACAACGTTCCAGAATTAAAAGGAAGCACGATAGAACATGATGATAGCAGACAAGAATATTGTTTTCCATTCGCCACTTTATTGCTCTGTCAATTGAACTTTGCCCAGACTCAATTTAATCAGTTCCAACAATAATCTCCTTTAGACTCCCATAGCTATCTTGACTACACTTCTTCCCACCCTGCTTCCTGTAAAGACTCTATCGCCTCTATCCCAATTCCTCAGTCTATGCCACATCTGCGCCCAGGATGAGGTTTTCCATACCAGGGCATCGGAGATGTCCTCATTCTTTAGGAAACGGGGGTTCCCCTCTTCCATTATAGATGAGGCCGTCACTAGGATCTCCTCGATATCCCGCAGCTCCACTCTTATTCCCATTTCCCTCCCATGCGTAACAAGGACAGAGTCCCCCTTGTCCTCAACTTCCACTCCATCAGCTGTCACATACACTCCTCCAACATTTTCGCCACCTCCAACGGGATCCCACTACTGGCCACATCTTCCCATCTCCACCGCTTTCTGCTTTCCGCATAGACCATTCCCTCTGAAACTCCCTGGTCAACTCATCCCTTCCCATCCAAACCGCCCCCTCCCCAGGTACTTTCCCCTGCAACTGCAGGAGATGCAACACCTGTCCCTTTACCTCCTCCCTCGACTCCATCCAAGGACCTAAACAGACTTTCCAGGTGAGGCAGAGGTTCACTTGCACCTCCTCCAACCTCATCTACTGTTCCAGGTGTCAACTTCTCTACATCGGCAAGAACAAGCTCAGGCTCGGCGATCAATTCCCATTCCTAATCTGTCCTGGAGGGACAGCACCTCATATTTCGCTTGGGTAGTTTACATCCCAGCGGAATGAACATTTGACTTCTCTAACTGCAGATAGCCCTCGCTTTCTCTCTCCATCCCCTTCCCAGTTCTCCCACTAGTCTTACTGTCTCCGACTACATTCTATCTTTGTCCCGCCCCCTCCCCTGACATCAGTCTGAAGAAGGGTCTCGACCCAAAACGTCACCCATTCTTCTCTCCAGAGATGCTGCCTCACCCGCCGAGTTACTCCAGCATTGTGTCTACCTCTAGAATGGACCTCATATGCTAGGGATAATTTCCAATCTACCTTGTTGCCGCCCTGACACTTTTGTTAGATATGCACTCTCTCTGTAGCTGTAACACTTTATTCTACCATCTGTTTATTTTCTCTTTTGAAAGAGCCGATGTGCTCATGTAATGCAAGATTTGCCTGGATAGAACATTAAACAAAATTTTCACTGCATCTTGGTACACGTGACAATAATAAATAAACCAATACCTTCACTGGTTTGACACAGTTACCAAAAGCTTCAAGGCGTTTTTTTTTCCGTTCAACATACAAGTCAATTGATTCCATCTTGTTGAAATTTGCTTCATGAATCTTCTTCCAGTCTAAAAATTCAAAATACCATACCACATTAGTCAAATGTTCCCAGATAACGTTAATGTGTGGGTATTAATCTAAATGGATATTAGTTCAAAAATATTGTACTTCATTATCAAGATAAAGATCAGGAATTACAAATATTTTAAGGACGGTATTATATATCTGCTGCTATTTTCAAAATAATTCACTGTTCGGTAAACATAACCATGCTTTTGAGAACACTTACTTTTGTATTATATTCCCTATCTCAAAGTCTCACGCTCAGATTTTGGCACTCATACCTATTCTACCAGTGATCTTAAGCTAATTGGTCCACAACTGTCTCTTTAAAAATAGCCAGGAATTATATTTTGTGCTTTCCAATTTTTGGCCCCATTTTCTTTAGAGATTTTTTATACACAAGAATGCAACTGACAACTTTTGCTGATCTGTTTCTGCAATCCTCTTAGACTGCACCTTTCCAGATTGTTTGGCTAGTTATCTCCTTTATTTCTTCCTAAATTGTTGTAGATTTCTCCTAAAGGGCCTGTCCCATTTGGCAATGTTTTCAGTCACATATCAGTGTCGCCAAAAGATTTTGAACATTTCAAAATCCAGCGGCGACAAAAATGTTGCGACTCATGAAAAAATACCGCGCATATACTGCCGCAAATTTTTCGATGACCTGATACGTCAGTCAATGATGCCGGCAGTCGCCGAAAATCGGCAAGTGGGACAGACCCTTAACTTTGCTCTGCAATTTCCCATTTGTAATCAGTTCACTAAAAATAGTAGGAACAATGTTTAATACATTTCATCTATCAGTGGTTGACAGTTGCATGTACAGAACTTAAATTTGCCTTAAGACAATTGGCTATATGATAAAGTCGTAGGTGCTAGTACAGGAACATTTAGATCTTTGCATTGTTGTCAATCTCACAATTTCTATTATCAGACACACAAAGTGTGTGAATCCGAACATTAGTACTATGAGGAATCAGATATTTTCTTACCAGGAGTAACAAGCATTAGTCCAGTCTTTCCACCAACAGGTGTCTTTGGACCTGTTTTCCTGGCTCCTCCAATGTAACGTGGAATTTTGCCACCCTGCACAAGTGTTTTTGATTGACCAACAGTTCCTGAAGTTGAAACAAAACCAACTGCTAAGCCCAAACAATATTTGCTGCAGGGACATGCTGCAACCCATCTCCCAAAGCAACAACTTGCACATGCACTCATCCAATCTTGTCTCCCAAAACTCAATGTTTGAAAAATAAAATCACTCCGGGGAGCGAAGCATTTAGCTGTCACAGCACCAAATCCTACAATTTTGATTTCAAAACATTCTGCCTCTTCTTTCAAGACCTTCTAAAATCTTGAAAACATTGCTCCATTATCTATTAAATAAGCTTACTGAGAGAAGCATTGAAGCACACCACTATGTCAAAAGGTGAAACACAAATCTGACTACACAGCAAATAAAATGGATTAGTGTAGATGAATGCAATTGGACACTTGATTGTTCTCATGGCCGAAGGGCTTGTTTTGGTACTAAATAACCCTACGTCGGATTTGTCAAAGAAACACATTTCTGGCGGCTCCTGGACACAATAGTTTAGATGGACAGATTATTCAAACTATTGTTTTAATTTGAAGTTTTTAAACTCATCTTTCTCCTCACAATTAAGACCATCCAGTGTTAGAGAGCCCTTCAGCCCAAGTCAAAGTCAAAGTATCCTTTATTGTCATTCAGACCTTGCGGTCTGAACGAAATTTAATTGCCTTGCAGTCGTACATATAGTAAAAATGAAAAAACACACAATAAACACAAATTAACATCCACCACAGTGAGTTCACCAGGCACCTCCTCACTGTGATGGAAGGCAAAAGTCTTAAGTCTTTGTCTCTTCCCTTCTTATTCTTCCTCTGCGCCGAGGCGATCCAGGCTTCGGGTGTTGTGACCCCGCCCGGTGATGGTAAGTAATGTCAGTCCCACGGCTAGTTCCACTTGCCTATGCCTTGCCCATATCCCTCCAAACCTTCTGTCCACATACCTATTCAAGTCTTAAATGTACCTTCTCTAGCACTTTCTCTGACAGCTCGTTGTCCCTCAAATCCCCTTTAAATCCTTCCCCTCTCCACTTAAACCTATGCCCTCTGGTTTTAGGCTCCCCTACCATGGAGAAAAGATTGTACCTTTTAACTTTATCTATATCTCAGCCTCCTATTCTCAAGGAATAGAAAAAAAAATCCTGGCCATTCTAGCCTTTCCTTATAACTCAAACCCCGATTATGACAACATCGTTAATTTTTTGTTTTCACTCTTTCCAGTTTAATTATAGCAGGATGATCAAAACTGTACAAAAAATTCCAAAGGTGATCGTACCAACGTGTTGTACAGCATCTTGTCCAGTTGGAACCTGACATTCCAACTCCTGTACCCAATATCCTGGTCAATGAAGTTATATTTGCCAAACATATTCACTACTCTGAGCTACCACCTTCATGGTATACCAGTGCGTACCTGCACCACTAGGTCTGTTCTACAACACTGCTCAAGGATCTACCAAATACCATGCAAATCCTGCCCTGGTTTGCCATAGCAAAATATAACATCTCATACTTGTCTAAATCTGTATTCCTCAGGCCATTGATCAAGATCCTGTAATCATAGATAACCTTCACTGTCCACTAAATCACCAATTTAATGCCATCCATAAACTTACTAACCATCCAAATAGCTATTAAAATAACTACGGACTCAGCACCACACATTAGAGGCCTCCAGTCTGAGAAACATCCTTCTATCACTGCCATCTCCTAACTTCAAAACTATTTTATATCCAATTGACTAGTTTGCCCTGGTTCCCTGTGCTGAATAACTAAGTCTCCTCAACGTCAGGCTACACTTGTTTAAGAGGCAAGAAATGCAACACTCAATTGTCTGGAACCCGTAGATCTACAACGGTGACCCACGCCTTAGAGGGGTAGCTGTATACCTACAAAAGGTCAGCATCAGAGTTTGCCACAAAGCCGCATCGTAAAAAAAATTTGGAAAATGCATAAATTCCTCCCACATAAATACTGACAGCGAAAATGTTATTCTGTATTTCAGATTTTTTTTAAACTACGAGACCTATTTTAATCTCCAAAGAGCTAATAAAAGCAACAAGTTACAAGTTATTTAAAGCACTGGTGCATAGAAAAAAAATTCTTGCAGAAGGATGCAGATTTCTGGAATTCTCCATTCTAGATGGTTGTGGTTAGATCACTAGGAAGTATTTAAAGGAAAGGCAGATACAGTTTTGAAGGAAAGATCAGAGAATTGAGAACTACATGGAACCAGCACGGAAGTGTTGAGTCGAACAGAACAGCAATGTTCAAATTGAACTTTGGCTAATGTTGAATTAGAATCTTGAAAATGCATTTCTGCTTTAGTTAAGGATTAAGTCCTGGATGGTTGATTAAGTTTTATTTCTGCATGAGATTTAAAGTCACTTGCAAATCTTTTTTCCAAATAAAATAACAAATATGGGTTTAGTAACCTATCCTTGCTGTCTCCTCCCCTTCCTAACTCTCCCTCAGCCCTCAGGCTCCTCCTCCTTTTTTCTTTCTTCGCCCTCCCCCCCCCCCCCCCCCCCCCCACCAGTCTGAAGAAGGGTTTCGGCCCGAAACGTTGCCCACTTCCTTCGCTCCATAGATGCTGCTGCACCCGCTGAGTTTCTCCAGCATTTGTGTGTTATCCATAAAGTATATTCTAAAACCCATTTAAATAATGCCATCCCAAAGAATCATTTCAAGTGTGTGAGATTAAGGTTAAACAATTGTACAGCACTACCTTTGGATGTGGCAGTTGTTTCTTCTGATGGTAAAGGTTTGCACTGGGTCACAGCAGCATTCTCAGTATTACTTCTTTCATCTCCAGTTTCCACAAAATCTTCAAATTCTGCATGTCGCTTTCTTGGTTTCCTTTTGGAGCCTGACCCCTCTGTGTTTTGATAACTTTCAGAAAGAGGAGAAACCTCCTAAAATATTTAATAATAAAAGTAAAATATGAAACAGTTGAACTGTTAACTTCCAAGTTAGGTAGTAGATTAAACGCTAGCTCTGAAATGTTACCTGTGAAGGCTGCTCAATGGCAGAACATTCCTGCTGATGTCCAGATTCATTCTGATTTTCTTTCTGCCCTTCTTTGCTTTCATTTGACAGCCTTCCCTTGCCCCGTCGTTTAGTCACATAAGAGTCTTCTCCTTTTTCCAAAACTGGTGTAATACTCTTATCATCTTCTGAAGCCTAGAAACAATTGGGCATACTGTATGTTCAAATAAACTTCATGCTTGTTCACAAAAGCAAATAGTTTCTTGTTTCACAAAAATATCAAATGTAGATTTTACATCATTTTCGTCAAAGCTACGTAGTCACTCCTTAGTGCAATTGCTGTTCCATTCCTGGGAGACAGTTATACAGTAAGGTAACAGGACCCTCGGCCCAAATATGTCCACACCAATCAAGCTGCTCACTGTCAAAAAAATAATAGTTCACCAATTTGGTTACAATCAGGTTTATTATTATAAATACAAGGACAGCACAGACCATTTGGTTCACTGCACCTATGCATTATACAAATGTTCATGACTGATCTAGTGACTTGGTCCACACACCTAGCTTTTCACCATTTTCAAAACATTTGTTCATGGGATAATAACATGACTGTAATGTCAGTGTTTCATTGTCCAATCTTAATTGCTCTAAACTGGCCAGTTTGCTTCTATGTTACAAAGAACACTCGAGAGTTCAAAAGTCCTATTTGGGACAAAGGTTAAATATAATTACAGTATACAAGATTGATATACACTATAAAACCACCGATTTAAAACTTCTCAAGTTGATAGAACTTAAACTGTTAGTTCTAGATCAATAAAACTCTAGCCTCTATTCCGAATGCATTAACTTATCTACTATGTCAGAATTATATATTCCTTGGTAGACAAAAGTGCTGAAGAAACTCAGCGGGTGCAGCAGCATGTATGGAGCGAAGGAAATAGGCAACGTTTCGGGCCGATACCCTTCTTCAGACTCCTTGCTACCTTCATATACGGTAACCATTTTAGCAACTTTTGGGGGGAATAAAACACGAATCTCTGATAAAATATACATCTGACCATTTGTGAAGGTTTCTGTTTCCACCCAAGGCTGATCCCATCACTTCTCCCTGATAACTTAAAATAAAAAATAATTTCTACATTTCAGGGACTATAGCCCTAGTTTTAGTAATTTCTTCTCCACAGCTAATAAGATATTCCTAAAATGTGTATTGTAGATTGGTTCACATTAGCTCAGCTTTGGTCCAAACAATACTCTGTATAACTAGCATAACCTATCTCCTTGTATTTAAACCCATGAGCACCATTCCACGAGATGACGTATCCTATTAAAGCTAAGCCACAAGATTCTGGGACTCCGCTACTTCTCGCGCTTCATCATTTATAATTGGGACACGTTACCCCAATCCTGTAGGTCACGTCACATTCGGGCTGTATAACATGTCCAGGTAATCATCCCTGGGAGTTTCATGACACAATTGATCAGGTTTTAAAATTTGATATTTACAAGAAGCAATGTAAATGCCATACAATGCATGACAACAACCTTTCCCTCAATGTCAGCAAGACAAAGGAGATATTGATCGACTTCAGGAAGCATACTCCAGTTTGCATTGACGGTGCTGAAGCAGAGATGGAGTCAATATCACCTACAACTTCTCCTGCAACAACCAAAAAAAAACAGACCGACACCTCTACTTCCTTAGAATGCTTATAAAGTTCGGCATGTCTCCTACAACTCTCACCAACTTCTACAGATGCACCATAGAAAGCATTTTATCAGGATGCATCACAGCTTGGTTTGGGAGCAGTTCTATCCAAGACCGCAAGAAATTACAGCAAATTATAGATGCAGCCCAGACCATCACAGAAACCAACCTCCCTTCCATTGACTCCATTTATACCTCACGTTGCCTCGGCAAGGCCAGCAGCATAATCAAGGATGAGTTGCACCCTGGCACTCCCTCTTCTCCCCTCAGGCAAAAGGTATAGAAGTGTCAAAACGCACACTTACAGATTCAAGGACAGTTTCTTCCCAATTGTTATCAGGCAACTGAATCATCCTACCACAACCAGAGAGCAGTCCTAACTACTATCAATCTCATTGGTGACCTTCGGACTATCCTGGATCAGACTTTGCAGGCTTTACCTTGCACTAAACGTTATTCCCTTATGTATCTATACACTGTAAATGGTTTGATTGTAATCATGTATTGTCTTGCTGCTGACTGGATAGCACACAACATCTTACTCAGAGAGTGGTAGCTGTGTGGAATGAGCTTCCAGTGAAGGTGGTGGAGGCAGGTTCGTTTTTATCATTTAAAAATAAATTGGATAGTTATATGGATGGGAAAGGAATGGAGGGTTATGGTCTGAGCGCAGGTATATGGGACTAGGGGAGACTATGTGTTCGGCACGGACTAGAAGGGTCGAGATGGCCTGTTTCCGTGCTGTAATTGTTATATGGTTATATGGTTTTTACTGTACCTCGGTACACTTGATAATAAACTAAACATACTGGAATCCCAAGCAAAAAAAAAAAAAAACTGTTGGAGAAACGTCCCAATCGAAAAGGGGAATTGTCCATTCCCCCACAGATGCTGCCTAACCCGCTGAGTTCCCCCAGCATTGTTTTTGAAGCAGAAATAAGGTAACTAAGATAAATGAGGGAACCACAACTGAGGAAAAGGCAGCATGAAAAGTGCCACTGTTGCAAGTTCAGCAGAACAGGAGAAACAGATAGAAGGGAAATCTGACAAATATACTGTGCGGAAGTAGAGCCAAAACAGCTGACAGTTGTGTAGGGGTTGTTAACCTGAACTGGAGGGGAACCAGAGTAGTCCGTCAGAAATTGGAAGGAGTGATGGGAAGGCAGAGGTTAGGACCAGAACGTGTTAAAGGAAGGACAGGCAAGGAGAGGTAAATGAATATGGTGACACTGTTGGGCTGAAATGTGTTTATTTCAATGCAAGGAGAATTGTGAATAATGCAGATGAACACAGAGCCTGGATTGATGCTTGGGTCTGTGATGTTGAGGTTATTATGGAACCATGGTTAGTAAAATAGGTGTAGGAGTAGGTCTTTGGCCCTTCAAGCCACCACCACCATTCAATATGATCTTGGCTGATCATCCAAAATCAGTGCCCCTTGCCAGAAGTGCGAGAGGGACATGGCTGGCAACTCAATTGTCCAGGGTTGCAATGGGAGGCAAAGAGGTGGAGGAGTTGTGCTACTGATCAGAGAGACTGTCAGAGACTTACTGGTTCGTCCATTGAGGCATGATGGGAAGAGCTTGGTAATAAGGAATGTGCAAGCATTTTAATAGGAATGTACTATAAGCCCCCCCTCCCCCCCAAAAAAGCAAGAGATAGATGAACATATGTGCAGATAGATTACCCAAAGATGCCAAACTATCAATGTTTCCTTAGAGGATGTTTTTCCTTAGAAGTGTTATTTAGGTTTATTTGTGATTGTATGGATGTGCTAGGCACTTGAACTTGAAGTGTTTACTCTCACCATTGCAGTCTCAATGTGAACAAGCTCATGAATCCTCAGCTCTTTGGTCTTGCTATTGGAGGGTTGTTGCATAGACAATCAGATTTTCAATCTCCCTCGTACTCATCATTAAATGTAATTCATCAGCCTATTTGAAGATGGTATAGGAGCAGTATCTGATTAGAGTTATACATATAGAGTGCAGAATAGGGGATTGAACCCAGGCTTGAAATGCTCCTGTGTTGATGGTTAGAGGAAGAGGAGTGTTGCCAATTCATACTCATTGCAGTCTGCTGACAAGGAAGTCAAGGATACAACTACACAGGAACGAGGAGAGACCCTGTTCTTCAAGTTCAATAAGTTTGGAGGGGATGATACACTTGATGAATAACCTGACCATGTTCTTATTCTCCAAGTGGTCCAGAACAGAGTGGAGAGCCAACAAGATTACATTTCCTGGTGATCTATTGTGGCAATAGGTGAATTCCAGTGGGCCCAGGTCCTTTCTAAGGCAGGAGTTGCACCATAATTAGCCCCTCAACGCACTTTATCACCATGGATGTTAATGACCAGTCTATAGTGGTTGAGGAATGTCACTGTACCCTTCTTGGACATTGGTATAATTGAAAGCAAGTCTGAACCTTAATACAGAGTTTGAAGATGTCTATAACATCTACAATATCTCCAGCCAGATAGTCTACGTAGATTTTAAGAATGCAGCCAATGACAACCATGGGGGTTGGACATTTTCCGCGTGTACACCCTCATGAAGGATCATTTGACATCGGCCTCAGCAACAGATTAGAATATCGGCAGAGTGACAAGTTGTACTAAATCACTCAAGCTTCCAAATGACTACGAATTTAAAGGAAGTTGATGAAAACAACATAGAGTGTTTAACAGACGTAGTGTTTAATTGTCAAATGCACCAATTTATTTGTTACAGCTTTGTTCTATGTTCTAATTCCATTTCTGGCGCACACTGTACAACGCTGTTTGTAATGTCTCGGATCATTTTGCAATTTTAAGAGCATGTTTGTTTATAATTAACCAAAACACGTTTTGCTTTATCATATCCCAAGTTTCTACCTGCACATCAGCGATGTCTTTCGGATGTTTTTTGTAATAATCTTGCAAGAGCTTACACAGCTTATCGGCCTGTGTTTTAAAAAAAAGATACAAAAGATTAATGGAAGATTCGCCACAACCCACGGTAGCCCACAACATTCAAGCAACAGTAATGCCGCGCTGTGTAGGAAGGAACTACAGATGCTGGTTTAAACCGAGAATAGACACAAAAATGCTGGAGAATCTCAGCGGGACAGACAGCATCTCTGGTGAGAATGAATGGGCGACATTACGGGTCGAGATCTTTCTTCAGACCAAAGATTATAGAGCGGAGATTCTATGATCTTTGCTTCAGACAGATTAAGGTCTCACCCCATTTATTTCTCTCCAGGGATGCTGCCTGTCCCGCTGAGTTACACCACCATTTTGTCTGTATTCCAGGACCGATGTAGAAGGATGACAAAAATGCTGGAGAAACTCAGCGGGTGAGGCAGCATTATAGATTAGAAACATAGACAATAGGTGCAGGAGTAGGCCATTCGGCCCTGCACCGCCATTCAATACGATCATGGCTGATCTATGGAGCGAAGGAAACGGGCAACGTTTCGGGCCGAAACCCTTCTTCAGACTAAGGGTCTCGACCCGAAACGTGGCCCCGCCATTATTGCTGCTCTGCAGAGAGATGCTGCCTGTCCTGCATGATTTTGTGTCGATGTTCGGTGTAAACCAGCATCTGCCGTTCCTTCCCGTACATGCAACGACAGTGATGGTGACCTGGCGCTCCCCGGGCTCACCTTCAAGTTGGCCTTCACGCCACACTGCTTGGCGAGCTGCTGCAGGTCGCTGTACCTCAGCTGCTGCAGCTCCTTGTCTCCGCTCGACTCCATTAGGAACTTTGATGCCTGTCTCAGCTCAGCTCGCGCTCTTGCTTTCACCCGCCAACCAACCGCCCCGCGCCCGTTTGAATTCTCACCCGCACGCCGCCCATTGGCTGCAGCGGCGACGCGCAGCCCCCGTCACGTGACCGCCGATCGCCAACAAGGTGGGGGGGCGGGGCGAGATCACGTGCAGGGGGAAACTCCAGGACGCAAAGCAAAGCAAAGATCCTACAGCGTTTAAGAAGGAACTGCAGATGCTGGAAAATCGAAGCTGCACAGAAATGCTGGAGAAACTCAGCGGGTGCAGCAGCATCTATGGAGCGAAGGAAACAGGCAACGTTTCGGGCCGAAACCGAAGGGTAAACGTTGCGGGTCGAAGGGTTTCGGCCCGAAACGTTGCCTATTTCCTTCGCTCCATAGATGCTGCTGCACCCGCTGAGTTTCTCCAGCATGTTTGTGTACCTAAGATCCTATAACTCCGCTTATAAGTGGAGCTATAGTGTGTGCTCCTATAAAGTGCCGGAGGAACAGCCAAAGATCCTATAGCAAGGATCTTTGGTAACAGCGGGGCAGGCTCATTCATTACTTATTCAATGAGCTTTGGCAAGTTATTTTTGATTTGTGTTGATGTGTATTTGTGAGTATGTGTATATAGGCACACACACACACACACTCTGAACGTTTTCTCTTTCGTTTTTTATATTGTTTACAGTGTACTGTGATTACATATTCTGATGTGCTGCTGCTAGTAAGAATTTCATTGTTCTATCTGGAACACATGACAATAAAACACTCTTGACTCCTTACACCATCTTTTCAAGCAGCACTTTCCCAACCACTGTCCAAAACTTTCTTTATGTTGACATGCGATTTATATGTCCTGGTTGTCAACCCTTCCATTACCAAAAACTGTTTTTCCTCTTTTACCAAGATCATTCGTGATTCTAAGGGGTGCGAGAGGCTCTGGACGGGGAGAATGTTTTGTGTAGGAAGGAACTGCAGAGTTCCAGAGTTACATCGAGGATAGACACAAAGTACTGGAGTAACTCAGCGGGACAGGCAGCATCTGTTAAGGGGAAGGACAGGCATTTTTTTGGGGACTG